>NC_079311.1:46753785-47953785 GCF_023638135.1 Falco biarmicus | reverse complement strand
TCTGTGTGTCTGTGTCTGTGTGTGTGTGTAAGGTTTTTGTTTGGTCTTCCAACAAATACATTAACCTAAAAAACTTGGTGGGAGATGGAAAAGGAAGCCATTTCCACAGCTGTCACATGAAATGTTACAATTAAAGTACAACGATGGGCATTAATAACTGCAACCCCAGTTCCACTGCAGGCTTCACCTAAGGGGACATCACGACAATTGCCAAGTTCATGTCCCTATCAAATAAAGGAATGCAAGGTTGCTCAGCAACCTGTGACCATGGGTTTTTAGTTCCAGGGCAACATCACACATTTCATGAAAATTGTCAAAAGGAAATCAGTAAGTGCCTTCATTCCCGTTAATCTTTTGTATTGCTTCTTTTCAATACAGAAAGCAGTGCAATGTAAAGTGGTAGTTCATGCATCTTTTTGTGAATCCCAGCCTTACTTCTGCAAGTAAAAATGAACTAACAAAGTGTATTTTTTTTCTGCTCTATGAACAAACTTAACCTCTGCAATATTTCAAGTGACTTCAGCACAGTTATACATTGCAAGTTCAAGCCATAACAAACACTGTTTGTATCTGCAAAGAAGTTGTTAGGCAGTACGGTAATGTTCCTTTCAGTAAACAGCCTCCGCAATGAAGCCATCAAGTAAGAAACAAATACCTTTAACATTTTGAGGGGTCAACTAAATTGCCACTGCTTTCCAGTATCTTTTTTCCCTTTCCTAACTTACTACTCTGTAATTTAAAATATCTAAATGATATACTGCATCACCCAAAATTACCTTTGTCACTATTCTATTGACTTCCAATCCTATTTCATGTTGTATCACTGAACAAATGTAAAATGACTGGAGAATGAAGATGGATACCCATGCAGTATCATGAATGTTTACTTGAGTATATTATTAAGCAAACCAAACTACCATATTCCATGGTATTAGCTACTCCAGACTCCAAGGATTACTGTTTCTTCATAATCTATACTCTCTGATATGTAATTAGAATAAAGCATAAGAATGAGGCTTGACAAAGTTCTAACACTATTTCAATCCTGCAAACAGCATAAAAAGTATTTAAGAAATAGGGTTTATTTTTTAATAAACTACAGAAAGAGAAGTTTCACAGCGAAGGATGTTCATATTCATTTCCTTTTAAAATCTCAATCAAGAAACATTTAATAACCATCGTCCCTGTCCTGAAACTTCTAAACACCCACCCAGTTCCAGTGGGATCAAGTCCCTTCTCATTTACAAAACCATAAATCAGAAATAACTCTGTTGAGGCTAATGGAATTTAAAAGTCTTAAATCAAGGGCAATCAAATCTAATGGGGTTACCTGCACGAGTAAAAGATTTAAGAACTGGGCACCAAGTTAGATACACTGTTCTATCTCTATCCAGTTATTTAAACATCAGCATAAAACTCTTAAGCACATTAATAGCAAGAGAGTTTATAACATTCAAAATGACTAATGCAGTTACGTACAGTAGTCATACTGTTTCCAGCGAACATTTATATTGCCAGCAATAAACCTTTTCATGCTGTACTTTGTCTTACAAATCTGAATTCAGCTCTTATTGGTCATAGTAAATACAATGTTTTCGTTTAACTGACTTTCTCATGAGACTTCATTTAAGCAATTTCCTCCTCTATCACCAATATAATTTACTGAAGAGTAATAAAGAAGTGACTCATGGGAATACCTAGGACTGAGTTAAGTTCATCTATGTGGTGCATGTAGGCACTAAATCCAATGCTGTGTTACAGTGAACTAGATCATACTTCCTCAACTTTGTGCTGTATCACAGTCTGGTGATCTTCTATCTGTACAACATGCTTAACCAACAGAGAGAAGTAAGCAACATGTCCAGAACCAGGCACAATGCTGATATATTCACCTATCTTACTTTGTTAACGCTACAGCTGTACTAAAGTTCATACATTTTTTGTGTATAAGTTAGGTTTGCCAGTATCTATTATTTATATAAGCAAGTCCCCACACCCACATGTAATCTCTTTGTTATTTATAAGACAACTTGAGCAACAACTATTCAATATGAGTAACAGTTTCTGGTGAAGATCTTATTGTTTCCTAAGCTTAATAGCATGAAAACAAAAAAATTCTCATTTTGACAGGACCTAAAGATACACATAAAAAAAAAAGCAAGTAAGCAAGCAAACGAGACCAAAAAATAATCCCCAAAATGATCGCGTTACGTAGCATTCAAACCTAGTAAGAAAGAAAACAGCGATATCATCATAACTAACGTTTACTGAGGATATCAAAGCAGTATTACAGCACACCAAGGGACTGTTAATTCTAGTGTAGTCATGTAATATTCCACTGAAAGTAGCTATTTGCAATGACAACAAAAAAAGGTAACATATTAATTCAGATATAGGTAGGTCTCTCCTGCTGTACCAGCTTCCACAGTGCTAGAAGAGCAATCACAGTTCAATTCAGCTTTCACTGGAATCTGTGGGATTATCCACTGTATTTAATGGGAGCTGCAATAAGCATTTAATGAAGAAAGAATTTTTTTTTTATTAAATCCAGACCTCAGTGATGCCTACATTTTAGACTGTTAGCACCCTCATGTCTAGGTTCATATACCAGCTTCTAAATTACTTCAGACTACAGAGAAAAGTCAAAAACTGATATCCAATTCAAGATGAAATACCTAAATTTACTAAAACCAATGAAAAACAGGTCACAGCTTCCACACACTGTCCAGTTCACACTTTTAAAGAATATTCCTTGGTGGCCTTCTTGTTTGGAGAGAAGAATCTTACAACCTGAGGGATGAACGAATGCTTAGCTCTGTACCTGAAACTAGATTTTCTTGGGGAAAGCAGAAATTTTCTGCTCCATATTTGTTTATTATGTTGGTGTTAAATATATGAAACCAAAATAGTGAAATAGGGAAAAGCCATTCAGTTAGAATGGTAGCAATTAATTGGGTAAACCCATGTATTCTTCTTTAAAAACAGATTTGCATTTCCATTTTGAAATATTTGTTTTCATGTCAAGTAAGTCATACAAGATCTGAAACATCAGGAGATTAATACAGATTCCAGCCACCACTAGAACTGCTCACGGTGCAGTTAAGTGTGTCAGATTAATACTTGTAATTGCCAGGCAAGAAATGGAAATGACTTAAAATTCACAAAATGGGAATGGTATTTATCTGCAAGAAAGCTTTGAAAAGAGCGATCTGTTGAGACGGTAGAACCATTTATTGACAAGACCTGTGATGCCAACACAGTCCAGAGCCCCTTTAGGTCACAGGATGGTTAACTCTTTCAGAAAGCAAGGCTCATTGACCCTGTTTAATTCCAGTTAACAGTTTTCCCAGGCATTGACTTTGTGATTTGTCAGTTGGCCACAAGGTCATCTACTAACCTGATAATTATCAGGATGAGCCTGTTCACTGACAATGGACATTTAAACTTCTCTGAGCTGAAACAAATTTATTGCTTGAAGTGACAGGCAGAAAGGAGTAATGACAGTAATCCAGAGATGAGCATCTGTCAAGAGTGTCAAGGAAATCCCAGATATTGTCATACATGTTCTCTCTAGGAATGATCATGTACTTCAAATAGGTGTGAATAAAACCCTACTAATGCACTTTCAACCCAAGGAAGGAGAATGATTTGCCTTACAATGGAACAAAAAGGAATCCTTCAAGAGGAAAACCAAAAACAGAATTGTAGTTAATACTGTTATGCTAGGTAGGGCTAGAGCTGCTGTTGTGTAGTAGTGATGGAACACATCTGGTCTGTCAGACTTTCTGATACAATTGAGGCAGATACAAATGCATTTCTAATATTCATACTAAAAGGCTATTGAGACCTTTACAATCTCCAGCTGAAGATTTTGCTGAGCTAAATTTCAGAGACTCTCTTTGAAGTCCAGAGGAAGAAGTGTTTTTCTTCAAAAGCAGAAAAAGCTAATCTAAGCTGTAAAACCACTGTTCAGGTGTCTGCATTGACTCCACTCCACTCCCAACTGGTAAAATTACTCCCCCTTGCACAGGACAGTTCTTGGTTGCTCAAGAGAAAACAGAACTTATTCTGAAGTCCATTCCTGCAGGAAGCAGCACTACTCATTTCCAAGAGGAGTAGGGGAACTTTCTCAGCTTAAAGCCCTGCTATGTTTGGCTCACCGGAGCCCAGCACACTCCTGAAGTATCAATATTTTTTTTCAGAGTTCAGTATTTCATTAATTTGTTTGCTTCAATTCAGCTCAGATGGGTTAGTTGAGATACAATACTTGAAGTAAAAATATTCTGCGGTCCTGAGTGTGGAAGGAACATGGAGAAACAGCTGAATAAAACCATGCAGTAAATTGAAGTAATTGAAAGCAATAGGAGCAGTGGCTTGAAACCTTTCCCTTAAGAAACAGATTTCACATTTCAAGACAGCTGGGTGACAAATGTGATGTCAAATTTTAAAAGGAGATCTGAAGCACTATAGACTTGCAACTCACTACTAAGCAACTGAGTAGGAACTAAGAAAGAAGATAATTAACAGACACTTGGATAAAAAATTACCACCTTGGAAATTGTTAAACAGAGGAAACTTCTGTCTTACAAATTTATTAGTGTACTTTGAAGAACTCAAGCATATTGATAAAGATGGGAAGATAGACATACTGTTGTTTGACTTCCAAAAGGCTTTCAACAATGTCCTTCACCAACAGCTTTTAAGAATTCAACATATAGTGCCATAAGGTCTTTGCAGAAGTAAGCAATCAGTTAAAAGACTGAAAACAAAGCTTAGGAGTAATTTGTTATTTATTAAAAAGCAATTAACTTCTTACAATGGACAGAGGTTCCTGCAGGAGTTCTGCTGGGGTCCATGGCAGAACCTCTACTGGGACCCACACTACTTCATAAAAATAACTACATGTATAAGGGAGTGAGCAATGAGGTGTACATGCCAGCTGTTGTTAACAATCACAGATGTAAAGACTGGCTGACTGTGCATCAGCCACAGAAGGACCCTGCAAAACCGAATAACGACAATAAAATGGCAAATGAATTCCAATGTAGACAAATACCAATGAAGTGATGTACAAACCCAACCTCACACTAAAATGAGCTGTTTTGACCTGCCCAGTACCGCTGAGGAGTGATGATCTCGGGGTTATGGCAGACTTCCATGGAAACTCAGCTCAGTAGAAGTCCCAACAGCAAATGACATAATAGACATGATCAATAAAACTATGGAGAATAAAGCAGAAAACACAACACTGTAAGAATAATCCACTGTTTTGCCACACTTTAAATACCATGTGCAGTTCTAGTCCCCCTATTCAAAGACAGCATAAAAGAGCTGGGAAAGTTTCAAAGTGGGAGAAGGATGCACGAAGATAAAGCACACCCTCTGTATGGGGAATACCTGGGTAATATAAGACTTTTCAGTCTAGATATGACATAATTTAGGGGAAAATATCAGAAATCTAAAAAAACGTGTAAGAGCAGACAGAGAACAGCTTTCACCATCTCTTTCAGTAGCCATCAAAGAAAGCTGGTAAGTAACAAGCAAAAGAGAGGTGGTTTTTCATGCAGTGAAGTAGCAAACATTTTAAATCCTTGCCAAAGAATATTGTGGATGCTGAAAGTTTACTTTTATTTGAAAGACTGGACAAGCATCTGAACCAAAAAGAAACCCCCAGAAAACCTCGAGAATTTCTTAGTACACAGAAACCATATCCATCTCAGGCATTCTCCCGAGCTGAAGGGAGTGTTAGGGAGAAGCATGTTCATTCTGTCCCACAGACAGTAACTTAACACCACTGCCATAGGCAGGAGCTAGGTGATCTTCTAACTGACCCAGAACGGCCTTGCATGCTTGTGGCAGTATTTGACTAAAGGCTGTTCACGTGAACAGAAGTGTTCTAGGAGCTACTTCTCTATGCCCTAGTTGTCATACTACTGGCTTCAGAGGTGAGACACAGTGCACATTCTCCTTCCTGTTCTAAGATATCAGGTTATGCTCTACAAACAAAAGCTCAATAAAAGCAAACAAAATGTTTTCTAGGTTTATCCAGAGGAGAGGCTACATGCTACTATTGATTAAGCTAAATATTTTAAAAAGGATAACATTTTCTAATTCTAGGCTTGAATTTCAGCCATGCAGCACTACTCAGCAACACTTTCACTGCCCACTAAGCACTCTTGCACAAAACCTAGTGGTTTTATTCCAGTTTGAAGCAGAATAACTAAGAGAATGTAGCAAAGGTTTTAATTGTGACTTGTAACGTCTCTGTAAGTTCTGTTTGGTCATGGAAAACAAACATAAATGAGACCTATTCCCTGGCGGCACAAAAATGTCTCTAAAAAGAATTTAAAAAAAAAAAAGAGAAAAAATTGTAATGACCAAAAATGGCCTCTTGTTGATGGCCATCCCTCATTTAGAACCATGCTGTCTCCCTGCTTCTATATGGAAGTGTCTGTGCTGAGATTTTTTTCTTTCCTAATTTGTTTAGAACTATATAATCCATATCATGCCCAGCTAACGTGCCTTTTCCAGTCTCATCTCCATCATACACCACCATGTAATCCACAAGAATTTCCACAACAAGCTATTCTGGCAGGATTTCATGGTGTAACTCTGATACTCTTCTGGACTTGCCAATATTTCATTCCAAAGAGTTTTTCATTCTGCAAGTATCAATCAAGTTAGGTCCAGCATGTTGCCAAATAATCAGTTACTGTCTTAAGCCATATCTCTGGCAAGCCGGATTCTGCTTCACCATATTTTGTTCTGTGTTTGGTAGGCGACAAAGAACATCACAGTTCTTCACTAGGAACCATATGATATATTCACATCCACGGTTGATATATGTATCCCCCCACTTTGTGATTTTTCAATTCATCATTTGGAGAAGAGAAAGATATACTGGTCAATCACAGAACACAGATGCAAAACATGCAAATACAATACCGGAAATATCTTGCCTGACAAAGCCTAGAGAATTATTTATGACATTGCAGAAAGTAGTGGGGAGGTTGCATACAAGCTGGTCATCATTTTCTGGTCAAGGCAAAGAGATGTCAATCAAAATACAGCAACCAGGATGACCACAGAGTGGGAAGCCTATCTTTTAATAGGAAAACAGAAGCTACAGAACAAGTGAAGGCTGGTTCCCCCTGAAAACATGCTGCGGAAACAGATGAGCCACATAAGCACAAGCACAGATATAGATTGGCCATGACTAAATTCAGTCTATAAGTTGGAAAACAGCACAGGAAAGGAAAACCAACACAACTTTCCAGACTGAGGACAAGTAACAAACCCACTTCTAAAACTGGTTAGTTTTAGATTTGTTTAAAACTGAGGTAAAAAGATCCATTTATGAGCACCTTAAGGTATATAATAGCAGTCACTGATGATCCAGTCCAATCCAATATCCTTGTGATTTTCATACTTATTTCGAGCTGATACTTTGCGAATTAAAAACTGCATCTATCTTCAAGTATTACTTAACAGTCCACTTTGAATTCCTGAAGTAGGGCACAAAATTAAACTATGCAATAGTAGGTCAAAACTATGTAAGTAACATTGATATAGCTGTTTATTACGGCAGGGCAGCAAATGACTACCTGACAGAGTTCCTCTAGAAACTGTTTTGGTCAATGTTTCAACTAGTGACCTGATTATTGGCATAAGAAAGACACCTATTATACACAACATGAAGAAGCAGACAGCTTCTGCAAGCGCATTGGAGGGCAGGAACAGAATTCAAAACAAACTGAAACTGTAAAACAAGGCCGGGGAAAATGGCAAGATTCAGCAAAGGCATACACAAAGTACTACACCTAATTAATAATTACCTACTGGATTAATTCAGGCTGGAGATCAATGGGCTAGGAATTTGTCAGAATCCACCTCTGAACTGTAGCAGACCACAAGCTGAACAAAGTCAACAATGGCATGCAGCTACAGGGCAGACAGGCACCGTAATGGGCTGCGTAAGTTGGAGTGCTGTCCTGAGGACAGCTGAAGGGATCCTTATGCTGTACTCAGCTGTAACACTTCAGCAGCTCCTTGCTCAAGCATATGAGGATCACTTAGAAAGACCATAGTCAAACAGTAAGACTGATACAGTGAAACAGTGAAAGCCTGACCTATGTGAAACAAGGGAAAGGACTGGGCTTGGATGAAGAAAGATAAAAGTGCATGGCAGGAAGAGTGGAACGCTACAACTTTTCTTGGTACTTTTTATCTTCATAAAGAAACAAGAAACGTGGGCTTTGAACTGCAGGATGACAGATACAGCTTAGACTTCAAGGTGGCAAAGAGGATAATGAGCCACTAGACTCCACCATGTCCTGGCACTGTGGAACTTCCTTACTGAAGACCTTTGAAAACTGGTTAAATAGATGCCAGAAAAGACGTGGGCATAAGCGATCCTCCTCAAGGGCACTGTGATGGACAAATGGATCTGTAGAGGTGTGCCCCTTGCCCTTCATTTCTACACTTGTCAGCCATTGTCAGCCAGAGGTATGTCATACCAGACATGATCACTGCCATACCAGAGGTATGATGCACTACTGATTTACCTCAGTATGTTTTACAGATTTCTTCTAGTTCTTCCATTTTATTATAGTCTGGTCCACTTCTTTATGCATTGTCTGAGACAGCAGTTCTCACAAACATTGCCATTTGTAAGTTGGGCTTGCAACTAATTGTTATTCTTAAAAGTCTAATTGAGTGTGTGTTTGCCTAAGGGCTTTAAATAAAAAATCATCACATAATTTGTAGCTTGACTGCTATGCTGTTAAACAAGATTCTCATCTCTTCTTATTTTGTAACAACATACAAAGAATATGAGATTACCTCTATCACGGGAACCCATTTGGCACATCCTTTTCTTCATCTGACTCCTAATGAAAGCTCACATCTAGCAATAGTAAGCTCTGCTCTCTCTCCCTCATCTCTCTCATTGCACAGACAAGGGAACTACGGCTAAGTATGAAGTAATTAGCCATGGCATACCCTCTGTACTCTCCAATATGTGCTGGTTTTCTGGTTTTGTGGCATGTGAGCATTTGCAAGAATGTTATTTCAGTGCTTATGTTTTCCAAAGATCTTTCTACCTGGTGGTTACTCTCTACCAGTCCCTAAATGTACTCCCTTCTGCCATGAATAGGAGAAAATTCAGTTTTCCTTGGTGTATTTGTGTAACCCCACTACATCTCCATGTGCATAAAGGTTAGAGTATATCTAGCTTTGATTCTTTTAATACTGTAGTTCTGGTACTTGCATCATTAATACTCAGTACTTCATTAAATTTATCCCAGGTATTAAATTTTAGTAAGACTATACTCTGTTTCAATGCTATGACCACACAGAATCTTAAGGGGCATGTCTCTTCTATTAACTGAGTATATTATTAATATGATGGGGTAGCTGAACTTTGCACAGAGAGCCCTACCATCCTGCTTTTCTGAGTCATCCATGTTAAGGTGGTGGAGATCAGGGTAGCAAACATCTGCCTTTGCTGAAAACAAGCTTGCTTTAGGCTTTTTATCTTAAAATAACCTCCCTTTTCTCTTAACCGAATGCTTTTTTCCTAGTCTTCCAATTTCAGCTACTTAGTTTGCAAAATTTCCTTTTGCCTCCCATCAGGAATAGATTTGGAAAATGGAAAAGAGACATTCCTCTCATTCTTTCTAATCAATTGATCTTGTTACACATCTTCTCTGTGCCATCACTGGGACCTCAGGTTTGAAATGAACTAATATTTATTAAATTTTTGTGTGATTTGCTGGCTTTAAATCTATAAACTCCCAATAAATAAGTAAAAAAACCTCAACCCAACAATAACAAAAAAACCCACCCAAAAAACAACCAAAGAAAAACCTTCTGGCAAATCATATCAGCATTTATTTTGTCTAAAAAACACATCTGTATATCTAACAGTGATTCCTGGGTCACACCTTAAGCTTCTCACTTAGGTGTCTTTTGGCAAACAGTATGTATTCCTTGCAGGAAGAAAATTGCAGGGAAAGGGTAGTCCCTCATTTGCCAAGGGTGGGGAGTAGGCCACTAGACCTTGGAAGAGATGAGGAAAAAAAAAAATTACTGGAAAAATACAACTAGGAGAGTGAAGATGTGATCTGGAAAAGTGCTGACCCATCCTCGGCCCCTCCCTAGAATTAAGAATGAAAAAGGAACAGAAGGATCAAAAGTTTACTCCTATACTAACTAATACAACTTTTCTGTCCCTTGTTGGAGCCACAGGTAAGACATCTTTATCTTTTCCATTCTTTCATCATCTTTGGGTATCAGGTGTTTGTTTCTCCCACTCTACTGCACATTCAATGAAAGTCCGCTGCCTGAAAGAGAAACTCCTGGCACATGATGACAGCAACCTGAAACTGATGATGCACCACTTTCTAGAAAGGCACAAACCTAGAAAAACTTCCTTACTTTGAAGCCCACACATTTCAAATTAAAATAAGCTTATGTGCCCAGAGTTAGTTATTGAAGCTCCTCCTCTTTTATCCATATAAATGAAGAAACGTGGGGAAAGTCAATAGCTCAAGAGCACAAAAGCTTTCAGCACTGGAGCCCAGAGTAGCATTCCCAACTTCTCAGATGCTTTACAAGTCATCCCTCTGTAAGCTGCTGTTCCTTTCTCCAGTCTGTTGAGAATATTTTACCACCAAACTAATGAGAAGTTGTGTTTACAAGAAATGAGGAAATTCATGGGAATCAAGGTGACATATAAGTATACCTTAACTTTCATGGCTGTATCAAGAGAAAGCTTCCTTCTTTCACTGTATAGTAAGGAATTTCCATGCTATCAATACAGTCATAATATTTATACCAATTGTACAATGCTACACAGACTATATGTTTAACCCTGAACAGCTGCCAACAGTGAAACTTTCTCAAAAGTCAGTGACAGATGCTTTGCTCTAAGAGAAAGGTCTGCTTAGTGCAGCCACTGCAAAACAGAAGGGTAAAATATGTCAGCAAGGAGCTGCTGGGGGAGGCATTATATTGCTCCACCCACCGTGTAACTTATAACAGCTCCTCGACTGCTTTGCATTATACTTACTTATCATACTCCTAGAGGGTTCACTAGTGCAGACTACTTTCTTAAAAGAACCATGCAAAAATAACAGAGGCAACCTTTTCATGAGGCAAGGATTTGCTCCTTAAAGAAACACTAATTGCATTTCAAGGGCAGGCCAGAAATACCTACAATACATAGTAAAAGGACAAAAAAAAAAGTCTACTCTATGCATTTAAGTTCTGATATTACATGCCTGTGCTAGTTTAACGCCCAATGAAAGAGGATTTGGGGCTGATTCCTTTGTAGATTAGCTTTACTGTGTTTGCTCCATTGTCTTCGAAGCAGCTATGGTTATGTCACAGAAATCACATTACTAGTAACCATGTACTTAAGCCTAAAGTTATGGGACAGGCCTTTAAGAGGCCTTAAGTGAATGTCTGTTAATTTAAGTGTCAGCTCAAGTGGGCCCTACTGTCCAAATCAGAAGCTCCAACCTGGTGGCACTAAGTACCACAATCAAAATCACTGACTTTCTGAAGGGTATCCTGCCCACTTGTTTCAGCCAGTAACGGGATCTACTGCCTCTTTTCTTCTGATGTGTAACCTTCATTCAGTCCTGTGGGGAAAGAGTTTCCAACAGAAACTGAATAACAATTGATACAATGATAGGTCTAATTTGCCGGTCTACGCTTTTCCAAGCCATATATGAAGAAAATTAATGACAGTCTCACTAGACTTACTGCAAAAATTCAAGTATCTTTAAAAAAAACCCCACCAACTTCTATGTCTACTGTACACTTCACATTGGTAATGGTAAGCAAATACAGGATAAATGAGCTGTATGTTGGAGTAATTTGTAGGAAACAAGAACCAGAACACGTAGCTTGCAAAAACACGCAAGTAAAAGAAGATTCGTTCTCTGTAGCACCACGTCCCCTAAAAATTAATGGAAAACTCCTCTTTTCAATAAGAAGAGAACCTAAAGCTTCAAATTTCTGTAACAAGAGATGGAGATCACACAAGAAGTTTGAAAGCAACAGTTTACCAGAAGCTGTGAGTTGCAGGACTACTCAATTGCTTACCAGTAGGTGATCTCAAGGCCTGTTTTAACATCCCTTTCTGCCATCTATTTCTAACTTGTCCAGTCGTCCAAGTAGGCTTTGTAGCTTTCCTGTCATCACCATGGCAATGAGAATAGACATAAGAATTATTTCAAGACTTAAATGGATATTTGCCAAATCACAGGAGCACCACAAAAAGGGAAAGCTAAATTCTACCTGTTACTGTGAATGCACCAAAAAGAAAAGTGGGAGAAGGGATGTAGTCTGATTTTAATGGTTCACAGCCTTCCCGGGTCTACCATCTTGTCTCCACTGATCAACTTAGTATACCTTTCAATGACATTTTTTTCCACAAATACAACCCAAATGCTGCCTACACTCAATTGTTTTAATCCAAATCTACACTAAACTCTTCCACAGCACCTTGCGCCTCCACTCATTCAAAATTAACAGGGTGGCTGGTAAGAAGAGTAAGACCTTCAGAATCCCTCAGTTCTCCACTATTCCTTTCAGCTTTAAACATGTAAGTAACCGTTGTCAGAATACTCCTGGTTTGCATTGCTGCAACTGCACCTACTTGACTTTCATTTTTATACACAGTTTCACTATGTCTTATCTTGACTGTTTTAATTCCATTCTTTTTCTGGGTCATTTGTACCGATTTTGTTCTTTGGGACAGCCATAGTGGGATCTGGGCTTAGTTTTTGCACTTTCTTCTTAAAGATGAGCTCACAAATTTAATTTAACCAAAAATGTTATGCTTAATGCATTACACTAGGTTTTTAAAAATCTATTTCAGATGACTTTTGGATGTGTATTTTTATAAGATTTGTAATCTCCTCCTTTAAGCAGAAGTAAACAACTTAGCTTTGACTAACACTTGCAGCTTTAATTATAATCTCTCAGCTTACCTAGGAGAGATATTATCAGCAAAACCAAAGTTTAATTGTCTGGCCATAGCTGCCACAATACACAGACAATAAGCATGTGAAGTCCTGCCTCTAACAGAGAATTCTGCCTACTGGTTATCTCTTTCAGCGTTCTCACAGTGTATTCAGCTAAGAGGATGTCTTTCAACAACTCACACTAAGTACAGATTTTTAAATTGCTTGCAATTGTCTCTCAATAACAAACAGTAGATTCTTGCCCCATTCTTTGTTCCTTTGTACTTCCTGTTCTGTGTCAACTATCTTTCTGCTTTTCCAAATTACACAAAAAGCCCATTACAGGCAAATTTAACTCATTAGTCCAGATATTTCCTGACTTCTTTTCTCTAAAAGTTAATACCTTACTCCCTTTAACCATCTTCATCAAATGATACAATCTACAAAGAGTGATCGATAGCTTCACAGAAAACATTACATATTTTTTCATATATTTAAGAAACACAGTTACAGAACAATTTTACACAGGCTTTGAACCATATATTTACATATTAAACTATGTATGGTCAGACCACAGCCATTTGGACTCTGAATTCTCAAATTATAAATTCTATCTAGTGACCAGGTCAGTCTGATGAAAGTTTTATAAGCATGAGCTGGGAATAAAAGAACAGACATTAGACTGACCGCCAACATACTAACAAATGTGCTGTCAGAAAAATAGCATTTGGAGATGATTTTGCAATAAATTACCAGAAACTTAACACTGGCTATTGTAAAAAGATACCCATAAAAGGAAACTCTGCATAAGACTTTGTGCAAATGCACAACACTTCTTAGGGTGTCTAACTGCAATGGCAGAGGGCTGCACTCTATGCTGGCACGGCACAATGACATCTAGCACCCAGTTACTCCAATCCAAAATACATATAGGAAGCTCTGTGGAATGTCTTCACATATGCCCACCACCTGTTTCTTGTGGCTTCTTAAAGGCTGGTTACAGCCAGAAGATGAGGAATCTCCCATGAGTCTAGTTCATACTGTTACTGAAGTTTTCTTTCTCATGAATCTATCATTTAACTTTCTTATACTCATCTCCTACCTGCACTCTCTTTATCTGCATAACTAAGCAACAGTATTGGCTCCCTTCACACACGCTCTCTTTTCACTGGCATACCTGGTACTGTATTTTCCAGTTTTTCATTATTTATAGTCTCTATTTGCTCTCATTCCCATCGGTATACCTGATCAGTAATGTATCTATTATTAATATCCCATAGGTGTATACATGGCACTTTCACTGACACATAAGAAGCAATAGCGGCTTACTACACTCTTTACTTAATACATGAGGTTTGGATAACAGGGTATAAGAAAGCAGGCTCTGAGTTAGCCAGCTGGCTTGAAAAAAGACCAAAGGGGAAGAAGCACATCCTCCAACCGACTATATTGCTTATTTCGGCACTGCAAAGGCCCAAACAGGAATACAGAGAAACACCTTGAGCAAAAGATGCATGTAAGATATAAAGAAAGACATCAAAGCAAAAAAGTTTGCACTTGGATTCCTAAATGGCAATTTCAAGGCAGGCGTTCAATTTTGACATGAAACCTTCCTCCCGAACTTTTGTGCCTCCACCTGGGAATAACATTCCTTACCTGCCCAAGTGCTCCAAAAGAGAAGTCAGTATTCATGGTTTTTTTTAAGTAAGTGCATCTTTACACATTGTGTTTTGTGCTCCCTCAGTGTCATTTTCTGGCTTTACTTATGTAAATTATTTATCTAAACAGACTGCACAGTTCTTATTCAGACTTGCAATGATGGTGAACAGTTGAGATGCATGCTTCAAACTTTTGAGTAAACGGGAACTCATCTTACAACACAAATAATAATTGCATCTCATTTTGATCTGGTTGATGTAAAAGGCCCACTGTGTGAATGCACTGCATTTTTGTGAATCTCACGTATAAGATAAAGCCTTCTGTACCGGTAAATGCTCATTTCTAAACTTTCAGTTCTAAACCACTGTCTAGAAAGACTGTTCTTGGATGTTTGCACCCAAGTGTGAGGCAGAATTGTTTATTTTTTAGGCACTCACCTTGCTAAACCCTACATCTGCAACTCCTGTTTTCAGGATAACTCTCAGGAAAGCCTAGGATACTGGCCACAAACTCTGTCAGAAAAAGTGATCTTAGGACATTTCAAGCAGCAACTGTGCCTAGCTGTAGCAGGCGGGAGGACTTCCCAGCCTGATAGGATCCAGCGACAACCAGGTGTTTCCTCACTTGCAGTTCCCAGACCTGGATGGATGGATCCAAGCATTTTTCTCACAGCGTGATCCCGGCAACCCAGGCGCTTTCCAGCGAAACACTCACGGGGCTCCGCAGAGCCCAGGTGCTGCCCAACCGGCCGGGCGCGGGCCGGCGAACCCTGCCCACAGCGCCGGCACCCGAGACCCGACTGCTCCTCCCGCTTGCGCTCACACCGCACCCTGCGGAAAGCGAGCGGGCTGCGGGACAGCAGCGCGGGCCCGGCTCGCACCCTGCGGCAGCCCCGCGGCGGCCCCGGTCCGCACAGGCGCGCCGCCCTCCCCGGCGGCCGCCGAGCGCCCGGCAGCCGCCCCGGGGCACCGGGGCCAGCCCTGTCACCTTCTCCTTCCTCACGCACGCCCCGCCAGAAGGGGGGTCGGGACGCCCCCCGCGGCGGGCGGGCGGCCGCAGCTGCCACGTCCTGGCTGCCGGGGATACGGGCGCTCGCCGCGGGACGGGCTCCTCTTGCACTGGCGGTTTTTTCTTTGCAAGCGGGGCGGGAGGGTGCCCGGCGCGGAGCGCAAAGTTCAGCCGCCGCGGAGGCAGCGCTCTGCCGGGGCCCCCCGAGCCCCCCGCGGCCCGCGCCCCGCTCCGCACCTGGCCGCGGAGGGGGCGCTGCGGCCCCGGCCCCGGCCCCAGCCCGGCCCCTCCGGCGCGGTTCCCGCGTACCTGCCCCCGCGCATCACCTCCGCCGGCCCGCGGCGCTGGGGGGCTTCGCCGGCCGCCCCGCGGCGGGGCTGGGGGGTCGCGGGGCGGCCGCGGAGCTGCCCGTCCCTTGCCCTTGCCCGTGCCCCTGCCCCGGCAGCGCAGGGCGGCGGCAGCGGACCCTGCCCGCCCGCCTGCTGGCCGCGCCGCCGGCGCCCGCTCGGAAGTAGTTTTAAGGAGGGTTACCTGTCCTATATTGACGTATCCGTATTTGCTAGCTATCCTGTTGGCCTCCGGCAGCCCCCCAGCTATCCGCACAGCCCAGTGGTTGGTGTAAAGGCGCGTCCTGCAGGCGGGCAGCAGGAACCCCAGCACCAGGGTGAGCCGGCAGAGAAGGTCCCCGCCGCCTCCGCCTCCCCAGCAGCAGCGGCGTTTCCAGCCCATCTTCTCCTCCTCCGCACACAACCCCCACAAAACTTCTCCTTCCTTCTTCCGAGGCTCTTCTTCTCACCTCCGGGCAGCACCGGCGGCGTGTCCTCCGAAGTTACCCCGAGGAGGAAACTAGGAAGAGCTTGGAGTAGTGCATTGAACCGCCCGGGGGTTAAATGATGAGGGGTTGGGAATAATGGTTATGATCGTTGATTACTGCTGTTCCCTCCTCCCGCCGCTCTTCGGGGATTAAGTAACTTGCTTGGAAAGCTTCTCTCAGTTTCTGAGCGCCAGCTTCTCCCTCTGTCCCCAGCTACATGGGAAGTCGTCTTCTCCGCGGGAAGGAGGGCTCCTTCTCCCTCTCTCCGCGCTTCCCTCCCCTCTGACTTCCTTCCCCCTGCCAGCGATCTTCTGCCTCCTCTCCCGCGCCTGGATTTTCCTCGCTTTCCCGCTGTCCCTCTTGCCCGGGTCCGGGAGCAGCGCTGCTGCGGCGGCAGGCGATGTGTGAGTGTTGGCAGCTAGCGCCTCAGTTCACTCCGGCTCGGCCACCTCCCTCCCTCCTCCTCCTCCTCCTCCTTCTCCTCCTCCTCCTCCTCCTCCGCCCGCCCTCGCTCCCGCCCGCCCGGCAGCGCTGAGGGCCAGGGGAAATGGCAGCCGCGCTGGCCCCGTCCTCCGCCGCCCCCCGCGCCCCTGGGCCCGCGGCTGCCGCCGCCCCCACCGCCGCCCCCGGGCGCTGCCCCCTCGCCGCCGCCGCCCGGAGGCTGCTGCCCCGCCAGCGAGGCCGCGGGAGCCGCGGCGAGGTGCGAGGCCTGCGGCAAGGCCTCGTGCCCGGTCGGGGCCGCGTCCCCCCGGCCCTGCCGCTGAGGGGTGCGGGGGCGAGGGGGCCCCGCGGGTGAGCCCCGGATGCCCCGCTGGGCCGCGCCCGGCCAGCCGGCCCCTCGGGAGCGGGCACGCACAGCCCCAGAGCCGCCCTGCCAGCTGCCACGGGCGGCCCTTGCAGGGGTCTGCCGGCCGTTGTTTTGCAAACGCTGCGCAGCGTCATTAACGTTGAGCTGTCATCCAAAGGCCTCTCGTGGCCACCATGTTCAGAAAGAAAAGCGGGCAGCTGGAGCGTCAGCAGGTGAGTAGTGGTCCTGACAAGGAGCATGGCCATCGTGGTGCTACCTCATTCCCTGTCCCCCCTGTGTAGCGTGGCCACAGCTCCGGCCACCTTGCTGGGAAGCGCTTCCAGCAGCAGAGCACATGCGGACCTGGGAAGGATGCAGCTGGCCATGTGGCGGCCCAAACGCCACCTGCAACTGGAAGCTCCTGGCTGGTGCCAAAGAAACTCATGTTCACCCACACCCGAAGGGTCACTCAGCGGACTAAACCTTAGCCACCACATTGGCTTTGGGCAACCTGTAGAGCTACTCCCTTTTATTTGGAAATTAGAATATGGGTCTATAAAATCAAGGCCAACAGACCTACTGTGAGGATCCGTGACAGGTTGTGAGGGAGTTTGAACACGAGAAGTACTATTGTAATGTACTAATGTAAATGTGGGGCTTTTTTTTTCAGGGACCTAAGGCGTCCTACCAACACAGGCAGCCATCATTCTGTTTTTCATGGGGACATGAGGTATGAGAAGTTAGATGCTTTCCAGAAAGCCATACAGTAACATGGTGTGCCTTTTCGCCTCTCCCAATACCTAGGAGCACCCCCTGTGTTCCTAAATTTAAAACCACTCTTTTCCTAATGAAGTAGAAAACTTTAAAATGCAGACAGCCAAAACCACATTCCACTTCAAACCATTCTCTAAGTTCATTCATTTTCCCCTTAAACATCAGTATTATGTTAATGACTAATACCTCACATCCTCTGTTAGTTTTTGAAGGGGAGAAAGGGGGTAAATCCAGTCTCTACTTTCTTCTTTGTTCTGTTTCTCCAAAGATTTATTTGCCAGTGATAAGCTTTTCCCTGTCACTATTTTTTCCTGTAGTTTGCATTATCATGTGCTTAGTGTATGACAACATACTGGTTACTCCTGTCTGTAGATTCAAGATCTCAATGTGGCTCACCTTCCCTGGGATTTCATAGGTGATGGCTCACTGTTTAGCCGATCGTTCTTCTACTGAAACCACAATCAACACTCATCAAATTCAGCAGGAGCAGTGTTAGGCCAAGACATTAACATCTTACAGCTAATATTCTTAAATATACATTCATTGAATATGACATTAAAACTCCTCTAGCACTTAGCCCTCCTTATTGATTGGTTCAGTGATAATTACACAAGTCAGCTCTCTTCCTGTATCTGGAGTGCTTAAAGTATGTTTAATCATGAACGACCACCTTACTGAAGTACATAGCAATCAATGGGTCACAAAACCTGAATCTTGTGCAGTCTCAGTCTGTTTCTGTAAAGAGGATAAATCAAAAATCTATTTTCTGATCTTTTCTCAGTTAATTTTACTGTTGTTTTGACTGCCTTATTTCCTGGTATAGATGGTGGGTTTTTTTCTGGCACAAACTACAAGGAAAAAATAAAGCCATGCTGTCACATATCTACTTCCAGCTTGGCTTATATGACAGTATTTTATACACAGACACCAAAGCTACTAGGAATCAATCGGTAGACTTGGCAAATACATCATTGCCACCAAGTATCTTCTCCTAATGCTGCATTGCATCACATAGCCTGACAAAAATGTTGTGAAAGTTATGCAATACCTAAAAGCAGCCTCTGAAAAAGGAGGGACATAGTACCCAGAGGCAATTTTTCTATGATTAGTCCTCTTTGCTGAGGCCACAGATAGCAATCACAGCTACTGTGGGAGCACTTGGACATTGGTTGTAATGTGGAACATCTGATCCCTGCCACTGTGAACCCCAAACCGCAAGGTTTTGCCAAGTACCTCATCAAAGGCATATCCTTAGCCGGGACAGCTCCTTCCCACCCCCCACCCCCTCCCCACTCCCCTGCCAAAGGAAAAAAGGCTACAGCTCCTGCATTCCTAACTGGTGCCATGGTCTTAATTTAAGTTGTTCCTTCCTGACACAGCTAGGAAGTATGTATTCTGGTCACCAGGTGAGTGGAGAGAGCACTGAGGGGACTTCAGCATACCTGCTGTATGTGGACCACTTGTAGCTAGTAGCTGAGCCTACTTCTGTACTCTGTTGAAGGCCAGGTAGTTTTTTGTACACACCATGCTCCAGGGAAAGTTTTTTTCTCCTCTGAGTAAAGGCACCAAATTGGTCTGTTTCATCACTATTGTGACAACTTCTGCCTTTTACCTCTTACCCCCACACCAGCCTCTCTGCTATGATAAAAATAAATATCTGGCTGACTGCTAAAAATGCAAATTTCTATGTGTCTTATCTTGTCCTGGAGTCATTGATACTAATCCCTGACTCCCTTCTCTGTAGTTAGTTCCAAATGATTGTGATCAATGATTTGACCTCAGTCTCTGTTCTCACTTTCCTCCTATTTGATCTAATTGCCTCTCTTCTTGCTATTTTGCCTACCTAGTCCTGAAATTATTCTTTCCTTTCTAGTCCTTTCCCAGCCTGAAAATCTCTCTGGCTCACTAGCTTCAGCAGCCACTCTGCTATGCTGTGCTTCATTTCAGCTTTCCAGCACTTTTCTATGTGAGTTTTGGAGATCAGTGCACCAGAGATGTGTTCGGCACCCCAGGATCATAATTAAGGAAGAAACCACAGAGGACATATATATTCAAAGGAAGTGATAGCCCAAAGTCCTTCAGGAAGAAGTCCTGCAAGCAGATGTGCTGGCCACTGAAGACCTAATGGAGCAGAGAACATTTTCAGAAGGAACTAAGGGTACATGTTCTTCAGCTTTTGGAGTGAGAGAGTCTGGAGCATAGCAGATGAAAGAATACTCTTCAGGGAAGAGAAATCTTCAAAGAATGGAGGTTGTGTCAGGGAGTCATTTAGAGATTGCCTTAGAAAGACAGATAGTTTTGGTATCCAAAAGGAGTATTCAGATTTCCTTAGTTTCAACCGTAACTGTTTTTTATAAACAGTGCAGCTAGGTCACGACACCAGCCACCATACGATCCTATTTGTTGGTACACAGTTCTTTGATCTACAGTTTTCCATGCTTCAGGCTTGCCTCTGATTTTTTAACTTCAATTGCTTTTGAAAAGAATAAAGTTATTTTGGGGTTTTTATATATATAAATAAAAATGGTTTTGCACACAATCAATTATATTAGCAGTTTTTTCGTTAGCAAATACCTGCCTCCTTCTGCTTTGAAACAGGATGTGATCCTGTTTTGAGTACATCACTGCTCTTACGAAAGGCCACCTAGGTATGTCCAAATTTTAAGTGACAGTTTTCACCTGTACATTGGACACTTCTTTGCATTCAGCAGCCAGTACCTCAAGATTGCTTATACTTACTGGGCTAGCCTTTTAATGTTCCTAGTGTGTAGACTACAGGACCTGTACCCCTGTGTGCAGTCCACAGCAAAGCATGATTTCTGTGCAGCGATTGCTGTTTCCGCTTGTCAGTCACTGTGAGAGTGAGCACAATAATTGACAGCAGTCTTTAATGAGCCTTCTGGCAATGCAGAGGAGGAAAGCCTTCTGCCCTGAATGGAGAGAAGACAAGGAACAGGAACAGGATGGGTGAAAGTACTCAATTGGGATAAAGAGTCTGGGTCAGGAGAAAAGAACAGAAAGAAATTGGGACGGGGGTTTGGCAGAGCAGTCCTCTGCCCAGGGTGTGCTCCAGCCCAAGCACTGGATTTCCCCTGAGCAATTTAATGGCAGAAGTTCAGTGATTCACGTAAGGAAAAAAGGGCAGGATCCTTTTTTTCCTGTCTATTAGTAGTGAAGAAATAGAATTTGGATCTGGTCCTTGGAACAGGCATGATTCTGAGCTTTTCCTGATCACTGATAATTGGGCTGATACTGTCTCATACAGTTACCATGTGGATTTCATTTTATGAATAAGGCTGCACTGCATATTTTCCCATTCTGTTCACCTTGTGAGTTCTCTTACCTTTCCTTTTTTGATTGTGTTTATTGTCTCTTTTTGAAGGAATGGCTCCCACCTCATTATAGTTCTGACCATAGTGACAGGCATAATTTGAAAAAATGCTACTGTTTGCTTCAAAACTATCTGAAGAGACTCCCGCTGCTTGTACCAATGCCTGTGCCAGCATACTTGTTTGCCATCTACCCATTTGTGCAGATGCATCTCTGCTTGGGCTGAGATCTACTCTGTCTCGTTAAAATAATTGTAAGTTACTTCTTTTTCCACCACCCTCTGCAACAGACACACACACTCGCACACACATACACCCACCCCCGACACTCCACACACACACCCCCCCCCCATCCCCACACCCACCCCACCCCCACACCACACACGCAGACCCCACCCCCAATCTAGTTGACAGTGCAAATAGCTGTAGTAAAGTTACTGGCAATCCACAGCACATAGCTAGGATGAGTGGCTAAGGCATGAAGAGAAAAGGAGGATGGTGGAAGCAGGAATCTTTTTCAGCTGGCTTCAGTGTCTGACCCAGCGTCCTGTGACACTAAATTCTGAGTCCTTTTCGGAAGATCAACTGCACATTTTGACTCTCCAACTTCTTATTGAATTCTAAAGTTTCAATTCCAGAATCTCAAATACATGCAGAAGTAAGCATCAAAATGACATTTCTAGTATTTGGCTATGAATTTTAGCAATAGAAATTATCTTGGGTGCCTGTGGTATGATGGTGGGAAGATCATTTACCTGAAATGACTCATCTGAGTGAATTCATCCACATTGAGTTTTTTCACCCTAATTTACTTGAGTTAACATTCCAGCTGTTTCTCAGTTGTTCTGAGTCAGAATTATTATAGCTACCCTTTTCTGTCAAACAGACTGAGCTATACTGTAAGTAGCCATAGGATTTTCCTTTCCAATTTAGTATTATAGGAACCATCAAATGCAAAAGGACTTGTTTATTTCACTACTCTTTTCTTAGGCTAAGACGTGTTGTTAGCATATGGCTAATACTCTTGCTAGAAAGAATGGTCCAGTGACAAGTGAGACTGCAACCCAATTTTCAAACTATAAACATAATAAAAAAATAGTAGCTAAATGCCCTTATCTGAAGAGATAAAATGTAATCCCACATCTTCCAGCATGGCCCAACCTCATTTCACAAGCTCTAGTTGGGCTAGTTCCATATTTGTGCCTAAACCCCTCTCAGTGACTACTGCAGACCCTTCACTAAAAGAGCTGGTATTTAGCTGCTTCACAGCCACATTCAGTACCTTCTTTAGACATGGTATTGTCTTCTCAGTTCTTGTTCCCTTATCTTTGTTCAGGTGCTTCCATGGGACTTACCTTGTCATGATATCCATGTACATGCCTAAGAAATGATAGAGTGATTATGCTTAATCTCCTTCGCTTTCTTGTTGTGTGAAGAAGTCTTTTCTTTAATCTGTAAAAGAACTTGAACACTTTTTTCCACCAAATACTGTATAGAAATAACCATTTTAGATCATCCATTTTAACTTGGGGCTCTCCACTCCTCCCAGTACAACTCTTGTGAATTATGTGCCTGCCATTTTTTGGCATGGAGCTTTTTCAGTGCAGTTTGTTGGGCCTGGAGATGAAAAAGAGCCTCTTTACTACAGCCTATGTCTAACAGAAGATACGACCTGGAAGTAGTGAGTTTGTTAATGGGGAGGGAGGTTGAAAGAACACCAGCCTATCATTTAGGAAACATGGCAGGGTTTTAAACACTGTGTTCCAGACAAGGAAGAAGTTGGGAAGGCATTATTTTAGGACATATAACCTCTATTTTTCTGTGATTGAATAAGAAATAATTCTGTTACAATTCTGTAATAATTCTTCCTTTAGGGAGTTCAAATTCACAACTGTGGAACATCTTGTTCTCCTTAAGATACCATTCAGAAATGTTCTTGCTCCTGAAGAGTGAAGAAGCCAAAGGGTTACCAAACAAAAAGGTAGCGTGACCACTGGTGGAACTGTATATACTCTTCCCTGTTGTAGTAGTAATTAAACCAATGCCAAGATTTCAAAAATGGAAGTTAACGTTTGTTGTTTATTGGTTTTAAACAAAAAATTAGAAAGATTCAGCTATGTCTGGTACACCTGAGAAGTGTACCAGACCAGTATGTTTGAAAGGAAATGGAGGGCAGAAGCACAGACACCTAGTAAAAACGCAGCTACAAAGAAAGATGCAGTGAGTGTGAAGTGTTTTTTTCCAAGGGGATGGCACTCATCTCTTTACCTCAGAAACTCGATTTTGTTGTGTCAGTTCATTGAGGAGACATTTCTGGTGTTTCTGTTACAATGGATAGAGAAAATGCACATCTCTGCAGATGCTTCTGCACTCTGCTGAAGAACAGAGATGCACTGACAGTTTCTGTCAGAGCCTCTTTGGTGTTCTTTGATTTGGCCCAAAGGACAAAGTAAACCATTGATGGGAGCTCTTTCTTTTCCCAAATTTGATCCTTTGTATCCTTTCCTTAAAATAATAATAATAATTAAAAAATAATAATTTCTGCAGTCTATCTGCTTTTCCTTCTCTCCTTATCTTTCTGCTGCTGGGAAGATTTTTCTCTTCACTCTTGGTCTATCCCATTGTTTCGCCCCTTCATTCTCACCAGGACATATATTCTGTATGTCGTACTCATGGGATGTTATCCTCTGTGCTCAGCTCTGTTTACCGTGAAAAACAAAGGACATCAGAGCTGAAAGCTTTCATGAATTATAATGACCATGATGATGTGTATCTAGTACAGCATTGCTGAGAGATCCTTGCTAAAGTATCATATCTTCCTTACAGACCGTAGCCTAGTGCTCCGTAACTGGTAGTCCGTGTTCAAAGTACTGAGCCCTACAGTGGTGATTAATAGTAACTCTGAATCTGGAGTTGTAGCACTGGTGAGTCTTCAGCACAGTGATGTGTAAACCAGCACTGGAGGAAGTAACCTGTGAGGGAAGAAGGATCTGCATGTGTTTGTGGGTTCGCTAATTCAGACAACTGATTTCCGCCAGAAAGTTTTGGGAATGTTGTATTTTACGTAAGCATCCTATGTGTCCAGTTGTGGTCATCTGTGCATTGATTGGCTAAAATGCAGTGTCTGGAGAATGATGATAACTAACAAATGAAATTAATACATCTGTAGCCACAAAGCATCATCTGAGTCTTAAGTTTAGCTAAGTTCTTGGTTGTTTATCTGCAGATCATTTTTAGAAGGACTTTTGATTCTGTTATATTGCATTATATAACAAGACAGAAGGGCCCAGGAGACAGAATGAAAGAAGGTATTTATAGACAAAAATAATTGATAACCAAAATGAGGCTAGAAAAGTTAAGTCCCTGGTCAAAGTTAAGGCTGAAACAGACATTCTTTATAACTGATGAGAATACTGTGTGAGTTTACTATGTGGATAATATATGATTTACAATACCGTTAAATATTCATTTCCTTGCTGTTAAATGCCCCAGCTTTGTAAATTATGTGATGCTGAAAATAAAGTACATTTTCTAGGAGGCTTAACAGTTTTAAAATGAAAGTGATTTTGGTCTGGATTTATACTGTGAGTGATGCAGAAGACAGTTGTTGCCACCTTTCTCTGCTGTTAGGAAATTAAACTCCCACAGTTCATGAGGAAATTAGATTGCTCCTGGAAAAAAGTTTCATTCATGCTGGAAGACACAGAAAACGCTGGTTCTAAATTACTTGAAATTCTTCTGCACTCCACTCTTCGCTTCTGTGTCAGCCTCACTTCCCCTTTGTGTCTTCTCTGTTGAATCCTCAGTTGGATAATTTGGAGCCAAATATTTTTATTTTAAATTTTTTAATTCAGCAACTGAACAATTACAGAGCAAACAAAGCAAATGAGAATGTTTGCCAAGATACCTGTTAAAAGTCTGACACATCTCTGTCGCCCTTTGCATTTACACTTCTTCTTCATGCTGTAAGATGCAGATTATTCCCTCTAATAAATATGAAGCAGGGACCTGTTTAATGTACAGAACACACATTTGTGGTAGTTAGCCATTCCAAAACACCACTGCCAAAATCATCATTAAAAATAAAAAAAAATCTATGGATACCCACCCTGAAAGGGATGTTATTTGCACATTGAAAGCTTCAAGCTTCTCGTATTCTGAAGAATTGTTTCCTCAGTGAAGAGGTATGCACTTTATCATGTAACTATTTGCTGAAAAGCAAGAAAACATTTGGGTTTTGTCAGTTCTGCAGGTCATAGCCCGAAACTTGAATATTCACAGTGTAAGAAGTATGTGCATAGTATATAGATTATCACCACTATTGATAAACCAGCTCAGTAAGCTCCATGAACCTTTCATGGGAGTCTTGTGAATGCAACAAAGTCATGCTCACAGCTACATACACAATGTAAACGTGACATTTAAAAGTTACCTTTTGAAGCTATACACAGCAAAAAAAGCCTTATAATTTATTTTTTTTTTTCTGGGAATGGTGCCTTGGGCAAGGCCTGTGTGACCCCAAAAGACAGCAGGTTAAAATGTTCATCCCATGCTAGCTCTCCCTGAGACATAGAAAAGCCTGGGCTTTCTGAAGACCTCTTTCTGACCAGAAGAGTCACACTTGTACCATCAGAGAGAGAAGCAACACCCTCTGATTTACATGATCAGTTAGAGCTTGCTGAAACAGATAGATTTTGGTATATCCTGTGTCACTTAGTTCATTTTTTACATCATCTATCCATCCATGAAGTTAAAGCCAGAGAGAATACAATCACTTCCAGCAGTAAAATACTAAATAAGAAATGACAGTTTGTGGTAGACATTCAATAAAAAGTAAAAGCAACTAAATCCTCAGTCTTACTACTTCTAGTGTTGAAGAGGGAGCCAGCAACATGCAACAGGCTCCCAAGGACAGTGTCCTCTGCTCACTTAGTCAGTTGTGTTCTGAGTTGCCTGGTCAGCTCTAGTTCTGTCCAGTTTTCTGATCAACTCCACAGCTGTATTTTTGTCTTAATCTTTGTTGTACTCTGAAGAAATACTCCAGCTTTAGATTACTGTAACAGTGAACAGGATCTGGCTTCCTGAATCAGGGTAATGTGTTTCCAGCATAATTGGGGGACGGCACCAATTCCGGTCATGTAACTATAATGTCAGCTGACTGTGTCTGGAGTGAGCCCAAATGTGTGTTTTTTCCCAGTTCGGATTCTCCAGAAGCACAGACAAATTTTGTTATCTTGGCTGTGAGATGGTCTCAAGATGACAAAGATGATGCAACAGTTTCTGAATAATTGTTACTGTTGCCTCAGCTACAGGAAATGATGCTTGAACACTGCTGCATGCATTAGAACAAGAATTCCTCCTCCAACAGAACATGCTTTGTTTAACACCAGTAATACCACAGGTGAGGACCAAACGGGAAACCTTTCAACATAAACAGAGAAAACAATATAACACAATTGGCAAGCTTTTCCTCTAGTTTCACAGAGAGACACTGTCAGGATGGGGATTTAGCACATGGTGGCCAGCTGTAGCAATTAAATGGCTCAAGGAAACTTGTTCTTAGATAATGAAATCCATTCACAAGGAGTATCACAGAAAGTTTGAGTGACCTGATAAAACTCAGAAGAGATTACCAGATTTATTCTTGGAAAGGCAAGAAAGTGAAGCTCAATGCCTGACACACTCTAAAAATGATGAAAATGTAACTGTTAATTAAAAAGTTTTATCTCCAGATGTTCAAAGAAGTTTTTTTAAAGAGAGCATGTTGCATAATATGTTGGAAAATCACCTGTAAGTATACATAAAACAAAGACAAAATCAGAAAACCAGTTGCATTCAGAAATACAGAACTTCTGTGAAAACCTGCTAAAATTACCTGAGCAGAATCTGGCTTTACCATTAACTCATTATTAGGAAAACCGGGCTGCTATGCTGCCCCTGGAGCAGCCAGGGAAACTAATGTGAGGAAATGGTGACTTACAGAAAGAGGTCACTACACTGGGTTTATACCAAGCACAGCGTATAGTACCTCAATGCACCAGTGCAGTTAAATACAAGACATATTTGATGTGTGGTATGACATTGTCCCTTGCCCTTTCCCTCCTGTGTGCATTAGGAGACCATTGAAATAACAAGAGGAAATCTGAGGTCATCTCATAACCCTGTATTTATTAGAGGAGCAGCCTCTCATACCTATCACGCTTGCTTGTGTGAAACTGTATTGCAAACATAACTAAGATTTTCCCTCTGCTTCAGACTTTCTAGTTGTAACACATTTGAAGCTCCAGGTAACATTACTCATTTTGTTTGAATAGGTAAAAGCTACAAGTAGATGAAGAGCTTCCTGTGCTTTAGACATGGCACGTTAAAAGCTTACACTACCCTTTTCAAATGTTTACAGTAAACTGATGTCCTTAATTGGCTGTCAAAGTAGCATGAATGTTTAAACCATTTTGAATCCCTTAATAGAACCTAATTAAAGGTAAAATCATTGTTCTGTGCATTTCACATGGTCTTTTGCTATAGATCAAGTAAAATCAAAATTTGAACTCAAACTTTTTGGAAGTCCTTAATAAAATGAGTCTCATTAGTGTCAAACTGCTTGATTAGGGATCTGATTAAAAGACATTTGACATTGATGAGAACTATTTTGTTACAGGCTTTTAAAATAAGTCCCATATACAGATGCAGGCCAAGTTAAGAATGTCTATATATGTGTGTATAATGTATTTGTCTATGAATCCAATCCTGTTCATGCAGTTGTTCTGCATAGCTCACAGAATAAGAAGATGGGGATACATACAACGGTAGCTTACAACTCATCTTTAAACTCTATTGATTTTAGTGCAAACCTCCTTAAATTTTTCCCCTGCTTTATATTATAATATTTACAAATTCTCTCAAAAGACAGATGCAAGTCCCTAAGATGTTAAGATGTAAAACTGTATATATCACATGCTTCTTACTAGTCTCAAAAGGAGAATGAGCCGTGAAATTTGAACCGTCTTGGATCTGTTTCTTCCAGCAGGACAACACAAAAGGGCTGTACTGTGCTGGAGGTTTTGACAATGTGAATGCAGCAGCTCATTGTCAAACCTTCATAATTATAATATTCTTTTCACATTTGGATGTGGATGTTTCCCCTGTCTGTGAGCTATACAGGGAGGGGGGTGGAGAGCATAAAAGACTGCATAACATGCACACACATGTAAGAAATACATTTTTTCACTCTTAGAACTAGCAAATAATAAAACCAATTCTGTTTAACCTCATAGATATCTTCACCTTCTTGTGATGTCTACAGGCAAAAATCCTTATATCCATAAAGCAAATTTTTCAAAGTTTTGCTCTTATAATATTGAATTGTTGTCTAAAAAGTTTTGCAAACTCAGGTGTAACGTTTGCTGTTAATTCAGCTCTCACATGAAGCCAAGTGGTCCACATGGAAGACGAAATGTTTTATGCTAACAGGTTTGCGTTAAGGATATGTTTGGTTTGTTTTGAAAGTTTGGCTGGAATTAAAAAATACAATTGGTATACCAACAGTTATTTATCATGTTACTGCATGGTCTTTTTCAGGGGTGGTCAGTTGTCTGACTCCATATTTTTTGTGTGTTTAGAAGATGCCGTAGAGTAACTTGTTTGTTTGTAAAGTTATCTGTATAATTTTGAAGCCTGGACATGATACTTCTGTTTGCTTCACAGACAATTTGAGATATATTTTCTTGATAGCAAGTTTGAAAAAGGAGGACTAGAAGGCATTGTTGACAAGGCAATAAATCATGTTACAGATGACTGTCAGTATCTTTAATTTTCCTTTCAGTTAAGTATTTAAGGGCAATACTCAGATTTTTAGGCTTTTAAGTGTTTCTGGGTCTGGAAGACCAGAATTATGCTTATAACCAGGCTTCGCGCAACAGCAGTTGCTTACTTTGTTCACACTGTTCTTTGAAGTTCAGGATCTCATGTCAAGGCATCTATAGTGCAGCTGAGGATAGATTTTTGAAAGATGCTCTGTAAGCCCACAGTTCTTCCTGAAGTCAATATGCTCTTTCAGTAAGGAAAATAGATCATATTGTGCTGTATGTCTTAATTAGTGACCTGTTTTTTTCCTTTGTGAGGCAGGGACTAGGTAAACAGGTACCTGAGGCTAAGATCTTTTTTCTTCTAAAACTTCTACAATACAGGCTACTGTATATTTGCTATTTGTGTTGGTTCCCCTCTGATTTATAATTTGGTTCAGTTATCCACTGTAAACCACTTTGTAGAGAACAGAGGTATATCAATCAGTGTTTGCAGAGTGTGCCATACCCTTCCTGGCTGGGAAGCAGGAACAGAGCATGGGGTGCTGTTGTGATGACCTTTGGCAAGCTGAGATGCAAAGCACCCTGCAGGAATTTCCTCCAGCACAAAGGTATTTAACAAATTCTCCAATTCCATGGTGGGACCTAATCAGTAGGTGGTCCACTTGTCTGTCTGTCTGTCTTTCCTTATCCTCCTCTTTGGCTTAGAGAAGCTGCAGTAAGAGAAAAAAAGAAAGGGGGGGGGGGGGGGAGGAAAAAAGAAAAAAAAAGGGAAAAACAAAACAAAAAACAGCTATTAAACTGGGAAGACATGTGATCTGCATAATTGCTCTAATTGCACCTAGTTCTGCAATGAATAGTCCTGCTGTCAAATTCAACAATGACTTAGGGGTAAAAATATCTCCAAGTCCTTTACTATAACATGAAAGACATAAAGAAACTCTTACGATCATTGCCATTCAGTTTAAAGAGCGAGTGACTAATTAAGGGGGAGGGGAAACAGTGCCATTGTTGAATTATTGAAGAAAGGATTAAATTGGCAAGCATAAATAAACAAAATTAAACTATGCACCTCTCTGGCCTTTTTGAGCTGCACAAATTGGTCAATCAGTCATGCACGACAGAGGTAGTGGTTCATCATCAGTAGGGATTTTTAACGTAATTGCAGCAAATGCTGTATCAAACATATACATCTCCAAATGTTCTGCTGTCTCAGGATTCCCAAAGAAACAAAGAAGTAAACCCACACAAACTATTGCCAGAAGCTGAATACCATCCACAGACCTGAAGGCAGGCAGGGTTTAGGGAAAGGAAAGCCAGCCAGCCCAGACTCCAACACTAACTTGCTGTGGCCTTGCACAGATCACTCCATGTCTCTTTCTTGATTTCCTTATCTTTAAAATGGGATAATAAAACATACCTGTCTCATTCTTGTGTTGTGAAACTTTGTTAGTGTCTGGATAGTGCATTTGCTATAGAGGAGCAAAAGATTTATAGGCCTTTTAAAATTTGTTATTCAGACATGAACAGTGATAAAAATTTTATTCATATTTAGGAAGCCCAGTTTTACAGAGTGGAAACCTAATCAAAAAGGCTATCCAAATCTAGTGCCTACTAATAAAGTGGCACCTGAGACAAATGTTTGTTGTGTACTTAAGGATGGCCATGGAGTATGGCCCTGAACATACGCTGGCTTTAAAAATGGAGTGTTTTTCCTGTTTCATTTCTACTTCAATTTGATAGAATTAATACAAAAATAATTTTATTTTCCTTTCTTCTCTGAAAATTACATGCTTTTCTCTTTGTGGTGGGCTGACCCTGGCCAGCAATTAAGCACCCACCAGCTGCTCATTCACTCCCTCTGCACTGGAACAGGGGAGAGGAAGAACAAATGTGAGAAAACCTTCATGGGTCAAGATGAAGACAGTTTAATAAGTGAAGAGGGAAAAAAGAAGAAAAGAACCCAAATCACAAGCAAAGGCAATCACTCACCACCTCCCACAAGCAGGCTGATGCCCAGCCAGTCTCTGAGCAATGTCTACTTTGGAAAGACTCCCCTCCAAGTCTTTACTGATGAGCGTGATGTTATATGGAATGGGACATCCCTTTGATCAGTTGGGATCACCTTTCCCAGCTGTATCCCCTCCCAGCCTCTTGCCCATCCCTGGCCTCCTTGCTTGCAGCAGGTGGAGTGAGAAACAGAGAAGGCCTGGACACTGTGCAGGCACTGCTCAGCAGTAGCTGAAACACGGGTGAGTTGTCAGCAGTGTTTTCGTCACAAATCCAAAGCTCAGCACCATACTGGCTGCTGTGAAGAAATTTAACTCCATCCCAGCCATACCCAGTATACTGGTGCATTGTTTTTTCCTGAGGTTTGAGCTCATTCTAAAATTCTAGAGTCTTCTCCTCGTTCTGTATGTGTATGTTGGACTGAGATGCCTTAAAACCTAGTTCCAGGCCCCTCAGACTTTAAAATACAAGTAAGATTCAGACCAGGTTATTTCTACCCAACCTGAACAAAATCCTTACTTCCAGATATAACCACAGTTAGGAAAGTTAAGGTTTGCATGTGAGCTTTGTGCCTTGGGAATGTATCTTATAGTGAAAATGGTAAAGTAAAGGAAAACAAGATGAAATTAACTCAGAGTTGTACCCAAGATGCAGTGGGAACAGCCCCCTTTAAAAGGTTGAAAATGCTCTGCAAATTATTTTTTATTCTCTATTTTTGTACATTTTTGTACTTCCTTGTTCTTTACACAGCAGAAAGCTGAAGAGCCTGTTCTGGTGAAATATCTGGCCTGCTTGGAAGCGGGAAGTACTGTAAATGGCATAAGAAAGCCTGTGCTCATGACATTTCCTGTCCAGTTTTGCTGACTATATATTAGAATGTAATCATGTTCAAAATGTCAACTAGATTTGCCTTGTTCTACACCTGATATCATGTCCCTTTTCACATCCTTTACCTCCTGCTCCCTGTCTGTCTATAGGGTACGTCTTAGTGCCTGTGTAGTACCTTCTTGAAGCGACAGTGTTCTTTGGAATGGGTATCTTCTCTTTTTCATAATAATCAGGGGAGCATGGGTGCTCAGAATTATTGAGCGGGATGGCTTTCAACAGTGGATACTGATATAGAGTCATGTTATTACAAGACCAAATGTGGAACAGACTGGCTATTATTATGTATTGTTTCTCTCTGTTAATATTTTATACTGTGTGATATGTATTAGCCCTCCTTCCCCACTGCTGGTACTAACCAGCGCCCTAATGCAGTCTCACCGGCGCGGCTGAGAGCTTTATATTGGTGTTGGCCACTCTCTCCTTACTTATGTCATCTTTCCACAGTTCTCCAGAATAAATGAGCAGCTGTGGAAGACAGGCAGAGAGACCAGCTTCAGGAATGAGATTGCAGCTGTTTCATGCACTTGCAGCCTCCGTATGGAAGCTCCATAAACTCCAGGCTTTAGAGGCTTAGGCAGGGTAAAGCTCAATCCTACCCCACATTTCAGGTCCTGCTGTTGACATTTGCCATCCTTCTTTTTTGCTGGATGTGGCTGCTTCTGTCTGGCCCCTGCTGATGGGGTGTTCCTCCGTCTTCATTTCGCACTTTAAGTTGAATCTGGGCACCAAATAAAACAGATGTTCTGCAAAAACTGCTGCCTCTGGGGAAAACTGAAACCTGAATGTACCACAACAAAAACTATCTGGGAAAAGAGCTGAGTGGAAGGAAGGAACTTTCGAAGCCACTCGCACCTTAAATTGTCTGTAAGTAAAGGGGATAATCAAAGATTTAAGCTCTACTACACTCTATTTAATTTTGATCATGTTGAAAATAAAGGAAGCAGCAAAGAAGACAAAAGTTCCCATTCTATCTGACAGAAGATGGGTGCAATGATTCTGAGTTTAATCATTTCTTCAGGCAGAACAGAACATCAAGAAAACTTAATTCTATCTGAAGAATGATACACTCCATGGGAAGTTGAAAAAATATATGAATGGCATGATTTTAAACAAGAGCACTAGACAGCAGATAAAAAAACAGGAGAGTTCACAAGGTCTCCACATGAGGCAGACTCAAAAATTGAAATTTTGGGTTCTGACTCCTCTCAGGATGCCAGATTTCAAACACTCCAGACTACTGGGAAGACTTCAGGAAGATACCTGGAATATGTAAAAGAGAGATTTCCCCATATCCTGATGAAAATTTATGGAATGTAGTCAATATTCCAGTAAAGTGAAAAACATAAAAATTGTTAAATTGTTACACAAAAAAACCATTAAAAGAAACAGAGGACTGAATGTGCTGCAGATTTAGGGTCCAGTGAAGCAGCATGGGGCTGTATGAGTTGTGACTAGGTAAGATTTTGAGTTAGTGCTCTAGTCTTGTGCATATGGAGCACACCAAAGACACAGAGTAACAACAGCACCATTAATTTAGCGGATTTTCTCTGGGAGTGTTGAGCAATGTGGGAAATGATTGGACTATTAATTTGAAAGCAATTAGAGCATGTATTAAATTACTTTGGACATTGTTTCTGGCAACAAATTACACAAAAAGCAGTTTTGTTTACACTGAAGAAAAGCCAGTACCTCTGGAAGTAAACAATTAAACTGTAGGTTTCCACTGCTAAGCTTCTCCTCACTGCAGGCACAGGAGAATAGAATGTTTGGATAGGCAGGAATTTGGTACTCTGTGCTGAGCCCTGGAGCTTGTCAGTAGATTCAAGAGCCCAGAACAACCGAGGAAGGAGTTGAGGACTTCTTACAGAACACTCTGCTCAGAACTGAGGAAAGAGAAAACAATCCATGTTGCATGATTTGTGCTGCTAGAAATCCTCTGCAATGTTAGTGGAGGATTAGAAGAAGATTCAGTCAGTTTTAATGTGCTGGTTCTGTGTTCAGGAATACCAGACCTGTATACCAGCAGATCACCTCCTATTACAGAGTTGGACTGGATCAGGGCTGACTGTATGACTGCATTTCTGTCAAATTAACCAGAACACATGGTACACTATTTATTCTGGCTTCATGCTCACTGCAGGAGGGCAGGTGATATGTGATCTCACAGATAAATCTGCCAGGTCAAAGTTACCCTTTAAATACTCTTTTTTGAACAAATCTGGATCCACAGAATGAGTTTGTACTAGCTGAACTATTTCTTCTTATGGGTCTACAACATTTTGGATCCAGCATATGTGCCCTAATCCATCCATTTCCTTTATGAAGGCATGGCTGAAGAATTACAGGGGCTTAGAGGAGAGGGTGGGAAAAAAGATAGATCTCCTTCAGTTGTGTATAGATCTCATTCACCAAGGAATAAATAGGTAGGAAACAGAATGTAATACATTACCACTAGGTAGATGGATGTCTCTTTCTTCCCTTTTAGAAGAGGAGACACACTGAGAGTTTGCCCAGATGTGCAATACCTGTCACGGGCTGAGGACCCCAAGGTTTTACACAATCAGATACATGCACCCAGAAGTATTGATAGCATTTTAGGGAAGCTCCATGGTTCCTGTCTACACTTCAAAGAACTGAAGTCAATTAAAGTGTGTATTTTTAAGTTTTGAAGGTAGGATGAATAGCTGTGTACATGTTTTCTTCATGTTCTCCGACAGTTATAATCCAGAAAACAAAACAAAGTAAACCAGAACAAATAACAACTGTGGTTTTGTCTTTTAAAGATTTAACCAGAAGTGAACCTTTCCTGGAGAAGCTCGGCGTAATAGGAATCCCAAACTTTGATACCCAGTGTGTTTGTGACAAAACCTTCCCTTAAAGCTTCTCAGATAGTATGAGTAAGTGGGAGAAGAGCTTTTGAGTAAGACACTCTTCTGTTGCCTCTGTGGCCTTTGAGTACAATTTCACTGTATCCTTAATCACATTTAACTGCAGGCTGACTCTGAGTGCCCTTCTTCCTACTCCACACCACCTTCACCTTCCCATCATCCCCGCACCAGTTTTGACACTGCATGTCTACAGGATGTGGTGTGGAGTGAATGGGACCACTGAAGATGGCCTGATAAATGCCATGACCACACACTCGTGATAGCCAGCAAGAGACAAGGGAGAAACATATGTGAAGAATACAGGGCTACGCTATTGGTGGGATCCCACAGTTAGATTTGATTTAATAAGATATGAAACAACATATTTTGATATCTTAATTCCACCAATAATGTAAGACAACATGAATTGGCACTGTTGTAAAAAAAAAGTGTGTGCTTCTTTCCCACAAGGACTACTTGGTTCTTCCCTTCTTTCTCCTCCTAAAGGCGTTTGAGCTGTACTAGCTGTACTTACTTTCTCTCTCTCTTTTTTTTTTCCCATTCCTGAGTTAATTTTAGCTTGGATCAGCTTTCCAATCCATTTCACTTCATGGCCACATAAGAGCTTATGCTGTCAAGACCAGTTTGGAGGCTTTAGGATTGTCTTATGCTGATTGAAACCACATAACTGAGTTACAGCACCTATCTGAGCTAGGGACAGACAAAGAGGAAAAGAAGCCCAAACCGACTTAATTGTCACCTTTCAGTCACCAGTAATTAACACGGTCATCTTAAAATGGTCTCTGTTTCTTACATATAGGTTGTTCTCAGATAAGCCAATACACAGATAGTGTTAAGTAAATGCCTGTGTCACACTGTAAATGTAACTGACTACAATATGCAACTATAAACTACTTGCGTGTCTACATGTAGAGAAGAGTTTGTATGTTTATGAGGTTGATGTAAATCTGTTTGTTTCTTCTGTACATTTTTAAATGTTACTCTCTTGGCTTCAAGAGAATGCTGTGGCAGTGTGGACTGTGCCTTTAAGGGCTGAGGCTCCCAGGCAGAGATTGTGGGCAGGGGGCTGTGAAGACCTTTTTGCTATTATGCACCGCTAATTAAAACCAAACAGAAAATAAAGTAGGTCCTTTGCAAGAACTTTAAGCCCTTGAGTGATCACCACAGGTGTCATCTATCATTTTCTAAAGAATTTGTAGTCTTTAGACTACAAGAGAAAGGAGGCACTGGAAGGGGACAGAGAGTAAGCAGGTTAGTTTATCAAAATAAAACCAAGCTGTGACACAACGCACACCAGAAAGAGCAGAAACATTTTCTGGATTGCTTGAGCTCTACTCTTTCCTATGTAGACTGAATTTGCTGAAGGAACTTCCCTTTCCTCAGCATGCCTGTCTGGGGTTAGTTTTGTAGCATGGCAGCAGCAAGCAGCTGCAGTGAGAGGGATCATGTATAGCTACTTGGTCCATTGCTTTTCTTGAAGGCCACTTCTGTTTTGTTTCTTCTTTTGTTTTCATTAAGGAGGCAGATGCTGCATATGTGCAATCATGCAGGGTGTTGCTCAGATTTTTCACTGGACATGAATAGCTATGTATGGCCTCCTTAATATTACATTATGTGGAGTTTTTTCATTCTGTGTGATAGGAAAGTTTATTTATGCAGGTTCTGGTGATGAGAAATGGGAGAATCACGAGCAAACCCATTAGCTTAGCTGAAATGATGGAGGATAAATGAATATTGCCTCACTGCCTCCTTAAAAGCAGATGAGAAATCAGTGAACTGAAATTATGCTTTTAGTCTGATTTCAGGTATTTTCTCACTAGGCATCCATGTATGGCCACCAGTGAAGACAGGATGGGTAGGCTAGAGGAAACTTTTGCCCAACTTGCAAAAATAACTGCCCTCAGAGCTTATAAGATAAACTGTAGATCAACAATGTCTCAAATAAAAGGTGTTACTTGACCGTACATGACCCCACTATCTCCTGTTCCAAATCATCTTTAAGAATTTGAGTGCATAAGAAATAGAGGGTACATTCTTCTGTTTTATAGTTTGTTCTCTAATTCTGCTCTAGAAACTGTAAATTCCATATTGTCAGATGGATTTCTTTGTCGCTTTTTGGTTTCATTAAGAAAACTGAAAAACTGATCATACCAAAGACTACTAATTTTTTCTTCTGTTGTACACAAAAATCTAGTGGCAATATACCTGTGGATTGAAGAGGGTGAGTGTGTAACTCACAAGGAGAAAGATTACTGCAACTTCACTTGTTGAGTCTGCAAACCAGGATGTTGCAAGGAGGTAGGAGCTGGGATTATGGAATAATGAACCTATTCTCTATTTCTGTCTGTGTGTATCTTCTGCTGGCAAGATGTTCCATGCATAAATAGATGTAGAGATAAAAAGAAAATCTTTTAAGAGTGAAGCAGTAATAATCAGTTTTAGTTTAACAGCAGTAAGTTGTGGTTTAACCGTTGTCTCAGTTCTTTCAGTGAGTTAACCTATGTGAGAAAGTTGCTCACTGAAGTAGTGATCTTTAACTTTCTTCCAGTCACTTACCTTAAGTCATCTGGGGCTGCCAGCAGACCTGAAAAGGGAAGCCGAAGTCCATTCACCCTCATTTTACACACACACACCCTTTGTGCATCAATTAAAATTTTGTGCTTGCCTAGCTGTATCAGATTAGACATGCTAATGTCTCAGCTGTTGTGCCTTCATCAAGGCTGTGTCTTGAACCACCCCTTCACAGCAGTCTGGAACAGTTTTTAATGTGTCAAATTAGAAATGCTTTGGCAGTCATGTCATGTTTCCTGTCATGACAGCTTTTTGTTGGGCTTTTTTTGGGTAGCTCACTGCTGTCTAAATAAAATCAGTTATCTTAGGAACAGGAATTTTATTGGTTGTTTCCTTGTTGTCTTTCTACCTTAAATACTTCTACAGGCATTTGTCTGTTAATTACTTCATTATTCAAATGCCCCCCCAAAAAACCCCCACAAAACCCCAAACAAAAAAAACCCCAACAACAAACCAAAAACCAGCAAACGATTGAAAAAATGTTGGTAATAAAGGAAAAAAGGGTGAGGGTGTGCGCGAGTGCTACCAGACTGTCTAGATGATCAGACAGTAGTACTGAGTAAATAAGGGGGCTTTCCAATACATTACACTCTTACAGAGACTGACAGAATGTAATCACAGAGAATTTCTGGGACTTTGGATCTATCTGAGATTGAGGGAGAGACTGAGACAATAGGCCAAAACTAAAGATTCCCAAAATTATGATACTCTGAGATAGGGATTTAATTTTTTAAAATATTTGTCCCAGGAAGCGTAAATCACAGAACACAGATCAACTTAGTTTTGACAGTAATAATAGCAGAGCTGTCTGCCAAAGGCCATCACATTTTGAAGAATTATTCAAAGTGCTTGAAACGTAGCTCTTGTCCATGGACTGGAATTTGTTATAATGTAGCTATTGCCTTTAAAGATCTGAGTCTTTCTTCATTTTTTATCATGGGAAAACTCTTACTGAGTTATTTCAGTTTATCTTTTCCAAAAGTCCAATACGTCTGAGGAAGGAGATAAAGCACCAGTTCCCTTCCCCAGAATGCCACTTTTAGCCTTTATGAACGACACAAGGAGATCTTCAAGTTACAGGTATGGCTGTATGGTGCTCAGTGCTGACAGCTCTCTCAGACTTCTCTGCAGAGTGCAGGCATTCAGTAGTTTGCAGGATCAGACTCAAATCTAAGAAGGAAAAGCTCAAATAATAATAAAAAAATATTTGATTAAATTTTCTTCAGAAATAACCATCACATCTGTTTTAGATAGCATTTTTCTTTCTCTTCAGAAGCCCCTGAGAAATTTTTTTGTTGTTTTTTTCTTTAATAACTGTTGTTTATAAATTAACACCAAAAAGAGTGGGGTTTTGATGCTCACACCCAATCACTGATCATCCAGGCGCCTTCTACAGAATGAGAATTGAAACTGCTAGCGGGGAGCAATCCTCCACCCGGGACTGCAGTGCCTCCCTTTACTTTTGCAAGGCAATTTGCAACATTAAGCAGAAGTAGGGTGAGTCAAGGATATGTCAGAGCCTCTCCTGCTGATCTTGCTGGTTTCTCCCAGAGGGGAACTGTCCAGCAAAACCACCACACAGTTACAAAACAAAATGGTATCCTTTCCTTTAGAAAAAAGTAAATTAAAAAAATACTGACTGCATTGAAAAGCAGCTATGCTCAGAACCAGGCAGTTTTCCTTCTCATTTTGTTACGGAAATTCTGACAGGAACAAGTGGCTAATGGTTAGTAAACGCAGACCCTCCATGCAGGAATAAATATCCCCTACTTTGATGTGCCTCTCTGCAGGCAGAAGGCATGTGGTGCTGGAGTTGTGATACAAAAAGTTCTACCACTGCCTGCTTGTGACAGAGCATCAAATTGCTGCTTGCGTCCTTTACTTGTGCTACAGAACAAAGGAGAGGAAAAAAATGGGCTTTTCATAGGACACTTAGTGCATCTCTTTATGCAGAACGTGTGACAAGCCACAGCCAAATTCTAAATATGTCCCAAAAATTCTGTGTTTACTGAAAAAGTTGTATACTGATTATATGCTAGTTGCTTTCTAGGTGAGAAAAAGAATTAAATTTAATGATTAAATACACATGCATTTGTGATATCCAGTCTTAAAAATCTGAATAGAAGATTTCAATTATCTGTCATTATAATGAACACATATAGTTTGCTTATGAGCTGCAAGACCTTTCTTTTAGCCTTGCTTTGAAAACTCTGTTTCAGAGATTTCTCCTGTACTAAGATGTGATGTGTGGTGTCAAATCTCTTGCAACAACCATCACTTTCAGTTACCATACAATTCCTTTCTAAGATGTGCTTGATATATACATATACCCATTGTCCGACAGACAAGGTGATAAATGCCTTACAGGTTTCATCAGATATTTTCCTATCTTTCCAGAAGCAGTATTTCAAATAGAACAAATCATCTTTATAATGTATGTATGTGACTGTGTACTATTTTTTAAGAAGTTACTTTATTTAATCCATAAATATTTAAAGCTATAAACAGAACATATTTCCAGGTAACTTTGTGTTTCTATTCAAATCTGAAATGTGAATTTGATTTACAGCCAAGTTACACTGTGATTACTGGAAACTTTTCCAGTGTTTGGGGACCTTTTAGGAGGAATGGGTAAACCCAAATTTAGCCTCTTTTTTTCATCATTTCACAATACTACTGCAAGCTGCCCAAGCAGTAACATGGCATATTAATGCAGATGGGATCTGTCACATCTGATTCTTCCTTCCTCTGCCCTCATCTGCCTCTTGCTCTTCTCTGACATTTTTGTGACTCTTCTTCCTATTCCTTCAGTAATCCTGAATCCCTCGCTGCTCAGTTCTCCAGTCAGGCTGAGTGAACTGTGGCTTCCACAGTGAAGGTCCTGGTCACTCCAGGGTGTCCCACCTACCCGCCCATGCAGTCTCTTGGGGTCATCGTCTGTACAGACCCATGCTCTTAGCCAGGCACTGTGATTTCTGCCTGCTGTAGCCTTTCACTGAATTACTTTCTTCTGACCCTCTTTAACTTGTTCACATTCATTTTGTTAGCTGTTCTTAGCTCTTCTGCCTGATCTTCTCTCCACTGTTCCTTTTCTTTTGCTTCCTTGGGGTCCTTTAAAAAGGTATCCTTTGCATTTCTTTTACTGTTCTTTCATTGATTTTGCCCTACTTTAGTGTCACCATGCTTTACTGAAGAAAGATACTGTGAGCATCATGGAGTTTTCAATTCCACAAAAGATTTTCTCTTTTCCTATACATTTCTCTGTCCCTTGACCAATATATATTTTTTTTTTCTCTTAAACTAGCATGACCTTTGTCCTTTCAGTTCTTTGCTATCTCTGAATTTCCTCTAAAACCTCCTGCTCTGTTCCTATCTCCTCTGCCAAGCATTTTCTGCCAAATAAATCGTCAAGCTTTTTAAAGGATGGGGGGAAAAAATCATTGCTTTTACTCAAGAACCTTTCCCTTTCCTCCACCTGGCAGTATCTCCTATTTTTCTTATTTTGCCTTTCTCCTTCCTCTCACCTTAAAACATTCCCTCTCAGTTCTTCCTTTCACCTGTGTTCCTCCTTATTCTCTGCATTTGATTTTTGATGCTCATTTCTTTGTCCTGAAAAACTCTTACTTTTCTTCCCTATTCTTTGTTTTTCCTCATTATTTTAAACATCTCTTTCTTTTGCCTCAGTGGAGCCTGAATGTTGCTTTTTATGCATCACTGAGCCTCTACATTCTACTCTTTCCAAACTCATCAATGTTTCCCAAACTTCTTGCCTTTTTATATAACTGAACTCATATTTTGCCTGCATAGTAATCTTTTCCATGGGGTGATTGGTCAGTTATCAGCAGAGGAGAGGTTCTTTCCATTTTCCCCTCTGTCCTCATTTGTGGAAGCCGAAGAAGTTATTTTGGATACTGTTTAGATTACACAATTTTGATTGGTACAATCAATTGGTACAAGCTTTTCTATAAATCATAAGGCTGCTGGTTTAGGGTCCAGCATTTTGAAATCTTTCTGACATGGGAAAGAAAGTTCTTTGGAAATGGCTCAGTAGCCTTGTATGTCCTTCTGGAATTGGCTGAATAGCTGGAAGAATGGTAGAGCTAAGGAAGACAAACATACTGTTCGTCCTGTACTTCCAGAGCTCTCAACTCCATCCCTTTATTTGATTTTAATGAACAGTTATCTGACATTGATAGTGTTAATTGATCATAGATAACCTTTTTCCTTCATTTGATTATATTGCATCACATATTACAAGCGCCCTTTTAATTCAAATACAAAAATACTATCACTATTTCAGAACTGCATGGTGTCTTCACTGTTGCTGATTTTTGAAATGAATGTACTTCACCCTTTTCTGTGGAAATGAGCATTTATATTCCATTTGTTTGGTTAGGTGAATGAAATTGGTTCAACCTTTCCCCTACAGTGGCTGCAGATGATGTAAATTCAGAATAATACACCAGCAGGGTCATATTGAGTTATGCCCTAGTCTTATGCAAATAAAAATCTTAGCAAAATTTCAACTCAGAGAAGTCAGAATGCATCTCTGTGTGGCACTGTGTCATGGTTTAACCCCGGCTGGTAATTAAGTATCATGCAGACGCTTGCTCACTCCCTCCTCACCCAGGGGGCTGGGGAGGAGAATCAGAAAAACTCAAGGGTTGAGATAACAACAATTTAATGATTGAAATAAAATAAAACAAAAAGAACAATAATAACAACAATAACAGTTATAATGAAAAGGAGGGAGAAGTGGAGAGGAATGAAATCCAAAGGGAAGGGAGGAAAGAAAACAAGTGATGCACAACACAGCCACTCACCACCTGCTGACTGATGCCCAGCCAGTCCCCCAGCAGTGATTAGCAGCCCCATCCAACCCCTCCAGTTTACATACTCAGCATGCCATCCCATGGTATGGAATATCCCTTTGGCCTGTTTGGGCCAGCTGTCCTGGCTGTGCCCCCTCCCAATTCCCCGTGCCCCTCCAGCCCTCCGGCTCGCAGGGCCTGAGAAACTAAAAAGTCCTTGACTTATTACAAACATCACCCAGCAACAACTAAAAACATCCGTGTGCCATCAACATGGTTCTCACACCAAATCCAAAACACAGCACTGCATCAGCTACTACTAAGAAGAAAATTAACTCTATCCCAGCCAAACCCAGGACACACTAGCAAATACCTTTTCATGGGGGAAAAGGCACACTTTTTTCAATAAATCTAGCCCTTGCATACGAAGAAATAGGGTTGGAAATGTCAGTGAGGCAGGGGCAGGACAGAAATGCAAATCCACCTGCTCCAGTGGAAAAGCATTACATTCAAACTGGAAGCCTGATCTTGCAAACTTTGCACATAAGGAAGACCTCTGAGTAGGAGCTATGCATGTGAAAAGTTTGCATGATTCAGCTGTGTGATGTGAACTTAATGTGAAGAATCCTGTCTCAGTCAGTGGCATTTACATATTGAGAAGGGACTGTAAGTTGCTGGCACAAAAAACATGCACTGACGTGGTAAAGGTCACAGTGGGAATCATTCTAAGAATTTTAAGGAAGTTAGGGCAAGAGACAGGTTATTTAGAAAGAAAGGCTCATAGATATAGAGACAACCAAATAATGGAGAAGTGGAAGGAATGCATATACTGAGCATGGAACATAAATCAACAGACAGTGAAACTAGAAGCTCACTTTTGAAAGCGAGAACATGAATCCTCATAAAAAAGATCATTTGAGAGTATTAGTATGTCTGTATCAGGGCCAGACTAAAACTGACTACTCCATCTCTCTTTTCCTCTTCTTTCTGTTGGTAACTGCTTCCTGTTTTCTTGTGTAGTTGGCTTCTACTTGCATACCTTTTTGGAATTCCTCTGATGAGCATCTCTGAAACGTCAATACACAGAACAATAGCAATGTATAACAGTATCATGGCCCTTTTTATAATATCTAAGGAATAGATGAAAAGATCATCCAGAAGGATTGGATTATGAGACTGATTTGCAAATGTGAACTTCAGTTTGCTCCTCTGCTTTTGGCATGCTGTGGTAACACATCATATCCTAGTATGGGAATGCAAACATGGACACACTTTTGAAAAGATTTTATTCCATTCCTTCCAACCTTGTAAGCATAAAGAGATCTGAAACTACTTATAATCTAGCATCTGAGGTTATTTTTTTATTTCAATTTGCATTTATTATAAGAAAGATTTGTGCCAAGATTGTGAAGCAGTTGTTGCAATTGGTCTGTTCAAAAGTAAGTGTGAACTGTTTGGTTTGGTTTGTCTGTAGACCTTGTCACATTGTTTGATGAGGAGCAGAAGGGTTAAGATCCACAGGTCTGTGGAGCAGCAAAAGTGTTTGTGTAGTTTCTGTTAAAAGAAGCAAGATCTCACAGAACATTTTCAATGGAACGATTCTGATACATCAGTTTGTAGTCTATAAATAATAAATATATACATAGCAAACAGAAATTACTTCAGTAGCTGAAAGCCAAAAAGCAGGCTAAGACTTTCCAAACTTCCTATCTTCTAACTTTATTCCAGATTATATCTCAAGAGGGCTAGTGCAGTTTGCATTAGGTAACAAACTCAATCTCTAATTGGCATAACATTCTCTGTGGTAGAGGCTGAGACTATGAAGCCATGCTGTCTGTTTTGAATGCTCCTTTTAAAACATTACACATGTTCAGTCAAAGAATATCCAAAACATTACACATGTTCAGTCAAAGAATATCCAGACAGAGGTATGTTTTACAGGAAGGATAGATGACAGTGAGGAAAGGAATAAAATAATATATTTACCTTCTGTTCAACTTTGCATCTGTTCTAGAGAGAGAATTTAAGGATAATAAATCCTGTGAGCCTGTGAACAAGATTTCTACCCTCCAAACCATGCCATTCTTGGTGTTTTATTGGAACTTACTGGAGTGTTAGATGGTAGTTACAACCCTTATCTTCCAAAGAGGTTAAATCCGACACAGTAACTGCATCTATTCAGTATGCACATCCTTACTAATATTCACTCTTCCACTCATAGTATTTTAGCTCAGTTTGAATTGAAAGGAAAGTTAGGAAGGATCGTTAGAATAGCCCTTCTAACGGTGCATGATATGGTCTTTCCGCTTACTCCTGCCCTTCTTACCCCATCTGTGTTTGCCTCTTTTACCCAGCCTGGGGTAAGAGAAGCCTTTTTTATTGCAGTGTTCTTATTTTAAAAGTGGGGAGGGTTTCTATAGGGTTTTTTTCCTGTTTAAAAACCAGTTATACACAGGATCTCTAACTGAGCTCTGCTATATCGGTATTTTGTATTGGAAGGTAAAGTGTCTTGCTTTTGTAAAGAATCAGTGGGCCTGATGCTTTTTAAGCACAATCCAGGAATTATGGGAGCTCTTCAGGCACTAGAACTGAGCAGAACATATTAAAAATCTGAGTAAAGGAAAACATTAAGTCTCAGTGCCAAAAGCAGGGGAAGATCTCTGTTCTTATCTCTAGCAGCAGCAGTCTTTCTTTGCTTTTCAAATTATTCTAGTTGCTAACCATTTCTATCTCCATTTCCCTCTTCCAAATGCAGCTTTCAAACTTGCAGAAGCTAGACCTATCTATTCTTTGCCCTCAGTTGCTCAGGTAGTGTAGATTTGAGGATGATATAAATAATTTCCAAGACAGACAGGAGATTTTGTGATTAAGAGAAAAGATTCATTTCCCCTTGAAGAACCTCTCTGAATCCTGATCTAAGTATCTCACTAAACCACACAGGCAATGCAGTGAGCTCCTGAACAAGTACTGACTACTGCAAGATGTAAAGGACACTCTAAGCTGTATCTGACCTAGAAAAGTAGCGACTTGCTTTGACTTCTTGAAACATTACGTCATTGTGAAGTGTGGGGCTTGGCTTGCTAACACATACAAAGCACTTTGAGATCAGCAGATGGAAGGATAGTAAGAATACTTTGAACTCCCATTGTTTTGTATTAAAACTGTGGTCAGAACCTGTTTTCAATACTGTTGATTAATGTAATAATATAAACTTGCTGCTTTGTAAGTTCATAGCCATAGCGTCCATGGTGAAGTGATAGTGAATTGGCTGCCTCCCCAGTGAAAGTATTGGCACAAGCCTTGCACTTTCTCCTGTGTGTCTTAACTGGTTTCAACAATAGAGTGTAAAATAGGAAAAGGCTATTTTTCACTGTTTATTCTGCAATGATATTTATTATGCCAGCTTAGTTATGAAATAAAAAGCAAGAAGGTGGCTCCAGCTTTCTGTTTGACTTATTTTCCACCCTGATTTAGCATTCTAGCATGTAACTCTGTTTATACTCTGCTTTTCTCTTCTGCTTTGGAGCAATAAAAGGTGTAATCTGTAATCATTTGCCTCAAAGTCAGTTATAAAGTCTTACCGATCAAGGGAAAACACCACTTTTATAATTGAAAGAAAGTGTGTGTGTGTGATATTATTTCTACCCAGAAGGGATGTTTTGAAAGTAAAAGTATACAGCATGGGGAGAGTTTACTGCCTGTGTTAGAGAGCAGATGCATAGATGGACTTTAGCCAAGGTCTTATTTATTATATAGGTGTATGGTTTCTAGAAGTGGGGAAATGTAAATTTCTCCAATGGCCCTCTATATAAAGAGTTGACCCAGAAATTTGGATACAAATGCTCTTTTTCAGTGTTTGAAATCTGTTCTGTATCCTTTATCTTGAGGCCAGCTTTAACGCTGGTGTCAGGAATGGAATGAAATTAAATAAATGTTGTGTAACAAAACAGAATGTGGATCTTGTGGTGTGGATGGATGGAAGCACCCTATCATCACCATACAAGTTGTGAACAATCAATGATTCTAACACTGGTTTTGAAGTATTTTGCATCAGTCCATTTTCTTGTTTCACACAGTCAGCAACTATTTCTGAACACTCTTAAAGTCAGGGGGAGCAATTTAATAAGGATTTTTAATGTGATTCTCTAACAAAATAAGGCCTGTGATATGCTGTCCATCCCCTGAAAATAAAACTTTTTCATCCATTGGCCAGTTCTCATCAAAGACAGTGATGCTGCTGAATATTTCAAGGGAATTGCTGTTTTGACAAAGAATAGAGATCCAAACTCGTGTCCTTAGGCAGTCAGTATGTTTGTAAGGTTTTTAGCTATTCCTGAGCTCTCTTTTGCCCAATAGCTGTTTTGAGGGCACAAAGAACAGTGGATAGACGAAAGGTCTAGGAACTTGTAGCAAGTACAGCCAAATAGAAGAACTGAGAGTAAAGTTGTATTTTGAATTACTGCTCTGTGAAAAGAGCAGACAGAAACAGTTTGTTTCAGCAGAAGAAGCAAGCATGGGCAGGGTGCTATTCTACACTACTTCAGCATAAAAAATACAAGTTTCATTAGGTGAAAATACCATTTCATTCACTATAGTGGTGCACAATTACAAACTATAGCACAAGCTGTAGGCAGAAAAATGAACAAAAGAACAACCTGTACTCATTTAGATGGCTCAAAACGTAAAATTCAGGTCATGTCTTCTGGGCTATACAGAAATAGGGATGCAAAAACCCATTGCTAATTGGAACATGAGATGGAGGGATGGCAACTCCCTTCTGCCCAGCAGCCCACAGGGTAGGCTAGCATGCAGGACTGCGTCAAGCTAAGCCTTTGGGAAGTTGCAGGGGATGACAAAGCCATCAGACACCATTTCTGGTCAGTCAGAGACACTTTTTCTTCTTTGCTTTCTGCTTCCTCCACATTTGTCTCAATCTTTCACTGTTTCTCACAAAATCTTTCTTTTTTGATCCCTCAGATTTCTCTATGTTCTTTGATAATTTCCTGGTTATTCTTTTCTGTCACTCCTTTGCCTTCCTTTTTTCCTCATTTGCAACTCCTTTTAATGTAATTCACACTGGTTTTTATTCCATGTAGTTTCATCTATAAAAAGACATAAAATAAATATTTTAAGATGTAGGCTGGTCTTTCTGACTGGGCCCTTGATTAAGTCACCCAGGAGATCTTTGTCAGGCTGCTATATGGTATAGTTTTCCCCTCACATTGGTCTTGAGTGCTGTCTAGGCCATAAGCTGCAGCAGTCTCTTTTGCCTTAGACTTTATGACATGCTTTCTAGAAGTACTGCGCTTCTGCAAAAAAATAGGTATTTGCATTCAGATTACACTTCACTCTAAAGACCCATATGTATTCTACATTTATCCAGTGGTTTCTGCTTTCTTAGATCTGAAGAAGCCTTCTTTCTTTACACACAGAAGAAATAGCTAGTAAAAAAACCCCCAGAAATCAACAAAATAAGAAGTACCTGCTTGCTCATTCATACCTCATTTTATCCACAGCTATGGACCACTCCTTAAGCGCATGTCAGAATGAAACAGCTCTGTCTAGGATTCATGCAGCTTTTCCAGTAAGTCAGAACATGACTTTTATTCCAGGAATTTTTTTTAACTTTTCCTTCTGCTCCTGGTCTCTTCTCTTTCACCCTCCAGCATACACCTATACAAGGAGGAAAAGATACCTTGCTTTCTTCCTACTCAAATTGGTGTTTAAAGGCCATTTCTTTTTTAATAGCCATACTCATTCATTGAGTGATCCTGATCCATCTCATGTGTTTTCATCTTGATCCAAACTACCAGCTAATTTGTTGTTTGGTTTTGCTGTTTGGTTACCACCCCCTCTCCAGAGCTGAAAACCTCATTTGTTCTAGGTGGTAGCCATTTCTTTGTCAAAGTTCATTTCCTTAAACTTAACATGGAGCCATGTCATTTCAAGCAGGTACATAAAGAGTTCCCAATATATTTGGAGTTAAAGACTCTCTTTAAAGAAAAGGAAGAGTTGTAGACCTCTGGGTTGCAGCATGTTTTCCAGTCTCCCTGCATCTGTTCAGGTTGAGATTTGTTAGTCACTGAGTTCCACCTGTCTCCACTCATTATGCAGTTCTGTCCCCATATGTCATGCCACGATTTTTACCCATTAAAACCTCCTTAGCCCTCTGGGCTGATTTTATTCACTGTTCCAGTTTGGTTTTTTATGAACAGGTGTTTTGCAGCATTTATAAATCAGCTTGTGGGACAAGGCAAGTGCCAGTGAAGCACAGCAGGGAATAAGTGGATAAGTGGAAGAGGCAAGAAAAGGTTCAGTGAGTTCAGGCTTCATGCATAACTTCAGTCTCTCCAATGATAGGCCACTACAACCTGGATTGCAATAAGGCTGAGATCCTTAACTGCAATAAATATGAATGATAATGATCTTAATTTATAAGGCAGCTCATTCAGATGTAGCCACATGCTTGTGACAAACTGCCATCTCAACTGTGGAAGGCAGCTGTATTAGGGGATGCTGATCCACCAGCAGAGACAATTTGTCATTGCTCTATACAAACTGTTCACAGGTTCCACCTTACCATTTGCACAATTTTAATTTCATGTTCTGCTTTCTTGAGGAGTTCTGTGTAATACCCAACTTCTCTGGTCCTCCTGGGTATAACTTTAGGGGACTCTTTTTAAGTCCTGTAGAATTACTTACTACTAAGGTGGAAAGAAAATTAGTATCTCTCCCTGAATGTGCTGAATAATTCCTTCACTTAGAGCTAGAGTATATTAATCAGGGCTGGTCTGTAATTGTCCTACATCTATTTGAAGGAAAAGCAAGTCTCTGTCACCTATCCAAGTTGAAAATTCCCCACCACATGTGAGCACAGATTGAACACATAGATAAGAATAGATAAGACTAATAAGCAGTGCTTCCAAGCAGGTAGGCTGAGCTTGTCTTGTGCAAAGCAAAGCAAAGATACCTCCTAATCAACTGTTTGATATGTGAGGCCATATCAAAAGCACAATTAGTGCCTTATGTGCTGTTGGTTGCAGACATCACCTCCTGCCTCAGAATTAAAAAAAGTGAAGTCATGAGCCTATAAATGCAAAGTTATGTCCAGGTCTAACAAAGAAGGCAAGCAAAATGCAAAACAGCACAAGACTGTAATTCTGAGTTCTCAAATGCCTTGCAAGAAACTTATCAAAGGTGTTAATTGCACCATTTGTGTTAAAGGGAGTCAAATTGTGCCGATTCCTGTGCTAACAGTAACTGCTTCTTCTCTAACTAGTTTAACGGGTAGGTAATTATAAAAATAACAGAGAAGCTGCTAGTAATCCCCAACACCTCCTATGACAAAAGATCCCTGGGACCTTTTAAAAGTTATGTTGACTCGGTTATTTGCAGCAGGTGTTTGAAAGGTGGCAAGGGAAGCATCCTAGGGTAAAGAAATGTATTTTCTTTCTCTCATGGGGTCCAATTCAACAACAACTTGAAAACTGAAACACTAGGGGCAGGTTTATGTGACATTAGTATGCTATTATATTAAAGAGCAGAGAGTGAGCTGCAAGAGTTATGTTACTGTTCTCATGTCCAATATAGAAAATTAAACCGACTTCTTTAATCTCTCTGTATTTTCCCCAGATCTTTACTTTGCTGCTGTGGAGTGTCCCAGAGTAGAGAGGTATTGCTGTAGACTGAGATGGCATGTACTGGGGACCTAGTGTGTCCAAAACTAAATGAAGTTTCCATTGTACAGCATTTCTTATTGTCTTCATTTCTGTATTATTTGTCTACAAACCCTCTCCAATGCTAGGGACTTCCTTTTACCTTCAGCATGAACTAGTGAGATAGGAGCAAGCTAAAAAGGTGCAATAAATAACTGTGAGTACTCCATGGGAATTATGTGCGGTTTGTGACAGCCATGTGAATAGTATAAATTGCTTATTTCTTTTGTACAAGCATGCTGTCACAACAACTGAAATCAGCTCTAAAGGTGACGGTGGTCAGGGAAGCGCTTCTTATTTCCTTTTCCCTTTGCTCTAGCTAAACATGGGGTTGTTCTGTTTCATAGCAACATGCAAAATTTGTTGGACTCCTCAACCTTCCCAAAGAAGGCATAGGGCACTTAAAAGAGAATAAAGGGTCCTGATCTGCCAGCTGAGGGAAAAAGGGAATGCCACCTGTGTTAGCCTCAGCTGTAAGATTTAGGCTTTTTCAGTTTGATGAAGTATGCATCTTTATTAAGCTCTAATTAATAAACAAAAGAACAGACTATATTTAAAAAGAAAAGAAAAAAGTGGTGAGAGGAAACTGAAGATGCCTTCAGAAGCCAAACATAGGCACAAGTGTCACATTAGTCATCATCACAGTCATCTATGGCCTCATCATCAGTTGCACCTGAGACACACTTTGGCAGCCCTCCAGGAGCACAGCATGAGCAAAGACACTGCAGTTAACTTTGATCGATGTCAGTCTTTCAGCATTTCTGCCAGCAAACTCCTTCATTGTTCAGTGGCAGCGTTATCGTCAGCACTGAATAATTTCTTGGGATTATCATGAGATGTCTTTGCAGAATGTCAGCATGAGGCTTCTGCTCTCAGGACTCTACTTGAAAGGTATAAATCTTGCCCTTCATTTATCTCATGATTTTAATTTATTATCTTTTCCATCCCCTTTACATTTTTAAATGTGCTGAATTTCTCATTAAAGCAAAAAGCTAATAGCACTTGCTGTAGGAAGGTGTGTTAAAGCAGGCAGGCACTATGTGTTACTTCTGTACATCATTTTACTGATAAATGTCAGAAAAAATCTGTGCCTCGTCTACTAGCAGTCCTAGACTGGACATCTGTACGGAGAGTTTACCTGACATGGAAAAGAAAGAACTGAAGTTCTTAGGGACACAGACTGCCAAATGTACTGCAGTCAGGGATGTTTCCTGAATCCAAAGCTTTAGTGCATTTATAATTGTTCTGTATTACTCCTCCTGTGTATGATATTTCAAGTGTCAAGGTTTTTCAGTCACAGTGCAGAAGTGCATGCCAGTTGGACAGCAAAAATACTTTGATCTCATGTGAACTGCTTTTAAGTGAAGAACAAAATACATAAAACTAGTTAGATATCTAAATCCTTTTCACGTCAGTGAGAATTTGACACCTGGATTAGATTGTATGCACCAGCAGTTGTGTGCATTTGTGCTCTATCAGTTGCACAAGTACTTAAAAAAAACTATTCTCTGGACAAAGCAATTTTAAATTATACTTATTATCTACAAGAAGTTTTTATATGTGTATGTTTTTTAAATTGATGACAACTTGAGCATGTCAAAACTCATGTACATTGAAGATGTTCTTGGGTAAAAAGAAACCAAAGTAACATTGGACTTCAGCTGAGGAAAATTAACTTTTCTGACTGAAACTTGTTTTAATGACAAGATTAAGGTTTTATTTTCACCCAAAATGATAATACCTGGAAATAAAAATAATTGGATTTTTTTTATCCAGTTTTAAAAACCACGCAAACCAGTTTAGCTAGTGTCTGTAAGTCAGCAACAAGATAAGTGGACTCACACAACATCTGTATAACTTAATTCGTAACTTGGAGGCTGTGCATCACACAGAATTACAGGCACAAGTTGTACAATGTGTTCTTTCAGGCTGGAGAGAGGAAGAACATGGCTCCTGTGCTACTTTCCCCTGTTGGCAAGTTACCATTATAACTATGATCTGTTTTAAATACTGGTACCCTCTAGCGTTCACTCACAGTAAAAGTTATGAAGCACATTCATGGAAGCTGATTCTCTGCTTTTAAATGATTTTGTGCGTGTGTGTGTGTTTTGTCTCTGTCAGAGACTTTCCACCTAATGTCTCCATCCATATATCAGGCTATTGCAATGGAAGTGTAAGGGATTACAGCACCGAGGCAGCTGGACTCTTTCTGCTACACTGTGAGTTACTGGGATGGAAAAGGAAACCGTTGCTGAGGATTTTTCCTTGTTCTTCTGGACTATGTTTTCTAGTGGGAACACGCATTTTCCTGGAGTGTGTGCCTGCATTCAAAGGAGTGGAGTGAAGGTCATTTTACAGACCCGGTGGTTTAAATCATCACTCCATGGCCATGGTAAATGAGCCCCAAGAAAACACAAATTTGCTCAATAATGACAGGTCAATGAAAGTATTTAATTTATGTTACTTTGCTTGTGATCACAGAAAATAATTGGGTGGAGTACTTTGCCCTCTTCCTGCCTTAAATAGCCCCTGATTAACTCTAGAGGTTTTACAAGTGTAATCAACGATATGTGCATTTGTAGAGGCTAAATTCTTAGTATATTCTTAAGTGACGGATCAATGGCATCTGAAATTAATTGCCCAGTAAAATCACAGTAGAAAACATTGAAGTTGGTGGTTCTGCACTGCATGGGTGCTTTTAAAGTGTTAGTTGCTTGGGGTTGGGTTGTGGGTTTTTTTGACAGAAAGCTTTGGAAAGGCATAAAGCTCTCACCTATTCACAGATGACATCCAGTTGCTGTGAGCAGAAAGATTAATTTGCAACAGTGTTGGTGGTGTGAATTATGACACCTTTGTAAGATGAAGTAGAAGTGTAAACAGCAGTAATGTAAATATCCATGTGGAAAAAGTAGGGAAGTGATGTGAGGAAGTGAATTTTAAGTCATAATAAAGTTAAAACAAACCATTAAAATGTATGTCTGTGATAATTTGAAATATATTAAGTGTTTCTCAGTAAGAAACTGTCATTTATAATAGGAGCTGTTGGCCAGCTCTAAATTTCTCCTTGCTGGTCAGCACGAGTTCTCTTGGTAGTGAACATATAAAGAGGCTGTCCAGTAAAGCCTGGAAGTGCTGACTGCAGAAAAAATGCCAATCTGCTCCTCAAATGTTGGTTTGATATTGTAACCAGAATTTCAGACTTTCTCTGCTGCAGTTGGTGACTTCCTTTCTGCAGAAAGGAAACTAGTTGTGCAGGGCTGTTGTAGCATTGCACTGACCTCTGGTTGGGGCAGGGCAGGTGCCAAGGGCTACAGCTCCCTGAGCTGTCTTTTGAGGCTTTAGGTTTCTTCAAGTATTTGTATTTTGTAAGGGCATTCATATAATCTGATTTTATGCTGGTAGCTTTCAGGTGCCTTGATTAGGGCAATGGGAGAGTTGTTTGATCAACTAAGCATCCACAATAGACTATGCAAATACCTAAGTAAGGTGCCTGCCTTGTCCACTTAACATGTTAGGAGACAAAAGCTAGACAGGAAGAAAGAGCTTAGCACGGGAGGCCTGCAAGTGCTTCACAGTGAGCTAGGCTGAATTCCTCATGATTTGAACTTAATATTTTGATAGTTCCAATCTCCTTTCAAGAAATATTGAGGCAGGTTTTGATTCTGTCTTTCAGATGGTTTCTGAAAGATTTAGTAAGTACTTATTAAAAAAATAAATAAAGCAAAGCAAAAACCTTTAGTGACCTGGCTTTGCTTTTCTGGCCAAATCAGGTTTAAATCAGCAAGCATTCTCTTTATTATTTGCTAGTATTATTGTTGAGTGCTTTTCAGTTTGAGTGAGTAAAGACTGGCAGAGATACTCCTCCTAGATGGGGAACTGAGGCACAGAGAGCTGAAGTGGTTTATCAAGGGCATGCAATAAGATGGGAAAGGAATTTACATCTCCCATGCCCAAAGGTACCACACAGAGGTAATCTGTCCCTTTTTAGTGATTCCCAACCAAAGCTTATGTGAATCTTTAGAATTTATATCTGCATGTAAAAGTTATACTCTACAAATTGTGGATATTAATGAATTCTCTTCCATCCTTTGTTAGTGGCTGGAGTGATAATGTTTCAGAACAAAGTATTAAAATGTGAAGAGAATCAGTGAACTGATAATTGAATAAATATTACTTGTCCATCTCCATTTGTATCACAGTTTATGTGACAAATATATCTTCATTTCTAGCACTTATGAAGTCCTTTGGTGTGCCAGCACATTACAATTCTGCCCTGAGATTCTACTTGTTATTCAAAAATATTTTAATATTTGAAAATCGTGGGGATTTTAATACTTCATGCTTTTGTTGTCAGAAGTTTCTCTGCAAAACTACCAGTTTTGTGGCTGGGAGGGGTAAAATTCAACCTTAGGATAAAGACCAGTTATTAGATATCTGCTTGGCATACAATAAATCCTACAGCTTCTTTGCATCAAGAGTACTATGTGTTAGAAATTCTCTGTTTAATAACACTAATCCTGCAAGGCAGTAATTGCCTTCTGTTCCCGTCGACCCTGGGGATGTGTCCCTTCAAACTGCCTCACGTAAAGCTGTATTTGGCAGACTGGGGTTTGGATCAGCAGTGCGGATAGTGCAATAGACAATAGCTCATTGGTTTACATCCTACAGCAAGAAATCCCCCTCATGCATTGCTATATGTTATGTGTGCAGTCTCAACAGATTTACACACATTCCTCTCACTTGGTTTTGGGAGGAAAGATAGTATGGACACTGAAGTCAGTGAGGAGGTGACATTACTTCTATTATATAGCAACCCAGACACTGGAGAACAGGAACTGGCTAGAGAGGTGAGTCTACCTTTCTTTAGCTTTTATAAGAGAATTAAGACAATATGGTGTTTTCCAGAGCTCTTGCCAAAGAGGGTTCCCTGCTTATGAAAAGTTCATATAGTAATGGAAGTGGACAAGACAAAGGATTTTAGTGATCATGTGAAGAATAATGACTGGTTTGAGGTTTTGTTCTAGTTTAAGCACAAGTTACATCTCTGTAAAATACCACAGCGTGCTGAAGGAAAATTTGTCCATCCTTTGGACAGAAGTGGTGTTAATTTACTGATGTGCTTGTAGGTCTGCATTTGCAACCCATTCTGGAGGAGTTCATAGAGAAAAGGGTACTTTACCATCATAAAGCAATTCTTCGCTCTCTGTGGAAGACCACCTTTTGTTAACATCAATGACAAAACATTTGTTATCCCATAGCAGGGTAGCCTTATAATTAATTTCTTGTGGGTCTGAAATCCACTGGTTCACTGATATCTGGGTATTCTGGAGATGGGGGCCTTACTGCAACTGGAGTTCGTTCACACTTAGATATTTCAGATGAGAACATCAAAAGAGTCGATAGGGATATCAGGAAGGTGATTGTGCCAACATTTATTTTAGGAGGTCTGGATTTTTGCTGACTTTGGACAGCAAGTCACAGTCTTCACGTCAGAAAGTCATGCAAGGTTTTTTTCCTTGGTGTATGCTGGATGAATGCATTGGCCCAGAGCAGAAACACTGACTGTAATGTTTTGCTGAGTGGCTATACACAGGTTGAGACTGTGCACCAGCAAGGAGATGTGCATCCAGGGAAGAGCTTCTGGGCAGTAAATCTGTTTTTTCTGGTACTATTCCAGCATCTGAACTGGCAGACCAAAGTGTCAGCCAAACCTGAAAATGTCATTGCACATATCCTACCCTGCAAACCATTTTTCACCACTGTTTTTGTTCCTCTGGAATCTCACCTACCAGTGCTACCTTTCTGACAGGCACTCAGCTCTACAGCGCCCAGGAAAGACAGCAAATACAGATTTGAATTTTCTGACTGTGTGATAAAGAGAGGAATGTAATGTTGTTCCCTTTTCATTTTCTGAATCACAGAAGAAAAAGTAGAGGTTTTGTTTCCTTGATCTTCATTCTTCTCAGTCTCTCCTTCGCTCAAGATGTGCCATTACAAAGGACATGCTTTACATCTCAAAGTATACATAAAAATCCTTTTTAAAGCAGTTTAATGCACCAGATTTCTAATGGATGTAGCTGTGATAGCACAGCAGTGATGGCTTTCATGCTGGAACACTAGAAACTGCATGAAAATCTAGACTGAGAGGACAGAGGGAGAGTTAGCTGAGTCTAATTCTGGCTGAGACTGCTCACCTGGGGCATGGAGCTGTTTCACCAGCTCAAAGTTGGGCAGCTTACTGGTCAAATCAGGTAAGTGAATCAAAAAAAGAAGCAAGGGAAATTCTGCCAGAAGAAGTGACAGATCATTTGAACTTGTTATTACATATGAAATTTTCCAATATCCATGGTGGACTAAAATTGAAGCTTTTAAAATGGTATGCTTCAATACAATGCAGCAGCATAAAGTCCTACTGTTCTGATTTGTACAAACCACAGTGTCCTTCCAGCAGAGGTAGCTCAATAATAAATATTCATTTCTATTGGCTTAGGAAGTGTCAAGATGTAATTTTCCTGTGATCAGGGCAATAGATTTATTCTCACTGGTGTAAAAGCCATGAAAAATTGCAATAATTTGGGTACCTCTAATCTGTTATTGTCTAGTCCCAGGTTTGGATAATTTACACTGATGCGCGGGTGCTCTGAAGTCTAATAAGTGGCATGAGGAAAGCAGGTAGGACTCCGCCAGTATGAGACTGAGTAGAAATCAAATGGAGTTAGCACCTCTGTTTCCATGCATGTGGGAGACTGGAGCTGCTGCCTGAGGCCATTACAAGTACAAGAAATTCACCTTCATTCCAGGAGAGACTAGATGGCTGCTCTGGGAGAGAGATCGGCAGGGGCTTGCTGAAAAGGCAGGCCATTTCAGATTTGCTATATCCCCTGAGCAGGAAATAAGAGGTAACAAGATATCAGGGGGTAAATTACATGGATGCTGGCACTCTTACTCTGCTTCTTGCTGTTGTAGGAGACAAGGAAGTGTGCCTGGTCTGTGTTGGCCTTTTGCATAATACTGAGCTGTTCTTCCATTCTAATAAGCTTTATCAGTCTTGTCAAGCCCATATAAGGTAGTTCATTGGAAGAGGAAAGGGAACAAGAGGTTTACAATTCTTCTAATTCTGAATGCCAGTGATGGTGGAACTGGTTATAAAACCTGAAGTCCAGAAAGCAGTCTGTACTACAGTTGAAAAAATTAGTGTTAACCTGACAGTGATACAATCTGTGCTGGTTTTCCTGTTTTGTTCTTTGGTTTCTGCCCAATCTGTTTATCAATGCTTTTAATGGGAAAAAGTTGGTTATGGAAGCTCTGATCTGTCTCCCTCCCCATGCATTTCCCTTGTGACTTTTGTCTGTGTGTGTGCAAACTACAAGGATAGTTTTGAAACACCTGGATTTGTTTGCCATTGTCCAGACTAAAGTGAATAAAGACTCTTGTGCTTTCAGGCTTAGCTGATCATAATCCCCGGCTGCAATGTCCAATATTCCTAGGACAAATTCGTTTGAGTCGGTAACGCCACTTGTGGAAAAACTTCTACTCTACAAAACTAGTTTTTGCAAAATCTTGAAGGGTAACATAGAACTTTTCCTTTCCCTGCATCTTTCTCAGTGTGCCCATCATTACTGAGCCTTTGGGTGCCACAGCAAATGTAATATCAGTATTGCAGTTCTCAGGGACTTCTGCCTTGGGTTTCCTGTGCAGTATGCTTTGTGTTCTTTATCTAATACAATTTGAGACTAGACAGGGCAACTGCTTTTGACCTAGAAGTTAATTTTTTCCAGGTCTTTCAGCAGTCTTGCTTTGAGGAATTTGTCCAAGACATGGGTCACCATGACCACCACATAATGTCTAATCACGGACTTGTTTAACATCCTAAGATGTCAAGACCAGTTTCCAATCGTTAGTGCAATCATAAACTTTTTCATAGTCTCTCTTTAGGTGCTTTTAAAGACATATCTGTTCTTTTTTTTGGTGAAATTCAAGTGTACCTCACATTTCTTATCTCTTCTAAATGCCTCTGTACTTCTTTGATTACCAAAATTGTTGAAAATACTAAATGATCCAGAGTTAGCTCTTGTCAGAAATAAGATTCTCTTCTGTTTTACTTTCTGTTGTGCTAGTGAAGACTGCAGATACAAAATTTAAGAAATATTGTAAGCTTTCTCTAACTGTCTTTAATGTTTTCAGAATTTCAGCTCAGATAAAGCTTAGAAAAGTTCTGGGTTTTTCTTAATGAAGAATATTTTCCTGATTTGTATTTTTCCTGGTGCTATGCCCTATAGCTCAACAGAAGTCCGTTGTATGATATGTTTCATAATGGAAAAGTTTTTGTCATAGGAGGCTCCTCATAGTGTAATGGCCAGATCCAGCAGGTTGGGCACATGCAGCCTTGAGTGATAAGGTTCCAGAAGAAACACAGTTTCTCTGAAATCAGCAGTGTTGGACTGGTTTTATCAAGAAGAAAATCGGAACACAAAATCAAGAAGAAAATACTTCAGTCTAAATAGAAGCTTGAGATTTGGGCTGGAGGGAAAGGGGAAAGGAGTGTAGAGACACAAAAATCGGTATCAGACACACACCTTTCACATCAGAAGTGGATACTTTGCTTTCTTTAACGTATGTTGAGTGCTCGTGAACAGGCATACCTGTTGGTCTGCAGTGCACAGGTAGAGGACTCTGGATTTATTGGATTAAGTCTGACAGTTTCATACTGGAGAGTGAAAGCTAGGCATTTATCCAGAAGAAGTTTAATGAAGTTGAAACTGATGGCACACTTTGTTCTTCTTCAGCTGTTACCTTGTTGTTATTCCTCTAGGCTGGTCTCTGATCCTCTTGTCTGGGGTCACAAACTAGTATATGCCCTGTCTCAGAATTTGCCAGTTACTACTATTCAGAGACAACCTAGAAAATACACCTTTAAACATGTAGGATTTCTGGAGCATTAAGTGTAGTATCTACTAGTCAGGTTTTTAAATTTCCCAGTGGCAAAAAAAACTTACTCAGGATCATATTCCTATGTAAAGCCTGCTCTGTTCTATGCAATGCACATACTGACAATATAAACAGGAACTGCAGCTTCTTTTGGCATTATTATTATTATTATTGTTGTTGTTGTTGTTATTATTATTATTGCTACTACTTCACTTGGTCAGCTTATATTATGAGTATTATGAGTATATTATGAGTAACATAATGAGGACAATAGACTGAAGTGAAAATAATTCTTTTGGAAGAAGGTAATATGGTATTACAGGGAGGAACTACACAAAAAAAGGACAGTCTTTCTGCACTGATGTTCAATGGCAAGTAAGAGAGAGGGAGGCACAATAACTCAGGTATCAGGAACCGTTTAAAAGTAAATAATATGCTTAGTTAGGCACTCTGAGAGATGGGAAGGAAATGATGTAGAACAGGGTGAGACAGATATGCTATGCAGACCCAAATTTATGGAGTGTGGAAATCTACCACCTTGTTCAGCATGGGTCCTGTATTCCCAATTTCTTTAGCTTGGTTCTTGAACTCTCTCTAAGACATGCAAGAAATTACCACATGTTGGTTTACTTATCAAATTGACTTACTATCATGTTGTAAAACTTAGAATATATAAAAGTATTTTGATGGCTAGCATATAAATTTTTTATGATAGGCGTTCCCTACTTAGCTTTTTGTAATACTTACAGCTTGAATGTAGCACTTCAAATCTTCCTGCAAAATCTTAGCTATTGATATACAGAGTGATTAGTTACTGAATAACCACAACAATAAGAATGGTTGTCAGCCAAGGTCTATCAGAAACTACTGAACGTTTGCATTTGTATGCCACAATTTCACTTATAGTACAACAATGCCGTTCTGCAGCATGAAGCACTATGAGTCTTGGTTCAAAAACAGGCTGTGGCTTTCTGTTGGCCATACTCACATAAAATAGCAGTAAAAGATGATAGGTAACACCTGATTTTGGAAAAGAAATTAAGCCAACCTTTCTGGAGTGGCTGTTAATACTGCCACTGCAGACTACTTTTGAAAGGAACAGTCTCAACATTATGCAGAAATACATTGTGCAGTAGTTTGCTTTCTGCACAACAGGAAACATAAAAGATAAAGCATAAGTCACTCTGGCATTCTGATGTAGTTTCCTTTGTAAATAATAAGAGAGGAGAATTTTACTTTTCACCACCACGTGCGTGTGCTGCCAGGAAACAAATACGTAACTATAAATACAGAACATATTTACTTGGCACTATAGGCATGCTTTTCTGTGATGGATAAAGTATTGTGAAGGCTCTGTAACTGACTGATTGGTAATAGTGCAGAAGAGTGAAATGCACAGAAGCTGAAAAATATTATTAGGAAAATGTTTCATTCATGCCGGTTACAGTATTTGTTTCAAATCACATTGTCAGCGTATAGTGACAGTGTTTATTCTGTGTAATTCTCTTGTCAATAGAACACCTGCTTTGAGATACAGAAAGTGTATTAGATGTCAGCTTGTCATACAGGGCCATCAAAAGGGCAGAGAATTGCTTAATGGACAAAAGTTAAATACAGTTTCTTAAATGTGAGAACCCTCTTAAGCCCATCATTTTAGACAGATGACTGTCTACAGAACTTTGACATTTATGCGTAATGTTAGTAATGTATGTCTAAATTTTAAGCCAGTGCAGTTCCCTTAATTATGTTAAGGAAGTAGACAGAACTAGCATTACAGAGTTTATTTCAGTCAGATGTCTGGACATATACATACTTGCTCTACCAGCTATGGATGGAGTTGTGAATGAACATGTTTAAGACCTCCTGTTTGGCTTTGGAGAGGCAGATGTTTAAGAACATCTAAGTGGTTATGAAGACTGAGGTGCAATGATTACTTCTTTTATCATTTACATCCATTCTGATTTGCTTCTTAACAAAGTAGGATCATTTTTACTTGTAGCAGTAAGCAGCTGTCACTATTCCCAATTATTTTTGGAGCAGTAAAACCAAATGACACCCAGCTTTTTACATTCAAGACCATGAGCATGAGAGCAGACCAACACATAACCATAGTGCAAGTATCCAAAGGATATCAATGAGTTTACCAGCTGGGGACAAAGTAGGAATTGGATAGAAAACAGTCTACTTAAGCATTTATGTGAAAGCATTTCATTAATACCTTAATCTACATTGATTTTTGGGATCTCTAAACTGAAGTTGAAACCTTAGCATTTCTTTTGAAATGTATTCTCCTAGGACATAAAGCTGAATGTGATTTGTAATAATACAGCAACCAGATTTTGGGCTGATCTTTAGTAAACATCAGATTTATTTGTGGCATTGTGGATTCAGTTCACCAAAACTCCCTTGAGGGGCAGATTTGATTGTTCTTCTGATCTTGTTTGCACTAGTGCGAATCTGGAAAAGGTTCCATTTATAGCTATAGCAAATGGTGTTTCCATGGTATGGATTTGCTGAGTTTAACTCCAGTGCCAATCAGAGCTGGTGGGAGACACTTCTCTTTTCTGGACCTCCAAGCATTTTCAGAGTCTGGCACCAATAGTTCTCATCCACCTTGCAGCTTTTCTGCATCCTGATGCCTCTGGTTCTGGACTAATGCAATGGCTTTTGAGTTAGGAGGATGACTTTGAACATCAAGCCCTGAAATATCTGGTCAGTCTCCATATATTTAAGAGGTATTGAGGAAGCCCTTGCTTTAGAAAATCACACTATTTTAAAGCAAGGGGACTGGGGAATACTAGAAATCAGTTTACTCTTTTATTTGACTGAGACATGAACTCTTACAATCTTAAGAGCATGTGCCAGATGACCTGAAAGCAACACTAGGGACTTCAGAAGAGGGAACTGTGTTTCTAGTATTACCTGCAGAGCTTAGCAGACTTACAGAACAAAGCAGACTGACAGCTCTAATCCAGTTTGTTCCAAATAAATGCTATCAGACCCTTGTCTTTTATGACTAACGATAGTTCCCATGGTCTTCAGTGGAAAATGGAAAGCAAAATTTTACATCTTGAAATAAGTTCTTTCTTCAATGTACTGGTTAAAGTTGCAAAGTTTGCCATCTTTTGCTAACATCTCTGCTGCTTGAAATTCAATTAAGATAAATACAGCTATGTTTTAACAAGTAAATTATATTTATTTATCTGCAGGGCTTTGGCAATACAAAGACAAGCTTTCTAAACATGATAAAAACTCATCCTCAACATACATTTCAGTCTACAGAAAAGTATTTCTTCTTGTGTAGGACAGTCCTCTCTGCTAAATGCTAGTTCAGCTGGAATGAACTTCTTCTTGTGGACTGTTCACATAGTGTGATACTGAATTCACAAATCCGCAAAATGAGCAATAATTCTGAAGGCTAAAAGGATGCTAGCTGCCTTTATTTGACTTTCCAGAAACCCAGAAGCAGAAACTGCATCATAGTAACCACAGAGCTCCCTTTCTGCCAGAGGCCAAAATAAAGAGTGCTCTTTTTTTTCATTAAAAATCTATACTCCTGTATTGCCATTTTATTAAGTATTCATTGAAGTCGTGGTTAGGTATTATTTAATGTTAATTATGAATCTAATCAACCAAAAAATAATGGAGCAAGGAGAGAGCAGAATGACAGAAAGGTAAAAAGGAAAGTGAAGAAATAACCTGTAGATCATCTTATGCATTCCTTGGCTGGTGCTGTGCTGCTCTCCACAGGTGTGTGCGTGTTTTTTGCTGGTAAGGTGTTTGCCTTACCAGTAACAGCCAGTACTTTATCAGTCTTGCTCTTTGAGCTTTGACTCCTGCTTCTTACTCTAGTTGGCTACTTTGAAATTCAGGTTGTGTTTTCAGTCCCCTGGAAGTGGTCTGACAGGGAAGACAGTTGCTCTAATTATTGTGTTCATGAATAGGTTTTGACAAACCAAACTTATTGAGACCCTGATTACAGAGCCTTTTTTGCTTTCTTTCTTCAAGTCCCAGAAAGGAAAACAAAAGCAGACCGCAGAAGTTGATTTGCATGTTAAAGCATACAAATGTGGGCAAACCAGGAAATATACCATGGAAACAGAGGTTTGAACTCATGTGTGATAGAACTGATCCAAAAGGAAAACCAAAACATAACGTACCTTGTGGTGTGTTTGGCTCCATATATTGCCTCTTAAAAAGAGCTACTATAGAGTGCCCAGGTGGACCTGACCACTGCTTTACTGCCTGAAACACGAAGATATAGACCTGCAGAATCTGTCTTGCATCCCTTGTGGAGTCCATAGAAAGGTAAGGAGACCTGTGCTAAGGAAAGCAGTAAGAAAAGCATGTTTACTGATGAAAATTTGGCAGAAAATTACTCCTCTGTTTTGCTTAACTCTAGAGCTCTAAAATTTAAATCCAGAACTCCTTCCTTTTCCTTTATCTTCTATGGTGAGGTAGTGGGTCTACAGTTATTTAAGAAAAGCTTTTGACTCTTCTTTCTATATACATTTTTTAGAAACGAGTTTCTTTCTATCTAACATTTTCTGCCTGTCTCCATGTAGAAGGGATAATAACCTCAGTCCTGGGAATTTTGAGGACACAGTATTTTTAGAGTCATGAGACTTTGGAAATCCAGAGACCTGTCACTTTTCAAAAACTGTTGAAACATTTTTGTCACTTCATGACTAGATAAAAAGGTCAATTTTTTTTTCACGCATAGCAGCAGATTATACCTCTTTCAGAGCAATGCTATCTAATACATAATTTAGTCCTTAAAGAGAGAAGTTACAGATACACTGGGCAAGCTTTTATGTATTTGGTAATTTCCTGTTTATCTAACTGCATCATCGCTATTTTAGTTGTAAAGATGTCTTTTCCAAGTACAACAGGGACATAATGTATTGCCTTCTATACACAATGGTTGTCTTTCCTATTACTGACAGGAAAAGAAGTCTAGGAATGTTGCTTCTATCCTTGATGTATTTAAGGCACATGGGCTTTAGAAAATCAAAAAATACAAGACAATAAGTGATAAATTAATTGTTACCCGGGGTAGGAGTGGGAGAACTTAGAAGTATTTACTGCTGTTGACCACTGACTGATTGTGACTGCTTGTTTTTGCCAGCCAGAAGGCAGGATGGCAGGCTGTGGCAAGGAAGATATTAACAATATGTAATTTTATGCAACTTAGTCATCTAAAGAATAAGTCAGTGCATGAGGAAGGCTCCAAGATTGCATCCTCATTCCTACGTTTTTTCTCTGACTTTATAGCCAGATGCCCATACTCCACACTGAAGCTCTTCCTGTACTTTGCTTTAAGATTTCTGATTATCACCTTATGCAAGCTTTTTCCATGGAGGTCCTACTATGCTTTTTCTATGTCATAACTGTTTTCTCATCCTTTTGATCCAAGTATTCTCCTGCACCTGGAAAGATGTCCCCCTTCCACATGAACTCAGAGAGCTCAGCTGTGCAGTTCAAATACTTGGTCCATCCTGATTTTTGCTGTGGGTCTGCCTGGGACCCTCAGTACCTGAAAGAAGGGACTTAATGCACGTGTATTCAATTTCCTCACATTGTGGGGCAGGGTGCATGTTTGCCTTTTTCTGTTTTCTTTTGTCCTCTACGCATATATTACACATCATGTATCAATACTGTAATATATGAAAGCTAGGATTCATCACTCCCAGTTCAGCCCGAAAACTTTATCAATATTTTAGTGAAGCCTCTTTATGTTGCTGGCCTTCAGGCAAGAGGCAACGGGATTCCAAGCATTTCAGAATTAACTCACTCACACACTGGCTCTTCCTATCACACTCAAATGAGGTGACTTTCTTTCTAGAAATAGTCTATTGTCTCTCCTTTGCCTGTTAAGTGAACGAAAAAGGAGACAGTGAGCCACAGCCCACAACTGCTCTACCCTGATGATACTAGTGACAGGCTGTGGGAGTGGGACCCTGTCTTCAGTAATTCTGTCACATTTGTTTTAAGTTGAGCAGATGCAGGCCAGGAGATGTGAACTGTGCTCCAGCTGTCACCAAGTAAGTGTGCATGTTTCTTCATAAAAATAACATTATAAAGATACATCCCTTTTCCTCCTCACCACCTTCCCAACAGAAAGCTCTGTCTTGTTTTTGTTGTGTGCCTGGAGTGTAAAATTGCTCTCAGCCTGTACAGATGGGAAGGGAAGCAGAGGCTGTGGTTTATTGTGCAGTGTCTGGGTTATTCTATTGCTATCTCATCCTCCTTTTGTATCTTGGAAGCTCTAGACTGTAGGAGTAAGTTATTAACTTCACGTTTGGACTGAGCTCACACACCAGACCTCTGCTTTGTGATTGCCATCTCTGCACGCATACTGCAACAATATAAATCTAATAAAGATATAGCCAACAGTGGCCAACCCCTACTCATGCCTTCACACCCAGACAATCAGCTTCAGAACTGCATTTTGTTTCTTCACAGGCCCTTTGCTTAGCTACTTCAGGATCTTTAGTGTGATTTATCTTGTGACAGATGCCTGTGCTCTAACCGCAGAAGTAAAGAATAACAATGCAGCAATTCAACCAAGAGGCGAAACTGAGGGAACATTTGTTTATTAGCTGTGTAAAAGAAACCCAAACACCTCAAAAATTCAAGATGCCTCTCTTTCTAGGTGCATTTGGTAGCTTCATCTACCTCTCCGGTTGCCTGACACCTCTCAGGGTAAAGATTCCAGTTCTAGTTGCTTATAGCTTTGCCAGACTTTAGTGATTGGGACTTAAGTTTTCCCTGCTGTGTTTCTGACTCAGCCTGTCTTTGAAAAAATTGAGTTAAAATGGTTTGGCTATTTCTGAGAGAAGGATTACAGCAAATTGTATTGTTTTAGCCATGTTAAAAAAAACAAAAACAAAAACAAACAAAAAACCCCAGAGAAATTCTTTCAAAGTGTTCGTTGAGAAGTGCTAGTGCTGCAATGTTTTGGCAGAGGCACTTGGAATTAGGCAAGTGGGTTGCCTTGGTGACAGGAATGTGCTTTTTCATCTCTATGAAAAACTGCCTAAATTTGGCCAAGTTATAAGCCTTTGAAAAATCTTATTCACATGCTCAGTAGAGGCTTGTTAAAGTTTAGCAGCCAGTTCTCCAAAGACTCCATCTGCGCTGAACGTCACGCTGCTGGACCAACTGAGCAGGGCTTTACCCACATTCACTGCTCCCACGGGCACCAGGTCATGATGTTGTTGCCATTTGGGAGTAACAAAGGGAGGAGAGAAGCATTTGCTGACTAAAGAGGTTGGAAGCAGCGTTCAAAAGTTAGAGGATAGGAGAGAGGACTGACATGGACATGTCACGGGATGACATGGACGGAAGGGGAGTGGTTGGGCATGCAGCACTGGAGGTGAATCCTGCAACTTCTGGTGCTGAGCCCAGTAGTCCCATGGTCTCAGAATGTTGCAGAATAGCTGTGAAATGGATGAGTGGCATGAAAAGTAAATAATGCTGTATTCACAGTGGTGTTATGAATAATGTAGAGTAAATAAGGCATGAGCCACAGTGAATGAAGAGGATCATGCAGGAGTACTGAATAGCTGTCATTCAGTGAGGGCAATCTATCCTGTGCACAGAATGAGGCTGGAGTCCTGTGGAATAACAGCATGTGCTAATCTAAGGATGTACCATTACACGTGAGCGCAAGGGGGCAGAATTAAGGCTCCGAAACTTCAGTCCAGTGCTAACTCTGGAGGATTGAGTTCAATCCATAAAAACCGGGGGGGATTGGATAGTACAAATTAAGAGACACCACACAATGAAGCAGAAGTTTCTTTCTATCCAGCAAATAACCAGCCAGGGAGAAAATCTGAATACAGAAAAACACAAAGAGACACCTTTATGAAGTTCAATCTCTCTCTCTACACACACACACACATGCGCGCGCGTGCACGCACACCCCCACACACCCCCTCCCTCCACACACCCCACCCCCACCCCCCTACACCCCCCTCTGAAGCTTGGCAGCATGTCCCGAATGCTAATGTCTTTCGGATGTTTGGAAAGAGGGGAGGTGGTTCTCACCTCTGTGGACTCTTCACACCAAAATGCTGTGCTGAAAACCCATTGAGGAACGCAGGCTTTAGCCCAAGCACCTTTGCTAAGTACAGCTGCAGTAACATGGCATGAGGAAAAAGGCAGCCTTTTAAACATGCAGATCCAAACCACTGAATTTTTAAATATATCCTTAGGAAACTTGTAAAACATGGATTTTTTTGGCCCAACAAGCTAAAATATTAGACTCAGATATGTAAAAACATCACTGAGGATGGGACAAGTTACTGATTGCTTTTTGGTTGTTGGTCTTAAACGACAGAGAAAGAACTTGATAGACTAAAAAAAGAGCACAGTTCAATTTTGAAATAAAAAAGACTAGGATACTTTCTAGTGTCATCTTTTGGGGTCATAAAATACGCATCAAAAAAGTAAAAAAGCAAATATTTAATACAATATTTATGTCAGTGTTGGTCTTGCCAGCTTCTGACTCCAACAGCAACACAAGCATATTTCTTGAAGTCAAGGAGTTCCTTCCGGTAATGTAGTGTTTTGAATTAGTTCATCGCTGAACAAGTGTCATTAGCATTCACTTTGAGCAAAAGAACAGCTTTTACAGTGGTTGTCCTCCTCCGATTTGTCCCTTCATGCCAAACACTATTTATCACAATGAATGCTTGCTCCACTGACTGTTTGTTCCTCGTAAACACAAGCAAATTCTTTTTGGCAAAACCATATGGCTTGAACAAACAAACTGGAGTTATAAACCTCCCCCAAAAAAGGCCAAATGAAACCCCACCAGGCCCCAAATTGACCTTGTTCTTTGTGACTGAAGAAATGAAAAATGAGGATATTTGAGTTTTCCCTACAGATGTTCCTTGGACATCACAGCAGTGATTATGTTGCCATCTTCCTAGCACTCATTTCAGAGTTAGATCAGCTCTCTGCTCATCCTGAAGTGAAGTTAACTCATTTTCTCCCTCCTGCCCACACTCTGAAAGAGAAAGAAAAGGTCAGCTCAAGCAGAAATGAAAGGATGTGGAGATTAAATGCTCATCTGGAAGGTTAAGAAAAGTCAAACCTGCAAGTGAAAAAAAAAAAAACAAACCCAAACCCAAGAAGAGAAACAAGAGACAAAAAGGAAAACTAATAAGAGTGACCGAGCAGGATTGTTCTACAATCATCACTCCAGTTTGGCTCTGTTCAAAGTGTGTATCATTTGCCAGCTGAGTACTGTGTAAAGGTATTTTTTTCACTAGAGTTAAGTCATGGGAATACGGCAAAAAGGTCAGACTCTGAAGTGGGTAAATAATAGAGTAAAACCATAGCTTAGTACAAAAAGGAGTCAAGCATGTTATTTTCATAGATTTGTAACTGAATTTTCTCCTGGCGGGCCCCATTAGTAAGCTCTACAGAGTTCTGGCAGAAGAAAACTTTAATGTGTGAATGCAGACCAGGCAAAACATATCCCAGGGACTCTGCTCTCTGCTGCATTGACTAAAAATGTGAACTGACCTCAGTGAGGTCAGTAGAGCTGGATTTAGCCTCTCCATGTGCTTTCGGAAAGCAATTTGTCAAGTGGATAGATTGCTCTCACAGCAACTGTCCTGCAGGTTTGGCATGAGCCCTAAGATGGGTCCATTGCTTGCAGACATGTTACCCTTTGTCACTTTCATTGTTGGATCATCAGTCCCCTCTTTCCATCTTTCCTCTTTTACGTGTCCCAGTAGTGAGTGTAAGGTATTGGCAAGGAAAAATAGAACAAGGTAGTAATGCAGTCCTTTCTGCACACTCTCTGCTATTGCCCCAGTGCTTCTCTTTAGGAAATTAAATAGCCAATATGATGTCCAGCTGAATGTGAACTAATCACAGAATGGTCAGGGCTGGAAGGGACCTCTGGAGATCACCTAGTCCAACCCGCTGCTAAAGCAGCTTCACCCACAGCAGGTTGCACAGAGTCATGTCCAGGCAGATTTTGAATGTCTCCAGAGGAGGAGACTGCACAGCCTCTCTGGGCAGCCTGTCCCAGGGCTCTGTCACCCTCGAGGTGAAGTTTTTCCTCACGTTCACATGGAAATTCCGGTGTTGCAGTTTGTGCCCGTTGCCCCTTGTCCTGTCACTGGGCACCACTGAAAAGAGCCTGGCCCCGTCCCCCTGACACTCGGCCTGAAGATACCTTCAGCAGTATCACAGGCAGCGCAGCCCCCGGGGTATCAGCCGCCCTCCCAGCGCTGTACCACCAGCAAACTCGCTGCGGGCACGCTCTGCCCCTTCACCCAGGGCGCTGGGGGGTGGGCTGAGCAGGACGGGACCCGGTGCTGAGCCCCGGGGCACAGCGCTGGCTGCGGGCCCCCAGCTGGGCTGCGCCGCTGGTCACAGCCCTCTGGGCTCTGCCATCAGCCAGGTCTCAGCCCACCTCCCTGCCCACGCGCCCAGCCCACCCGGCCTGCGCTCACCTGGGGCGGCTGTGGGAGACAGGGGCAAGAGCCTTGCTGAGGGCAGGGCAGACAACACCCACTGCTCTCCCCTCATCCACCCGGCCAGGCGTTCCAGCACAGAAGGCTATCAGGTTGCTCAGGCGTGATTTCCCCTTGGTCAATCCATGCTGACCACTCCTGAATAGCCTTCTTTTTCTCTCTGTGCTTCAAGATGACCTCCAGCATGAGCTGTTCCATCACCTTCCCAGGGATGGAGGTGAGGCTGACTGGCCACCAGTGTCCTGCGTCCTCCTTCTTGCCCTTTTTGAAGACTGGAGCGACACTGGCTTTCCTCCAGTCCTCGGGCACCCCTCCTGTTCTCCATGACCTTTCAGTGATGGAGACTGGCTTGGCAATAACATCTGCCAGCTGCCTCAGCGCTCGGGAATGCATCCCATCAGGGCCCATGGATTTGTGGGTGTCAGGTTTGCTATAGTGATCTCTAACGCAATTCTCCTCAACCAAGGGAAAGTCCTCCTTTCTCCAGATTTTCTCTCTTGCCTCCAGGTCTGGGAAACCAGAGGATCGGCCTTGGCAGTAAAGGCTGAAGCAAAGAAGGCATTCAGTAACTCCACCTTCTCAGTGTCCTTCATCACCAGGGCAGCCACCTCATTCAGTAGAGGGCCCACATTTTCCCTAGTCATCCTTTTCCTGCTGATGTACTTGAAGAAGCCCTTCTTGTTGTCCTTGACCTCTCTTGCCAGATTTAATTCCAAATGGACCTTAGCCTTCCTTGTCACATCCCTGCATGTTCTGACAGCGTTCCTATATTCCTCCCAAGTGGCCTGTCCCTTTTTCCACATCCCACAAACTTCCTTCTTCTGTTTTTGACAGACTCCTTGAGTGTTGCCAGAAGCTCCTTGCTCATCCATGCGGGTGTCCTGGCCCCTTTGTTTGATCTCTTACTCATGGGGATGCACTAGCCTTGAGCTTGGAGGAAGTGATGCTTGAGTATTACCCAGCTCTCTTGGACCTCCCTGCCTTCCAGAGCCCTACCCATGGGATTCCTCTAAGTAAGTCCTTGAAGAGGCAAATTTAGCTCTCTTGAAGTCCAGGGTTGCAATCCTACTTGTTGCCCTGCTTCCTCCATTCAGAATACAGAACTCCACCATCAGGTGGTCACTGCAGCCGAGATTATCCCCAACCCTCACATCCCCAGCCAACCCTTTTTTGTTTGTGAACACAGGGTCTAAGAGCACACCTCACCTCTTTAGCTTCTCCACCACCTGTATCAAAAAGTTATCATTCGCTCTCTGCGGGAACCTCTTGAACTGTGTGAGCCTAGCTGTGTTGTCTTTCCAGCAGATATCAGAGTGGTTGTGGTCCCTCATGAGAATGAGGGCCTGTGATAGTAAGGCTACCTCCAATTGTCTGTAGAAGCCCCCATCAACTCCCTTTTCCTGATCAGGTGGCCTGTAGAAAACACCCACAACAGTGTCCCCCATGTTGACCTGTTCCTTAATCTTTACCCATAAGCTCTTGACTTGTTCTGTATCCACCCCTAGGGAGAGCTGAATACATTCCAGTTGCTTCCTCACGTGAAGAGCAACTCCACCACTTCTCCTTGCTGGTCTGTCTTTCCTAAAAAGTACATAGCCATCCATGACGGCATTCCAGTCATGCGAGCTATCCCACCATGTCTTTGTAACTGCAATGAGATCCCGGCCCTGTGACAGACGTCTTTATTCTTCCTGTTTATTCCGCATAATGTCGGTGTACAGGCATTTCAGGGATGTAATCAAGCATGCAGGTTTCCCAGGAGGGGTGCAAAACAATCCACCACAGTGACGTACACCCTTGAGGTAGCTGGCCTTCTGGTACTCATCTTGGGAGGCAACTAAGAAACATACATCGCTGCTTTGGTTGGGTTGGCTTACTCCACATTTAGATGCGATGGCATGAGCATTGTCACATTGGATCCTCCCCTCCATGTCCTTCAGTTTAAATCCCACCTCACCAAGCCAGCCTTCTGCCAAAGGTTCTCTTGCCAATCCTAGACAGGTGAATCCCATTCCTCCCTATCAGGCTATAGTCGGAATGTCCCATTGTCGTAGATGGCATACAGTACATGGCATACAGTATTTTAAAAGTATCACCCCCTCTCACCCTTAAAATTCAAATCCAACACTGCATTCAATGAGATATTCCCTATTTAACAATATTATGCTCATATAATAGTATAACAGCATTCTCCAGCAAAGCAGAAGGGTTCCTGGAAACAGTGTCGCTGGCAGTACCTTAGCAAAGGAGTGGTGTGAAGACTCTGAGGATGTGACTGCTAAGTTACTTCTTAGGAAATAATCTCTCCTCTCCTACTAATGTTAATAACCTTACAGAAAAGCCTTGTAGAAAGGACAAAAAATCTTTTTCCCCAGTAGGACAAGATGAACTGGCCCATGGCTGTTTCTACCCATTAAAATGTTTTTGTGTTTGGTCAGTAAAATGTGAGTATGCTTTATATTACAACTGAGTGACCACATGTATCAGCAACTGAAAGTAAACAGAAAACACCTAAAAGGAAAAAGTTCTTGTGTGCATGTAGTATCTGCTATTAATTAACTGAAATGCTGGGATAGGGTCTATTATTTTTTTCCCCTTAGGTATTTGCAGGCACATGTTTGATCATCGGCAGTAAAATAAAATATCTCTGACAGTAGAGATAATCCTACAGAGTCTCTACAAAGATTTGGACCTGGGTAATTCCAGTCCAATGTCTTGTTTTATGATGTCACATTGGGGGAGGAAAAAAAGGCATTTGGTGAGTTTATAGGCCAAGGATAATGTCACTGTTTGAGTTGAATCTGAGGTCACAGTTTAAGTTTCTCTCCTTCTTATTGATGAATTACTTTTTGAGAATGGTGTTCTTGTGAGCAATATGTAAAGCAAATTTGCATAGATCCTTTAAAAAAAATAAAAGATTGAAAGCGTTGATAATGATAGTCCTGTGGAAACAAATTTACTTTTGTCAGTGCAAAGAAATGGTTATTAACTCAAAGTAGACATTTTACCTTTCTCACCTGGACCAGCAGTCCCTCAACGCCATAGGGATGTTTATAGAAAATGGTGTTCAGCAGCAATGGTCAATCCATTGTTCTTGCAATGTCTCAGAGTATAATAAATATTATTTGAATTTAATGTGCCTCATCTGTATAGTTCTGACAAGAAATATGCTGCTTTTCTTTACACTGTCTTCTGTTCCTTTGAAATGTTTGCCTTGGCTTTCTAGTTTGTACAGACAGACACACACTCTACATATGCAGGAGGCCAAATAACATCTGTTATCATACAGTGCCATTTCCTGAAGCAATTTAACTGGATTATTTTCAAGTCTTATAGCAGAAACTAATAACAACATTGATACAAGCAATTGAAATTTGAGGTTAGGTTCAATTTCCTGGCTATTTCCCAAGATTATTGCCTCTCTTAGGTGCACTCAGAGGGATTAATTTGGCAGATACACTCAAGAAAGCTGTTCTGTATTAGCACGATTCAAAACACAATTAATTTTCAATTCATTCCTGAACATTAATGAAATCTTTCCTATTAATGGAATACGGGAGTTAAGTTGACACCAGAGAGTATGATATTGCTGGTGTGAATCAAATTATGTCCCTTCATAGTTGTCAGAAAGGGTATATATCCTCATACTACAATAAGGATATACAAAGTGGAAGAGGGATTGCAATACACGTGTGGGGAGGGTCTTTGTGAATCCATTAGTCCTACTGAACTACCGAAACCTCTTCTGGTCATGGCATAAATTCCATATGCAAAGTAAAACTACTTTCAAAATATTGAAGTTGAACCTTTTTTAGTGCTTTAAGACATTCGCTAATTATGTTTCTCTGTAACAAACACTTCAGCACTGAATTAAGATTTCTCTTCAAGGTTATTGCAATTTCCTTAACCTTAAAAAAAAAAAACAAACAAACAACAAACCTTTCTTTTTTTTAACCTCCCTACAACACAATTTACTATTTTATTTTTTTATTGATTAAGTAAATAAGCATTAGAGAATTCATATTTTACATAACTACTTGATAGCTGGTATAGTGTTTTAACAGGAAAATACTGATTGATGTACCAGCATGAAGAATGCTTGTATACACATCTAGACACCATGCATGTTAACACAAGCCTTGCATCAGGCTTTCCAAGTCACCTGTTTAGGTTGTTAGGAAATTGGTTTTATGCACCATTGTTCACAGCTGCCTTCCCTGTACCTATAACACGAATAAACAAAGGCATTAGGTTTTTACGACTGTTAGAGGTGAAAGGCCAGAACTTGGTCCATTAAGCTATTTAACTCACAGTTATCATTCGACTTCTGATTTTGGATCAATAGCCTTGGGAAAATGCTTCTTCCTCGAGCAAGTAATAAGAAAAAGAATATTTTTTTGCCCCCAGGAGAAAAAAAAAAGGCCATGTGGAACAAATGCAAGGAAAACTGGATAAAGGAAACTCTGTTGTAAAGCTTAGGGCGTAAGTTTTGCTAGCTTTACATGAATAGCCCCAGTTGCCTTTATGCACAGCAGGATTTGTAGGGAGAGTTTCTATACTGCTGTATAGAAAAACGCAATCTCTGTTTAGAAGACCAAAGAATGCGAAGAATCTAAAGTCAGAGCAAGGTAAATGCATTGACTTCAATGGGGTTGCAGGGGATTAATTTGTTTTACTAGGATTACTAACATGAATGATTAGAAAAGAAGTAATTAATACTTCTTAAAAGGTCTGGAAACATGTTTTGTAATTTAAATTCAAAGTAAATCTCACCCTTTGTTTCCAGTAAGCTTAACTAAGGCACAAAATGGCCAGAAAATCGTCAGAAAAAAAAGAAAAAGTAGTAAATATTTCATGTGAGCAAACTGTAAGCTAACCACTGCTATCATATAAAATGGATAGAATCCTACCAAAATCCATGGCATTTTCACAGTAAGCTTGAAAGCAGACTTCAGTCTTTGTCAGGACAAAAAGTTAAACACGTTAAATAGCTGTGTTAATTATTTTACTTCTGATAATCAATTATCCACAGTTACATAAGGATTTTACTTAAGTATAAAGAGTAAAAAATTTAATTTAAATAAATGGGAGATGGCCATTCACTTGCCCAGAAATTTTTAGCTTACCTGGCTGACTTTAAAAAGGTGGAAATTGCCCCTGACACTTCCAGTCCTGGGTCAGCATGCTTGCTGAATTTCTTGCCTAACACAGTTCCAGCATATGGTACAGTGCCATAAGAGATTAACAGTGGGGAAAAAAAAAAAGTATTTTTTTTACTGCATATGTTTCTGGAACCTTTTATTTCTCTGAACAGTGTCATATGTCTTTTAAATGAAGGATAGCTGAACTGTTGGTAGCTGGGAAGATAGGAGGTATTTGGAAATCAGTGTTATTTTTATTCTCTGTTCCAGGCCCACACTTTACATAGCTACTCAGTAAAAGGTTTTGCAGGGGATATTCAATGCAAATCTACTTTTGTCTGAAATCACCTAGGAAGTGACTCTAGGATCCCGAGTGCTAAATGGATGCAATACTGGCATATGTGTACAGCCTGGAAAGTAATTTCTGCAGCTGTACCTTCCCTGATGCTATTCTGCTGTCTTCTCTTGCCCAGAGAGGCTGTAGATGCCCCATCCTTGGAAACATTCAAGGTCATGTTGGACAGGGCTCTGAGCAACCTGATCTAGTTGAAGATGGCATTGAAGATGGCCCTGCTCATTGAAGAGGGGTTTGATTAGATGACCTTGAAAGGTCCCTTCCAACCCAAACTGTTCTATGATTCTATGAAAGATGGTCTTCTGTGAGAAGTCTTGAATGGAGTGTCAGTGACAACTTTTAACAGGAGCTGATACACCTACTTATTCTTAATTTGTTTGGCTGTGGTAGTATCCAAGGGTTTGGATTATTGTTATCATCAAGGGGCAGTAACCTTAAAAGACATCACTTCCATTTCATACCATATGATGTCAAGGGAAAAAATGCATATGAACCCTCAACCGTACAGACTGAAATAACTTCACTTCTTCACAGATAAAAAAGTCAAACCTTTTGGTCTGACAGCCCTATTGTGACAGTGATGAATCCCTCTTAAATCAAATTGTGTGATGTAGTTTTATACTGTTGAATGTACTGGAAAGACAAAGTTTTTGTACCAGATCCTGCACATTGGGGTCCTGAGCTCAACTGAGGATGCAGAGAGCCTATATAATACAAGTTACTGCCAGATGATTAGATCAGCGGCTGCCATGGAAAAGTACAATAAGGGAATGTTGTCAACATCATGTATTTGCACTATACAAAAGACCATCTCGCAAGAGTGTGTCGTACTGTTGTATGTGTTAATATTAAAGTGCTACTGTTTGAAGTAGGAAGACCCTAGCCTTTCTGTCCCACTGTGTTTCAAATTCATACCACTACAGCTCCAGAGTGGCAAGAGAATGGCAGTTCTCAACTTTTTATTGTATTATACAGGAAACAACATCTGAAATCCACACCTCAATTCCAATTTTTAAGTATTAATGGCAGACTGTAGTGACTACTTTGGTACTCAGCAGAAACATGGCTTCCAGTCAGCTAAAAGCAGAAGCGCTTTGGATGACAAAGTCAAACCTGCCCAATGGTGTTTTTACTGTTTGGTTTTAAGGATTTTTCTGGGAGAAGAAAGAGATGGATTGCAGTTTAGGGCTCAAATATAAGATATGAAAATTACCTAGGGGCAGAGCGGCAGTGGGTACAAATACCCTGAGCTCTGAGATATCTGAGGGCAGCTACAGCTCAGCCTCTTGCTCAGCTCCAGCTATCTGGAAGTGCAGAATCCCCTGCCAGCACCTTGTAGACTTGTATTCCTTGCTAGCTTGCTGCTCGGTTCTGTGGCATGCTATCATTCCTAAGGCAAATTAGTCTAAATGTAAATGTTATTCCCTTCTTTCTCATCCTGTTATTAATAGATGTGTCAAAAAATGCTGCTATATGCAAAAATTCTTTCTTTCTTGGTATAATTATTTATGCTTTTTTTCAATAAATTCCAAATTTTGCCTGTGATACTGAGTTACTTTCAGATATGTTGTGTCCCTGTTACATGACAAATTAACTTGTTTTCCTGTGGTGGTGCACCAACCAGGCCTTTTACTGTTCCAGCATAGTCTTAAAACATATTTTTTCACGGTTGAAGAGCCCTTTCTAAGGGAAGCAAAAAATAGCAAAAGTCATAAATTTTGACAATTTTATCAGCCCTGTACTGCTGCAGAACAAATCCTCTCTCTGTTGAGAACATGAAAGCTTTCCAAATGAACTAAAGCTTTTTTCTTTTTTTTTTAACACTAATATATCCCCAAGTATCTTTTTAAGAGTTTCAGTTCCTTTGTGAGGCTGCTCAGAGGATCAGATGATAAAATTACAACAATCAGAACTGTAATACTAAACAATAACAAAAAAGCTTTTACTTTGCCCGTAGCTTTCAATGTGCTTGTGCCTCAAAGGCTTTATGTGACCTTAATATATGGAAGTATATAGAAGGCCCTATAGCTTTAAAAAAGGAATAATCAGAGAATGATGATTAAGTGTGATCATAATTAGAAGCCCACAAACCCAAGCCTGAATTTCACTGAAGAGACAGAAAACTTCATTAGTGTTTAGGAAGTGTTGTTCCAGCACTCTCAAGGCAAAATTCAACTTTATTTGTGTATAGGTGGTCTTAGTCTCAACAGACTGTCCTTCCTTGCTTGCAAATATTGAATGTTGAACAGGTTAAAAAAAACCCAAAACCAAACAAACCAGAACTCTGTCCCTTTTTTTGTTGAAGGTTATCCCAAGTCTAGTGAGGAAAGGAATCTTTAAGCAAGTTAAGTGGCCTTTGGATCTGCTTCAATAGTCTTAATGATTGAAGTAATTTTCCCCATTACAGGTACATACAGGCCATGTGACATCTCAAGAGGGGCCCTTAACAAATTGCATCCTCTGTTTAAAGATGGCATGCAGAGAAAATAGATGTACTTCTGTGCTTGTAAGGAGAAGTAAGTTGTTCTACTGAGATGAAAGCCCTTCAAGGACCTGGATTCTTTTTGTGCTGAAAACACATCTTACAAACTAAAAATAATGGTTGTAACCTGCTGTTATAAAAATCTCCCCGCAATAAGCAGGCATTCATTTCCATGGTGAAAAGGAGTTTTCCACATGTACTGACTTTGCATGTGACAAATATAAATCTCAGGTGTGCTTTTGCTCTCCTTGTTAGTACAGAACAGCCCCTGATACTTGGCAGTTACTGCTTTGGGGAAGGGTCTGCAGAGATGACGTGGTTTTCTGGTCAGCTGAAGCCAACTGAGCTGCCTGGGAGCTGTCAGATTGCCTTTTGACAGGCTGGTTGTGGGAAATAAAAAGTATGTTTGAATAGCATATGTCTTTGTAGGAAGCAGGCCAGAAAACAGGGCTCAATTCACTGGACATCTTGTTTGCAAATAATTTGGTGGGTCCTGGTAATGCATAATAATGTGGACTTGAAGTGAATTTGTTACTGAAAAAAGACAGTGCTTGATCCTTTTGCTGCACTGCCTGACACTCAAAGTGATATGTACATGGTGACTCATGATAATGCTTTTCATTGCCACATTATGTCAGGATAAGATAGCAAAAATTTTTGTCAGTCCTACTTTAAGTCCACCAACTCATTCTGGCTGCTTCAAAATCTAGATATGAGTCCTGGTAAATCAATCCGTGGCACTAACCAAACTTCAAAGAAGCCTTTACTGAGTGTTTACATTACATTTGACTTTGTTGTTCTGTCTCATGCCATTATGGAAAAGATGAAAACAGAAGAGATGTGACAGAGATAAAAATAGCTCGTTTGCATTGCTGGGAGAGAGGGATTTGCATTTACATTACTTCTGGTGGATCAGGGATGTTTCTGTAGGTTTTGTCACTGTGAAAACTGGCAGATATTTCTATTTTAAGGCTGACACTAAAGGTGAAAAGCCGAGAGCTGTTAACAGGAGAGGAAGAGCTCACACAACCTCTTCATAAACTGAATCATCAGAAAACTGTGCTGTGCATCTCACTGCATAATAATGAAGCTTTTAACAATGTTCATCTGATGCTCTTATGTGGTTATGAGACATACACAGTTTTACTTATAAACGTGCTCAGGAAAAGTGGGAGTTCATCACCTTACCTTTGCCTAACTTGGTGTAATTGCTAACTGTAAAAGGGGTTCCATGCTCCTTTCTACCTGCATTTGCTCCATTTGGGACTGAGTGTTACCCCCACATTTCTCTTTCTGCACAGAAGTCTATGTAATGTTCACATCTTGTCGCTCTGTGACCTTAATTAACCCAGAACAATGCAGGTAACTAAAGCTTTTGCATGGAAAAAGCAACTCTCTACTCGGATGCTTTTCAATGGGTAGATTTACTCCCTGTAAAGATGAGTGGAAAGAGCAGGAACCAAGGAAGCTCCTTGGTCTGTGCTGTCCCTCACAGACAATGTACAGCATCCATCTCGGAGAGGTGTAGGACATGACCTCAGCTCAAGGGGCAAATGAAAGGCAGCTCAAAAAAACACATGGAAGAGGGAGATGCTGGGCCATATTCCCCATCTCCATTTTCAGGTTTACACCTGGGAAGCTTTGCTATAGCATACCAAAGACAACATACAGCATATGTGGCCTTCCTAAACTGCAGTTCACCCTGGAGTAAGGTGACTCATTGCTAAGTAAAATGTTAGTTAGGGCCTAATTGGTCTACACCTACCACAAAAATATACTGTCTCTCACACTTAATGTAATGCTGCTTCGGAGCAGCTTTTTCCTGATTGCTAAATTCTGCTGAATGGTTTTCATCCAGATGCTGTTCCCATTTCAATGAGAAAAACCTTTTCATATCCTTCAGGTGTGTTTAAATCTGTCCTAAGGAGTACTGCAAATACACTTTTAGTATTCAAAATCTTGCCCTAAATTAGAAAGAAACCTCCAACACTTTTTTACATCAAAACATCAATTCTTACTAACTTTTTCTCTAACTTTGTACAAAAGCACATGATATATATTATGTGTGAAAAATGAAATAATTTTTCTAGCACTATACTTGAAACAAATCCTGCAGAACAATCTTGGGTTTGGATCACTAACATTTAAGAATTAAGTTCTATAAGCCCAAGAGAACTTACGAAATGACATGTAATTAGAAAATAATAAGTCTACCAACCAAATGGTTGCTCTAATTTTTTTTATATATATATTAAAAAGTTGAAATCCTTTCACTCTCTGGTGTATCTCATTTTCATAGCTCAAATAATAAAACCCGCATTAACAGGTAAACACATGTGATGACTGCATATTTAGTTGAACTGGTTTGTTCCCATTTCTACAGATGTCAATAGGGAACAGGATTAAACCAATCAAGTACATAGACACCTGTTTTGTGAGGACAATATACAGCTTTTCAGACTTTGTAAATAAGTATCTACTTCATACCTCTTATTCAGAGCTTGGGTGACAGAAGGCATAGCCTGCAAGAGAATGTCATTATGTTTTCCAGGAAAAGACAGTAGGAGACTATTTCAGCAGAGTGATTCTTTCATGAAGATGTTAACTAGGGCTTTTCATAGTCTGTTAACGTAGTCTTTCCACACACACCCCACCCCCACACCCCAACTGTGACAGAGTCCATGTGGTAGGTAAAACCTGAATTTCTGCCTTTTCCTGGCTACATGGAACTGGTGTATTTCTGACATCACTCACCCCCCAGACATTGACTTCAGTGGTTGCACCAACAAAGTAGGGTGCTCTAGGCGTGCAGCATCCTCTTCTGTGTGACTAAGTACCACTGAGTTGGTGCAAGCAGGTGCTATAAAAGACAACATATTCACTGACTTCAGTGAGATTTACTCATGCTCAGAGGTTTCCTTGTAGGACTAGGCCCAAGGATTTGAGTATATTTCATTTAAATCCTTCTTTTTCTCAGCTAAGGTACTTAACAAAACAAGTTTCTGCTGTAGAAAGTTGAAAATAGAATCAGCATAAGGAACTGCTGCCATGCCTCTTGATTTCTCTCTGGGTACAATTGACTTATTCTTAGAAAAATTGATTGCCAACTACCTGGCAGCCCTGGCTTAAATTTTTTGCATAGCCTGGGAAAGTTGTTAATTCTGCCTTAATATTTCTCTCCCCAGACTATTAGCTAATATAGTGGCCACATACAGCCTGAGCCCACACAAATAAAAACAGTGTGTGTTGCCAAGTACTCTTTCTTCTTTGCATGAAACAAATGTGTGTGTACTTTAATTTCAACAGGGCTTTACAGAGATTTCCCATATGGTTGCTGACACTAATATGTATATAGTTTTGCATGGTTTCTCAACTTTTCAAATGTTATTGAATCTAACCAGTTGCATCTATGTCCACAAGTGTCTTGCCTCGTCCAATTTTTCTCAGGGAGTTTTTTTCCTTACTATGAACATGTTGGGTTTATTTGATTGTACCACTTCCTCCTCTTTAAACATTAGCATAAGAATAAACATATTGAATATCTCTGACAAGACTGCTGGATGAATAATAAACGCTGCTTTTGTTTGGTTGCCAGTGGTGAGACAGTTCATTGCAGGACATTCACCAATCACTGAACTTTATTTCTCTGTAAAAAAAAACCCAAACCAAAACACCAAAACCAAACCCACAGTCCCCACTGCCCCCTGCCCAAATTTATCATGACCTGTCTGTAAGAACTAGTCTGCAGTCTACAAGAGCTGTGGTTTTGTCTGTGTGTTTCTCCTCACTCTACTGTGACACGTATCAGCATACATTCTCATAGCACCTGTAACACTATGGAGTTGACTCAAAGTCTGTTACAAACTCAGTTTTCTTATTTTTATAACTTGCTGTATCAAATAAAGCTCATATCAAGAAATACAACTATCCTGGAAACATGACAATTTTTCTTTAAACTGATCTCATGAATAGAAAGTTAGTGACACACAAAGAGGTGTGGGGTGAACAGAAATGGTGTGGACGAGTTAACCAATCTTGCAGTGGTTGGAAAGGTCTGAATGATTGTAGTTGTAATCTGAGGAGGGGTTATTCCTTTTGTTTGAGAGAAAAGACAGATTCTGTTGGGCTCTGTGTTCAGAAACATAGAAGTTACGATTTTGTAGGGGATGGTGGATTCTTTGGGAAGAAATTAAATGGTGAAACAGGAAGGCTAGAGTGTAGCAGTTGGGTGGATGAAGTTAGGAAGGATTTCCAATTAGACCTTTTAAAATGAATTTAAGTTCCCATTTTTTTCATCCTTAATTCATATCAGTGGCTTCACTATGTTGTGGAGAAGACAAGGCTTAATTAAAGGTTCACCTTTTTTGCACGTTAAACTCAAGTGATAACACTCTTCAAATATTGGTACTGGAGGCAGATTTTTCATTAAACAGCACAGCAAGTTAATCTTGACTTATCGAGATATATCTACATGTGTCTGCACACACATTATTTTGCTAGCAGTCTGGCCTGCCCAAAACCTTCCAAATCCCTTTTATGCTGAGACCATCCTGAAAATATCAGCACTTTGGTGTGGAAAGATGTTTGTGGGGGAAACTGATGTAAAAGATGAAAAGATGTTTTGTACACTCTACAAAAATATAAAGGATAGTGGACTTCGTTGCCCTTTTCATTTTCTTCAGAACAACTGTACTTCAGCAGAGAAACCTGTAATGGTGTAATAGCCAAATTTCCCATCCAGCAGAAAATGCTCTCTGACCAAGTTCTGCTGTCCTCTGCATCTACAGGCACCTTTTTTTTTCTTTTTTATTCAGTCAAATCCTTGAGAAAACAGAAATGGTTCTGAAAAGTTTTCATTCAGCAAGTACTTTGGTGACCTTTAAAACACAGAGAGAAGCATGGGTAGAATATTAATCCCCAAAATGTTGCAGCTGTCTTTGAATGTGGGGTGTGTTTTAACCAGAACATCACTTTGTTTTTAATTCTGATGCTTTAAGCTTTCCATAGAAAATAATTGATGTCTTATGCTCCATCTGAACTGACTGTTCTCACAAGGACGTATAGTATATTTGCCAAAATTGAGTTACAGTCCAATATTTTGTCCCATTTGATTGTGGAGATACAGTGAATGTGTAACTTGAAGGATTTTTTTTTTTAATTCTTTCCTTTGATCCCACTTTTTCTTTGAGGCAATGATAAGTACTCACTTCAGTACTTACAAGTGTAATCTAGAGAATTATGACTACATGGAGCATGGGGAAATTTTTGAGGAGGGAATGTTTAGTTGATAAAATGTCATACACAGACACCGTTCAAAGCAGGGGTCTGTTAGACCATGTAAGAAATAGACTACAGGAAAAAAAGCTCTCCAAATATAAGTACCTCTCTAGTCTTAGGAGTCATATCAGCCTTTATCAGTGCCCATTCAATAGTTTCTTTCTTCTGCCTACCAAGGGCTCATGAAAGGCTGTTTTCCCATTTAGGTCCTGGAAATGGTCCAAATTTAAGCAAGGCTCCAACTGAAAATGCTGCAGAATGTAAGCAGAAAGAGACTGTATTGCTCCAAACTGACATTTTAATATTTGTCCATTAGGACTGATCAGCTGTTTTCCTGTTGCTGAGAAAAATCCAGTTGTTGGATAGAGAGGATAAGAGGAAAAAGAAAGGAGGAAAGACCCTCCAAATTTTGAAAAATAGATTTAGAAGGCAGGAGGAAAAAATTGAAGAACAAAGCATGGTACGGAGAACCTATGTTGTCCATCCTGAATGTTCAACAGTCTTCTGAACAGTGAGGCTGTTACCCTTTCAAGTAAGGAGAGCTGCAGGGATGTGGGAAGGTGAAAGGAGATGCAGTCTAGCAGGGCCTCCTGAGTAACCTTGGAAACTGTCTGTGAGCCTCTCCATTCCTTTCTTTTACAAATAACTAGCATATTTGAGCGCTGGGCAGTATATTTCACAGCTTTCTCTAGCTACTGAAATGGTGGCTGATTATTCCTTAACAAAGAAGCCATTTCTAGGCAATAAGCTTGACTCAAGTGAACCTGTAACTTTTTGTCAGGGTCTCATCCTTGTCTGGCAAGGAACTTAATTGCCACTGCAGCATATGTGAAAACCTAGGACTCTTTTGGCCTTCCAAATCACAAATGCTGAGTCCAGACTAGGTGGCAGCACTTTTATCTGCTCCAGTGTGGACTAAACTGGTAATTTTGTGAAAGCCCTTTAGCTCTATCAAAATACAACATATGTGACAGTAGAAAATGTGTCCTGTGTGGATAAGCCTATCCTGCACGTAGGAGAGAAAAAGCCTGCCTGGAGCAACAGCCCCAGTCCTTTTGCCCATAGCACAATCCAAGCAGGGCCTCAGAGCTCCCTGGAATACTCTGAATTTTCCTCTTCTATATAAAAACCTTCCTTTTAAAGTAACAATTAGCCCTTGCCAATGGTTCCTCTGCTCGCCGGTATGACAGAAAATGGAGGTCATTTGCCCTTTCAAAAATTGAGTCATTTCTTTCCTCCTTCAAGTGTGTTACTTTTACACAGAAAAACAAAGCCACTTGTTAAAATTACCCCAGCAGCACTCTTTAACGTGTCAATTTATCATGATTACTGGTAGTGTATGGGGGATTTGTTATTAACAAGACTGAAATAATGAAGGCAAGAGGCTGATTCTTAGGATTTAACTTGCATACCTTGCAAAGAAAAAATAAAAGAGGTAAAACACGAAAACAGACCCACATCTTAATTTTTAAAATTAATTTTTATTTAAAAATATGTATATGTTTTTTTATTTTAAGAAGTTTTAATGGGAAACCAGCAATTTTTTACATCACAGACTCATTATACAGTGGTTGATGATGCATTATTTCAAATACAGGTGCATGTTTTGGCTTGACCTGATTTTAACAGTCTAGTGCTACCAACACTATTAAGCAGAGGAGTCTCCATTCCCCTTTGCTCAAAACAGAAAATTGACAGAAAATCCAACTGACTAAAAAGTGTTTTCTGTCAGGTTAGCAGGTTGAATTGGGCCAGTGAAAAACATCAGAACAGGTACAAAAGAGTGGATGGGAATGCCTGCCCAAGGATAGGAATGACAGAAAAGCAGTCTGCTTTTCCTCTTGTGGGTTTTTTTTAAATTATTTTTCAACCAAAATATCTGATTTTTGTTTCTACATGGCCACAGATTTCCAGCATTCAAAGAGAAAGTGCACACCACTGAGTAGCACAGCTAGCATGATAATTACTTAAACCAGATCTATGTGGGTGTATAAATAACTTGCAACTGTGTGTGGGCGTTTGCACACTGTGAAACGTGAATATGTGAACATTGGACTTTTCTAAAAGTTCCCCGACAGTGCACTACACAGTCTTCTTGCACTCTACACTAGTGATCCTACTCATTAATCCTAATAATGTACTTCTGGGATAAGCACTCAGAATTACAAATGTTTCGAGTTTTACTTTGAGTTTTGTATTATTTCCTCTTCCTCCCACTGTCCCAAGTGTCTGTGAATCTTATCTTTCCCTTGAAGAAAGGAAAGCACTGATAATGAGAATCTTGGAGAAAGCTTAAACCAAAGACCCAAATGAAAATTACCTAGAATTTATCCTTTCACAGAATATTTTGATTTGAGAATGTTTTATTATTTAGGTCTAGGATACTAGTGAAGTTGTTCTGAGTGGAGGATGCAACATGCTGTGCTGGTTTTGGCTGGGATAGGGTTAATTTTCTTCATACTAGCTAGTATGGGGCTGTGTCTGGGGGAGAAGGAAGAAGGGGACATTTGGAGTGGTGGTGTTTGTCTTCCCAAGTAACCATTATGTGTGATGGAGCCCTGCTGTCCTGGGGATGGCTGAACACCTGCCTGCCCATGGGAAGTGGTGAATGAATTTCTTGCTTTGCTTTGCTTGTGTGTGTGGCTTTTGCTTTCCCTATTAAACTGTCTTATCTCAACCCACGAGTTTTCTCACTTTTACTCTTCTGATCCTCTCCCCCATCCCACCAGGGTGGAATGAGTGAACGGCTGTGAGGGGCTTAGCTTCTGGCTAGGGTTAAACCACAACAGTGCAATAAAGATGTGAAGTCTTATCCTTAACAATCAGATATAGCGTGTGAATGCCAAAATAAACATTTCATTTTCAGGAGAGCTGTCAGAGAGTTAGTGCTCCCTTGTGCCCCTGGTCTGAAATGATCTGTAGGAGGGTGACATCTGCAACACTTCCTTCCATGTTTCCCATACTTGGTGCTGGACTTGCCTGTTTTGGCTTCTTTTCAGAACTTCTGTCTCAAATGTCTTTTTATACTATTTTTTATGCTCTCCTCCAACTTAGCTGGTATAATCACCTCTAGTCATACAAGCTGAAGTATCTTATCAGTGTCAGTGGATTTCTTGTCTTCAGTGCACTCTTTCTCACTGGAATAGTCCATAGGATGCCTGCCTAATACTGTGGCCACCAATGATTTTATCAAGTTGTTAACAAGTGTGTGTGGCCACTTACATGGCAATGTGCAGAAAGCCTGTAAGGGTGTCTTTGAGTAAGAAGTATGTTTTAAAGGATCATTTGAAGAAAGAAAGGAAGAAATAGGGAGTGACATTTTTCCAGAGGTTGATGCTTGACATGGAACTACAAGAACCAGTTGTAACAAAATCTGTCATATTACACGTTTCCTATGTTAGCCCATGTTCTGTACCAAAAAAGAAGTACGAAGCAGAAGTAAAATCTTTGTCTGAGCTGTGCAGAAGTTGCAGTGACATGGAAGTTGAATTGTAGTCAGGCCATTTAAAGAAATTATTAAATGTTTTCAGTATGTCTGGCTTCTTGTTACTGTGGGATCACTATCTTTTCCTTTTCCTTTTGAAAGAGTATGAATACATATTAAAAATACACATCCTTAATGTTTCAGGCAGTGTAAGTGGTAGGATTGCAATTTATTTGCCGGAAAATACTTGTGCACTACAAACATCAACTGAACGCCCTCTCTATTTCATGGAGAACGCCTTTTCTAACCTGTATTTGCTGCTTTTTTCTTTTCTTTAAGCAATAAGCCAGTAATGGACTGATGTAACTATCAACACATTAATGGTGGTCCCAAAAAGCCTCAGATGACTTGGCAGCAATTTACCTTATATGTGGGAAGAGGTTCCTATTGTTTTAACTTAAGCTATTTGATCATGTTTCTAATAAGCTTTTAAATACTCAAGGAAAAGCAATACCATATTGTTCCTTTTATCATTTGTTAGATGCTTTGCAAAACAACGAAGTAACATTTCTGAAAATGGATAGCTGTAGGTATGTGTTAAATCTTACAAAAGATCTCAGTAATCATGATGCATGGCCTGGCTATTTTATGAATGAAAAACCGGGAGCTACAGGAAATGCTCTTTTCTGTTAAAAGAGAATTAAAGCAGTGGCTGAGAAATTGTCTTGTGATCACAGAGGAATCTTTGGTAACACACAGCATTGTAATTTTGTAGTCAAAACAGATGCTCTAGGCTACAGCTGTCTATGACATGAAACATAGGTCAGTTTAAGGGCCTAGATACGAAGGGCTCCTGAAACAACACCAGCTGTGCAGTTAGGTTTTACATCTAAACTGTACCAATAGCAATAGTATTTCATTGACAGCAAACAGTTTTGTTAATGCAGACTGTTGATTTTAGAGAGAAATGCCAAATGCTTAGTATGCACTTAATTAATAAGCAGAGTGAGTATCAATCTGTGACTAGAGCTTGGGACTGCACAGCAGTCAGAGTATTTTGTATCCCGATTGCTTTATTCTTGTAAGTTCAGGGAGAAGTAAAACAAGGCTTTTGCAACTTGCGTTAGCTCCCACTCAGCTGGAAAATGCTGCCAGAAAGGGGAAAAGGCACTTTTCTCATTTCAGAAAGCTTAATGTATCTGTTCATTCAAATCAATTTAAAATATTCATTGTGTCAAAATATGTAACAAGTTATTGTTACTTCTAACAAGCAAATATTAAGTAGAATTACCAGGAGATAGATTATCAAATTTTTCTGTCAAGTCTTCTGATGCAACATTCAAAATTACCTGAGAGTCATTCTGCTCCTTGCTTTCTGAGCATCAGTTTCTGCCTTCTTTCTTTGGCAGTGCATTCTTTTTCTCCTCGCACATAGGATGCAAGATTTCCCCTGCTGCATTCCTTCTGCCTAGTCTCAGACTTGCAGTTAATTATTATTCTTCCCTTAAGACATGTAGTGTGTATATGTAGCCTGCACCCATTTTGCTGCAGCAAGACCCTGACTCCTGTCAGTGGATGACCTGGATCTTGGAAGTTTGCCTGTGAACCCTGTCATTCCTATTTGCGCAAGCCCAGAATAAGGGGTTCCTGCTTAAAAGATTCTGATCGTACTTTTGGCTGACCCAGCAGAATGAGCAGGCTTAAGTATCTTCCTGGATCAGGAATAGTACCTGGAAAATTAATGCTTTTGGTGTTTAGTGCTTACCTGGGCAAAGTGCTCTCTGAATTAAGTAGTAGTTTTGCCTGGGCAGAGACTCCAGTCTTGCACTGCTTTCAGACAATGCTGCAACAGTCAGGGGTGAGTACAGCTACTGCATTCTGATATGTATACTGAATTCTGTTAGATATATATGTATATATTGAGTATGTAGTCCCAGGCAGCAACATCTTGTGCTGACAGCTCTCATATGATGTATGTACCTCTGGACCAGAGCAAATCACTCAAGATAGAATGCTAGCTCTGCACATCCGAAATCACATGGAAATGCCTTGGTTTAAGAAAAGGGGCAGGGGGAAGGTGCAGGCACAGAAGACTCTCATTTCTTCTAAGACAGTTGCACACATTCTAAGACACTGCACAGATTTCTGTTAGCAGTCATATTCTGTATGAAAATGCAATCTGGTTAGCTAAAAATCCTCACCTTGACTGGGTGCATGGGTACTACTGGGGAGAAACTTGACAGACAGAGACTTTATTCTAACACTCCCCTTCCATTACTGTCACTGTAGGCAGTGGGAACTACCTGCACTCAGGTTTTGGCTAAGTCAAGTTAATTGTCTTTTCATAATCCCATTGTAATTATAAACTTTACATATGCCTGTGAGAAACATGAGAAATGGATGGTGTTGCATTAACCAACAGAGAAATAAAGAAGTTTATGCCAAGGACATTGCTTGGGACAAGCTACTTGATACTCAGTTTTAGTTTTACAGTGGCTTGTTTTTTAAACATATGTAGCTGGGGATGTTTAAGCTTTTAGTAATCCCCAAAGGTGCAAAAAAAGAAGAGAGAAAAAAAAATCCCAAGATTTTCATCTTTGTGTAAAATTCTAACCTTGTCATCTCCTGATTACATGCTGCAAGTATGTGGCCTGTAGCAGAGGTGTCATCTTCTTTGTAAATCATGTAATTTGAGGTTTCCTCTCCCTCTATCACAGTAAATCAGGCATGCAATGCATTCTTTTGTTCAGACAGTTGGTCATCTAATTAAGAAGGGGGTGACTATTTCTGTGCCAAATGGTTCTCCTTTTGTATGTCTTTCTACTCCCTGTGAGGTTAATACATATTGAAATGGAATATGTCTGTGCCCAACTAGGAGAGCAAACACCAGAACAGAGAGAGCAGTAAAGGGAAACAGAACAATTATCAAAGAAGCTCATCCTTAGTGTCTGTAATATGCAGAAGGTTACAGCACACTGGATTGCATCTCCATGGTTGAGCTACTGCTCACTACAGTCTGGATGGGGTTGTCCTGCTGGACTTTGCAGGCATGGGCATATGTTACATATATATATATAAACAGAATCAAAACAAATGTAACAATAATTTCAAGAGTAGTGCTCTCCAGCCTGGCTGGAAGGCAGCAGGCAGACTGTGACTCCATTAGTCATCCCACAGGTGTGAAGTGACGTTCAAGTATTCTGGCCAGAAAATAGATATACTATAAGGAGATACGCTGATCTCTGGAAATCAGTAATGTAATATGCTGTGAATAAACATCTGTAAGATGCCTTTTTTTTAACCCATTATTCTCAAATCCTCTTATGATTGTCAGATTTCTAAGTGTCAAAGTGTGAGCTACTCTTGTTTTAGAGGGGAAAGGTTTGAGTTCCACGGGTATTACTTGACTGGTCTAAGACCAACAACAGTAGCCTGCCTGGGCAGTGTAAAACACTTCCTCTACCTACCTTTCCTCTAAAGGAATGTGTTCAAGTTGGCGCTGATGATCTGGAATAAGCTGTGTTGCAGCTACATCTAGGACCTGTGTATTCACTAGTGAAAGAAGGAAACACACGGTAACAGCATGTGTGCATGTGTGCTGATGCTCATCTCTATAGGCATGCTTCTCTTTTCTCAGTTCAGATATACAAAAATATCCATTGTGGTCTGGTCATAAACCAACACAGATCAGTGGTAAAGAATTATGCCAGAAGGAAAATTTGCCTTTTATACTTAATGCCATTCATTGAAACCACTCTCTCATTCCTTCTTTTCCTTTGTTTATTTCTCATTGTCTTTTGCTCCACCATTTGTTTTACATGAATGCTGTTTAACATGATGATGCTGTTTTCTGACCAGTGGAAGGCTGTACCCTGGGCTGAAGTGCTGGTTCCAGAATTACTGAGAATTGCTAGTATGTGTCATTACAGAACAATAAGAATGGGAACACAGACCATGACAAAACTAGCAAGTGAATCGTCTCTCCCTTTCCATGCACCCCCCACAACCCCCCGACCCCTCGCCTATTCAAAAAACAATTCTGAAAGCCCAAATTAAATTTGGCAGGGGGCAGCAGAATGGGAAAACGTAGGGTTTAGGATAGACACCGTGGCATGTATGGTCTGTAAGAGTCCTTATTCTGTGCAAGTGCTTGAACAATGGGGTGTCTTGAGGGCAAATGAAATCTCTTGAACTTTGTACAGGCCTAAATAAAACTCTTAACATTATTTGACTCTTTTTTGTGACTTCATTTTTATGAGTTTTCGGTTTTCCTTTGAGTAATATTAAGAGACCAGAATGTTTACAGAAAAAATCCAGGACAGCTGAGTATGGACAACTTCTAGATATTTTGTTCTTTAACTGTTTTATAAATACAAGCAAGTTTTGTATGAGTTGCTGTAACTTTTCTCCATTCTCCAGCTCTATCAGACTAACAAAACAGGCAAAGTTTTCGGAGCAAAATCTGTCCATTTGATGTTGTACATAAATACATATCACTAGTATGAAACTTGTGTATTAACTCTAGAAGTGGAGATCCAAAAAGAGATTTTTTTTAAAAATCTGATCCATATTATGTGAAGATAAATACAATTATAAAATTACAACAACAAGCTACTAAAAATGCAGCAGCTTTAATAAGAATTAGAAGAGAAGAGGGAGGAAATTCTAGCATGAATTTCTGATGTACTGTGAACATCGAGGTTTCCATCTGGTCTCTGCTTACTGATCCCTTATTTGTGGTGAGCACTGGCAAAGGAAGGCACCAAGTGTTGCTCACTACAGGAGTATTTGATGGTTGTGAGACCATCAGGTTGCATTCCACAGACAAATTTAAGAGTCCTCTAAGAGAGGTTTCAAGGGATTTTTTCAAACGCCCCACTTGGTCTCTTCAGTGATATATATACAGTGCAGGAAAAATGACAGCAAAACCTTAAGTTTTGCAACAGGAAATCTGATATTCCCTGTATCCAAATGGAAATCAGTTGATTGTAATAGCCATTAAAAAGAGGAAGGCAACATCTACTTTTAGAAGCTTTAAAGGCTGCTTTTTTTTGTGATGATTTGTATCCATGACCATCTGCAATAATTCCTGCTCTGCCAGTGCCTTTATGATGGGCTCCTGGTTTTCTCCATCTCACTGAACTCTGTTCCACACCGAAGAAACAAAGGGAGGGCTTGTGTCTCTCACACTTGTTTTATTGCTCAAATGTATATTGGGATGGTGAAAGTCTAACTCATGGCAGCAACAAAAGGCAGTTCTGCTTGGCCACAAGCTCCAGATACTGCTCTAATTCAACAGTGTGAAGCATCAATCAGAATTAGGAATAAGGAGGTACTCTTTATTAGTAGCGTAAAACTATGTTAGATGGATTACAAGAAGAATTAAAAATAGAAGAAAGAAGAAAACCCCAGGAATAGGATTAAGAAGTTGAAAGGGAAAGCATAGAAGCAAGACAAGCATGCAAAGAAAGCAGATTCACAAAGAAGTCAGTCTTGCTAGGTCTGAATTAAACTACTAAGCAAAAAACCATAGGTCTCGAACCTTCCATCATAAGCAGCTGTGATCAGGTTCAAATATCTCCTGTGGTTTTTGGAGTGGTCTCCTGAAGTACTACAAACCTACATATATCCGTGGAGTCTGTTTTATTGGCTGCACATTCAACATAGATTCCTGTTAAATGTTCTCTTTGAGAGGGCTTCTTGGAGGATGGATTTCTGTGGTCTTTTAATAGTTATTGCACCAGCTGTCCATGCCACTTTAGCAATCTACTTATGTGATCACAATTTTTTATTCCTTTAAAAAAAGTTATTTTGAAAAACTCTTGGAGGTGTCCAAAGTAACCACAAACAACCAGAATTGCTAATGGTAGTTTTGTGGGTCTACCTGGTTACCTGGGTGACTTGTCTTTATTTTTGTCTTTTAGTTTTCCTTGCCCATTTGTTATTTACAAAAGGTGTGTACTTCACTTCCTTTGAATCTAGTCATAGAGGTCTGTGGTTTCTTACTTTGTGAGAATAACTGCAAAAGAGTGAGCTGTAATTTGGCTGTAATGCAGCAGCTGGAGAGGAGGAAAGACCCTCCTAAGGGTGTTGGGGAGCCTGTGTTCAGCTCAGAGGAGCACAACCTTTCCAGACTTCTAAACAGCACAGTAAAGTCATGATGATGGCAGGTAGACACAGAAAAGGTTGCTTTTCTGATTGTTCTTGCCTATCATGAGGGATCTGAGATCATGAAAATCCCTTATGCTTTCAAAAAGAGACAAGAAAATACTTCTTTCTTGGCTATTTCCTAAACAATAACTGGTCATTTAAATGATGGACCTATGTATTTGTGTGGATATTTGTAAGGAGCAGGACTGAAATGGATGGGGTGGGTGTGAATCTTCCAGTGCGTATCTTTTCTGTTCATCTGTCTTAATGCAAAATTATGACTATAGCTCTCTGCATAACAGGTGAGCATTTACCAGTCTGCCTCAGCCAGAGTGATATTCTGGAGAGGTCTCCCTGCTCTACTGGGCTGCTGAAAAGAATTATTTCCCCTACAAATCTTGTGTTGCTTCATGAATGCAAACATTCATTTTCAATTGCCTTTCAACGTTATTCAGGGGCAGGAAAAAACACAGCTGAGTAATTGTAACCTTCATTGAGAACAACTGTTGAAGAAATTAAGTCTTACAGTGCTGAAAACCATACAAGTTTATGGTAAAATTATGAATGTTAATTCTAGAATTTTATTTCTATTACTGTTATCCTATTACAACATCAAGCAGTTTCATTTCAATAAGCTACTTTAGGAGATACTTGCCAAGATTAGAAATGAGCAGGTCTAAGAAAATGGAAAACAGTGTTCTGTCTTTACCTAGTGATTGCCTTTGTACTGTATTTCCTCTAGAATGAGATTTTACTACTAAAATGAATGTTCAATCATTTTCAAAACACAGTTTTAAATAATATTTGTTGTGCAGATTTTGCCTGATTTTCTTAACCACGTCGGCAGATGTAAGTCTTGTTAAACATCAGCTGAATACCTTCATCAATTAATTTTAAATAGTGTCATTGGACGTAGCTAAAAATTCACACAAATTAATAACCTAGTCCTAAGTCCCTCTGAGCTTGTACAAGAGCTTGGCTGCAAATCCACCCAGTGCAAATGAATTTCAGGGATAAACAGCAAAAGAAAACATAGTGGCTGGTAACAACAATCATGCCTTGACCAGGTTTGCTGAGTACAAAAAAGTCACTTCAAGGAGAAGTTAATGATCCTTCTGTAGTGACCTCCACTCGCTCACCTACTGATCAGACTACCCCATCCCTTGATTTACATTTAGGGAGGCGTGTGTGTGTCTGTGTGTGTGTCTGTGTGTGTGTCTGTGTGTGTCTGTGTCTGTGTCTGTGTGTGTCTGTGTCTGTGTCTGTGTGTCTGCGTGTGTCTGTGTGTGTCTGTGTGTGTCTGTGTCTGTGTGTGTGTCTGTGTGTGCCTGTGTCTGTGTGTGTTTCTGTGTCTGTGTGTGTGCACGTGTGTGTGTGTGCGTGCGTGCATGTGTGTGTGTGTGTGTGTGAGAGAGAGAGAGAGAGAGACAGAGAGAGAGAGACAGAGAGATGATTCTCTGTCCTGGGCACCAGCTGTTACTCTCATCAACTACCTCTGTGGTGTGCTTTTTGGGAAGCCAAATGAATACAATTCGGTTTTCAGATGGCCACTGAAGATGAATACTGAACCCTGGAGTGATTTTTTTTCATCCTAAGTGTTGGCTTTGTTTTTTTCTTGTACTGGCTAGTGTGTAACAAAATCCTGTGTAATTCCACAGCTGATTTGCTGTGGTTTAAGAAGTTAGCTGTTTGCTTACTGAACACAACGTCTATTGTCTCAGCAAAACTAGTACAGTTTTCAGATTGCTCCACTAACCACTGAATTTCAGCCCTCCTAGGTGGTTGGAAGTGGCCAGGCTGGAGGGGGAGAAGGGCTGAGCTGGGGGGCAAGGAACCCACCAGCACCAGCCACAGCAACCCTTTACAACAGCTAAGGGATAGAGATACAGCTTTCTCATCTGCTGGAAGTCCATGCTGCGCTGAAGGCAGACACCAAGGACAGAGTGCGACCCACTGAAACACCGCTGCTAAAGAGTCCTGCAGAGGTGTGTAAAACCAGTGGAGGCTAGGCTCAGGTAGTAGCTGGGTGAGTTCAAAGAGCCCCAGATCTCCACAGGTCTAATACTTTTAGATTTTCTGTAAGGTCTTCTATCTGCCTGCTCTGCTTTCCCAGTATATCATTACTATTGCTGGTGTGGCCAGCACTGGCCTGGCAACTGATCCATATTTCAGCGAGCAATGCTATATAGTCCAGCTATAAAAAAGATGCCATCATAATGTGCTGACTGGTCTGGAAAGGGTACTGGAAACAAACTGCACTCTCAGAATAGGAGGGCCCATTCATAGAGCATTCCTGTGGTGCCACTTCATACAGCAGATCAGCACTGATTTTTTGCAATAAATGTATTAGCCGATGTCAGCCCTAGGCTTTGTGTAGGTGCAGCTTCAAATCCTGCCTTGCTGCAGTTGAGCCATGCCATTTGGGCTGCAGTAGGATGGACTTTTGTGCTAAGGTAGGCAGAGCAGGTAAGTTGAAGCACCTAATGGCAGTTGTTGTTTGGCAGGGCAGGGATGTTAGAAGTCAAGAGATACAGCTTGCAGTAAAAACCTGCACCAAAATACGAGGATAGGCAAATACTACTAAATTTAGTAATTGATCATTGGTGAAAGAAGTAGCTTGTGCAAACCCTAAGTTGTGCAATATTTTTCCCGGGAAAAGAGAATTTGACATGATCTGGTCAGTCCTCTTCATAATTTGAAAGGAAAAGAACAAGCTAAATTTTATTTCAAATAATCTGTGAATTGTTCCACTAAAGGTTTGTTGTGTTTTCATATAATACCATACCTTTACCTAAGCTTCCCTTGCATCTGTCACCTTTCAATGTGTCATATAAAATTGAATATATTGATTTTATTACTGTAGTAGAGAGACTGAAATTGTCAGAAAGGGAATTTACTAAGTATAACAAAACAAAATAGCTAAAGTCAGTCAAATTTTTCAAAAGGAGATATCCTCTGTCACTTTCAAAAATGGCTGGTCTACCCTTCTGTCTCCCTTACTGGTATAAGTGAGTATAAAAACATTTTACTGTATCATACCTGCAGATATCTAGCACAATTATGCTGGTATTATCTTGCCTTTTCTTTTTGATCAGGTTTTCATTAATAATACCTCATCTGTCTTTGCTATTGCCTTATAGCAATATAGATAATGACTGGAAGATGACTTTTATGACTTGTCTTCATTATACTTTTCAATGTGCTATTCAATGACTCAAGAAATAATATATTTATGCAAAATGTGAGACATCCAACAAAATAAATAAAGGACGACAGAAGAACATAAAATATGGGGCAGAAAATATGTGATGTAGAATGCATAATGACAAGGAGCTTGATGAGACCATTTTAAGTTACAGAGGGCTCAAAACAGAGAACAGAAATCCTGATTAAAGCATTAATCCTTGCAATAGTTTTGTTTATTATTAACAAAATTACCTCAGGCATCAGCATGCCATATATTTACTACACTGATGAGTACTGATAACATTTTGGAAACATGTTAGAGAAAGTACAATAGTGCTTATAGCAGGTTAAACATGAAGGATGTAGGCCTTTAAAAGCAATAGTAGGTAGTGCTCACACATACAACAGGTTCCACGCTGAGGTCTGGTATAAATTAGAAAGTGCTCAGTCCTGAATCATCTGATGTCTCTTGAAATCCTGTGGGATTTTCACCATTAATGGTACTGACAGCCAAACTAGGCTGTCTGGAAAGCTGTGGCACTACAAGAAATTCTGATGTTTGTTGTTTCTGCTGTGTATTTTTATAAGAAAGGATCCTATGAAAACTGTCCTGTTAAATATATAGAATCAGGGCTATATCCAGAACTGGTCAGATCTGTCCTGCTAATGATACAGCGTCCTACAAGCTTAAGCTTTGAAATAATTTGCAACTAATCTTTGTTTCTCAAATTGCTCTCATAAATCACAAATATTTGATAAATAGGTTGATTCATATAGGTAGTTTGCTATTCATTTTGGCTACAGTTCTGTCTGCTCTCCAGGGACTGTTTGCTCACAGGCACCTTGAAATGTAGTGCTCAACTTCATGCCTGCCCCTTGTCTGGATATCTGATACTTCCTTCACAGGAGGCAATGAATACTAAAATGGGAATGATAAAGGTGAAACGCTGAGTGTGAAATCACACACATCCAGCACCTGTTTGGAGGTGCCTCTGTTGCTTTGCTATTTGTAGAAAGTCCCAAAATTTAAGAACGGTGAAGAACAGGTCCTGCTTTGTCCCTTTATTAGCTGTGTTTAATAGGTTTCTCATAACGGTGACTCGGTGCCACATCAATTATTGCTGATCTTTAATCCAGCTATTCAGTATGCAGACAGATAAGCATCTCTTGAGAAGGCCAAAGGGCAGGCTACTGCTACATTTGTGCTTTTATAAAGAGCCACTACAGCAACAGGGAACCAGGTTCCCAACTGCTACTCATGTATTTCAAGTAAATGAGATGAATTAACAGACGGGATGAGCTTTCCAACATTACCATGCATATAGTTGTTTTTCTGTGAATCTGTATGGTCACCATACTATTACATTTTATCCTACAGGATTGTAAGAAGTCCTGTTTCAGTCAGGGGAGGAGAGAATAAGATGTAGATAGGTCAAGCAATGCATTTTTTTCATTAAAAGATATAATTTTAGTGTTAAAAATATTTTGGTTTAGACTTACACTTTTATTAATAAGTAAAAGAGGGAGTTTGCTCAGCCATCTATATCCTGAGTGGATCTAGGGAAAGAACAGGTCTCCAGAGGACTGCAGTCCCAAGTTAGCATGGGAGGATGTTGGCCCACTGGCTTCAGTGTCCTCTCAAAAGGTTTTGTGTAGTGAGTGTTGTACCATTCATGGAAGACCATGCCCTGAACAGCCAGCATCTGCATGTGCTGGATTGTGGGCAGCTGTCTCTTGCCTGGCTCTTACTCTCTCCAGTGGCCTCACCAGACCCAAACCAGTAACTATGCTCTCATTCTTCTATGAATTTGGGAAGGGAAGGAAGTTCATTCCAGTACTATTTCCCCTTTTCGCATGAACATGTTCTCTCCAGAACTGCAACCAAGTTAAAACAAGCTGGTTTAAACCAAGGCTGGGCAAGAACTGTATGGATTTGTTTTGCCTTTAATACTGTATAAGATACAACCTCAAATAAAAATGTCTGTTTTCTGCAGACAATGAAGCCATTAAGTTTTAATAGCCAGAGTGTTCTTGGGAAAACAGAAAAGCCAGTAATTGATCATCCAGTTGCTCTCCTGCCAGTAACTAGCAAGATTTTAGCTCAGATCCTCTAAGTATATGTTATCACAAACCCAACACTTGGGTAAGCTTTGCTCATCCACTTGAATAAGAAATATACATGGTGATTTATATGACCAACTGGAATTTGTTAATACTAGCTGAACATTCTGAAATCAAGTATTTAAAATTCATATCAGATCACACATTTCAAAACTTGAAATGAATTATTTTTGTGAAGTCAAATATGCACACATGAAAAGTCCATCTAAAGATGGACCTCAACATTTGGATTAATTTATAGATTATATTTGTAAGACATAGGCATTGCATTGCCTTTACAATGAAGTCTGAAAAGGGATCACAAATCTCTAACAGTAGAAATAATAATATTATGGAAAAAGTAGTGGGACAAAATTCATTAACTGTACGCCTCCCAGTTTTTTGATGATGCCTTCAAGGCCCTGTCTATTTCTGTTGCCTCAGTGTTTGTGAATTCACATCCTTGCAGTTATAAGGAAAATATCTATTTTTCCAGGCTTTAATAACCCAAGTCTGTCCTCTCTGACTCTGATCATATTTACAAATCAATAGTACAGCTGTCTAGCAACCAAGGGCAGTGTTTGAGCTTTATGTGTGTAGTATTTTTTGTACTGGTGTCTGTCGCTTGCTCTCTGCTCTTTCTTCTATGCATGCTGTGGCGGGGTAAATGTGAGCCTTTATTCACACCAGTGTTGTACATGCCTCCTATGGGACCAGTGTGACGGAGCCGGGGGGATCTGGCTCTGCAGGCAGCCATGGCATGGAGGGGTCCCTGCCATTATGCAGCCCTCCAGAGGCAGAGCTGCAGTCTTGGGGCTGCTGCATGCTGTCTGGCTCTGTGCTTACTCCTTGGAGGTGGTAGAGGTGCCCCAATTACTTCCGTCTAGGAGGGGAGATATCAGCACCCACAGTCTCACTACCTTCCCATCTGCCCTACCCAGAAGAACTTTTGGTCCCTTTAAACAGACATCCGAGAATGACTCCTTGCCTTTCTTCTCAAAGTAGTCCATAGATGGTTTGCAGTTAAGGTAGTCAAAGTATTTTAGTGGATCTTAAATTATCTTCTCTGTAGCTCAGTTTAGAAACACTTTAAGCTAGTCTGTAGAATCAAGCCTTTGCTCCTTGCTGATAAAAAGCAAGACCTTTCAAGGGCTATTAAATACTGGGTTGTTTTGGTTGTTGATTTGGTTGTTTTTTTTCCTTTATACTGCATTTGAACAAGGTGTTACTGTAACTCTGACTCACTGGGGGGGAAGAGGAAATTGGTGATTTTGGTGATCTGTGTCCTGTCTCTGAGGTGTTGGTGGAGGTGTTGTGTTTTGGTAATGAAATGCATAAAGGTACTAGCTGTTCGAACAGCTGTAACTATCTGGTTAGCATTTCCCTGTTCATTGAAGTTTTTTTAATCGTAAGATCTAATTGAAGCCTAAACATAAAAATAACCCCAAAAAACTAACCCAAAACCTGATCATATTGGAAAACCTTTGCCATGTATGTAGATAATGTTGTGCTAAGCAGAGATGGTAGTGGTCATCAAACAAGCAGGAACATCCATGCCAAGGGGTAACTTTTCTGTTGTCCTGCCTCAGAGCTGTACCAGGCAAAGCCATCTGAAATTTGGCAGTGGTGGTTTATGGCGAAATATGAGGTGAATCTGTTCTGAATGTGTAACACGGCTGAACCACCAGCCAGCAGCCGCTGTGCTGGTCACATGTTATACATGCTTCTTACAAGACATAGGAGTTATATTCCTAGAAACACTGAATTCTTTAGTATTGAGGCTGCATGGGAGAAGTAGCCTGTGTGTGTGCGTTGACAGCACTCTCTTACGCTTCTCCACAGCATCAGAAAGATTCTTTGCGGTGAACTCAAGTCATACTGTGTGATTTGTTTTCTTTTCCCTTCAAAATGTTTTTTTTTTTTTTTTGTACAATGTTTAATATTTCATTATTTCCAGTGGATTAAAAAAAAAAGTTTGCTCTGAAAAAAAGATAATGTGTAACTTCTCTTCAAGTCAGTGCTGCCAACCTCAAAAATGAATGGCTCTGATATCTTCAGAGACCAGACTTTTGTATTTGTTTGCAGAAGAATGGAAATACATTTTTAATAAAGCTCCTGTGATGACTAAGAGGCTCAAAAATAGCAGGCTAAAGCTTGCTTCTGTGCTGTCAGAGCAGAGTCTGCCAAGTAATTTGCCTATGTAAACAGTGTAAGAGCAAAAGGCCTATTGTAAAGCTGATCTTATTTTTAGAGGTAGATTTTATTATTCGTTCTGACTTCCTTTCCCACCAAGGGCTTGCTTTCACTGCAAAACAAGGCCACAATGGCAAATACATACCATCTGATTGCATAAGAGGTCTAGACAAGATACTCTGCAATTCCTAGCCCTGCTTCTCCAGAATAGGGAGGATACGTGTGTTTGTGCTGAAATTTGATTTGCAAAGGCTTCGGCATTGTCCATCTCTTGCAGTACTCCAACAATGTCACATTATTTTGAAGCATAGAAACCAACAGCAGGATTCTGCCCTGATGTTGAACTCTGTACGTCCCTAAAGATGTAAGAGGATTTATTTGTGTGGGAGTTAGGGCATGGTAAGAGCTTTGGTACTGAAAGCAGTCTATAGTCCTGTACATATATTTATCCATGCACCCACCCCTCCATCACAATACCAAAGCAGACTACACCATTGATACAGGAATGTGGACAATGCCTTCTCTACACTGTCATTGGAAACTGCAACTCAGTTTTTCACAGCTGGAATAAAGCAACAGGGCTTCTGCTGAGCTTTTCTTTGACAGGGTTAAGCTGGCATCCTTTTCCTGCCTCCACAGCATGAGTGCACTCACTCAGCACCTCCATTGGATTCCCCGGCTGTGCCCAGACATTTCTGAGGCTGTAGGAGTTGCCTGTGGGTTCTCCAGGGAAGAGACATGCTAGCTAATTTCCAACCTTGCAACACCATTACTGTGTTTTCCAGGGTTTGGTCACCCTTTCTTCATTGGAAAATCACTAGTTGACCTCTAATAACATGATCCAATCCAACACCTGTGAATGGGTTTTGCCATTACTGAAAGAAGTCACGATATGAAGACACGAAGCAATAACTCTTGCTCTATCTGCTTTCCTTGCACTAGCAGGGCCTCCTAAGGAGAATGGCCATTGCTATGCTTTTCATCCATTTCCACTATTATCTCTTTCCTGCTGTTGCAATGTTTCTGGATCATGATGTTACATATTTCCCTCTAAGCAACACACTTCTGTTTTCAAAGGACATCAGACCTGGATGTTTTGGCTGTTATGGGAAGAAGCAATTCAAATAAATTCACCAGGCCCAATTCAGAAAGAAAACAGAAATTACCTAAATGTAATGTGGCATGATTGAGCATATAATATTTTGTGTCTCCTTTTGCTGAAAAGTTCATAATTGTTCCGGCATAAACAGGTCTACTGTATGCAATAACAAACAGCATTAAGAATAATATTCTGGTTCTATGGACAGCATTATTTTACAAAGTTCTTGTGAATACTTTTCAGCTGCAGTCCCTCTTCCCGTGTAGTAAAATTCTTCTACTGGTTTTGCAAAACTAGTCATTCCTATATCAAAATCAAGGTAAGTGGTGAAGTGGTTTAATCTGCATATACCTGTTGTACAACTTATGTCACAGTACATGCAATTACTGGATTTCACATCACATGATTGTAAGTGAACAAAGTCAATTCACCTCTGAAGGCTTTCTGGAAAAATTTTATGCTGTTGTTCCATTTACATCAGCAAATTCAAATAAATATAAAACTACAAAAAAAAATAAATCCCATGGATTGTTCCTTTCAGGAAAAGGTCTGGTTTATTCTTTAACAAGTACTCCTGGTCCACTATATTTTCAATGTTTCCTTCTTTATTTGTTTTACTTAAAGTTGATCTTTCTTTTGGATTCCATCGTGTTCTTCACTTCAAACACAATCTTTCTGAACAGTATTTAGAAACCTTTCACTACTGTTCAGTAAATGGTTCTGAGGCAGACTTCTACTGAAGGTGACACTCAGAGGTCTCCCAGATGGTGCCTGGGGGACATATTTCCACTTCTGTACAAGTGTTAGTTGATAAACAAACTTAAAGGGTTTGGGGGGGGGGGCTGTGAGGGAGGAGGGGGGGATGACACACAGAGGAAAATTTCATCTGACATGCCCCTCTACAGGGCTGTTGCATTTATTCCTTTAAAAAACACACATAAAAGAATATTGAACTGAACTTACCAAATGTCTTGCATTTGTTTCTCTGAAACAAATAATCTATTTATACATTGAAATATAAAATATCTCTAGAAAGCTTAGTATTCTGTCTTGTAAATTACAATCTGTTCTAGGAAATGCTCAATAAGATATTTTTGAAACACTTTGGAAAATCACTAATAATATTAGAAGCAACAAAATTTCTTTGCAATTGATTTGTCATTCTCTATATTACTGGTGTGAATCATGACATCTTGAAAACCCACTGGATGAATTATGGTTTCTTTTCTATGTGGATCTATGCTTTGTTAAAATATTTGTTAATTCTGTGTGGAGGAAGGAAATCTCTCCATGTGACAGGGAATTGTGCCATAATGTTATGCTATTCCTGGACAACTGCTGTCTGTCACCTGTGGAGAGTTCTGCCATGAGCTAATTGTACTTGAGAACACCCTGAGGGAGTAGAAAAGCCTGTCCTGTGGTTAGAGTTATGCAGGGGAAAAAGACAACATATTTTAAAAACTTGCCAATATGAGCAGTGAAATTGTTGGCAAACTAAATTAAAACCGCATGAAGCATAGTAGTACTGCTAAAGGATGTCAAGTAGCGATGATTATGCAAATAAGTATATACACAGAGCCTGGCTGCAGAGAACCTTCTGCAATCCCCAGCTGGTGACTACTGAAATGATTCAGGGATTGTGGGGCTGGATTAATGTTGTGCATTTACGTAAATAGATAGCTATCCTCCTTGGTCTTTAGCCTGTTAGAACACCTACTCTGCTTCTGAAACTTCTAGGTCCTTTCCTGACAATGATCTTGATAGTATTTCCAAAGTTTAATATCAGAATGTTTGTCTTGTTAATACTTTTTATAACAATAATAAACAAATCTTATCTACCATTTACTTACCATAATGTGTGCTCTTGGGGTTTTATTACTTCTTTTTAAGCCAAATATTTTTGGGAAAAAATGTTACTCCAGGATTTTTTTATCCAAGTATATTAATTTTCACTGTAATTTTTTGTGTCAGATGTAATAAATACTAGCATTATTAATACTTAGTCTTCACATTCTCGAAGAACCACGTTACCTGTCAAAGAACCTGCAGCATTACAATGTTGCAGAAACATTCTCAGAGGGGCTTAGGAGACCTGCAGCAGGCTAGTTTCTTTTAAAGTGGATGCGAAGATGATTATCAAGTGAGAAATGTTGTGTTAGTGGTCAAAAAAACCACCTGGGGGTTTGCACAGGGAAAAGCAGATGTTTTGCAAAGGGATCTGAAGGTGATTAAGCAAGAGGACTGTTTGGTTTAGAGAGACCATTATTTCATCTTTAGTAAAATACAAATAGTATTATAGTATTGCAGGAAAGAGAAGATGGCATAGAAGTAAGTTCTTTAACACCAAGGGTAGTTTATGAAGTTATGATACAACTGTGAAGCTGTTTATGTTAATGACCCAGACAGCATCCATGATTTGTGATTCTGAGTTCATTCTAAATTAAAGCGGATGACTTTATGAAGATGCAGTGGAGTGTAGGGTTGTTAATGGGATTGCAGAAGAGAATTTGAGAGCCTACGTATATGAATTCATACATTATAAAAATGAAATAAATCTACTATGCCATTTACTATGGCCAGGCATTGTAATGGCAAGCAGCTTAGATACAGATAGAGATCCTGGTGGATTTCCTCGCAATCTTCCCTTCCAGTTTCCTCTCAGTAGCAATGCCTGGCTCTGTGTTAAGACTGTAAGTAACCCATCGTTCAGTGCTTCTCTGCAGAGGCCATTATCTATTAAAAGAGATTAGCAGTAGAAGGAATTAAGGTGTTGCTCTCTGTGGTAGACAGGGAGTTGCAAGGCTATGTGGGTAGCAGCTTCGCACTGTTAGTCTGATGGTCTTTGTCACTCCAGTGACCTGATGAGGGTTACCCCCAGCTGATACTGAGGTCCAAGGAGGGCACCTTTGCAAGGGGCTTTCCCACTAAAACTGGTCTGCAACATTTAGCACTTCCCACCTGCCATTTCCAGGGCATGGCTTGCAGAAGCTGTTCAGGTTAAGGCTTGCAAGAACAAGAAAACCTCTGTTGACCCACCTGGGAATAGAACACAGTCCTCTGTCAGTGCGTTACGCTCTTCTGGGGACTTCATGTGCTAACCTCGTGAGAGAGCAAGCTGCTAAAATGTCATCTCCAATCAACCTTCTGGATTTTGAGATACTTTTTAGAACTAGCAGACAGAAGTTCCTGAAACGTGAGCAGGTCATCAGTATTGCCACAGTGTGGCTACTTCTCTTATTTCTTTTTCTTGTGGTTAGGGAGAAAGAAAGTGGAAAATGTGAATGAAGCTGTTCTGGACAATATAACCTTCTTGCGAATGCTGACAGATTTTGCGGGAATGGTTACTCCATGATTAAATGGAATGCTCTATTTTACTGTTTCATCTTTATTCAAGTAGAAAAAGTAGCCTTCCAAGACAGGATAAAAGTTTCTGTTCAATAATGGTCTTTCTCTATGTAACACCTATTAATATAACACCAGCATTAAGCTTTGCCTTAAGAACAGTGTGCCTGGCATCAGCAATGAGCAGAGAGAGAGAGGAGAGCATAAGCATACTTCTCCTTTAGGAGTGTTCTGGTTTCGGCAAATCCAGACAAAGTGGACTCGGTGTAAGCCTCTGCCATGAATGAGAACTTCCCCTGTGTTTGTTACCAGCACAATGTATCTTAATGTGATTTCCTATACCTGAAAAGCACAAGAAAAAATAACTGACATTAAATTGTTTTTAGAATGACAAGTTTAAATCTATAGTGTTACCTCTGGATCACTTGCAGGTTAAGAACAGGACAGACAGTATATTGTAGCAGAGGTGGAAAAGTCATAATTTTCAAATGTCTGGTAGTAACTTTAAAAAGTTATTATGGACTAAGTAATTTCTCCATGCACCGTACCTGACTGTAATAATCCAAATTGCCTGTGACTTACGATTATATTTGCAACAATCACCATTTCCCACTGTAGTGTGACATTAACTTGACACACTGTAGCTGTGACATTTATTGAACACAAGGGAGCCGATTATAGCTCCATAACTTGGAGATAACCTCTGCTATTACTTGATTAGCATCAGTATCTGTGCATAAATTAGAACAGCATTTACAAGTACTTCCCTGGTTAAAGGTCTAACAGAGTCTCCACTGTAGCACCTATAATTTAATTGATAACCTCAGACTTGGTGAGATGCATCAGCGAAAACGAGTTTGGCTTGCAACTTGGCAGAGTGCATTTCAGATTTTTTCCTTTTTCTTTTTTTGCTGTTACTAATATTGGCTTAGGATACATTCATTTGAGTCTTTCCTAAAATGATTTCTCATATAAAATCTATATGGAATTCTAAATTTTCACTTTGTTGATGTCTCTCTTTTCTTCCTCCCCTCAGCCCCACTTGTCAAAGAAAGCTTTTATTTACTGACTAATGCAATAGTTTCTATGTTCAAACACAGAATCACCTAACAGTATCAGAAGGGAACCTTTTCTCTGTTTCTTTTGAGAAAGCTTTTCACAAAGCATCTGTTTTTACACTGTCAGTTGGTAAATAGTATTGCAGATTGAACTTGATTTGGTTCAAATACATGTCTTTTTGCAACAGGAAGTGATTTAGCAAGCAAATGTGGGCTAAAAAGCTTTACCAGAGTTTTGCCCAAGAAATGTTTTGTTCACAAACTACTGAGCGTGAACTGGAAGGGCAGGGATGTCCCTCTTTCAAATGGAGAGACAAGATACTGTGGGGTGAACCAGAGACAAAAAATGGCTTGAGAGGGAGGCTAAGAAGAGATAAAAAGCAAATGGAAGTGTTTCCAAGGTTTTTGCTGTACATAACTTCTTACTGTTTCTTCCAATCCAATTTTTTTCTTTTTTTTCTCCCCCCACCCCGAAATATAAGATCTTTCATTCTCTGGTTGACTCTCTTGGCATATTTTAAGACAATGCAAGTGAATTATTTTCTTCAAACATAATCTTTCTGGTAAACTTGCTCATATTGTACACATACTATATATTGAAAGTACTGTTTGTATTCCTCTGCTCCATATCACTCATGAATAATTTCTGACTTTTATTTTAATTTTTGATGAGGAATAGAGAAATTCTGCATTGGTTAGTTTGGGGTTTTTGAGTGTTTTAAGAAATTTTCCTAGATCTCCTACCTCTGGAGATAATACAGCATTTATACTGCATCACCAAAGCAGAAGATTATGAAGGAAAGGTTAAATTTTTAATTCCCTTGACATTAGTTGGAAGTATTTTTGGAACATAACTTCTAGGTGGCTTTTTTATCAACAGAGAAATTAGTCCATACTCCTCAGTCTGCTCCTTAGAGGACTGTCTTCCCTAAACACAGGAAAAATATGAAATTTGCTATCATTAGTAGCTGCAAAAGTTTTATTCAAAAATATACACAAAGTGCTAGGAATTAAACATCAATAAACAGTGAGAGAATAACTGGTTAAATGTAGCTTAGGAGAGATGCTTAGCCAAATCTATTAATAACATAAAGGAAAATTTGTCCATATCTTTTACATGCACTTTTCCTTTCAAACTACGCTTCTTCAAGCATATGAAAACTGTGTAGTTTGCAGCAAATAGAGAAGCAAAATACTATTGCTTTTCTCCACTCATTGCTTCTTGCCAATAACTCACAAGATTTTTGGCTCCAGTTCCTGATTCTCTGCCTGTGCATGACAGTCAGTGATTCATTCTAATACAGAAGGTCAACCTGAGGTTATATGTGCTTTCTAAGAATATCAGGCAGAGACCTTTTTCTCCTCCCAAAGCCACAGAGATTACACCTGTCCTTCTTAGGAGACATTCATCAGAGTTGCCTCCTGATTCCCAAGTAGATGGAGCTTGCAGGACAACTGGGTGACTCTTTAGTGAAAGTGAGGATGTGATGTGGTTCTGAAAGGTATGTTGCCTTCTAAATTCGGCTGGAGGCAGGATTTGTTCCAAAAGAAATAACTAAGAAAAGTAGGGGGGAAAAAAAGCCTATACAAATTTCTTCCATACCAGTGTAACTGTTTAACCATGAATGAGCATGAGGCCTTGATGAATAAAAAAAAACCACAACCTGGAGAAAATCACTGGATTATACTTGGTTCACAACACTGTTTCATTGTACCTTGGTTTTGGTTTTCATTTTAAACCAGTAACAACAGTGACTCTGCATTGCTAAGAGTGTCTATAATTTACATAGTCCTTTTCAGTCTGGAAAATTTCACTGAATTTAGCTTGTATCTTCACAGTGCTTCTCTCAAATTTCAAACTATAGCCCAAGAGCTGACTTTATTCATTCAGCCTCTCTCATGATTTTGTTAATATCAGGTAACTTCTATTTTAAAGCATGCCTAGATAGTTATAACTGAACTCCAGATGTCAAAATTTTCAAAATAAGCAAAGGATGAGTAATTTCATTTTCCTTATCGAGAAAATAAAATATCCCATTGACTTTTTTCGTATTTCAATTGTTTTCCATTTCTTGGTTGATCAATGATGCTGTGAGGAAGTTAATGTAGCAGAGTTTATACTTTGTCTAGGTCAAGAAAACACATTAAACTTAGTCATAATAACTGGGTGTTTCAACTGTTGAACAAATGATCTGCTGCTGGCCAAGATTTGCACTCAGCTTAAATAAAGATGAATCAGGCTAAGCATCACCTCAGGTAGTTAACTTTCTAAAAATCATCTGTGCCCTAAACAGTGCAGTACATCAATGATTGACAAAGGGAATAATAGATGAGAAAGGTATCCAGGAGCAACAGTGTCACACAACACAGTCATGGTAGCAGTGTGTAGTATTGCATATTCGGTACCTGCATTTCAGGTGGAAGGTAGCTTTGGAAACTCTGGTCCAGATCCCAGTACCCTTCTGAAAATAAAATATCAGGTGCTTGAAGAAGGAGCTGACTATCTGGGAAGAAATGACCTGATAAGCCATGGGTATTTCCCCTCTGTTACAAACCAGGAATGGATCTTGTAAGGGAGTATTTTCTTCCCTGGGTGTACATAGTTATCTGTGGTCACATTAGAGGAAGAACCCAGTACTCTGAGAAGATATGTAAGATCCCATTCATTGCTAGGCTTTCCAGTGCTAAAATTTTGCCTTCATCACTTCTTCAGGACCCAAATTTTTACTCTTTCATGCCTAATGCAAATATTTCATCTTTTTAAATATATGGCAAACAGATTAATTCAACTATTGGCTGTAGGTTCTCTCCATCTCTTTTCTCCACCGCTGGTTTTCTAAGCAGAGGTTATCTCCACTAGCTCCAACAGTTCCACACAATCCCCTCTGATTTTCCTAAATGTTGGGGTGGGGAGGTGGGGAAAACTTTTCTCTATTAAAGTGACAGAAATACAAGCATACACTTTCCTCCTGCTTTTCAAACTGGTTAGTGCTTTCTGCAACTGTAAATGCAGAGTGGGTTGGTGTCTTGGTAGACATTTCTACATTGCCAGGTAGCTGAAAATCTGGTGTGTGAGTCTGTGGAGAGCATAAGTCCATGATAAATATTTTGGGGGGGAGTGGAAGTGGAAAAAACATTTTGTATGTTTAAGATAAAATTCTAAGACTAGTCCTGCCTGTTTGAGTGTTCATGCAATTATACCTGTAACTCAGGTATCTGCTTGGCTTTTTCTGCTCGGGTTTGTTACGCCAGCAACTGTTCGCTCTGGAATCTGCATACCTGTCAAGGCTGAGAGTTCCCCTTTTCCTTCCATGCTCCTGTAAAGTGCCAAGCGCTCGTGTGGGCACTCTAAAACAGTAACAACAAATAAGAATAAGAATCTTGTTACTTTCTTCCACATGGGGATTGACAAGAATAGAAACTGTTGAAGGCTTCTCTGAAAATATACTGTATTTAGGAATCAGGAAATAACATTTTTGATTTAAGCTTCTTTTATTCAAGTGGTATTTTATTATGTGTGCTCCTTTTCTCTAGTTTTGCTTTACTGTTACAGGAAATAATGCTGTTTCACATACCCGAGAGAGACCAAGGAGGGCTGTAGTAAATAATAAACTGCTAAATAAATCAGGTTCAATCTGTCTTTTGCATATATCTGCCATGTTTTATTCTGTCTATATTTCTGCTGTTCATCTACTGGTGACGAAAACTCCCACTGGTATAATGCAAAATGTCCACCGGTATTACAAATATCCATTCACAAATCTCCGTTGAGGGATACAGTATGGGGTCAAGTCAAAGTCAGTCCTAAATTATTAATGCAAACAAATATATTATTTGCACAACGAGTGTTAGACTGTCCCTTAGTTAAAGAAAGATTTATAAAGATCTTAATGCCAGAAATAATGTATAAAACAAAACAATAACTTTATTTATCGGGAAGAACTGTTTGCCATCTTCAGGAAGTCTGTCTTGTTTCAGTGAAATGTTAAAGGAACGTGAGGGGAAGGGGAGGTTCACAGAAAGTGCACTTAAGATTTCTTACATAAAATGTCTCACAGCAGTGAAACCTGGTGGACATGCCACACCAGCTGTGTGGAGAAGATAAAGAAGGAACAACAGTTTTAACTACAGATTCTATGCATTAAGGGAGAAATTAAAATACTTCCTTTTCAATTATCAGTGTATCAGCACAATCCTGTCTTAGGTTCTAATCAAAGGCAGCTTGTCTGTAAATGACATCTCTAAGAGGGGAAAAAAAATAATTTTTCTCAACTGCTAGTAAGGGGGAAAAAATCCCGTACTGTTGTGGAGGTGCAGGCTGGAAGACCCTGACACTGCAGGAGAGAACAACTTCTTCACAAAACACAGTTATGAAGACTGATGTCTGTGATAAACTGAGATGAGGCGATGGCCAGAAGGTTAAATTAGAATCCAAGTTCACAGACAGCAACAAATTGTACTGAAGTTTGGGGAAGGAGGGTGTTATTAGCTAAGAGTAATGATTTTCTTTATATCCAAGCTGACATCTGTTTTCATTAATTTAAAATCCCTGTAAAGATGTCTTTATGCATTATGTGGTCTGTTGTATTATTGATTGCCTTGATTCTCTTCTCATCTCCATCAGATCCTTGTTAATATAACTTCACTGTTAAAAGAAATAGGAGAATTGGCCTCTGCAGTAAACCTGCTTTGGTTTACTGAAAATATGGAATCAAACATTGACTTCTATGGATTTATTCTGTGTTTCCCTAAAAGTGTACTCTGTCTCTGGTGTTGCTTACAGTACTGGAAGTATGCTTTCAGTCCACAGATTTGCAGTGGTGGGTAAAAACAATATATCTGAGATTTAGAATGAGGTAGTCACACAAGAATAAATGTCTTTTTGCAGTGCAATATTATCAGCTGAATTTAAGCAGTATGGGCATCATAGATTAGCTATCAGCAACTAACCACATCTTCACATGATACAAACTGAAAAATGAGCCTTTCAGTTAAATATGTTCTGATGGCAAATGCAGGTATGTCGAACTAAAATCTGTCTTTGGATATTTAATTTACACCATGATGACAAAACGTGCAATAGTTTTTTTCCATCTACAGTCATGGGAAAATGATTTGAATAAGATAGACTATTGCTTTGAGAGCTCCAAGAGGACTTGGTTTTTCTGTTCCAAATGAACTTAATAATTTCTTTTCAGACACTTGGTTATGGCATCAGTACAGCCACAGTTTCAAACTGGAGATGCAGACAAAAATCCCATCAGTGGAAGAGAAGTGAGGCTTATAATACATGTTGTGCAACACTGAAAATAACTCCTTTACAGTGAAAGGGAATTTAAATGTTGATTGTCTTGCTTGGGGTTATCCTGTTTCAAAGTGATCTCAATACAGCCCTGTTAGCTGACTCCATGTGTGTTTCTATCTGTTAGGAAAATAAGTTACCTAGCCTGGTTCCTTGCTACACACAGTAGGATTCTAAATTCATCAATTTCTTATCACTTCCAGCCATGAAGGAAGATGCTCTATTTTTCAACTTTGATGCATGCTGAATTCTAATGAAAATAAAAATTCTTCTTTCCCCATTCATATAGTGAAGAAATTAATAGACGTTTTTCTCCATACAGTTCATCTGCAAATATATAGTTAATCCATACTTCAAACCCACAATTACTTGCATTGGAGTTTTTGTTTGTTTTTGATGGCATGGTAGGGATGTTTTTTGCCTCAGACCATATCATGTTTCATTAGAGGATAACATACAGGATTTCTCATCAAACAATGGAACCAAAGAGATGACAATTCAAGAATGGGTCCTGATGCAAAGCTTCCAGGGCGAATCATAGAGCCAAATGTATATTCTTGCTTTCTTCACCATACTTTCTTGATACTAGCTGGTTTCCATGTTCATCATCTGAAGTGGTTTAGTTATCCAGAAGAACAGTCTACAGGAAAAAGTGCTGAAAAAAGGAAAAGAATAGCTATACATCTTTTTCCCTGTCGATAGGCTGGTGAAATACCTTGTAACTTTACTTTGCAGTAAAAAAAAATTTCTAGTGCTTCTGATTTCTCCCTTCAGAAATATTCCATCTGTTCAGCTTAAGCCTGGACAGAAAAGAGAAACAAGATGCTTTCACGTAGAGTCAGCTCTCTGCTGTTGATTGCCTTAAAGGACAATTTGCCTTTGTTCCCCTCTCCTAGAAGCGTACAATACAGGAAAAAATGTTGAATTTTGGGAAGTGTAAATTGGTCAGACGCCTTCTTTTTGAGGTTTTCTGGATGCTTAGATTGTATGGGGGGGTGACTGTTGCTCCCAAGCTTTGTGGGGAGGGGGGGAGTCCCCCCTCTTCTGAAGAAATGCTTGACAGTCCATCAGAGAAACCTTCTCCCTGCTTAGGGGTAAGAAAGCAGACATTTCTTCTTTAAAAAGCATTGCCAGTGCAAAGACTCTTCACAACTGCTCTTTCAGAAGCCACTGTTACTGTATGACCACCTGAAGACAGCTTATTTGGCCTTGATTTTTATGATATGAGTATTTGATGGTTATTTAAAAATCAGATTCAAGCAGGCTACCCATACACAGGGGTGTTCTAACAGCCATAATCTTTGTTGTACAGATATAAGAGTTAGGTCCTCATTCATGACAAATTCAGCCCTAAGATTTACTGGTGTAAATCTCAGTGAAGTCCATGGATGATAGCGCAGGCCAATCTCAGCAGAAACAGCAGAATATATTCCCAAAGAACTATCTTCTTGGAAATCGAAGTGTCTGTATTTGATAATTCTTTAGCCACATACTGTAAGGATATACTGGAGACAGCTTTTCCAGAACAGTACTTCTCTTGTATTAAAACATTACTGAGGTTCCATGTGTCCTCTCCTTTTCCTTTCTCCCTTCAAAAGACTTAAACATTTGGTATTGAAAGATACCACAAATGTAAAGAAAAACTGTTAAAAAAAAATATGCTTATTTTATAACTGTCTCTGGATGTATGCCCATACAGTGGTCGGTTTAGTGGTGGACTTGGCAGTCCTGGGTTAACAGTTGGACTTGATGATCTCAAAGGTCTTTTCCACCTAAATGATTCTATTATTCTAATTTGCTATATGATTTTGATGACTGATATTTGTGCTTGGTAGTGTTTGAGTATGCTGGAGCATGTTCTGTAACACTGATGATACCTTAGTGACAGTCTCCTGCAGTTTCAGCATGATCCTTGCTAGGAAATGGAAGGAGCAAATGAGGGCATCAGAGAAATTAATGAAGGTCAGATAAGCAAGGTTTGGACTCCTCTGCTTACAAGAAAAACAGGACTGATTTTTGTGTTATGCTCATTTCAGAAATCACTTTCCTGTTGGCTACTACTTGTACTGAATACTGAACTTCAACATTGATTTACTGCCCTGTTCATTTCTGTTTGCCTGGAAAACCATCACCTACAAAGAAGCAGTTATGTTATAACATAAGGTTCCTTTTGCCTTCCAAAATCTTTCAAAGAAAAAAATTTGCAGCCAGAGCTGGTCTTACAGGTTTTCTTTTGACAAGACTTGCATACGTACAGTCTCAAGTGACTGTACTTGTAATGAGCATGTAGAATACATACAGAAAAATGTTACTTCATTAGCTAGTACACCTCTTGGTCCAAGACTCATATCCTACTGCTCAAGAAAAGTACGAGATGCTCTACTCTACCACTAATGTAGTACATTACTGCTGACCTCTCTTCCTGGGAAATATTGTCTACTGGTTTGACTAGAAAACGCCATACTATCTATCATAGTATCTTACCAAGTAAATACACTGAGTTATGCTTCTAGCCAGGAATACTACCTGATCAAACTGGAAAGTATTCCTGGAAGTCCACTCAAACAAGATATCCCATCCAAAGAAGTCATAACTAATACCCATGTAGGATTAAAACAGGTTTCCATGCAGCAGACAGCCCACAAATCTACCTCTTTGTATTGCCTTTCCCTTGTAGAATTCAGTTGATTTAATTCTGGGCAATTCCTGGAATTCCCACATGAAAGTAAGTTTTCCAGAAAGCTCAGTGCACACAGAATGAGGGCAGTATCTAAAAATCATCTGAGAATCATCTTCTATCTATATTAAAAAGATGATGTAACAGTCTGATAATATTTAATTACAGTACAACAAATCTGTAATCAAAAATAGTTTAAGGTAGCAGTTACAAAGGCTCTGCTTACTACCAGTGTAAAATTTCCACACTGTGGGTTTGGATTGTCTCTCACACTTACAGCAGGACTGCCATGTTGCTTGGTGACTACACCTCGGTGTGTATGTATCTTGCCCCTTCTCTCTTTGGCAGATTGCTCCAATAACTTCTTTCAAACTTTTCCAGAGACTAGAGCTTTAAACAGTGTTCTTGCTTTGATTTTGTTTGATCTCTTCCTTTTCTAAAGCATGTTTGTTGGAACTGTGGCTAGTCTTGGCTCCCTTTGCCTTTCATTAGGCATGGCTATGGCTTTTAGGCAGCTGAGGAGTTAGTGAGGATGCTGAAGTACTGCAATCACATTTCAAGATGTAGTAGGCTTCTCTCTGTTGCCTGTGGCTTTTGCTCATGCTGCTGTGCAGTTTTGCTCTGCATCCACAAGCATGTAGCACACCTATACACACCTAGGGCAGAAACAGTCCTGGTCTTATCTGTCTACTATTGCAAGTGATGTTTCTTGATTGCATCATATGCATGGCTGGGGTGCCACTGGCTCATTTTTCATGATAGGAGACATTTTGCCAACCATTATACTAGAATTTCTCATTAAAATTAAATATGTCAAGACATGAATATGTCTGTTAGATTTTTCCTTTTTCAGACAGTAGAGCATACCTGTTTTGTGTCTTTAATCTCTAATCTAACAACTACAAGAGGCTCAGTTGCTGATGTGTTTGATTTGAGACTTTTGGTCATTAACATTAACCCCAGAAGAGTTTAATAATCTTGTATAGAAACCTGTTATGTGCTTGTTGTGGTCTTCAATAGTTATTAACAATTTTCAGCTAGTTCATACTGTTTTGTTATTTTCAACATAGCATTTAGTTTTTCTTCAGTCATTCAGGTTTTTCAGACTTTCTTTACATAGAATGCTGTTGTCCTTTTCCTAACTCCCAGATCTTGTGATGGTTCAGTAATTCTTTGCCAGTCTTGTGAGTAAGCTTTGGAATACCATTCTCTACCTTGGTTGCTGGCTCTTTTAGGTAATTACTTTCTCTATATCTTCTGAGTCACGCTGTTGAGTTCTCAGCAACAAGTTTTACTTGTGTTAGTATGGCATGCAACTCTCTCTGACCTGACTCATATCCAAGGCAGTGAATTAAATACCAAAAGACCTTATGAAGGTGCTCTAATTTTCACAGTATTTTGCTGTTGAATTGTACATCACAGTAGTAAGTGGGCTTGCTATGGAGAGCTTGTGAGCTGTGCCATATGAGGGACTAGATGGGAAGACAATTACTGCTATTGCTGTTTACCTTAGATTTGGAGTGCATTTCTAGATCACACCAGTTTGTTTATTTTTAATTTTTGTGTATGTTGGATGGTAATTCGAACATATAAATTGGAAAGTGGTTCCTTTCCTTTTCCAAATATTCCCAGCTACATTGTGGATTGAAGCACCTTGTCCGTTTTGGGCACTTTCTCGATAGGAAGGTTGCCATATATGGTCTACTGACACTGTATTTTGTATATGAGCAAATAATTATTTTTTTTCAGTGATCTGATAGCACATCCAAAATGCCAAGAAATATTGTCTTAATCTGCAAAGTGTCCTTTAATGGCTTTCTTTTCCCTGGAGATTTTCAGCAAAATTAATGATTCTAAATCCAGTTTTTCTAGTACTAATACCTACAAGCATAAGAAAATCTAGATGTGCTTGATATACCTTGTATCAATTCTTGATACAGTCCTCTGCAGGGAAAGTGTCCTTCCTAAACTGTTAGTTGCAATTTAATATTAAGTCCAGAGGTAGAATTAGTTTTTTGATATACGTTGCACATTTCTTGTGTTTCAAATCTTTTGGTGTCCTTTCTGGACCTACTAGAGAAACAATTGCCTCATTATTCTAGTCTGTCTTCTGTGCAAAATAATTGTATCAGGTCATCCCCACTAGATTTTTGTCTTACCAAAGAATGCATATTCCTTTTTGCTTTCCTGTATCAGGGGGATGGAAAAGAGACCTGTTTCTTGAAAAAAGGTTTGTGTCACCTCACATATTCTTCCTTGTTCTGAGTCTCTAATGGTACAAGTCTAACTCTGGTAGGCCTATTACACCTTGAACTTGGCTGTGTATGTCTTCCCTGTTGGTGGCAGGTGACCCGTTCCCATGTTTCCTGTTGGCTGCATAAATACACTGCTGATTGTACCTCGCTGTTTCATTCTGTGCATGCCAGGATGAGTGCTGGTGCATATCAAGTACTTACTGCATGTTGCTGTGCCCCAGGCCTTCACATGTAAATTCTCTTCCCTTCTACTTTTTTCTCAGGAACCTGTTGAAGTCTGTGCAAAAAGATAAATGCTAAAAAGGAGTCATTGCAGATTTTATTTCCAAATACAGCCAATGTCTGGGAAACCTCCACTTTCAGATTCTATCTGGAGACACTACTCTCAGCCGATAGTGCTAACACCTGCCTTTCCCTTTCATTCTGTCCTATTCCCATGTCAATGGGAGGTGATGCTGGTTGAAACTTCTGCATATCAGGACTACAGATCTTAAGCTGGCAATACAGGATTGATGGGAAGTTCTGGAAAAAAAGTAGTTCTCGATCACGAGAAACTTCTGTGACCAAAGTCTGCCTGAGTAGCACAGTTTAAAGATTCATAACCATGTTAACCTTTGACTGAAGGTTACCCCGTATTACAGAACCGGACTTCAGTTTAACAGTCTTCTTGCTCCAGAATACATGCCTGCCACCCCATCTAGCCTACTTTGGTCAGTATGACTTACCATCTTCCCCAGGTGCTTCTTGCATTTTTGCTTGAAATCCTCTAACCGATTAGATCTTTTATTCTGCAAAAATGACCACACTCAGCAGTAGTGTAAAAGAATGGGAAAAGCTGCTTGAGCCAGGGCAGCATCTGAGGGACTTGAAGCCAGCTCAAATTCATAATACGTGTTTCAAGAAAATTGTGAACCACTTTGCTCTGAAACAGAGAGCTGGGAGGGAGATAGGGTATTAGGTAAGAGAACTCCATAGCTGACCCATTGATTTTTTGTCTGACCTGTACAAAAGCAAATTTCGTCCATCAGTTCAGCATGACTTATCTTTTGAGATAGCTTTTACATGGTTCCCTTTGCTTCCTTTTGATGACTGATGTGTTTGTGTGCTGCAATGATGTATCCAATGGTGTGTGTATCCTTCAGGGTCACCTTGCTGCTCCAGCTCAAATGACCTAGCTGGTGAGCCTGAAGACGAAGTGCTGCAACAGACCAAAGACTGACCTCAGACAACCTAGACCCTTTCCTGTCAGATGCATTGATTATTAATTGTGTTTAAACCTTTTGTTTTCACCCGTAAACTGTCTGTGCCTTTGAAATTAAGTCCTGGAAACTAAGTGAGTTATAACACTGCCTAAACAAGTTTCACTAATCAGTAAAACACAATTGAAGCAAAATACTTCCTCCTCATACTGTAGGGTCTTCTTCTTCTGTCACTTTGTTTCAAGACATTGTCCCAGGATGAGACTTATATGAATAGATATTTTTCTTTTTTAGTTTCCAAGTATTCATACTTGTACATTCATACAGAAGTATTCATACTGCTTTGTGGCATAAGTGACATCAAATGATTAAGGGAATGATTACTAAAATCAAATGTACTATTAGGAGTTTGACTTTAATGCAATTGAAACAAATTAGTTGTTAATCATTAATTCAAGATGTAAGCATTTTTATATATCCTGCTAAGCACTTCATTGAGCACTGATAAATCCTTTATCCAGAAGAACAACTTCAAAGGGAAGCACCCCCACAAGATAGATGAGCTGACTGGAAGTTCACCATGAGGAATGAACTCAGCAAAAACTAGGGTAAAGGTAAATCTGGCAGGGCAAGGTGGAGACCACCGACTCATTGACCACTGACTGAAGAGATCACCCAGACCCAAAAGAAGTTGACGCTGAGCATGCAAACTAATTTACATGAGAAACAAGAGAATTGTTTGACAAATAGGAAACTGAGTATTAAGTAATGAAGGAACAGGGTAACTTGTAACCAATGAGGGCTGATGTCTTTGTATGCTAAACTGTATAAATAGTGTTAAGTTTTGACAGCTGGGGAGCTAGGCATCTGTGGGTTGAGACCTAGCTCCCTACTTTGCATAAACTAGAATAAAGGAATAGAAATATCTGGACTCTGTGTGAATTGGCACTGCACACCGGGTAACGAGCCCGCCTGAGGGATAACATAAGCAATAAAGATTGAAGTTGCTAATGAATTCTAAAAAATGAATGGAGATTTTTAAAATTATTCTCGGTATATGAGTATGGACAATGAAAGTATAAATTTAAGAGATAACAGGGAAAATCTGAAGTTTCAATGACTTACTAAATAATAGTACTGCAACTGTATCTGAAAAGAGCCTCAGCCACCGTGATCTCTAGTATCTGTCTGGAAGAGTTAGCCTGTGTGTACTTCTTTAATAAACAGCTCATGTATCTTTTAAATTCCAGATACAGTGATGTTCTGGGGAGTTTGCTTGAAGCTTAATTAAGTAGGGCACATGATATCACATGCAGGCAATCTGAACACCAAACACCACTTTTCAGCTTTCTTACATTACACGAGGGGCAGTTCTTGAAGTTCTGAAGTGTTTGTAATTCTTCACTTGAAAATCTTCATCTAAATTTTTCCAGGATCATAAAATGAGGCTCACCATTTCATTTCTAACCCACAGTTTGGCCACTGACAAATTCTGCTTGTGATCTCATTATCAATCTTCTCAGATACTGGGAAATATGTATGTAGCTGTTAAACCATCACTTACAAGTTCCTCTTCTCTAATTTCTGTTTTAATATTTGTCCTATTATCTAGATTCAGCTGGAGGTTCCCAAAAGGACTAAGAGAGGTTTCCTGCAATATTACTCTGCAGCTTCACAGTTTGCAGACCAACTGCCCTCTCACTTCATATGGAGGGAAATAGTTCCTACAGCTTGTACAGAAATCCTTCTGCAGAAGCTTTCTACCACATACAAGACATTTTGCAATTTCATTAAAGGCTCAAAATTTGTGTTAGCACATATTGCATCCTGTGAGCTAGCAAAGCATGTTTCCAGCTGATTTGCATTGCAGGAAGACTATATAAACTGGCAACCTGCAGACAGTTCTTCAGTGAAGACTTATTTAGTTCATGAAAATCCTGGTTGTTTTTCCTTCTCGTGGGTCAGCCAGTGTCTGACCTCTTCAACGCTTATCTAGAGAGCAAGAACATTAGCCACTAAATTCAGCCAGCTAGGTATCACAGCTCCAGTATTTCTTTTTGTCTGATGATTTCCTGAGGCCCCTGGAGATGATGGTACGAATAAACAAAGCGGTTCTACAACACCACATATGGTCTCTGTCTGACTTCTGCCTGCCCCTGTTGTCTTTCTGTCAAAAGCCATCTGGCTACATCCACAGATCACAGAGTTCAGGCAGAGTTGCAAGCTGCTTTCTTTCATCACCTTTGCATTGTGGTGATCTTCTCCACAGTTGGCCAAACATTCCTTAGATGTGTGTCTAAACCCCCTGAACCCATCTGCTCTTTGCATGGGCACATGTTAAACATCCTTACAATTTGGGGCTGTCTGTTGCAGAGTGTTTCATAGATTCATCAAGGATGACTTTCACTCCTCCCAGTCCTCCTTTGGTTTGTGAGTGCAGCAATAACTCATGAATTTAAAGACTAGAAAACAAGTTGCAAAATTATTTTTTTTGTATGATGGTATGATATCCTTTAATATATGCAGAATGTTTTGCAAACAATGGTATTTTTACAGACTTCAAATCATAAGTGAGTTACCTTTGGATGTTTCTAAGTCCTCTCATTCAGGGATTTCTAAGGGTGGGCATGTAATTCTGTATGCTGTATGTAGAAATTGTCCTGATGTCTACAATCTCCATGAACAAACAGTTAAATAGATGTTCTGCTAGTGAAAATTTTTAGGAGCTTTATATCAGTTAAGTAATTCTTGTTGTAGGGTTCTCAATAAACAGCAACTTACCATTGAAAGACATTGCAGAAAATGTTTCATCTGAAGTAGTTTAGTGCATATAGATATACGTGTATGTACACGTGTGTCTATACACTTATACATATATGTATACGTATGTGTATAAACTCATATACATATATACGTATACACATATTTAAGTATATATAATCTTTTTAACAATTATTCCTGATATTTTGCTGCACATCATCTCAGCACAGGTGGGATTTCATTTTTGTTCACTCCCTTGTGACAACTGTGACTGAGATCTAGACTGTGCCACTGGAAATAGTATTTCTGTCATTGATAAAGGTAGTGGGAGATCCCCCGACCGTGTTGTCTATTGTTTTGTGGACCTGGTTACTGAAGATGGAATATGTTTTAGTGTATATGGCACATAAAGAAAGGACAAAGGCTTCTGAACTGCAATTCTGAATGAAAAGTGTGCCTTTATAAAGAAATATAGCATCAGCATTAATTTGATACAAATCTTTTTGGATCTTTTGATTTCAGTTGAAACACTGATATCTCAAAAACTTTTACATCTTTTTTTTCTTTTCTTTTCTTTTCTTTTCTTTTCTTTTCTTTTCTTTTCTTTTCTTTTCTTTTCTTTTCTTTTCTTTTCTTTTCTTTTCTTTTCTTTTCTTTTCTTTTCTTTTCTTTTCTTTTCTTTTCTTTTCTTTTCTTTTCTTTTCTTTTCTTTTCTTTTCTTTTCTTTTCTTTTCTTTTCTTTTCTTTTCTTTCCATACTTCTATTCCAGATTTTACATTTTCAGTTTGCTTTTCCACCTGGAGAGGATGCAAATATTTTGGGCTTTGTGGCATGGAATTCTTGCATCTGCTTATTAGCTAAAAAGAAATTCACATGTTCATTTAAAGTGATCACAGGAACATTAAGCTTAGATTGATGCTTAGTCTCTTGCCATTAATTTTAAACCCATCTTAAAAACATTGTGCAATGTTTAGATAAATCAACTGCTCCAGCTCCAATGTGATGTATTTTTCCTGAAGCTTTTCCTCCACACTTACTGTATTTTTTCTTTTGTTTTTTTTTTTTTATTTGCATTCTGTGAAAAATATGCCAAAGAAGCTCTAAAAGTAATAGTAACTGAAAATCTTCTGTAGCTAGATATGTTTTACAAATTCATACACATAAATCTTTGTCTTCTATTAAGCAGAATTGCATTTAAATGTGTCTCGGTTTTAGTATGCTTCATAGCATACCCGAGTGCTGACAGATTATAATGAGAATATATTTGTTGGTCTCTACTTTGTTTTTCCACACTAAGGAAGAAGTAATTTTAAATTCTCAGTCTCGTGCTACTGTCTTTCTCTGAACCAGTTAGAAAAGACATGAATTTCCAGGCTATGTCTCCTGACAACAAATACTGCAGAAGATTACAGAAGGGGTGGGGGTTAGATACAGCAGCAGTGCCTCACTGAAGATAAATGTCCTTAGTAGTTATTTATAGAAAAAAAAATAATTGGTGAACAAAATTTTCCTTTGATTCAACATCTGGCAAAGTTACTTTGATATGATTGGGACACTGAGGTGCTTGTTGGACACTTAGATACTGTTCAGTGACAAAAAGATCAACATACTATTCTTTTCCCTTACTTTTAAAACATCTTTACAGTAACAAACAGCAGTATCAGTAATGAACATCAATATCCTGCAAATCTTGTGCAGCCAGAACTACTATTGATTCCAGAACAGAGTTATGAACTGAAGCTTCTAGGCTATTCATTGAACTGAATCTGAATGTATACGATATAATTGTCAGGAATCTATGTTTCAAAATGTTTTTAGACTTCTATACATTTTAATTATACCCTCTGGCCTTGGACAATAGCAGTAAAGCATCCCTCATAGGCAGTTCCTACACCCTGTCTGCAGACAGCTTCTTGGGAAGCTGTTACCCCTGTCCTGTGCTGCATGCAGTTCTGGTCTTCCTTAAAATGAGGCTTTGACTTGATTACTTTCTAATTTCTAGCTCTTTCCCTTGATTTCTTATGGGTGGCAACATTGGCTAGGTAAATTGTAGGCATGTGCAGCAGTATCCCTTTGAGTCTTTGCAAGGTGGAACTAAATTTGCCTGTGTTTTGCACCTAAGAGACCCATTCAACTGGTAAATGGGGCTTGAGTCAGTTTAACAAGTGGGAGGGCTGTGACTTGAAGAAGGCTAAAAAAAATGGTAAACAAAGGGTTGGTTTTACTGTTGTGAAGTTCCTCTGTCTTAAAAGCAACAATAGCCTGCAGCTATCATGCAAAAAGACCTGAAGGATAGTTACTCCATGTCAGGGTAAGTGGAGTTACAGCTAAACTCTTTCCCTCTGTGATAATCAGGACTGCAGAGATTGAAATGCAGATGAAGGGAAGCCTGGGAAGCCAGCTGTGTTTGCAGATGAAAAATTTGACTACCTGTGTAAAGTTGATTTGATTCTTCATTTCTGTGACATGAGAATATACTGTCATTGCTCCCAGTCGAAGCGTATAACCAGCACAGGAAGTAGAGCTCAAATGAGTATCTACCATAGCTGTATTTGCAAGCTTTATATTGTGAGAAGTATAATGAGGTTACTTCTGGTCTTTCTGCACTGCATGTCTATTTCTGTAAGTAGCATAATTATGAAATAAGAACTTTCTGGTAAAGTCAGCAGATATTGCACCCACAGATAGACCTGTGATGTCTAAAGCATTTTGACTTTTCCTGACTGTGGCCTTCAAACTACTACCAGCAGTGTCACCATGTACTGTCCACTTTGGTATAATAGGTAATCACCATCAAACAGTAGTTGTGCAACATTATTTAAATGTTAAAGGAAGGTTAGACAGTAGTTCCAAGAAAGAAGTAAAACAAAAGATCTTCCTGAGAAGCTGCATCTGAAACCAAACTTGCCAAAATAAGTTGAACTGTCAAGACAAGTCCATATAGGGAAAGGTAATTGAGGTTCAATTCTCATTCAACTGTAACTAGAGGGTCAGCTGTTGTTAGAGACCACCGGAAGTTTTCTTAAGCACCTGTAAGGAGCATGCACGATACTTAATTAACACAGTACCACCTGTTCTTGGGAAATGAATGAATGAGACTCTTCCAAGAAATGTAATGCATAAACATATGTATGGTCTATATAGTCTTGTCTAAAAGTAACATACGGCATGCACATTAGGTGGAATGAACCCCGGTTCATCCAGTGCTGCAATAAAGGAATGCCTGCTTCTTAATGCTGCATTGGTGCTAAGGAGATTTCTTAGTCCTGATTTTGGTGACAACAGCACTGAACATTCAACTCTTGGGGTAATTGGTCTGCTGAGGAGACATCACATGGTATTAGTACTTTTTTGTTGAGTTTACCAGTCATTAGCAAATTTCTACTGTTAATAAAACAGATATAGATAATAGTCAGTGGCTAAGGCAATCAAAGAGTAAAAAGGACAGAGCTTCACTGGCCTATGCAAAAAGCAAAGCAAATTTATTTTTCTCTGCTTTGCACACACCTATACAGTGTTCTCCTTCTAACAGTGAGAGTGCCCATGTTTGTTTCAGTGTATTTTAATTCTCAGGTTTGCACAGATTTCCTAGTAATCTCTGAAGAAGCTAACTCACCTAACAGCATTGTTACAGCTACATTATGAAAGTGTGGAATAATGCACCTGCTTCTTAGCAGGTTTAGACTGCCTTATTGCCTGTTTGTGCTGCTTGTTACCCATGCTAATTCTCTTCACTCCCCTACCTGGCACTGTTATATTGTTATACACCGTCATGGATCTGTGGTGCCAATGTCTTGACTGAGGTGCAACACCTAAAAAGTATAAGAATCCCTTGTGGATAACTGACGACTTGCAGCCTCTGACTCTACAACATATCAACACTTACAAAAAATTAATGGAGAACAAAATAGCTAGTTGAAATAACTTTAAAGTAATTGGAATAGCTGATTCTGAATAATCAGAAAAGCCACAGAGGCTTCCAAAGCATAGTTGTGTAAGTGTGTGTTTGACCTAGCATTGCCTCTCCACTCAATGTTTACTCTCTTGACTTTTTATTATTCTAAGAGCAGAGTATAAATTTTTTCAGGGTGGAATCTACTATGATTTTTCTGAGCACTTCCAAGGAGATAAGGAAGACTCAAACACTGTTGATCTACTTAAAATGTATCAGGTTCCCTTTTGTTTTCAGTATTTTTCCTCACTCTGTCTTCATCTTGCATAACAATGCAATACAAAGATATTTTTTTTTACATACATTAAACTCTCCATTTAAAGTGTATGAGGATATTCGAGGAACTAGATTGATAATGGACATATTTATCAACAAAATTACCAGCAAATGGGGAAGAGCTAAGTACCCAATCTGTTTCTTTAATCAACAATTCATAGCCCATTCCCTTCTAGAAAACATTCCAGCTTCTGTTTTTTTTTGTTTTACTTTATCATCAAACATATAGATAAAGAGAGAGTTTAATACTTTTTACAGCATATGATGGTGGAAAAAAAAGGAAAAATTACCTACTAAAAATCTGTTGGAGATTTTGCTTTGTAAGTTTATAGAAGGGTAGATGGAAACTAGATTAAATCTGATGAAGAAACAAAAGGCCTTTTAGACCCGTATAAACTCCTACTTGATAACTAAATAGGCAAGCAGACTATATTTTTCAAAAAATGGCTTGAATTTTTGCAAGATGAGTCCTTACAGATGGCCTGTAGTTTTGCTAAATGTGGCGATTTCTACTGATTCTTTAGCTATGTGATTAAGATGTCCTCAAATATCTTCTTTCCTCTAGGGATGAGTTGTCAGTGGTCTTCCTCCATCCCTGGTGAATTTTATTCACAGGCCTTTTGAATTCTCAGAGACAAGATTTCTGGGTTTAGTAGCTGTATTTCATGAGAGGGATACCTTATCTGATTATCTTTGCTAGTTAGCAAGGAAAATAGAAACAGAAGGCTTCCTACGGGGTAGAACGAGGTTGAGGGTACCTAGCACTGCATCAAAAATGCTGCTGCTGTTTGGCTTTTTGTAATTCTGCTATTGTGTGTCCCTGCTACTCTTTCTTTGGCCCTTGCACAGCTGACACCTCCTTGGATATCTATATAATGGTTTAGCTTAGTTCAGAGCATCAGTGCAGTTTTGCAGTGAATCCCTCACCTGCCCTTACTTACAGTGTGGGGTTTGAATCCAAAGAAGTTTTAGCACATATGAATGAAAGCAGAGGTAATGATAAGGGTGCTAAGAAATGCTGGCTTATCAAAGTGAACCTGTGACTCCCCAAAGTAAGCAATCCTCCTGTTTAAGACACCCACACACCCTAGCAGCTATTTAAGTGGGTTTAGCAGCAGGTGCTTATGATGTCCTTCCATCTTGTGTTTCTCCATGTCATATGCATCCAGTCTTGAAGCCCATCTTCAGTCCACCTCTGCCGCTGAAGACCACATTGGGCAGCCCACTGCTTCTCAAGCACCTCCTTGTGGAGTGCAGAGCCAGGGAGCACAAGATGGTTGCTGAAGGGAAACAGAGTACTTAAGTCAGCCTACTTTGGCACTCCTAATCTCCTGTTCTGTTGGCTTGTATCGCTAAGTAACTCCAGGTTTTTGTTGCATTTGAAGAGTGAGGGAGGCCAGTATTTTGCACAATTTTTACCAAATTCTTTCTCATTTGTTCAGTGGGGAAGTTGCAATTATTGTTTCTGGAGTCCATGAAGTGAAACAGTAGAGTCTGGATTGCCTGTGGGTGTAAGCCTGTGCTCCGAGAGAGAGCAAGCTGCAGCAAACAGTAAGAAATGCAGCTAACTGTACTTTATTACTTTCAGTTCAATGCAAGTCCTATTTTACACTACAACGAATGGCCATTAGTGGCTATCATAAAATAATCTGACAGGACTCATAATTTGACTCTCCTGTTTCATGTGGATGTGTGAACAAGCCACAGCAACCATAGATTAGCAAATAAGGATTTCTTTCGATTTCCCAGCCTCTTACCATCTGTGCTGTTGCTCCTGCAAGTGTTGTACTGTAGCTAAGCAACATCCTGGAAAACAGCAAACCCAAGTCTGAGCTCTTCCTTACCTCGACTGAGAGGTAAAACCATGTTTCATGACTAAGATGTAACTGGTCAAACAGCAGCTGGAAACTTTTTCTTGTCAGTTAAGGTTCAGTTCAACAGATTCCTAAATCAGGAGTGTGAAATCAATGCAGTGCAGTGAAGTCAATCTAGACATGACACAGGGACTTGGATTTGAGAGGCTGGGATAGCTTGCTGACATGGCAAAGATGGAGCAAGTCTTGTGCAAGATGTGTCTCATATCTTTCCTGTGTTAGTGACGATGATAGCATCAAAATGTCTGTAGCCTAGCATAAAAGTCCATGACTCAGCTGAGAGATACCCTTGAGTGCTGAAAGCAATCTGTGTCTGGCCAAGACAGAGGCAACAGTTTTTAAGGCTTAGAAGGTCCACCAATAAAGCCAACACAAATAAGAAAGGCCATGACAGAAAAGCCATCTGTGAGCTCTTAGGCTCAAAACCCACCAAAGGAGAGAGGCTACCCCCAGGACTGATTGCTTTACTAAACTGCTAGTTCAGCTTTCTAAACCTGAACTGCTTTTGAAAGGGAAAAATAAAGGAGAAGCACCTGTAAACACTGGCAACAACTCTGGACTTAAATTTTGGGTTCAGGAGCACTCTCCTATTCTGCGGTTTTCTCTTGATCATATTCTGAGTTTTGTGTCAAGCTCACCTGTGAATGCTTTCCCTGCTCTGAAGTTCCTCATGCATACCAGTCCTGCCATGTTAACAGCATGACCCTCTGCCACCATTAAATTGCACATTCACAATCTCAGATGCTGTGTACACCTGCCGTTCATCTTCATCAGTGTTGAGAACTTCTAAGAATATAGTCACTTTTCATCTGCTACAGCACATTCTCTTTGTTTACTTTCTTCTTGTTGTATGTGAAAGCTCTGTGCCAGGAGCTTTGACAATACATGAAAGATGTAGCTCCTGTACAAGCATGCCCAGGCTTGGGTTCATACAGCTGTTCTTCCTGCCCAGGGGAAGGTGAGAGTGGTGTGCTGCCCATGCATGTTGACATAAAAGTGCAGCAGCCTGATACTCCTCAGAATGCTGATTCCCAGGTTGATAGCTGACCCCATTAAGAAAAGATATGGCATAGGCTGTTCCCCTCCTAAACCCTCCCTGCAGCACAATTGCAGGTGAGCACTCCATACAAAGCAATTTTGTATAGAAAAGGACACACCCAGGGTTCATGTTACCTAAACAATATAACCTTGCAAGAAATTTTCAAGCATTGGAACAGGCTACCCAGGGAGGTGGTGGAATCACATACATGTGGTGCTTAGGAACATGTTTTAGTGGTTGACTTGGCAGTCCGGGATTAATGGCTGGACTTACGCATCTTAAAGTTTTTTTCCAACCTGAATGATTCTATGATTCTGTGATAATCTAAATTTTCCATTTAAAAGGCAGTAACATATCTCAATCGGCCTCCATTCTACTCTGCCAGGTGATCTGGGTGGGCATGGCATTAATGACTACAGGCTGGGCTTCTTTAGCAGTTTAAGGGTGTTTACAGAGTGAATTGTCACCCATAAACTTCACAAAATTCCTTCAGGGATTGCCATCATTACTTTCTCACTCTACACTCCCTAAGCACTCTACTTAAAACAGCCTATTCATTAGCAACTGGTTACCTTCTGAGGGTGACTGGTTTGGATACTTGCATCAAGACCTGATATCATTCATGGGGAACTGGCTGAGCTCGATCTGCAGCACTAGAAGGAAAACAGTCCCTGCAATATCGCCAAGCCCTGCAAGTCTCAGTCCTTAAGAAGGCACTAGCAAGAGTCAGAAATTTGTTCCACTTACCAAAATACTCAAGTGTGAAATCAGTTTAAAGGCTGCACATATTATTTATTCTGCCTGGGAAGTGGAACAAGATCCCTAAACCAACAGCAGGACTAATCCTAATGTGAGATTGCATGACTGAAAAGTGGCCAAACATGTCTGAAATGTGGAATACGCTCTCTTTCTTTTAAGTAGATCTATGCTTTGGAATTTATATCAAAACCAAAGAAGGATCTGGCTCAATTTTTCTAGGCTTACTTATTTTGAAAATGAATGCATGGATTTGACCGTAAGACAAACTTGCTTATTTTATTGTATTTTTGTAAAAAAATGGAAAATTATATATTCCCACTTAAATTATTGCACTGTCATCAGGGTAAAATAGATCAGGCTAAAGACTGGTTTGGGTCATGTGCTTCAGGGTTCATCCAAGCTTTGAATTTCTTTCATGGTATCTTCAGCTCCTGTGGGAATCTTTTAGTAAGTCATTGTCTCTCTGTCGCCAAAATCAGAATAAGAAAACTCCTTAACTCCAATGTAGCATTAAGAAGCAGGCATTCTTTGTTGCAGCCCTGGATGCACTGGGCATCGCTCCACCTAATGTGCATGCCATATCTTTCATTCAAACAAAGTTAAGTAGGCCACACTTACGTTCATGCATTGCATTTCTCAGAAAAACCATATGTAGTCATTCAACAGGCGGTGCTATGTTAACGAAGCATCGCACATGTTCCTTGCAGGTACCTCTGAGTCTTCTAAGGGGTCTCAAATGATAGTTGACCCTACAGTTGCAGCTGACCGATCACTGAACCGTAATTTATTTCTCTTGTATGGAGAGCGCAAGGAGAGTCCAAGCTGTTTCATCAGTTACCTGCGCAATGGTCTCCTCAGTGACTGCAGGTTTTAAAGGACCCTTGCATAACTGGGGTGGGTTAGCAATCTCTCTCCATAGTGATTACACTGAAACAAACAACAGAGTTGCAAAGCTAAAGCAGACTAGATAAGGTGTATGGTTACAAAGCTAAACCAGGCTAAACTACATGGTAAAGTTCCTGCCTTTGAGACTTACAATGCTATACACATCCTGAGTCTCACAATCTTTCCTTATAAATCCGGGGTCTTGGTGTTGTGGTTCAACGGAACCACAGAACACATTGAACCACACAGCAAGTGCCAACGATCATTACTATTAGAAATGCCACAAATAGAAACACTTAGTTTAGCCCATTCAAATTGGGAAGCCAAGAGAAAACCAAGAAAAGTTAATTCCTTCTTTTTCTTTAATTCCTGTTGCTAATTCTTTTAATTGTTGAATTTTTCCTTCTACTAGTTGGGAGTTATCTGTAAGGTTGAAACAACACATCCCTTTGAATTCCTCACACCCGTGATTATGCCTTAATAAAAGATAAACAATGGCTGTCTGAGCCATCACAGTCCCAATAACTGTAAGAGCCTGCGAAGTATAACTGATGTTCTTAACTAAAGTTATCACACAAGTGATTCTTCTCATAATAATTCATAGTCACCCTACTCCACGAGCGAGTATTGCTGCAGCTGATACGTCACTAATGCTACACACAGTTACTTGTGAGTTGCAGTCTTCTGATAATGGTTCTAACTCCCTTTTATCTCTTTTAATCCTTTCCTTGTGTATTAAGTCCTCCTTACGCATGAACAATGGCACCATTCTGCCAATGGTGCAGGGGGCATCTGTTATATTAGCTGGGATATATGAATAGTCTGTCCTTCCACATAACAAGAACCATTCTAAAGGTAATTGAGTATGAAGCCATGCATAACTTTGGGATTGTACATTGCTACAATTTAGAGGGGATTGTAAATGTGTTAAATTCTCACACTCTGAAGAAGAACCTATAAACACACCACATTGTTCTGCAGGGAGTGACCATGCCCAGGAACGTTCTCAATGCCCACACAGTTCTTGGTTCTGGACTTTGGAGATTGTTTCTTCCCTGTCGGCTCCCAGTATTCCTTGTCCCTGGGAAATCTCAAACCCTAGAGAGAGCACAGTTTCTTTTCCTGCTTGGGCTTTGCCCTTTAACACATCATAGCCTCCTTGTCCTAAGAAATTTTCTAAGCTTATAGTCATTTGCAGGCATGCTCCCTGAGTTTCTGCAGCCAAAAATATATCATCTACTTACTTTAATATTACTCCTTCTGGATTTTTCTTTTTCCACAATTCTAATTCCTTTGCCAGTTGATTGCCAAATATTGTTGGACTATTTTTGAAGCCTTGTGTCCATACTATCCAAGTAAGTTGAGTTTTGTGTCTGGTGGTTAGGCTTTCCCATCCAAAGGCAAACATTGACTGGCTGCTTTTGTCTAGAGGTATGCAGAAGAAAGCATCCTTAAAATCAAGTACTATAAAACCACTTGTATTTTTTTCTTTAAGGATGTCAGCAAGGTATATGGGTTAGCTACCACAGGATGAATGTCTGTTTATGGCTTTTCCTTACTGGCAGTATTGGAGTGTTGTATTCTAATCCACATTCTACTAACCATAATTTAAAAAATTCAATATTAACTCTTCCAATCACTTCCTCTCCTCCCACTTAATAGGATACTAGTTTTGTCTTACCAGTTTAATTTTGAACTTTGAAACAATTCTTACTGGTTCAGCCAACTTGAATTGACCTGGGATACCACTAGCCCCTACCAAAGGGGTTACTGCACTTTCTACCTCTTCAGGGTTTTCTTCCTTTGATTTCTGTGTATTCTGTAACATAAAAATTTTGATTCAGGTATTAACATTTGTGCTTCTCCGTTAGTAACAACTATCTGTGCCTCTAATTTCCTCAATAAATCTCTTCCCATCAAAGGCATCAGGCATTCAGACATATATAAAAATTGGTGAGTTATTCATTATTTACTCCTAACTTGAATTTTAAGGGGCACAGGAAGGGTTGATTCTCACTTTTCCCTGTGGCACCAGCAACATTGGCACTTTCTTGACTAAGACCTTTATGGTCATTGAGCACAGAATAAGTAGCTCCCATACCTACCAAAAATTCTCTCTCATCGCTTCCCAGCCTTCATGTAACCAGGGGTTCAGCTGGGAATAACTCCCCCGGTGCTCTTCAGGACTCAACATCTAATGTCATCAACTTAATGGCTTGCAAAACAGGATCCAGGTTAGGACATTCCTTCTTCCAGTGTCCCTTTTTCTTACAAATTGCACATTGGGCCTCTGCCAAACGGGGTTGTATAGCTCTCCTGTTCCTTCCCATTCTCTGGTACCATCTTCCTATATCTCCCTTTCCTCTAGCAACTGCCCCTGGAGCCCTTGTAGCACTTAGCCTTTCTGTCAGATTTTCCCCTTTTGCCTAAGACTCATCTAGTACAGCTGTCAACCTATTATTTATTCTTTCCTTTTCTCTATCTCTATTTCCATAAGCAGCCCATGCTATATCTAATAACTTTCCATGATCTCTGACCTCTTCCCTGTGTAACTTTTGTAATTTTCTTCTAATATCATCATTCAATTGGCTAATAAAAAGCAAGGCCAATTGATGTCTCCCTTCTTCCAATACCGAATAAATTGTTGTGTATTTTCGAGCAGCTTCCTTTAACCTGTTCATAAAATCTGTGGGTGATTCCTTGCATTCTTGTTTTACTTCATACAGTTTAGATTGATTTATAGCTTTTGGTATGCCATTTCTAATTCCAAACAGGATCCATCTTGACATTGATTTAGTAATTGTCTAGACCTGGGGATATTGGGGTGCCAGTTAGGGCCCACAGATGGAAAATTTTGCTCAACCGTTCCTTGTAGTGTACCTGCTGCTAGGTGAGCCTCTACATGTGTTCTGGCTGCCTTGTGGACCATCTGTTTCTCAGTACCATCAAACGACATTTGCATTATTGCCTCTATATCCTTCCAGCTACAGTCTTGAGTTTTAACCATCATTTCAAAGGCACTAGCTACCTTGTCAGGGTCATCCCGGTAGTTTCCTGCCACGACCTTTCAATTATTTAAATCAACAACTGAAAATAGAACTTCCACTGTTATCGGTAGCTCCATCCCTACTGCTTGGTGTAGGGGTGTCTGTGTCACTTCTCCTTGACGAATTTGTGTCCACCCAGCAATTAAACTAAATCCCTCAGCTCCCAGCGACTGTCCCTTCTGATTCTGACTGTTCTCCTCCTGTTTCTGTATAGGCTTTCCTGGGTGCATGTGGTGACCTGGGGCAACTATCAAGTTTTTGTCGTCCTCCTCCATCTGTTCAACCAGCTTGAGAGATCTCTGTCGTATACTACAAGCAGAACAACATCTTTTGACAACAGTAAATTTTTCTTCCTTTTCTAATGTTAGAATAAAGGGATCTGTTGGAACTACACCACATTGTTTCTGCCACTCTGGATGATTTCTTAAAGTAAAGAACATGGCAGCATATGTAACTTCATTCCATTTCTTTTCCCTCTGTAAAAACAACAGTAGTTGTAAAAGTGCATTATAATTCAGAGTACCATTCATGGGCCACTTTTCCCCATCTTCCAATTTATACAACAGCCAGCATTGATTACAATACTTAATTAAAGTGTCTCTGGACACAGAGCCTCCTGGGGGTCCTACAGTATCCTTGTAATGTTTCAATATACATCCCAAAGGGGATTTCTTCAAAATATCTCCTTCAATGGATTGAGTTGTTTCCATGATAATAATAAAAACAAATCACAAAAAACAACAAAACACCTTAGAGGACAATACAAAAATCCAAGACAAATCACTCACACACACTCTTACAAAATTTTTCATCTTAAAACATAATCCAGGTCCCAATATCCAATACCATTCAGAGACCAAAACCACAATTGCACACAGTGGGACTCTAACCTCCAATTATGTATCAAAATCCCAGTTCTGGGCATCCCTGAACCTATACTACAATTGTGTACAAAATCATTCCACAGATTTTCATCTAGCAGAACTACAACCTTTCCTTTACCACAGTTCCTTGATGCACAGGACCTCTCCTCACGTCTGACTTAAGGAATTGCCCAAAGAATATTAAGAGAACCTTCCCACTACCTTTCACTCCGGAGACTGAAGGTTCTCCCCAAGAATCCCTCTGTTCTGGCTGGAGGTCCTGCTATCCCATGGATCCTTCAAGACTTGGAAGCAGAGTCCCATCTGGGTCACCAAAACTGTCACCAAAATTGGGAATAAGAAAACTCCTTAACTCCAATGTAGCATTAAGAAACAGGCATTCTTTATTGCAGCCCTGGATGCACCAGGCATTGCTTCATCTAACGTGCATGCCCTATGTTTCATTCAATCAAAGTTATATAGTCCACACTATAATATATATATTATATACATACACTATATATAGGGTCTCAAACAATAGTCAACCCTATAGTTACAGCTGCCCAATCACTGAACTGTAATTTAGTTCCCTTGTATGGAGAGCACAAGGAGAGCCCAAGTTTGTCTCATTAATTACCTGCACAACGGTCTCCTCAGTGACTGTAAGTTTCAAATTACTCTTTCCCACTTAGTGTAAAATTACATAACTGGGTTGCTTAGCAATCTCTCTCTCAATAGTGATTACACTGAAACAATATAGTTGTAAAGCTAAAACATACTAGTAAGAAATATAGCTACAAAGCTAAAACAGACTAAAGTACGTGTTAACATCTCTTTCCTATCTTTTTCCACAAGTCCAATGTAGAAAACAAGAGGCAATACAGAAGAATCTTAATGATTCTTACCTCCTGGGATAGGCAGGGCACACTTTTTGAAAACAATTTAGTACAACCCAGAATAAAATCTGGGTCAGCCCTGAATCCCGTCAAGGCTGACAGTTTCTCTAAGAGAAGATAAAAGGAACATTTTCTTACTATTTCACTCTGTTCTATACACAAGTGGGTCAGTCACAAAAAATTAATTTCTTTTCAGTTCCAAGTGTATTGTGGCATCTTAGTCAATACCTGCCGCTTATGAAAAACAGATTAACATTCTGAAACAATTTCTGTAATAACATTCTGTTCATAGATAGGGGTTCTAAGAACTATTCTTTGCAGTGAATTGATTTTCTAATTCTGTATGTAATGGATGCAAATCAAAAGAATGCCATACTCAGCTGCATATATTTTATATTTTACCATACATTTATCTCTGCTCTAGTGTATTTGAATTTAAAGTAGTTTTAGTTACTCTCAAAACAGTTTTTTGCTATTTGTGAGATTTTGCATATAAAACAAACTTGTTTGTATTCTTAAAATGAAGTGGTGGGCCATTATGTAGGCATGAATCTTGTTGAAAATAGAGAAAATTGTGAGAATTGTGCAGAGACAAACATGAGAAGTAAAGTTTTCTTTAAAGTCTCTCTTTTTTTTGATCCTAATATTTGAGAGGCCTCCAGGAACAAAAGTGGAAGATATTCAGCAAGGACTACTACATTTTGTCCATTTTGGGCAAAAAAATTAAATTACATTAAGAAAGGCAGACACTCAGGAAAATTGCACTCTGAGAATTTTGCTCTTCTATGTCCCTTCTGTGGATGATTCTATTGCTTTTTATAGCATTCAGAGGTACCTCCCTCTTGAAAAGCACAGGACAGTTAGATTTCTCTGTGAATACAAGTTCTCTGCGCCCAGCCTTGTTATTCATTCTTCCACTTTATTTTACAACAAGGTTCTATAAATACGAGATCATTATTTTGCGTTTAAAAATGATACATTTTAATTCCTGGTTTTTCATTTTACCAAGAGCAACAAAAACTTTAGCCACCTATAACAGGCAAAAAAGAAAAAAGTCCCACATTTAACCTTTGAAGAAGCATTCCTTACCTGTCACCTGGACTACAGAAAAAAGGTGTGTCATAGAGCTTATCATAAACTATTATGGGCCACATTGCACTGCCCATAGTGTTAGATTTTCATAGAATGGTAGAGTCAATAAGGTTGGAAAAGACTCTAGGGATTATAAAGAAAAGAATATGAAGTTCAGCCATAAAACTAGCACTGAGTTCACCACTAAACCATAGAATAGAATCATTGAATCATTTAGGTTGGAAAAGACTTTTGATATCAAGTCCAACCATTAACCCAGGTCTGCCAAGTCCATCACTAAACCATGTCCCTAAGCACCGCATTCACAGTTTTTTTAAACACCTCCTGGATGGTGGTTCCACCACCTCCCTGGGCAGCCTGTTCCAATGTTTGACCACCCTTCCCGTGAAGAAATTTCTCCTACTGTCCAATCTAAACCTCCCCTGGCACAACTTGAGACTCTTTCCTCCTGTCCTGTTGCCTGTTACTTGGGACAAGAGACTGACCCCCACCTGCCTACAGCCTCCTTTCAGGTAGTTTGATCCTAATTTTATCAATTAGCAAAAAATTTTATCTTTAGCAAAAAGAGCAAATGAGCCTCCTTTCCTTCAGACTAAACAAACCCAGTTCCCTCAGCCGCTCCTCATAAGACCTGCTCTCCAGACCCTGCACCAGCCTCGCTGCCCGCTCTGGCCACGCTGCAGCACCTCAGCGTCCCTCTTGCAGTGAGGGGCCCAAACCTGAACACAGCGTTCGAGGTGCGGCCTCACCAGTGCCCAGGACAGGGGGACCATCGCTGCCCTGGTCCTGCTGGCCACACTGTGTCTGGTACCAGCCAGGGTGCTGCTGGCTGCCTTGGCCACCTGGGCACACTGCTGGCTCACGCTCAGCCGGCTGTGGACCAGCACCCCCAGGCCCTTTCCCACCAGGCCCTTTCCAGCCGTACTCTGCCCCAGCCTGTAGCGCTGTGTGGGGCTGCTGTGACCCAAGGGCAGGACCCGGCACTGAGCCCTGTTGAACCTCACAGGAATGGCCTCGGCCCATCGCTCCAGCCTGCCCAGGTCCCTCTGCACAGCCTGCCTGCCCTCAAGGACAGCAACACTCCCCCCAGCCTGGTGTCACCTGCAAACTTACTGAGGGTGCACTTCGTCCTCCCTTCCAGGTGATTGATAAAGATATTTAAAAAATGACACATTTTGCTATTTTAAATAATTGCACTGTACCAAGCAAAAGCAAAATCAATGGGGAATACTGGCAAAGTTATTTTAAAATATATTTTTTATTAATTCATAGCTCTTAAACACAGTATGCCTAAGGATCTTCACTAACCTAAGTGGATAAAGCCTAGTCTTGAGTGTTTTCTTGAGAGACTAGCCAGCAGATAGGTTGCAAAACAATGTGTGGGGTTAGGAAGGTGCTGCCATAGCTTTTCTTAGATGAAGTAAGATTTCAGAGTTGATGGAAATAATTTTTTTTTCTGGACTAAAACAAAGAAGAGACTGGCAGTATATTAACTCTTATGTTACCTTTTAACAACTGTGGAATTAATAGTTGGGGGATGGATAGAAGGTGGTAGAGGGTCATTCTCCTTATCCTTCAAGGTGAAAAAATAATGCAAACACTTCTGCTTTTCTAGAAGTATTTTGGGCTAGTTTAGATTATGTGCGTTGCACTTCCTGGTATGCTTTGTGGAGTAGCAAGGCTTATAGAATTGACAATATTGTGAGAATAAATTTTCATAGGCCTTTGCAAATGCTTTTATCTAAAAGATAACCAATTAAAAAGAACTATAATGACACTAGTTCTATTGCCGTGCCTTTGGTGTATGTAATTCTCCAGAATAGCAGTCCTTTATAATCATATTTTAAAAACAGATGTTATGATGAAAAATTTGACTTAGTCACTGATTGTTGGTGTTATGGATGTATAAATACATATATATATATATATATATGTGAGTAAAGTTATCATGTATGTAAGTTTTTAAAAATGCTAATATAAAGATTGTTTATTCTTATGTATCACCAGGGTTCGTTCCTGCACTCCAAAGGAAAAGGTACTTTCTTACTCTTACTGTAAATGAAAAAGTAAAAATAGACACACCCTGCTTTTGTATAGATTATGACTACTTAAACTTTCCATTGTGCTACTTGTGCCATCACACAATGCACCTTAGATTGATTTAATTCTTGAAAGACAGAAGCATAGACTTCAGGGGTGATGCATCCATATTACAAGTAATTTTTATGGAGCCTGCATTCTCCCAGTGAATTGCTGGCACAAGGTGTAACTAGGCAGAATTTGGGTTCTTTCAGCTGAAGCAGACAAGGCTTTCATTTCCTTTATTTCAGGATTATTGATGTTTTCTGTTATTCTCTGCTGCTTTTAGAAATGTGGTCTTTTATGTTAATGACGACATAGCGTATTTCCAGAGGGAAAATTTGCTAATGACTTTGACTTTAGCCCAAAGCTAAATGGTTCAAAGCAGAAGAGTATTTGAGAGGTTTCAATTTTAGACTAAATCAGTGTTTCATTTTTCACATGCTGGAGTTTTCAAGCTGTTTACTGATGAAAAGAACACTCTGTGCACTGAACCATTCAATCCATTTTAGTTAGATGTATGATATTTTCATTTACGTCAAAAAGACCTGTAAAATCTAAGAGAAGCCTTATATTCTTTTATCATTAATGCAAATTACTACCATGAATTTGCCACTTGAAAGCAAAACCAGTAGATAGCGATTGTACATTCAATCCTTTCCTACAAATGGGTTACTTCTTCAATGCAGATAATGAAAGAAAACCAAAGTCTGTAAATAGAATTTTTAATGGATTTAAAAAAGAAGGTGATTTCCAATGAAAACCATGAAACTGAGAGGACTACTATTGATTCCTGGATTGGTCAGTCAACAGCACACAGTTGCACAACTTAAGTTTTCAATAGAAACTGAGTTCCCTGCTGATACCAGTACATGTCAACAGAGAAAAATGCTGGAGAATATTTTTGCCTTCAAAGTTTCCTAGTCAGATAAAAGGGAAACAAGAGAAGGAAAGATAACATTCCATTTCTCCAACCTGATTTATTAGAACTGATGATAGTTTTACTATTTTTTTTTGTATGTGTGAAATTTTTTACTCTTTAGAAAGGTAGTTCTGTTATGAGCTTATTTTGGAAAAGGAGAGGTCAATGTGAACTCCTTTTTTACATAAGAACATGAACAAACATTAGGGTAATAAAACTGTTAAGTTTGTTTCGATCTCAGTAATAACAGCATTCTTTTCTCTTTCACTAGATACTCTGGTTTTCCTGTATTTTTAATACACCTCAAGTGTATGTATACCAATGCACGCAGCCCAGGGAACAAACAGGAGGAACTGGAGCTCCACACCCAGCCAGAAAGTTATGATTTAATAGGAATAACTGAAACACAATGGATAGCTATAAGCTGTTTCATAAAGACAGGTAAGGAAGCAGAGCAGTCGCCACACTCTATGTTAATGAGGACCTTGAATGTATAGAAGTCAGCTACAGTGATTGTGGAAGTCCTATTGAGCATGTCTGGGTCGAGATCAGAGGGGTTGTCTCCAAGAGGGATCTTATAGTACATATCTGCCACCAATCTCCAAACAAAAATGATAAGGCCAAGGAAGCAACATTTGGGTCACTTAGGCAGGCATCAGGTAAACAGAACCTGGTTCTTATGGGTGATTTCAGCTACCCAGACATTTGTTGGAAGAACAGTACAGCAGCTCACATGTCATCCATCAAGGTCCTGGGATGTGCAGAGGACTGCTTCCTCACACAAACGTTGGATGTGCCAACCAGGAATGAGGCACTGCTGGACTTGCTGCTCACAAACCAAGAAAGCCTGCTTTGCAACGTCCGGGTTAGTGACAGCCTTGGCCGCGGTGGTCACAATATTGTGGAGTGTGGGATCCTGCTGAGCGCACTGAAGGTTAGGACTAAGACAGAGGTTTTAGATTTTAGAAGAGCAAACTTCAGCTTGCTCAGAGCTCGACTGGGAGGGATTCCTTGGGAAGCTTCCATGGAGGATGAAGGAGCTCGTGGGTGTTGGGAGTTTTTCAAAAACGCTTTCCTGGAAGCACAAAAACAGTTCATCCTCATCCATCCCCATTAAAGGTAAGGTAAGCAGGCAGAGCAAGAGATCATCCTGGCTTAACTGTGAGTTCTGAGTCTGCTCAAAACCAAAATAGAAGTGTAGCAGAGATGGAAAAGCAAATACCTGTTGAGAACTACAAGGGCATTGTCAGGTCAGTTAGAAAAGCAAAAACTCAGCTTGAATTGAAATTGGCCAGAGATGTAAAAAACTACAAGAAAGGATTCTTCAGGTACGTAAACAACAAGCAGCAAGAGAAGGAAAAGGCTGGCCCACTGTTAAAGAGGAGAGGTGAATTACTCACCAACACGTCTGAAAAGGCAGAGAGGTTCTCAACACTTCCTTCACCTCTGTCTTTACCAGCACTGTTGGGCCCCAGGCCTTGGGAGCAAAATCCAGGTTGATGCAAACACAGACCCACCATCAGTGAAGGAGGAGTTGGTATGTGAACAGTTACAGGAGCTTGGCCCCTGCAAATCGATGGACCGTGGCCATATCCACCAGAGGGTGTTAACAGAGCTGGCCAACATCTTTGAGGGGCGGCTCTCCATAATCTTTGAGAAGTGGTGGAGATTGTGGGACATGCAAGAAGACTGGAAGAAGGCTAATGTCACTCCCATCGACAAGAAGGGCTTGAAGGAGGATCCAGGAAGTTATAGGGGCATCCGTCCACTTCAGCCCCTGGGAGAGTTGTGGAATTAATCCTCCTAGGGGCTATCACAAGTCCATTGAAGCACGTGATTGGGAAAAGCCTGTATGGATTCTTCAAGTGCAAATCGTGCTTGACAAACCTGATCGCCTTCTCCGACAAGGTAACCTGCTTGACTGATGTGGGAGGAGTGGTGGCATTGTCTGTCTGGGTTTCTGCAAGGCTTTTAATATGGTTTCCCATAGCCTCCTCCTAGAGAAACTGATGCTTTACAGCCTAGACGGGTGGTACCTGTGGCGGGTGGGGATCTGGCTGACAGGCTGTGCCCAGAGGCTGGTGGTAAATAGCTCCTTTTCAAACTGGCAGCCTGTCACAAGGGGTCCCCCCCAGGAACCAACATGGGGCTCAGCGCTGTTTAATAACTTCATAAATGAAGGATGGTGGGATCGAGTGTACCCTGATGAAGTTTGCTGATGACACCAAACTGAGTGGGGAAGTGGAAGCTTTGGAAGGGACCTTTGCTGCAGGAGGACCTGGATAGGCTGGAAGAGTGGTCTAACAAGAACCTTATGAAGTTCAGCAAAGACAAATGTAAGGTCTTGCACCTGAGGAAACATAATCCAGGAATGCAGCACAGTCTGGGATCTACTCAGCTGGGGAGCAGCTCTGTGGAAAGGCACGGGGGTCCTGGTGGACAGCAAGCCTGGTATGAGTGAACAGCGTGCTGCTGCAGTCAAGAAAGCCAACAGGATGCTGGGTTACATCAACAAGGGCATGTCCAGCAGAGATAAGGAAGTCATCATCCCACTCTGCTCAGCGCTTGTCAGGCTACACCTGGATACTGTGTTCAGTTTTGGTCCTTGCTACAAAAAAAGATGTGGCCAGGCTGGAGAGGGTCCAGAGAAGTGCCACAAAGATGATTGAAGGACTGGAAAGCCTGCCATATGAGGAAAGGCTGAGAGAACTGGGTTTGTCCAGCCTTGAGAAAGAAGGCTTAGGGGTGACCTTATCGCCATGTTCCAGTATTTAAAGGGTGGCTGCAAAGAAAATGCTGACTCCGTTTTTACAAGGAGTCACATGGAAAACACAAGGGGTGATGGGTACAAGTTGTTCCTGGGGACAATTCCAATTGGATATAAGAGGGAATTTTTTCATAAGGAGAACAATCAGCTATTGGAATAATCTCCCCAGGGAAGTGGTGGATTCCCAAACATTGGAGACTTCTAAGATTTGGCTGGACAGTGTGCTGGGCCATCTTGCCTAGACTGTACTTTTGCCAAGAAATGTTGCAGCAGATGCTCCTTGAGGTCCCTTGCAACCTGGTATTCTACAATTCTGTGATGCCTCTTGAATGTTTATGTCATTATTCTCCTGCATTTTTCTCTGACATATTTCAGTCTCTTTCAGCGTGAACAAACAAGGATGTCTTTCATTGTCCTCTAGTCATTTCAATGACACAGAGAAGATAGGGGATCAAGTGGCTTTTTTACCTCAGCCTATCTCTTTTGTTCATTTGTTCAGAGGTTCATTGTCATCTGAGGACCTCCTTGTACATAGAGCTTCACACTTGGTCTTGAAAATTTTCTTGTACAGCCTTTCAGGATTCTGAGCATAACTCAGAACCTGGCATTCACATTTATAAAACTTCTTGGTGATTATTCTCCCAATGTAAGTGCTATTGCATCTGACAGGAGGTATCTTAAGTTTCAATCTAATTTTAGAAGCTAAAAAATAATGGTTGCAGTCCAGTGATTAATTAATCATTGTTGTTTAGGAACCAGCAATGGTGACCTATTATATCTTCTGTAGGCAAGTAAAGGACAATCTCAAATGGTGAGCAGCATCAGATGTACTTCATTTGCCAGAGCTGAGAGAAATTGAGTGAAGTTGATTTGAAGGACAAATCAATATGGAATAATGCAAGTGAGAGAGGCATTCTTTAAGAGATCATTAGAGGAACAGCTGGCATAAATTGCACACCTTAGATGAAAGCTTATGCAAGGTCAGTGTCAAAGAAAAAGAAGAAATTAGCAAGGAAAGAAGTAGCATGTAAGAAGGTAAAGGCAGTAATTGACTGTAAATTGAAAATCACTAAGAAATTAGTAAGAAACTGAGGGTAACTGTTGGGCAAATAACAACAGCTGACCTGAGTAAGCACATATATATCTCAAAATTCCCTTTTTTCCCCCTAAGGTACATAACTTTTCCTATGAATGCTAGTTGTTTCTAAATAGCCAGAGGTTATGCACTAAGAAATCCTAACAAGAAAAAAATGAAGCCAGATTAATACATATGAGCAATATCTAATCCTGAGAATCATTACATTGTGAGGGTAACTAACCATAAAGTAAGCTGTTAAGGAAAGCAACCAATTCTTCCTTCTTTTATTTTTTCAAATCAAGATATACCTGAGGCATGAAGAAAGAGATGATGCTCAGAGATAAATCTGAAGCAAATACTATCAGGGTAGCTGTTCATGAACAACTGGTCTACATATGAACAAGTGTGCGAAATAAGCAAGGTACACAGAGAGGGAGAAACTTTTGGAAGCATAGGAAAATTATTGTCTTTCATACAAGACACAAGAATATTACCCTTCACTTCTTGCAGTTCATTGACTATTGAAGACTTTCACATTTGCCTGTGAAAGCACTCTCTTCTACCACGTTCCTTCTTTCACTCAGCATTTACATGCATGGGAAATCTATGAATTTTCCTTTCATTAGGGCATGGATGCCACATGTCCAGCAGGGCTGGCTGAAGAGAAGAGATAGGCTGGCTTGCTGGCTGCAGAAGGAGAGTACTTTTACACAGCCCTTGGAATTATAGACTGATTTGGTTGCCAGCTGGCTGGTGGTTCAGGGAACCACAAGTAGTTGTGTGCTCCTCCGTGGGGCCTGATGATAGTTTGCACCTCATTTGCAAAGGGCATAAGGTGAGTCTTTTCCACTGGCTGTACATAAACATCTATGCCTTTGTAACATGTGGGAAAATCTGTACCAGTCAGACTCTGGTTTGTGGCAGTGTGTGCCTAGAATAACTTCCATGCAGTTAATGGACAAGATCCTCATTTCCAGCTGTCATTTCTCACTCTTGATAATGCAAATCTGTCCCAGCATACGTAAGTAACTGATGTTTGACTGACATACCACTAACATGTCCCAGCACGTACGGATAGTGTGTGTGGACAGTTTGTAGGATTTTGAGGTTGTGCTTTGTTGGCAGGGATTAATTGGGAAGCCAGAATATGGTGAATAACATATTTTTCCTCTTGTAGCTTTATATATATCAAATAAAATAGGGTTTAAATACATAGTCTTGAACTCTGGGAAACAATTTTGTTTGTTTGTTTGTTTGTTTATTATCAGGCTTAACAGCATTTTGCATCCACTTTGTTTCAGTATTAATGGCTATGGAAGATGGTGGAGAATCACAGCTAATACACATTTTCAATTATTTTGATATCTGCTTCCAGGTTTTTGTTGTCACCAGACGGGTTTTTTTGCTAATAGAGTTAGCTGATGTAGGAAACAGCAACATTTACTTATGTCTGCTCTCTGCTGGAACTCCTACTATCAGTATAATGGCAAATTCCAAAGGAAGAAATCTGATTTAATCAATAGATTTCTAGTTTGAAACAATTGCAAATTAAAAATTAACTTAAAGGTTAATTTTGTACAGTTCTCCTCTCAGGAAGAAGTGCTTGTAAGAGCATCATAAATGTGGACAATGTGTAGGTGAACAGAGGATCATGGAGTATCAGGATGTATTCAACCATCTCCACAGCAGACTCTGTTTCACAAGACTCAGTGTACCTTCAGCAATGGGTAGGCTGCCAAAGGAGTGTTGCTCCACCTTCCATGAGATTTCTGTTGCTATGGTCACATCTGTGAAGCTAATGATAGATTCCTCCCCACCACCTTGAATTACCTTACTTTTATATTGGTGCAAGCTGGAATCTTTTTAACAGATGATATTTGATTAGCTCTGGGTTTCTCTTCTGATGTAATGGCATGGGACTCAAGGGTAACAGATAAAATTTCAATTTATGTAAGTGATACTTGGAAATTTTGACAGCCCCATTTTTCATAAGCCTTGACAACCTTTTCATAAGCTTGCATTTTGCTGGAAGACCACAAGTTTGTAATAAAGCTTGCCTACTGCCATGTTTGTTGGGTACAAAAAGCCCATGGGTGGTGTTCATAAAACTTATTTTCCCAGTAATGCCTTTCAAAATCTGTTGACTCATTAAATATCTCATTGTGTTTCACCTGTAAGGCTATTAGAGTCCAGTTCTACAATATTTTTTTTTTACTTTTTGCTTTGCTTATTTTTTTCTCTGTCAGAGTTTTTCAACATTATCTGACTTTAAAATTAGTGTGTTTATTTCAGAAAGAAACAGAAATTAACCAGAAAATGTATTGCCCTTTGTCCACCTCATCTGCCCCATGAGGATCTGATCTTACCAGATAACGAGGTAACAGCCACAGGAAAGCTCTCTGGACAAAATTTTAGAGCTGAAGTCACTAACAATGTGGTGGTGTAGTTATTGCATCCCTCCGCAACCAGAGTTTGAGTTCAGGTGTTTAAAAAATAAGTAGCCAGGAAAGGACAGTAAGTCTCAGGTCTCTTTTGCTATGCAGAGCTATGTTTCTGTAAGTGAACATACAGATGGTTTCCCTACAACAAAAAAATGGAAAAGATATCAGAAAATGAAACTTACAGCAATTCTTTTGAGATTCTTACAGGCTTCTAACTCTAGCCCTGTAGGGTGCCAAAGGAACCTTGCATCTTACATTGAACTTGTCCTTCACCTTTTGTGATACGCATCAACACCTGAAAACTCCACCTAACACATTTTCTTGACAGGGAGAGGAAGAAAGCAAGATGCTTATTTATTTTGAAAGCAATCACCAGTCCCTTGGTGATCAGTGTTGTTCCACAAATTATGCTAACACTCTATCGTGGTTTAACACAGTCCCAATTAAACAGAAATTATTTTTGTTGAACAGAAGCTGAAATGCCATATGGGTTAGAGAAAGAAGGTTAATCAGGTACAGCATCATCCCAAGTTTTTCTCAACTTTCTTCAGGTGTCAGGAAACAGAATGTTCTTTTAACATGATACTATAACCAGCCATTTTCATAGTAGACTGTTATTTGCAGGAACATAACTCCACAACATTAAAGGCTTCAGGAGAGCAAATCTGCATGAGAATTTGTCTTAAGGGATTTGATCTGCTATAAGCACTACCATTCATTTATGTAAAATTACATCACAATTACCTTTAGTGTTTCGAATCACTAGTGGCACTTGCAATTAACTCCTGTTTCTTTGGTCATGTTAAAGTCATGGAGTCCATTTCCAAGATTACAATAATAGTAAGAATTCGCAGATGAGAAAGTAAAACAGTGGAAGAAATAGCTGTTCTTTGTTTTACTTCAGGTCTTTACTCCCTCTGACAAAATTACTCCAGAAGTTTTGGACTGTAGCTGAGTCTACAGGCACATATGTTTCCATGGGAATTTGTTTACTGAGTTTTTTATCAAGCAGCTCCTAGAGGTAGTGATGGCTCTCAGGCCGCAAGGTGCTCCTTGATTATTGCCAGATTCCTGGAAAATTAGGGTGATGGTCTGCTGCTCCCCAGAAGAAGAGAGGGAAGGAGGAGGGAGAGAGGGAAGGAGGAGAGGGAGAGAGAAGGAAGGAAGGAAGGAGAGAGGGAGGGAAAGAAGGGCTGGGATAGAGAATGGCAACTTCTTGTGGAGGCTGATCCTTTCCTGCAGAAGAGGTTACTATCTTTTTTCTCACTTCTCCCACCTTTCCCAAATAGTCATAAGCACACCCAACACTATTCCCCCCAGCTCTGGGTCCTTCCCTGTTCCAGGTTCTCTGACCTCAATTTCACCTGCAGCTCTGCCTCAGCTTTCTGTTTCCCATGACCTTTCCCAGCATGATGAATTTATTTGGATCAGCCCTGGCTGGTCATGTTTGCTGTGCCACCAATCACACTTCTCAGTAACATCAGTGTGATTCAAAATCCTATTCAAGTGAAGAGGTGTTGTGGTTTAACCCTGGTGGCAAGCAGGCCCCACGCAGCCACTCGCTCACTCCCCCCACAGCAGGATGGGGGAGAGGATCGGAAGAGTAAAAGTGAGAAAACTCGTGGGTTGAGATAAAGACAGTTTAATAGGGAAAGCAAAAGACATGCACACAAGCAAAGCAAAAGAAGGAATTCATTCACCACTTCCCATGGGCAGGCAGGTGTTCAGCCATCCCCAGGAGAACAGGGCTTCATCATGCCTAATGGTTATTTGGGAAGACAAATGCCATAATGCTGAATGTTCCCCCTCCTTCCCACAGCTTACATGTACTCAGCATGATGTCATATGCTATGGAATATCCCCTTGGCCAGTTTGGGTCACCTGTCCTGGCTGTGTCCCCTCCCAATGTCCCAAGTCCCTCCCTCCCTCTGGCTGGCAGGGCCCGAGAAACCGGAAAGTCCTTGATTTAGCAGAAACATTACCCAGTAACAACTAAAAACATCCGTGTGCCATCAACATGATTCTCACACCAAATCCAAAACACAGCACAGCACCAGCTACTGAGAAGAAAATTAACTCCATCCCAGCTAAAACCAGGACAAGAGTAGCTTGTGTTTTCTTTGATTTATCATGACTGATCTGTTCAGCTCAAATGGTAAACAGTGAACAAGACTCATCAGGCTGTTTTTTGCTAGGCCTTAGGCATCTTTATCTCTGCCTTCTCCAAAATCTCTAGCAACACTTGATCATTCTGAGGAAGGACAAATGATGATAATATTTAATGATTTCCTGAATATATAATTTAAAACATTTACATTTCAAAAGAAATAGACTCAGTGTAATCACGACATTTGAGAGTGTGCTGAAGGAACAAGGAAAAGGTTTAGACTTATCTAAATACATGTTCATTGCATGCTGGCTCTACCTCCTCTTCTCTTCTGAAGCTTTGATGAAAATTAAAGCCAGAATCCTGTTGTAAATTCTCTTTCTCTTCCTGAGAATATATATTGCAAAACTAAAATCTTGGATCATTTTTTTATTTATCAAACTCTGAGGATTTTTTTACATTCAAGCAACTCCTTGTAGTTTTTACGTTTAAAATTAATAATTTTTGACTCATTAATCTTTCTCCTAAGATCATCTCTAAATTTGATCCTTTGTCCCTGGAATTTTTTTTCTTGTCTCTGTCTTTTATGGTTAACTGATAAAATCTATGTTGTAACTTGCAGCATTGAACATTTGTATTGTATGCAATGATGCAATACACTAAAAGCCATTGCAGTAATCAGTTCATCATTATTTACACTTTAAGGTCACATTGCCCAAGCTGACAAAACTACCTTAGAAAACCGTAGTTTGCTGTATCTGGAAAATAAAAGAAATGACTAAAAATCTCATCTGGAGTGTCTTGGAAGTTAGCACAAGCTTTTTGCTATTTTTTTTTCCTTTTCCTTTTCCTTTTCCTTTTCCTTTTCCTTTTCCTTTTCCTTTTCCTTTTCCTTTTCCTTTTCCTTTTCCTTTTCCTTTTCCTTTTCCTTTTCCTTTTCCTTTTCCTTTTCCTTTTCCTTTTTCTTTTCTAGTTCATTTTAAGGAACAAACATGAAATCATTTACTTTGGGCTGTTTACAACCTTTATTTTTCTGTCTTCCCTCTTTTTCCCCCTTTCTTTCATTGTGTTCTGATTTAAGGTTTCAATTTTATTTGCCAAAGCATTAGGTTTAATGAATTAGCATCCACTAAAGCTCTAAAAAGACCATATGGATGACAGTGAATGGGATTCAATAGGTCCTAGGAGCTGGTACATATATGTAAATGTCCTGCCTCTCTTAATTTATTTCTTGCAGTCTTTTTTGCTTTCAAAATAAGTTACCATTCCCTTATATTAGTTACTAGTTCTTAACTCTCTGAAAAGTCTCAGAAATATTTAACTCTCAGAAATGTTATGTTTCCTTCAGTTATTTAAAGATACTCCTTTTTTCTTTTGTGCCTGCTTAGAGCATGTTGTATCTTTAATGGGGTTTCAACATATCAGAAATCATACTGACAAATTATTTTGATTTGCTTGTATGCTCCAGTGAAATGGGTGGACTGATGTAGCAGGAAATTAACTGCAACTCACAGTGGTTTATGTGGCCCCACTTGTCTATGAGTGGTTTTTGGACCTTCCACACAGCAACAGGATGTTTTGTCTTCAACAGTAAAGAAGTAAAAATAGCTGAACCACCACCCTCCACAGTGAAAAAACTGACTTCATATCCATGGGTTGTTTTCCCATTCATCCCTCACTGGTGTCTATGGAAATTAATTTTCCAGATTGCTTTATCATAATTAGCATTATCTAAATTTAGGATTCTAAGATATCCAGAAGAGACTGTGGAGCCCATCTGGCCCCACGTTCAGACAGCCAGAGGGTGTTGCAAAAGTATAACTCTGCTCTGTGTCTGAGGCTGGGCTTCTCACTGTTCTGTTTTTGAACCTTGTGAAAATTCACAAATTTGAGATTGCAAAGTCTAACTACCCTCCAGCTACTAGGAGTGTTTCTCAGGGGCTGGTGCTATTTAGTTTCTTCATTATTAACCTGAGCCATGGGACAGAATGCACCCTTGGCACACTTGCAGATGACACCAAACTGGAGGGAGATGTTATGGTGGAGAGAAGGACTGCTACCCAGATAGACTTTGGCATTCTGGACAGCTGGTTGACATGAGCTTCTTGAAGCTTATTAAAGGCAAATGCCAGTTCTTGAGTCTGGGCTGGAATAATCCCACGCAGCAGTACAGGGTACCAAAGAGCTAGAACACAGCTTTGCAGGAAAGGGCTTAAAATGTCCTGGTAGACAAGCTGAACACAATTCAGGGTGTGTCCTGGCAGTTTTGAAGGTTGTCTGCATCTGGCACGGTACTAGCACAAGTATACTAAATAAATGAAAGGAAGTTATTTTTTATCATATTACACACTTGTGAGATTGCATCTGGAGCAGGGTCTGTTTGTGCACTCCCTGGTACAAGAGAATCATTGACATACCAGTGGCAAGTTCAGAGGAAGGCTACTGAGATGTTTAAGGGACTAGAGGACAAAGCATGAGAAGAAGCTAAGACAATCAGGTTTGTTCTGCCTTGAGACAAAAACACTAAAGGAAGACTAGAGCTGATTTCATTCAGTGCCTGATGTTAGAAAAGACAAGCTAAGATTCTTATTGGTGGTATGTCATAGAACCATAGAATCATTGAATCATTTAGGTTGGAAAAGACTTTTGATGTCAAGTCCAACCATTAACCCAGGTCTGCCAAGTCCATCACTAAACCATGTCCCTAAGCACCGCATTCACAGTTTTTTTAAACACCTCCTGGATGGTGGTTCCACCACCTCCCTGGGCAGCCTGTTCCAATGTTTGACCACCCTTCCCGTGAAGAAATTTCTCCTACTGTCCAATCTAAACCTCCCCTGGCACAACTTGAGACTCTTTCCTCCTGTCCTGTTGCCTGTTACTTGGGACAAGAGACTGACCCCCACCTGCCTACAGCCTCCTTTCAGGTAGTTTGATCCTAATTTTATCAATTAGCAAAAAATTTTATCTTTAGCAAAAAGAGCAAATGAGCCTCCTTTCCTTCAGACTAAACAAACCCAGTTCCCTCAGCCGCTCCTCATAAGACCTGCTCTCCAGACCCTGCACCAGCCTCGCTGCCCGCTCTGGCCACGCTGCAGCACCTCAGCGTCCCTCTTGCAGCGAGGGGCCCAAACCTGAACACAGCGTTCAAGGTGCGGCCTCACCAGTGCCCAGGACAGGGGGACCATCGCTGCCCTGGCCCTGCTGGCCACACTGTGTCTGGTACCAGCCAGGGTGCTGCTGGCCGCCTTGGCCACCTGGGCACACTGCTGGCTCACGCTCAGCCGGCTGTGGACCAGCACCCCCAGGCCCTTTCCCACCAGGCCCTTTCCAGCCGCTCTGCCCCAGCCTGTAGCGCTGTGTGGGGCTGCTGTGACCCAAGGGCAGGACCCGGCACTGAGCCCTGTTGAACCTCACAGGAATGGCCTCGGCCCGTCGCTCCAGCCTGCCCAGGTCCCTCTGCACAGCCTGCCTGCCCTCAAGGACAGCAACACTCCCCCCAGCCTGGTGTCATCTGCAAACTTACTGAGGGTGCACTCAGTCCCCATCATTCAGATAATTGACAAAGATATTAAACAGGACCAGCCCCAGGACTGAGCCCTGGGGAATGCCAGACAGTTATAACTCCATTCACCATCATGCTTTGGGCTCAGCCATCCAGCCAGCTTTTAACCCAGCATAGAGTGCACCTATCCAAGCCATGAGTTGCATCAAAGGAAATTTCAGCTGAATATTAGGAATAATGTTGTCAAAAACCAGCAGTCACACACTGGAACAGGTTGGCTAGAGAGGATTTGTATTCTCCTTCCCTGGAGACTATCAAAACTGACCTGGACAAAACACTGGGAAACCTTCTTTAATTCTAATAGAGCTAGGACCAAGGCTCTTTGCCAACCTCTTCTTCAATGATTCTGTAGTCCAGAACCAGGGCTGAGCTACAGCCTTTCAAAATAACTTTGAAAGAACTATTAAGTAAACTTTTGCCAACTTGGTCTCAGGTGGTCAGTGTGTCTTCTACAAAGCAATTAAGTACATTCGTGTTCATACAGTATTTCAGCTTTATACGCTTCATTATAGTAGCTTTTTTCCATGCCTCATTTTATCTTGTCAGAATTAGTTCATCTTTTCCACCCCTTTCATGACAGAGGAACTGCAAATGGCTCAGGACATCCAAGTGGCTTGTAAATCTGCTTATGTATATATCGGCAACATATTAAATATATTACCCTTGCTACATTTTTAATGAGCTTACAATGTAGAAGTCTACAATGATATTACACAATAAGAATAAGGTTAAGGTTGTTCTCTCATTGCTTCACTTCTTGCATGTCCAAATGGTTGTGCAAGCAATTAAAATACTCATGCAACAATGTGGTTGTCTATGCAAATGCTGCCTGACTTTTCAACTCTGAAAACCAATGGACAGCTATTCAGCTTCAGGGTCATTGTAGAGGAATTACAGAGGGATGAAGGCAGGTTAATTAACATTGATAATATACAGCTGTGGGCTGGCTTCAGGGGCGGTGGGTTGACTGAGGTGGATAATGTGCAGCTGTGGCTGGTTCCTGCTAAGTAGTTAAATAGCTCTAAGGGGTATGGAAGAGGAGTACTGGAGGAAGAGAGACCTGGAAGAGGGAGGAGACAAGGAGAGGTCCTGGGAGAAGGAGGGAGCCCGGATGAGGAGCGGCTGGCTGGAAGAGGAACCTGGAGAAGGAAGACTCTGGATGCAGCAGAGGCAAGAAGCAGGGTGGACTGGCCTGAAAAGGATGAAGAAACAGCAGGGACAGTAGATGAACTTTTGAAACCTTGCGGGGATTGATGGCTGTGCTGGGGCAAGGCACAGGAACTACTTAATGAAGTTAACCTGGTAGGGGGTGGTGAAAGGTTATTATTTTCAGTGGAAAGAGCAAAATCACTGGCATTGGAATATATACATCTAATCCTCTATATGTATATTTGCAAATACATAGTTACTGTACAATATGAAAAACTGTGTCACTACTAAAAGTTTCATGTATTTCATGGTCTGCAAAGACAAATTTTGCCAGCACCTTTTGATAAAGTATATATTTTTTAATAGCTTACTAGCTTTGTCTTTCTAACTCAACAGTCCTTAATTCTCTGTTCATGTCATGAATATATGTTTTTCCTCACATTTTAGCAATAAAGCATCAACAAAGACATAGCATCTTGGTATTTAGCCTTAAGAAATGACAATTTACAAAGAGTGAAGAGAAACTGAACTGTTTACAGTTCACATCCTGGTCTACCCACCATATTTTTTTAACTTGAAGCGCCTGCTTGCTGGACAAGCATGTGGAATATCTCATTGATTCAGGTTGTTGGTTTTTTTTGCCAGACACATGTATGGTGCAGAGCCAGCTGCAGGAGTGAACCACCTCAGAATCCAAAGAGTGCCTCTATTATATTGCAGACTGGCAATATGTGAACAGACTTTGGGTTAGCTAATGAATAGCTGAGGTAGTGAGCAAAGCCAGGTGCAGAAATGGTGAGGCTGCAGAAAGCTATTGCTTCACTTAGACTGCTTGAAAACAGTTTTATGTCCAGACTACACTGATTTACCAAAACATTTAGGGTTGCATAATGTAACTGCAATCCCAGCTTTTGTTTTCAAAATATTTGCTGGAGTGACACTTCACAGTCACATACTGCAGACATGAAAGAGTTATTGCAATTGTCAGTGCTGAGCTCTTCTCTGTTGTTAGGAATTCAAGACTATAAGTGATTTCAGAGGGCGATTCCATGATTTGCAGTAATTTGGTTGCTGTCTTCAGTGTTACAATAAAATTCCTGTAGGGATACTTAAAGCAAACAAGAATTTTCTAAGCAAGCTAGAAGTGGAATGTTTTACAGGGGTGAGGCAAATACGAGGTTATTAATTTTCCCCTTGTAATGATCAAGGCCCAAGTGATTCTCTCTGATATTCTGTAGCAAACTCCAATATCACAGGGCAGAGCTCTGTCCTCTGCACTAACCCCTGTAATAGGGCTAAATTAATCATATATTATGGCTATAAATTAGCCACAACAGACCAAGGAAGAATTGAGGATCTAAGCAATATGATATGTCTGTTAAAGCAGCTAGCCACCATTCATTGTGAATAAGGTGTTTGTTCAAGGTATATTATAGAATTATTGTGGATTAGGGTACACCCTTTTGAAGAATTTAGAGATCACCTCAGCTTACTAATTCCTGAGAGAGTTCCAAAGAAAATGCATCAAATACATCTAACTTCACTCTGTGCAGGAAAACCCATCAGATGAGTTATTCCTGGACCCGGAGCAGGACACCGTTTTCTTGAGAATCCACTCAACTGCCTGACTTGTCAGTTAATTTGCACTGTATGGCATGAGTACTGTATCTGTGAGTGACCTAACTGCAATCATTGCATCTGATTTAGTCCATTCTTTGGTTTGATTGTTTCTAGATAAAGTTAGTTGCTTGTATCCATTTATCACTATTTTAAGTACTTATTGGAGATTAAATTACTTCAAAAAAAATGAAAATAATGACGTTAACAGGGGTTCTGTGTTTTACAGGTCTGATTTCCTTTGTTCTGATATGTTTTGTGGTGCTATTTTCTTGCTTATCAAGCTTACAGTTATTGCTGTGTACTAATGGTTGGCAATTCATGGGGTGAGCACTCCAAATAACACATGGTATTTCTGAAAAACTACCGTAGGAGATGTTTATCTTCATTCTTGATGTATTTTTACACATAAACCTCAGGGTATCATCAAAATAACAGAATATCTTCAAGTAACTGCATGCTTCTCAAATATCATCTGAGAATACAGCATCATTCAGAAATGTACATTGTTAAGGATGGGAAATAATATCAGCTTTACCTACAATTTCTTTCCTCAGGGAAAATGTCTTTGTTTTGTTAATCAAAGCCTCTTGATTAACATGTTTCTGTATCTCTTCTTACAAGCTGGTTTGCTCCCTATGGACTAAAGTCAGCCTTCATTTAGAGTAGTGTAAAGGTGTCTGACAACTGCATCAGGAGGTGAAGGCTCCCTCTGAGAACAGTCTTCTTCATTCAAGCTCTTTCAGAAATGCTGAATTGCTACTCCCCTGGGCCAGTTGCTTTTTAAAATTCTGATATATGCAGGAGTAACCCCCATTCCCTATAATTCAGTCTTCAGGGAGCTTTTCTTCAGGACAATGGAGAAGTGGTCCACCCCAAAGGCAATGTCCAGACAGTGGTACTCAGTAGGTGGGGTCATATGAAACCACACATAAAATATCACAAGCCTAACACTTTTTATATCCTTGCCCTGTCTATGTACTCATCTTTGCCTGTGAACCGGTATGAGTAATGAAATTTTAATGGGGATACAGGGCAAACGCTTTACAAGCTAACTGTAATTAAGGAAGCAACTCAGTCTTGGACATCCTTGGGACTAATTTACAATGAAGGCAGTAATGGAGTCAGGTCAACAGGAGAGCAAGCGTGTAATAAGGACAACCTTCTCATCCCCCGGCAAGAGCAATTCTGTCTACAGTGACTTCTTACTGCAAAGTTAAAATGTGAATAATGTGTGGAATAGTATTTAAGTGTCCTCCTGTCTTGCACTGGGTAAAGTATCAAACAGAAGTATTAGCCTACTTCTTGTAATAGCAGATCCTCTGAGGGGATAAAAATTCCTCATGCTAGAAGCTTAAAAAGAAATCTGTACTGTGAAGCAGAGGACATGAGACTTTATGTTTCACTGTTGATTGTGAGGTCAAATATGGCCATGATGGGGTGAAATATCAGATGAGTGTATTATTTTGTGAGTCACTTAATTCTTCAAAAAGAAGGATTGCTTAAGGATCTCACTTGGGCATTAATTGACTTCAAGATTAGTGCACATACTTAGAAACTTCTAAGAATGGGAAAATATTAATGTGAAAAGATGTCAGGAGTGGGGTGTCAGTGAGGATGTTAATTTAAGACTAATGGAAACCAATTTTTTTTCTGGATAAACAGAGCAGGAAAACTCTGCCATTTTAATTTCAAACTTTCCTTCACATAGAAAGTTTCAAGTCACTTTGTGTGCTTTGCTATGTTCAGCTTCAAACTTGTGTGTCATGTTTTACTGTTTCAGGCATGCTAATATATCCTTTCTAGTTTAAATATTATTAGCTACTTCTAGTAAGACCTTATAAGATTAGATTCTTAATAAAAGTTGTGTGTAATGTCTGTGTAGGACAAGTTCAGAGAAACATGTTGAAAAGCTTTGTATTTCTACAACTCGCAGAAACAACAGTGTTTTGGTAAGAAGAAAAAGGTCTTGTAATGATAAGAGGTGTTCACTGTCCTGTTTTGTGGCAAGCTGTTACGGTTACAAATGTGAAAATTTCTCACCCCAGTAGCTGGCCCTTTGACATGATTTAAGTCTCTGAGGTTTCTCTGTTTCTGTTGGCATTTTTTAATAGGAAGGAGGAGTAATCATTTAAATACAGTAATACAGTTTAATAGAATTTAAATACATAAAATAAACATAGAGAGGGTGGTATATTAAACTAGTACAAGCTGTTACTTGAGTTAGTGATCAAGAAATGTTTATGCACTTTGGATCTTTGTGAACTTTGTGCTGCCTTGGCCTTCCAACTCCCTTTAGTCTATTTTTATCCAAGACATCTATTAGATATCTTATCTAAGACATCCGGGAGGAAACAGATTTCAGCTGTCATTACATCAGTAAGAACAGTACAGACTTGTATAGTACTGAGTTTATTTCAAAGCCACAGTTTATAATATAAGGCATGAATAACTGTCAGCAGCTGTTGGCACAGAGAGACTGATAAAACAAAATGATGGCTAGACTGCCTTCAGGTTTTAAACGCAGCTGGTTCTGTGATGCCAGTTATCGAGGTTGTAACTGACCATGTATTTGCTCTGAGAAAGGGGTGATGGCTCAGTGGCTGTGGCACCTTGACCTTAACATGCCTTGGTACAGTCTGTTTCTTTGTTGTTTACTTTCAAGACAGGCAGGACAGATTTGCAGTGCGTTTTGTGTCTGCACCTGTTCAAAGCCGCTAGGACATTAGCCTTTGCGGTTGCAGAGCCCCCAGGTGGGCTCTGGGACATGGCAGAAGAGAAAGCACAAGCCTGAGTCTTGCCTCTTGTCTGCTGGCAGATACTGGAGTATAAATGCAAGAGCAGAGTGTGCTTCTGCTACCTCTCTCGCCCATTTTCTTCAAGACTGACTTCAAGACAGACTGGGCCTCATTCCCAAACTGTAAAATGGGAATAAGGTATTCTTATGGAACATTTGTAATTACAAAGATGTCACTGAAGTTTGTAACTATTTCATTCAAAAGCAGCTGTGCTTAGACATTTGTTTGTGGCTTTTAGCAGTAAAAGTCATGGAGGTACAAAAAGGGAAAACAATTAGGCTTCCAAGTGACCAAGCTGAAATTCTGTTAGCTTTCATAACCTGCATAAAAGAGTTTGTCACAGCAGAACTCGCTGTCATGTTCATAAGAGTATAATGATCTATCTTCACATAGGATACATATCCTAACAAAGGAATATGACTGCAGTACATTCATGCATTAGTTTTACATGTTTATAAACAGAATAGTGGGGATGTTCACAGAATCATAAAAGGTTGGTAAAGCCAGGCTATTTTTTAAGATATTTGCAAAGATGATGCTTAGCAATGTTATGGCTGATAATACATGAAAATGAATGCCTGACACTAACCAGTGAAAATACCTGTGTGGTGAAGCATCCAGTCAACAGATACATTTGGTGTCTGGGGGTTAACAGGATATATTTAAGGTTGAGTTTGAGAAAGGGTTATTTCCATTGCATGAGGTGATTGAAAGTTTTTATTCATCTTAATCTTACCTTGCTGGAGAGGCTGTGAATAAGGCAACAACTGTTAAAGTTTTCACCTGCTGGCATGATTGCTTGAGGTTCTTAATAGTGTCCAACATATAATTAATCAGTAGAAACAGAAACACTTAACACTTCCATTTACAATGTTCATGTGAGTGTTTAGAAGGGCTAACTTAAGGAACAAGTGACAAGGTGATGTATCTTTATTTGAGTCACCAGTGTGAAACCTTCTTAGCAATGTTTGTGCAGCACTCAAAATTTAGACTCTGTAAGTATACATATAAATATACATATACACATATATATACATGCATTCATACACAGACAGATAGTCCTAATATATAGGTGCAAGGACAGTACTGAATGCAAATCTTTTTTCCCCTGTTTCTTAAAGCCCAGAACTCTATAGAAGAAATAGAGCAGGGATCATAGCAAAGCTACAGAAGAGACCTTTCTTATGACTGTAACAATGTAATGACTGTAACAATGAGGGTTTTGTAAGACTGGTGTAAGCATTATTCTCTAAAAGTATTTTTTAAATAGATCACTTTTAGTGTCTATTTTAAATGTCCATCAGGGGTACAATGTATGCTGAACCAGGCAAGACAGGCTGAACTGGGAAGGTATTTTTCTCTGCAAGAAAGAATCTAAGACACCAGCTACTGCAGAACCTGCTGTGCATTGTCCCATGAAAACAGGCTGGAAATAACTGAAAGCTGAGAAGCCTTTTTTTTTTTTTGCAGTACTTCACAAATGTTTGACCAAAGCATAGCTGTGCATATGCAGCTTTTGACCTCTAGCAGCTGTTAGCAGTATCTGGGAAGGCTGCTCATTTGTAAACCATTTGACTTGCAGTTAGAGGACCTTCATATGGAAGCAGGAAGGTTTCTATACTGGTAATATTCAGCAGGGAAGAGGTGTTTCATTATCTGCGTGTTTCTGGAGCAGATTGCAACAGAATAAGAACAAAAAGCTATTTTGTTTTCCTCACGTTACAAGGAAGCTAAAGAATAGAAGTAACTCTATTTGGTAAAAGCTATAAAGCACTATGGTGCAATCAAGTGCACTACATCAAACGAGGATGATTGCTGGAAAATCCAGGAATTGTCTAAATCCTGTAACTGCTGTTTCAGAAGAGCAAGAAAGGCACCGCAACTGGAATAAGGTTTTTGGGGAAAAGACTTCCATATACCACAGCAGACTGGAAACTTCCAACTGAGGGAGAATTAGGTTGCATCAACTTGATTTAACAGGGTGAAAGTACAATTCAGAGTACTGAAAGGAAGGAATTATAAGTAGGCACAACTAGCCTAGGACAGCAATTGGGTATGAATGCATTAAAATTGTTATTTATTCATAGCTAGTTGTTGAAGAGATAAATCTGAACTTTAACTTTGAAGAAACACAAAACACAGTATTTCCTTGTTTGTGATCTTGGTTTAGGAAAATGTATTGGCTCACAAAATACCAGCTTCAGTGATAATGACCTGGTCTTTGTGAAATCTACTTCATTTCATTTTGATAAAATTACAGAGTGACTCTGCTCCATGATGACTTGCTGCCGTTAGCAGTGAGGTGATGAACAGAGTTAGGAAGTGGAATGTCTTTGGTAAGGAAATGAAGTTTAGTCTGAACAACTGGTCTACGCAGCGCGGAAAAGAGAAGTGACACTTCCTCTCAGGAGAAATGGAGTCTCAGAAGGTAATTCGCTAATAAATGAGATAAGGGAACTGGAGGCCAGCACTGATTAAATTAAAGGTTTGAAATCAGAAATTAACAGTAAAGGAAGCTGTCCAGAGAGAAAACTGCTACCATTTAGGGTGTGTTGTGTAAAAGATCACTCAAACTGTCTTGAAAGGAACATGAAGAGAGTGACACTGTGGTAGAATTTGAATCCCAAAAGAAACTGCATTATTACGCAGGGAAATCACTAGAGAAAAGAGATGACACTAGCTAATTTAACAGAAGTGGCCTATATTTACCATTTAACCCCAAAGCAGCACACTACAATAGCTAATTTAGATTGATAGGAGTATAAAATACAGTGTTTTCTAAAAACTTTCAAGGACAACAGAAAGCAGATGTGTGGTTTGAAGTCACTGGGTGAAGGGAAGTACTGAGACACCTTTTAGAGCTTCTGAAAATAACAGATACACTTGACCTTCAAACTAGCAGCAGACTGAAATCCTCAAAAAGAATGGATTGAAAAGCAGTGTAAAAAATAACCAAGATGGTGACAATTTGAATGCTCTTCTGGACAGTCTAGACAAATAGAAGACGTTATGTATTAGTCACTATTTTATGTAAGTTTATTGCATATGTACAGCGTGCTTGTTTTTTAGCATTAGGACTTAGTTCCATATAGTATATAAAACATATTTCTTTGAGCTGGCCTGGAAAAAGTGAAGGATCTTGTTAACTTTGTTAAATACAGTGGGTTAGACTTGTTGGAGATGAATTATAGCAGCTGATCTTATAAGCTGACAAGAAATAAATGTCATCTACTTTCTGACCATATTGATATGGAGAACACATTCCTGTGTGCTGTTCACTGAATCTTCATGTTACTTTTAGACAGCCATTTCCAATGTTATTTCTGCACTTCACAACCTGGTACTTCAACTGTATCAATAAATAATTTCCCTGCTTGCTGCCAGTCAGGGCTTCATTTGAGGTGATCAACAGCTGTTTCAGAAAAGGAGGAGTAAAATAGTGTCCCCACTGGGTTATGGGTTTGATGTTTTTGAAACACAATGTTGAAGTCATTGCAGAAAACCTACCTTTTAGTGAAAAGGCAGAAGGAAGGGAACTTTACAAAAACACTTATCCAAAGTCTGTTCAGCTAAGTTTTGAAAAAAAAAAAAAAAAAAGAAAAAGCCCAAGGACTCTGACAGGGGGAAATCTCCAGTATGTCAAATAAGTGCAATTTGAGAGATGATGGAGACTTTTTCATTAAACTAACTGGCTACTCAGAATCATTAAGACTAAGTGTTTCCATTTTACATGTTGTGTTGATGTAGCATTGAATCAGAGAGTATTATGTTGTTCTTTTTTTATTTCCCCCCTCCTCCCTTGTTTTGCATTGTTTTTGCTTATTTAAACCACCAGGGTATTGTACAATGATACAGCACAGTTAAAATAAGTCATAGAATCATAAAATGGTTTGAGTTGGCAGGGATCTCAAAGATCCTCTAGGTCTAACCCTGCTGCCATGGGCAGGGACACCTTCCACTAGAGCAGGTTGCTCAAAGTCCCATCCAACACTGCAGGGATGGGGCATCCACAGCTTCTCTGGGCAACCTGTTCCAGTGTCTCACTGGCCTCACAGTAAATAATTTCTTCTTAATATCTAATCTAAATCTACCCTCTTTAAGTTTTAAACCATTATTCCTTGCCCTATCACTACAGCCCCTACTAAAAAGTCTGTCTCCATCTGTCTTGTAAGACCCCTGTAAGTATTGAAAGGGTGTGATAAGATCTCCCCAGAGCCACTTAGTCTTCAGGAGAAGGAGGAACAACCTTCAAGTCTCTCAGCCTGTATTCTGTCACTTGGTACAAATGTCACTGGAAATATTGCAGACTAGCATTGTAATTTCTTGGTTTTAGATGTACCCAGTAGAAGAGACACCCTGAAATTAGCAGTTGCTTTCTCTCTCTTTGTAAGTATTTACAAGCACACAACATGTTGTGGTTCCCTTAAAAGTCTTATAAGGCCCCCCTTTCTTTAGGAGTTAGTCATTGCTCTTTCATACTCTGTATGCTTGGGATTTTTTTAGCAGTAACTTAGCTAACACTAACCCGTTAATACAGATCTGGGCAAGTCATGACCAGCATGACGATAGCTGTAGTAACACCTGTATAACTCTGGTCCTTTGACCAAGTTGAGACCAACCCTTGTTTATAATTCAGCTGTGCACACAGTCTCTTTCTTTCCCAGTGGAAGATGGGTGACAGTCTTCAGAGTTGTGTAATGTATTCTAACTTAAAGGAAGGTGAGGGAGGATTAAAGATATATAATGAAAAGGCGAAACAGCATCTTAAGCCTTGCCCATTGCATGCTCTGTTGTAGTGCTTCTTCTTAACGGCAGTTGCTGCAACAGCTGGATTAGGGTCCTATGGCTTGAGCTAGTGGTTTCTCCCAGCCTCAGAGATATGGCTAGCAGTTAGGGTATCAGAATTCAGTACAACAATAATTATGCAGGGAAATAATTATTGAGAAGGGGAGGGGTTTATACTGAACAATAATATTACTTGGAAAGGACTTAAAGAATCAGTTCTATTTTCTGTCATGTCTTAAGTAGTAAAGAAATTAATTTGGTTTTGGAACTGACTATCAGACTGGGATAATTTGTTTAGTTGATGAGGTATGGCTGCATGATGTCATAGCTTACTTAATAGTGTGGGCTCTGTTCCTGGAATATAGGCTTTGGGTAAAACAAAAAGACTAAAAGCTTGTTCTTGAATATTCAGCAAATAGGGAAATCACTATATCAAGGCTATGTTAAAACAACTTACGTCAACAAAATGAACAAATGTATTGGCAGTTCTTATTCTTCTCTAAAAGTTCTTTCATTTCAGTACTGGTCCCTTTTCAGCTCCACCCAAACAGGTAAATAAACCAAAAATAATAAAAGTGTCTTCCAGTTTCTGAGGAAATAGGAAAAAAAAAAAGTATTTTATTAACATTGGGACCTTTCGTCACACTTTCCCAGGGTCTAGTCTTTACAGGCCTGGTTTGAAAAAATGGCAACACAAGAAATAGAGAAAAGAAAATCTGAAGCTTTTCCACTGAAAAAATCACAGCAATGAGAAAAAACAGCATCAGATTCTTCTTAGATCTCTGTCTTCTGAAGGTAATCAGCTCAGCTGTGGTTTCTGACTTTCCAAGATTTTTTTCATATTGTGCTCAGGAAAAAGAAGAAAGTTTACCTTTACTCCTTTTTCACTTCTGAGGCTAAATATACGTTGAAAGCAAGTGCTTTCACAGTTAACAGTTAAAAAGATGCTGTCATGGTTTGTTGGGCTTTTTTAATCATTATTAAGTTGAAAAATCTTTGTAACACTGCTGGTTTTAATAATTTCCCTTAGGATCATAGCACTGAAAAATGATTCCTAACTGAAGTTTTCCCCTTCTGAAAGGCATAGAAACAGAAGACATACTGTTCTACAACTGCCCAGTCGTAAGCACAGTTCTGCTCATACGCTTTGTCTTTTATACAGGGTGGGGGGAAAGCACCTTCCTCAAGCTTTTCACAATATTGAAACTCTCAATCTAAGCCACAATGTTATATCACTAATCACAGTGGAATTGTTTGACTCAAGAGAGGAAAGTGGATTTAATGAAATTAGTTACGCACAGAGTTTTCCAGATTGAAGATTTCTGAGGAAGCATGTTATAAAAATGGCACTGAATCATGAACTCCACAAGCTATGCAACTTGAAATCAAACAAAAAGCTCATCACAGATCTGATATGTATACATACTATCTTGTCTGAGCCATAAATACCAAGAGTGTTCTGATTTCCCCTAGAAATTCCTCTTTGGTGTTTTGCTTCTCCATTCCTCATTCTTCCTTTCAAATTATTATATTTTTGAACACGTATCATGTGTAAAATCTAATGAAGCTTTCAAAAGGATGCACCACCAATTGTTACTACTATAACCACATCCACCACTGCACGTTAGGACATAGGACATCAGGAAGCCCTGCTAGACTGACTAGATTATTGGGTACATTCAGTTATGGTGTTATTAGCAACAGAATTATAATCACATCTAGATATTTAAGAGAGATGAAGACCTTGTTGTGGAGGCCCTACATCAGCACTGATGCCAAGGAACGTTGGTTCCTATTGACATAGGATTTTATCTTTGGCAACACAGAAAACATAAGTCACTTTTTCAAGGTCACACAGCAGTTCAATAGCGAAAGTTTACCTATAACCTGGATCTTCCAAATTCCTGCTTTACTTACCTGTCTTATCTGTTGTACCATACTGCATTTCCTGCTTTAATCCCTTAATTCAAGAATTCCCAAGAAGTAAATAAAATAGGAGGCCACTTCTGCTTTTTTCTGCATAACAGCTCCTTCTTCTTGTCTGTAAGGCTGTAGTATAACACACCCTAGCTTTTTCTTCTCAGCTTCAGTCAAATGGCTATGGGAAGGACAGAGTGCTCTTCCCTGCATAAGAAAATTCCAGTTTCCCCTTACCTCCATGTGCATTACACATGTATGACCCAGGAAAGAATGAGGCTAAGAAAGTCCCCAAGAGAAGAACTTGAAAGTCTTCCTGAAAAGTATTCTTTTGTCATTGTACAATCACTCACATAGTACTGAAATGTTTTCAGATTGTTTTGTCCATGCTCCTGGTGAGCACTGGATATGAAAGTGCAGATGCACTGCAGGAGAGGATTGCCATGCTGCTGGGTGATTTTATATGAAATGACTGATGCATTTGTATGTCTATTGCTGTGTTCTGTAAAGCTGTATCAACCACAAAGATCTGTCAAGCATCCACAGTGTATGGAAATCTGGCTTGAACTTACTCTTATCCTAGAACAATATAATGTGGCAAATTATTATTCTATACCTAAATTCAAAAAGTACTATAGACAACCCATAGCAGGATTATTGTTAAGAGAATTAGAAACCAGACATGATAAAACCAGCAGCTCTCTTATTCCAGCAGTAAACCAAGTTGACTCATGTGAAGCATACAGCAGATCATAACATGCAATATACAGCTGTAAAAGCCAAGTACATAGTGACAACATGGGCCTCTGATGTACAACCTCATGTAATTACCCATCACATAATCCATGTAGCAATTTGCTCTCTAATGAAAGGAGAAGAACACAGCCTCATAAAAATGAATTAAGTTTGAACATCAAACAAGTCAGCAATTATACCAAATGAGAGCAAATGTTACACAAGATACAATTATTTTAGAATGTAATTTCTGAGATGTCTGTTATCTCTATGTTTTCTCAGTTATCACAGACAGGGTTTATAGCATCACCTGTCATTAAGATTGCCTAACATGTCCCATTATAAGACCTAGTATTTAACCGCCAAAATATAACACTAGGCTGAAGTTTTATGCCAGATATCTGCCTTATCTAATTTTTTTAAATGTTTACCAAATACCTTCAGTTGTGTCCAAGGTCAAGAATAGAAAGAAATTCAGTGGGGTTTTAGGGGGGGTTGGTTTGGGGTTTTTTTGGGGGGTGGGGGTTGGGGAAGCTGGGGAGAACTAATAGAGCTTGACTACCAGTAGTACTTATGTTTCTTCATTTCAGTTGAGTTCAGGTATTTCTGCAGATGACTTTATTAAGCCTGTAGATTTATCTTCAGTGTCCTGAATACAGTCTAATTGTCTTCTGCAAACTGGAGGATTGACAGAGAAGCTGAAAGTCTGAAACAAGACAAAAAAGAATAATTAATTACTTTAATACCTTCTAAGCACTCAGGGCAGTTTAACTTGTAACAGTTCAAGTACTAGTTAGTAGTTTGTATGAGGCTTGAAATATAGCTATTATCTAATGTCTGTGGCCTTTTTCACGGTGACGAACAAGTAAGATGACTGTTCAGGAAATACACTGTATAATTAAAGTAATCAGACCATGCGGGACATTGAATCTGATGCTGTGAAAGGTAACATCATAAGGATAGCCAAATCCTGAGCTCCTCCAAAGGAAGTTACTTGAGATTTTTTGTCTTCTGGACTGATTCTGATTTCAAACAGGCTTTACAGGCTTCACAGAGGTATATCAGAAAGCCGGGTCAGTCCCTTACAGCACTTAGATATTTTGGCTTTTAAAATAGCTGGAGATGACTTCTCTCTCAGGTCCCAAAGTTAGTCATTGGAAAGAAGTACACTGACCTTGCTGTTAAGCCACAGCAATCCTGAAATCTCTTAGTCATGGGTTCTTTATTCATAGCTTAAGGGTGAAATTGCTCCTTCTGCTATTCAGCTGTTGCTTAGTCAAAGCAAAATGTTTCCTTGACACTTAATCTCCTGTGAATATTGTTTTTATTATTCCTCAGAAAAATAAAAGGCTTTTTTTTTCTCTAATTCTTGATGATTTTAGCATTATTTTGGATGCACTGTAATTGTCTTAACATTCTGGAGAGCATATTGTACAGAAAGGAACCAAGAACCCAGCCTCATTCAGAGACATTAAAAATTGACTTTTCACAACAGTATGATGTTGAAAAATGTGCCTTTTCTTTATTTAAAGTGCACCAAGATTACTTGGTATCCACGGAGAACAAGATGATGAGAAATGTATTGTCGGTTTAGTGATGGGTAGCAGTCCAGGAATCTAGAAAGGCAGATTTGGCCAATGCAAGACTGGGAGCAGCAAACAACAGAAAACTCAGAGTACCGGTTTTCAGCTTCATATGGTGTAAACTGAACACTGTCAAACAAGCCTTGGGCTTCCTCAAAGCTCTTAATGTCATCTCCCCATTGAGTCCCTTCTTCAGTATAAATTTTTAACAACTCTCAGACTACTGATGGAAGTGGCCAGTCTACCAGCATGGCCAGTATTCAGCATTTAATTTCAAGCAGTCTGAAAATGAGCTACATTTGAAAATGTAGCTGTTTGAAAATCTAAATTTTAGAGGTGTACTCCTCTGAAGAACTATTCCCAAGATTTTTTGTGTCTCAGTTTCCGGATGTACAATGAATATATCAATACTTCCTTATCATGCAGAGGTGTTGTGAGAATCAGTATGTTTGAAGCATCTGAGGGATGATGGGCAAAATGTATTTGGAATAAACAGGTGATTTGGAGGCTTAGAATTTTTTAAAGATTTTACTTTAAATAAGCATCAGAGAATTTTCGTTATTCAACACAGACACAACATGCTAACATTACATACCCTGTTAGAAGCCTCTAACTGCACTCTGCTGGATGAGATATGTCCAGTGCCTCCAGCCTGGGCTGCCTGTCTGCAACCCATTCTAATGGGGCAGCAAAAGCACTCTCCTGTTTGTAAGACAAGGGCCACATTGTCTGGGCATGTATTTGTACTTTTACTCATTCTTCACTTTCCTTTGCTTTGTGAGCTTAAAACTGACTTTAGATAACTTCAAAATTCAGGCTAGAGAAGGGATAGTCACTTCAATCAATTGTTGAAGACCCAAAATCTATTGATGGCCTGGGCAACCCACTTTGTTTATCTGTGTTATCCTTCCTTTCTCCCCATTTCTTCTGGTTACCTCTTCAGAAAACTAGAGCCTATTGCCATTTATATACCTACCTACTGCCTGGTATGATGGGACCTTGATTTTTAGATTCTGCTCTGGTATTGTTAATTCTTTATTTCTGTATTTGTTGAGAGAGATATCTCCAGTTCAAAAGATTATAATTTGACATGAAATAGTTAATAATAAAACTGTAGGGTCTAACAAGCAAAAAACCTTGGTTTTATTTCCCTTTGAAGTTGGACTGCATGAGGAATAAGAGTAGGGATGAGATGTTACATTACTATCAGGAGCAGTATTTCTCTAACGCTGGAAGCAGCAGACTAGACAGTAGTCTGTCAACGTTGCAACATTAACCTTGCCTTTCTATTCGGAAATAGAATTCACAATCTGACTGTGATTGATCTAAAATTAAAAATCAGGTAAAAAGTTCCTTACTGTTGAGGTCAGGAAAGAGGACAGGGAACCTCTGTGTTGTCTTTGTCTTCATAGTTGTTTTATCTAGATTGAAAAGGGTGTGGAACAGGGAAGATAAATGCAGTATTAAAGCTGTTCAACATAGAAAGTCCAAGGTTAGGAAGTCAGAACAGCTATGATCTACTTAGGTCAAGCATTATTTTATGCTTCTGTAGAATAAAAAAGAAAACACTATTCTTTTTGACTGCAGGAACTGTTACACATAATAATGAGCTAATCCTGGCTGTGACTATGCAGGGACAATAGGCAAACCAGCCAAAATCGTTGTGCTCTGCCCAGTAGCTTTTGCAAAAACTTAGAAACTAGACTTTGTTAGTGACTGTTGCCTGGATCTCACTGAAGATTGCCAGGGGATTTTTTTCATGATATATGACAAACACTAACAGATTTAGTATTGTTCAGTAACTGAACATTATGTATTTATACAGCAGGAAAAAAGAAAATTTCCTGAAAATAAAAGGAAACTTTAATACAAAAATAAAGCAGAAACATTATTTTTTTTTTAGGGCCAGTGCTCTTTAATGTTTTTTATAGATGATCTGGAAACAGCAATCAAATATACATTAAGCTTGCTGGGGATACTGAACTAGGAGGAGCTGTGGACTCCCTGGAGGGTAGGGAGGCCTTACAGAGAGATCTGGATAGACTGGAGAGCTGGGCAATCACCAACCGTATGGAACTTAGCAAGAGCAAGTGCTGGATTCTACATGGGGGACAGAGTAATCCTGGTTATACATACAAACTGGGGGATGAGAGGCTGGAGAGCAGCCCTGTGGAAAGACATCTGGGAGTCTGGGTTGACGACAAGTTGAATATGGGTCAACTGTGTGACCTGGCAGCCAGAAGGGCCAACCATGTCCTGGGGTGCATCAAGCTCAGCATAGCTAGCTAGTCAAGGTAGGTGATCGTCCCACTGCACTCTTCACCTCAAGTATTTTGTGCACTTTTGGGCACCTCAGTATAAAGACATCAGACTACTGAAGTGTGTCCAGAGAAGACTGACCAAGATGGTGAAAGGCCTCAAGGACAAGACTTATGAGGAGCAGCTGAAAACACTTGGTTTGTTCAGTTTGGGGCAGAGAATAGAAGGCTGAGGGGTGACCTCATGGCAGTCTACAGCTTCCTCAAGGGGAGGCAGCAGAAGTGGAGGTGCTGATCTCCTCTCTCTGGTGGCCAGCAATAGGACATAAGTGAAAAGAATGAAGCTGTGTTACGGGAAGTTCAGACTGGACATTAGAAAAAGGTTCTTCACTGAGCAGGTGGTTAGTTACCGGAATGGGCTCCCCAGGGAGGTGATCATGGCACCAAACCTGTCAGAGTGCAAGGAGCATCTGGGCAATGCTCTTAGTCATATGATTTAATTTTAGGTAGTCCTGTGAGGAGCAGGGAGTTGGACTTAATGATCCTTATGGATGACTTCCAAGTTCAGATGTTCTATGATTCTTTGATTCTGTGATCTTCCGTATCATATGGTATGACCACAGCACTGCTATGAGGAACAAGTAATTTCCAGCATGTAATACTTGACAGACAGTAATGTCAAAATTTCCTAAACCACTGAATGGCTTCATGTTCAAGAACTGCTAAAGCTGTAGTCCTGCCTTTATATATATATTGTCATGGAGAAAGCCTACAAAACTTATATGAGCCCAGTGGGACTTCTTCCCCTAGAATAATTCTTAGGGCCTATGGACATACAGGAGGTCAATCCAAGCATGGCTTTTTGAAGCTGTGGCTCTCCTGAGGCTGTGGTGAGGATTGATTCTGTCTCACCTCCAGTCCATTCTTCTAAGGATGGAGAACCCTTTTATACCAGCCCTTATCTCAGTGATAACCAGCCTCAAACAGCTGCTCTAACACTAGAAGAACCCCCTTCAGATCTATATAATATGTGCTGTAAAAATCTCAATTTTGAGAGCATCCCAAAGAGAGTTAACTTGATTTAGTAAATGGGTTTTGAGAGAAAATAGGCTGAAGATAATTAAAGAAGCATTGTGTAAGGAACTAATTAGTGCCAGATGGGGAAATGGAATCCCCTCTCCATCTCCAGACACTTTGTATGCCATGCAAAGCCCTATCCCCTGCTCATGACAGTAACATTGAAGTGCCTCTTAGTACTGTAGTGAGCAACAGTTTGGTGAGTTACACATCTTACTATTTTAATTTCTCTCCCTGTGGACAAATGTGTTGTGGAATGGTTCCCATTTTGAGTTGCCTTCTGGGTAACATAACACATAGGTTAAGGAAAGAAGTCCAAAGAAAATAACTGCTCTTGTAAGCTATCTTCTTCCTCTTCCCTCACCCCCATAAATCATCTATCTAGATGCTACTTTGAACATCAAAATTTGAACTTCACCATCTCAGATTCCCCATTTAGCTGTCATCCAACCATGTAGCTGCTCATGCAAGTTTCTAGGTGACACTTTTGGGAGATCTTTCTTTCTTACCAGCCAAGACAACTCATTCTAGCCAGGCAGCTGGATATTGATAGTGGTGGAATAATCCCCTACATGTTTGACTATTTATGGGAGAAATAGCTATTTACTAGGAAAAAGAGACTGAGTTTCTACCTGCCCATTGTTGATGGCTTCCTCACCAGTCCAAACTGGAGGTCAGAGAAGGAATTGAGAGACACAAGTCCAGTAACTTGAGATGAGAGGAAATTGCAACCTCTGTCTCATGTTTCACAGTATTCTAGATAACAGGATATAATTGAGAAGCATTGACCCCTGCTTCTAAGATTAGTTAAGGTTCACAGGTGCAAATCTTGGCTGGGGGAGGTGTCTCCTTGCAGCCACAATAAATGTTAGCATTTCAGGGAGGCTGATAAAAGACTTTGGATTAATATTTCTTGCTAACAGGCATGTCTCTGACCCAGAAACAACAGGAAAGGATCATCTTCAAGTTATCTATTTAGAAGGGAAATGAAAGGCATGTTTTCTGAAAAGGCTAGAAGGAATTAATTATAAGACAAAATAAGGTTTTATTAATAACTTCCGAGTCTGCCTTCTCTTCAAGGTCTGGGAAAGTGTCCTCTTTTTAAACCATTTTTATTTATAACTTAATGTTTCAGAGCTTTCTGTGTAGTTATGTCCTGTGCTACCTCAATAAAAGCAAACAGATGCCAAAGTTATTGTTAATAGTAGTCAGATAAATTAGTGCTGGCAAGAGCTGACCAACGCTTGGAGAATGTTGTACCAGCTATACTCCAGCAGAAATTGAGGAGATACAGCTTAGTTAGAATACCCCTTGGCTTTTCAACATTTCCATTGCCAGCTGCAGGTTTCTTCGAACCGTAAGCTTTAATGTGGTAAGTTTTGTGGGCTTGGTTTTGTTTTGTCAAACCACTGTGCAGGCTGCAAACAAATGAGAGCTCAATATATATCATGGCAGTTCTCAGGAAGCGTAAGGCAGTATATAGAATACTGCGTAGCTGGGTGGCTTTGTTAATCATTTTTCACCCTTAAGTACAGTGATTTGGTTTAGCTACAAAAGTGTTATGCAGCTAGAGGTCTCCTGTTTGCTGTCTTCTGTGGAAGACAATCACATTCAAAAGTGTTTCTTTTCTTGATCTTTCCCTGGCTGCTCTTCCCCAAGGATGTTCAGCCTGTAATCCTCAGCTCCACTGCACCCCTGTGCTTGGCCCAGCACATACATGGCAAAGCTGCAAGGCAGGCAGCCATGACACAGAGAGACCATTATGTTCCTTTAAAACAGGTATAGAATTTTCCTTTTTCTATTTTTTTTTTAAATCCCAATGCCACACCTATACCTTTCATTTAAAAGCAAACAACAACAAAAGATAGGTCAGCCTGTTCTTTCTCAAGGCTGCCTTATGAACAGCCTTTGCTGTCGTGCATGAAGGATGAAAAAATTAGCTAGGGCTTGAAGGAAGACAACTCAGCTGATGGCAAGCAGACCAATTCCTTTTGCTGTGGATACATAAAGGAGTAGGATAAAGGGAGAGAGAGAAAAAAAAAATTTGGAAGTGGATGCATGTTAAACGATGTACAGCAAGAGCTGGATCTCAAGTTCCTCTCCTCCATGACTGTTTTGCAGGGAACACATCCCAGGTAGACATGAATCTTGCCCCAGTCTACTGGAAACAATGTTTTTCCTATGAGACCCAACCCTTAGCCTCTCCAGTTTCCAACATAAAAAGTTATCTTTCTTGGAAAAATGGCTACAGAAGACTAGGTTCCCAGATCAGGCAGCTCTTGAGAAACTGTTGAACTAAACACTTTAAGAAGGAATTTTGGCTGCTTAGCACTTCAGAGGCCAGCTTGAGACATGCCCCTGCTGCCAAGGCCCACTGGCGCGGGTGGTGTTCCTCTCTCAGCCAGTGGCGCTGAGCACCTGCAGAAAGGGGCTCTTTCTGGAAGCACCACTGATTGCTTTTTCCATAGTTACTTAATCTTCACACCAATGTGGCTTCACTGACATCAGAACAATCTCAGTAGCATGGAAGCAGTTCAACAAGAGTGGGAAATTGAGCATGAGCCTCTGAATGCATCCAAGCAAATCTGTTTTTCTTCTCCCTAGCATTCACTCTCTCTGCTCTTGTTTACATTCAAATACTGTTATGAATTGCTTCTGATAAGTATGCCTTTTCCCCCTTATACTTAATTAAAATCTTTGGTCACTTTTTTTTATTAGTGCTCCAATTTAATTGAAACACTATGAAAACAACAACTTTTCACAGTTTTCTGTGCTGCGTTTGTGGCAGAGAGAGTGAAACCTCAATTTCAGTTACAGTAAACTAACTTGGGCGGGGGGGCGGAAAGCAGCTGTATTAACATGGTTGCATGGTATTTTTCCAGTAGGGGTATTGCTGATTATGGGTGAAGTTCTGGACAGTGATGAGATGCAGGAACTGCCCTCACTTCACAGATTAATTGCTGCGGCTTACAACCAGCAAGCAAAATCGCTGATAGGATTTAGACTCCAAATGGTAGTCTCATTGGTGTAGACCCCAGACGTGGGTTTACAAGGACTGCCAAGTGACCTTAGCATCCTCAATGCTACATTGTCCAGTGCTCTAGTTTTACATATCTTGTGGTATAGTTATATGGCAGTGTATTTCCTTTCCTCTATTTTAGCATTCGGAGTTCACCTGCCTCTAGCCTGCATGGCATGACTAATAGTAATTTGCAAAATTCTATGGAACTGTTGCATTAGTTTATGCACAGACATGATACAAAGGATGTCAGAATGATAAATTGTCATTTAGCTGCCTGTGAGTAATGCACGAAAATGCAAGGACAGTAATTACATTTTTCTTCAGATGTACTTCAAATTTAAACATCAGTTATGATAAACTCTTACATAAGCCATTCTAGATATGTACAGGTCATGTGTCAGAACAAATATGTTTACTTTCAGAGTATTTTGAATGAATAGCCTTTTGTCTTTTCAACTTGACCAGCTCAGTGACTTGGTTGCTAAGAATCTAAGTGTACGTGCTTTAGAAAGAAAGGAACATCAAAACAGTTCTTCTCCAGGAATGACTTAAAACCATTTCCAACACAGAAAAATACCACTCATTTGAAGTCTGATATTTTTTAGCCCTGGCTAAATCCAGTACTATAACTTTCACCAAAAAGCTAGGCTCCTTTCTTTGCTGAGGTTCCCATAAAGGCTCCAGTAGAGCTACAACAAACCTAATTTTAACAACCTGACAATGTTATATATAGGAAAAACAGCTCATCAGTCTTCTTAAACATTGACCATCAGTGCTGTGGCTGGGGCAGACCATGTTTGAGAAGGATGTTTTGTGTCTGTGTGTAGAGGAATGAAGCTGGGTTAATTAGCATTGATAATATACAGCTGTGGGCTGGCTTCGGGGGCTGTGGGTTGGCCGATGTAGGTAAGGTGCAGCTGTGGCTGGTTAAGAGATTGGGCAGCCAATGAAGAGAGAGCAGCCGAGGAAAAGGGGAGGAAGAAGCAGGGAGAAGAGAGGGAATACGTGCCCTGGATGAGGAGAGACTAGGAGAAGGCAGCAGAGGGACTGGCATGAAGAGTATGCTGGTATGAGATGGTAAAAGACCTTGTTGCAGCTTGACAGTCTGGAGAGTGCTGTGACATCTGTGGAAGCAAGAAGACACACTGTGGCAGGTGATCTACTTGCTCAATTAGTTGCTCTTTGGAACCGTTGAGGGTTTGCAGTGTTACCAATTCTCCAGGATGCTGACCACCTGACACCAGAGCTGACCCTTGGTTACAACCCTGCCTTCAGCTGTAGCATGTCCCTGTGAGAGACAGACAAAGCCTGAGTGTCAGCTACCCGTGGGATTTGTCAGTGCTCTAGGATGAGATTTGGCAGTACTGCAGAGCACCGGTTAAAGGAGTGTCCCAGGGAATGAAGCATCTCCTTGTCTTGCTCTGTGCACGTGAAATCAATTGGCCAGTACCTGCTACCTTCCCCTGTCCCACATCAGTTCAGCACTGTAGTAAATAAGGTTTCTCAGCCCAGCACTTGCAAATCCTCCCACCCAAGACCAGCATATGTATTAAGTGGATGCACTGGCAAACAGCAGTCTTCTACCAACCGAAACCCTGTCCTGTAACCTATGTATTCTCTGCATACAAAGTATTTTATAGTAAGCTTATCTTCTTTTCTTTAAAAGCAACAGCATTTTACTACCACCTATTTACTAGAAGGGGTTAAAGCCATAAGATCACCTGATGTCTGGATGGGTGTAACACGTAAGGTTTGCCCTGCTTGATCCCAGTTCTCAGATTCAGTCACATAAAAGTGCCTCCTTTCAGGCGGTGTGAAGGAGATAGCATGGGTAGCTGAAAAGATATGACACCAAAGTGGGACACACCAGACTGTTTCCTTTTAGTGAGATGAACAGACTTGAGTGTGCCTCAGTTACTCACCTGTCAAATAGGATAAAACTTTGTCTGGTAGGCTAGCGTTGTTAGAAGGACATGTATTTCTCTTGAAGGTCACAGAAAGCCCGGAGCATATGAAGAACACTGGCAAGAAACAAATTCTAGATCTGCAGAATTGTGGGCATCTTCAGTTAATCATACAATACATGTGCTCAGTGCAGACTCTACAAAACCAGAAGTTTATATTCAGCTTTTGACGTGCAATTGAAGAAACCATGCTGCCTCCTTGTGCTCGTTTTGGCTGGGGTAGAGTTCATTTTCTTCACAGTAGCTAGTATGGGGCTATGTTCTGGATTTGTGCTAAAGACAGTGTGATAACAATGGGATGTTTTAGCTGTTGCTGAGCAGGGCTTACCCAGTGCCCAGGCCCTTTCTGCTCCTCACCCCACCATGAGCAGGCTGGGGGTGTGCAAGGAGCTGGGAGGGGACACAGCCGGGACAGCTGGTCCCAGCTGACCAGAGGGATATTCCAGACCATATGACATCATGCCTAGCACATAAAGCTGGGGGAAGAAGGAAGGGGAAGATGTTCAGAGTGATGGCATTTTGTCTTCCCAAGTCACATGTGATGGAGCCCAGCTTTCCTGGAGATGGCTGAACACCTGCCTGCTGACCAGAGATTGTGAATGAATTCCTTACTGTGTTTTGTTTGTGTGCACGGATTTTGTTTTCCCTATTAAACTGTCTTTATCTCAATCCAAGAGTTTTCTCAGTTTTACTCTTCCGATTCTCTCCCCCATCCCACTGGGGGAGAATAAGTGCGCGGCTGTGAGGGGCTTGGCTGCTGGCTGGGGTTAAACACGACACATCCAGGATGCTCAGGATGTTTTACTGACCAGAATTCAGAGAATGAGAGTACTCATGAATGTCTGGTAGAATTTATCAGGGAAAATAATATTTTTTATAAGGTACATTCAGTATTTCATTCCTAATTGGGCAGAGAAGAAAATACTTGGCAGGGATCTGCTTTACATGTTGTATTCACTTGTGGAAGAAGAAAAACATGACTCCTTGGAGGAATCTTTGGAATTACGAGCCATTCAGTAAAGTATCCTGGGGACTGCATTTTCTGTGCATTGCACGGAAAGCTTGGCACATGACTCCTGCACTCCATAAAGTCTTCAGCCTGAAACTCCATACTGACTAATAAAAAAAATAAATAAAACAGTATTAACAAGTTAATGATGTTCCAGTATTCTCCTTTTACAAGGGGATTCTGAATGTACTGAGTCAAAAAGAACAACTTAAAATTGTCACAGACACCTGATAAACTACAGGAAAATGGTGATAATTATCAAATTCAAAGGAAGTGTTTTGATCTGGATTTGCAATCAGATGAGACCTACTGCAGATGAGAATTCAGACTGTAAGGGGGAATGCTGTCATGCTCATAGCAAGTTGTGGACAAGGGAGGAACGCAAAGCAAGAAGCTGAGTTTACATTGCAGAGGAAGGAATTTCCCTATGGAGAAAACATTACTTCAGTTATAACTGGCAGTCAAAAAGGGCAAGCGTACACTGAACCGTCATTATCTTGGTATGGTTTTTCTTGTATTTCTGAGGGTGCAGGTTATTGCATGATGTGTACTCTTTTATTGAGGACATTAATTTCTCTTCTTTGCTGCCTTCACATCTTATCCATGGGATGGTCAGGAGATAAGTATGTATTTGTAGTTATCTCGTATAGCTTTACCTTTACTCCTTGGTAATGTGCTTCCGCAACCCATTGCAATTGTCAGTTATTGTCTCAGAAGTGAGCATAAATTATGAGCAAACTCTTGTGGTCATATATTTTTGTATGAGAAAAAATGTTAGGATAATATTTTATTTTTCAGAATTGAGCTGTTCTGAAAAGTCTCTAGTATTATGGTTCAAATTCTGGTTTTCAAATCCCAAACTGCTTCAGTTAAGGAAAAAGCACAAGTATTTTAAACACTTTTTATATTGGTTTTGAGAGGTAATGGTGTCAAAGAGAAATTTTAATTATTTTTTGAGAACTGTCTGTTTGGGGGGGAAAGTCTCCATGAAAAAGAAGTGCACCAGCTCTACATGTGAATTTTGAGGCCATCTTTTTCTAAAGGATTTTCTCCAGCCTGCATATAATAGATGTTCAGGCAGTGTAACCAGCTGGCAGTCTGCATATGGTAGCACCTGGATCTGGTTGGTAATGGGCTAAAGACTCACCAGCTGTGAGAAGTTAGAAGAAGTTAGAAGAAGTTCATAAAACAAATTTCAAAGAGGGCTGGGTTTGATAATGATGTATTTTTACAGTGATTCCTGTGATAAGATGTGATGAACAGGGAAGGTTGAAGTACCTGGGAAGGAGGGAAGGAAGGAAGGAGAGAAGGAGGGAAGGAAGGGGGGAGGGAGGAAGGAAGGAAGGAAGGAGAGAAGGAGGGAAGGAAGGAGGGAGGGAGGGAGGAAGGAAGGAAGGAAGGAGGGAAAGAAGAAAGGAAGGAAGGAGGGAAGAAGGGAGGGTAGAAGGGAATGAGGGAGGGAAGGAGGAAGGGAGGGAGGGACAAGTGAAGTAAGGAAGGAGGGAGGGAAGGAGGGAAGGATGCAAAGAGGGAAGGAAGGGAGGAAGGAAGGAGACCTTGTCCTGTCTCAAACATGGGCTCCTTGGATGACAGCCAGACAAGCGTGAGCCTGATTCAAATATTTTTTTGCTTCTGAGAAGGCTGGAAGTGACAATAATGCCAAGCTAAACTGAAAAGGCTACCTAGTGACTGAATTGCCTAACAATTTTATAGTTTTATTATTTACATGAATAAGAACTATGAAAACAAAACAAAACAAAAACATCCTAATTTCAGTTGTGACTGAAAAATGCAGTAACATGATTAGGAATTGCTTATGGGTGAAAATTTGGGGGTTAATTCTTCTTTTCCTTTTTCTGTCTTCAAAGTAATGAATCCAGTGTGTCAGTCTCAAACAGCACAGCCTGAGGAGCTCCTCTTTCTATGTGTAATGACATAGTCAAGTACTCCCCAATTGATTTCACATAAAATCATGATATGTCATGACTTGCTGTGACATATTCTTGTAGCAATTCTGTTCAGTCCAGGCAGATTTTCTGCTCAGATAATTATATGCCTCTTATAAAATAAAAATATCATATTGTTACCATAAAGTTTAGTCTGGTTTAGCTTTGTAACCATACACCTTATCTAGTCTGCTTTAGCTTTGCAACTCTGTTGTTTGTTTCAGTGTAATCACTATGGAGAGAGATTGCTAACCCACCCCAGTTATGCAAGGGTCCTTTAAAACCTGCAGTCACTGAGGAGACCATTGCGCAGGTAACTGATGAAACAGCTTGGACTCTCCTTGCGCTCTCCATACAAGAGAAATAAATTACGGTTCAGTGATCGGTCAGCTGCAACTGTAGGGTCAACTATCATTTGAGACCCCTTAGAAGACTCAGAGGTACCTGCAAGGAACATGTGCGATGCTTCGTTAACATAGCACCGCCTGTTGAATGACTACATATGGTTTTTCTGAGAAATGCAATGCATGAACGTAAGTGTGGCCTACTTAACTTTGTTTGAATGAAAGATATGGCATGCACATTAGGTGGAGCGATGCCCAGTGCATCCAGGGCTGCAATAAAGAATGCCTGCTTCTTAATGCTACATTGGAGTTAAGGAGTTTTCTTATTCTCGATTTTGGTGACAATATGCTCTACCACTGTTACTACTGCCTTTATTTTTATTACACTGCCTATAATTACTACTGAAAATTGTGGCTGTTTACAATCTGATATTCATCTTGATCACATTTGATTATTAGTTTTTCACCATGGCTAGGGGTTAATTGACAAGCAGGTCTGTGGTGTACACAGAGTTAACACAGGAGGTGTGAGATGGATGGAAAGGAAGTCATAAATCCTCGCTGCAGATTGCTTTATTCTTTGGCCTGGAGCCAGGGAGAGCATTATCTCAGAATGCTAATGTGTTCCAGGTCATTTAAGGATGCTGTCAATGACAGTGATGTGTTGGCCAAGACATGGATTAGATGTCCTAATAAGACTCTTTGATGTCTAGACTCACTAAACTAACAGAAGCTCTAATAATAACCTAACATGGTTTAAAAATACTGTCTGATAATGGAGTTTGGAAGAAACCTTAGCAGGTCTTGGGACTGGTTCTGACCTGGGTCAGTCGAGGGCAATGGTCGCCCTGAGCATGACTCAGGACCAGGCACCAAAGATGTGTGCCTGGTTACTTCCAGCTGTTCTTCATGCTCAGTAAGAGAGGTGAAGGAGGGCAAAGGCTCTACTGTGCAAGACACTGCAAACATGCTGCAAGGCTAAATTCTGCTTGTGTTTGTTTGAACTTAGAGAGCTTCAGGAGGCACAAAAAACCCCAGAGAAACAACCTAGCATGTGCTACCAAAACTCCTTATAGGCTTGGCCAGTATTCAGTGTGTTATGTCCAGATTCTTGTGCAACATAAAATGCAATCCTGCGAAGAAAAACAAAAGAGTGGCTGTTAGCATCGTCATATCTTTCTCTCTCTCTCTCTCTCTCATTCTCTCTCTCTCTCTCTGTAGTGGTAACATTAAAAATTGATACCAAAGACTTCCCAGCTAGGAACTGCATATTTTCCAGTGAATATTGTTTAACTGTAACAACTCACAGCAGTATAGCAAGAGTATTTCTACCTGTGCCAAAGTGATTTTACCATAGCAAGTCTTCTTTTGCAGAGAATAACTCCCTTTATTACTGGGGTTATTATACATTACATACATATAAAGTCTTTATGCCTTTGTGGACTAAACAACAAGGTTAAAAGTGATCTACAGCATTAGATTTTATTGTGGAAGACTCAGGTGTAAATCCTAGTCATGGTGTAAATCCTGTTCCTCCTAGTGATGAGGGCATATCTGAGCCACTCCCTTGATCAAAGCTTAAAAATGAAGAAAAAGAAATACAAAATTATTACCTTCCTTTCTCAGCCAGGCCTAAGCCATGAAATTAAGAAATTGCATAAAAACTCTTTTTCTAGATTAATAGCTATGTTAAAACACTGGGAACCTATTTGTTTGTTTTGTAACAGACATGTCTCCCAACAAAGTCAAAAAAAGAAGCAGCTCACATCTGCAGGGTTTGAGGTCAGGGGATTTCTTTGCAGGGGTGCTGCTCCTGGTGTGTAAAACCCTAGAAAAAATCTACCTAAACAAACAATAGCTTTGTTATGACAAGAGTTGCCAGATGGTGCTTGGTCATGCAGGTTTTCAAGTTGTTTTTTTTTTAACATATAAGTGAACTGTCTTTGAAGTAAATTTCTGTTGCTGTAAGCAGATTTATGCGGGAGAAAATGGAGAGCAGGGGACACTGATTTCTGCTTTATCCTGCCTTAATCTCCCTATATTTATGCAGCTATGGGGATAGGATAGCTACCTTGTATGTCACTGGAGAGTTCCTGGAATCGAGTGGGAAAGGAAGGGATTTCTCCAATAGTATTTGACCACCACTCTTCCAGGGATACAGCCGCCCCAGATCAGCAGGTTCAGTGGTACTGTGTGGTGTGATACTCCACGTCATCCACTTCTCTCTTATTCCCAGGAAGAGCTACAGGCCTTTGACATCTGGTTCTGCTTGGCAAGGAGACCTGCTAAGAGCATGGTTTGCGCTCAAAAAGGGCCTTTTATTTCCAAAAGGAAATGCAATTTGAAAAAAAAAAAAGGGGGAAGATCTTGAATTCCCAGTTGGGACCGATTTGTTGTCTCACTGAAGTTTTTGATGGACTCTTGTGAAGAAAAACATTTCAAGGGGGATCCAGGTTGGAGAGGGCTGCCAGCACCCTCGGTGATAGATGCCAGATCAGGGTGACGGTGTCACTACCCCAGCAGCCCCCCTGGGGACAAGGCTCCTGGAGCTCCTCCATTCCTGTTCCAAGGGGAAATTTTAAATCCAGGAATGCCTCCTGCAGCACCCCCTGCCCCTCCCTGACAAATTATTTTGTCTCAACAGTTCTCATTTTTCTTCCTTATCTTTTGAAAATATCAGCATTAATCAGAACAGAAATTCTGCATTCTTATTATCTCTTCTCAGAAAAAGTGATGTGCTTCATGCTTTCAATAAATAAATCAATCTGTCCCTGCTTTGCAGATGAAGAAGCTAAACTGCAGATAAAGTGAATTCTTTGAGCTTGCACACAGTGTAATGGCAAAACTGAGAATAGCAGCTCAGTCCCTTGACTTTCCCTCTGTAGCTGCTGCTCCAGGGAATATTTCCTGGTTTTATTGAAGAGATCACATAATCAGAAACTGTGTCAAAATGTTTTCTGAATCAGGAAGATTAGCTTAGTTCTGCAGCGCTAAATCTTGGTTCATCTCAAACCTGCTGCTTATAGAAAAAGTCTAAAGTCCATACTGCATATTTAGGTTGTTTCAAGGAATTTGAGGTATCCAGATGTGCAGGGAAGCAAGGGCTGGAGATATAACCAGGCTGCACCACATTGGTTGCTAAACCATTGATAAATAACATCCTTGAAGCTTGCCATTTATACTGGACCCAGAACTGTCACTGATCATATCATATAAAGACAGCCACGGCAAAATATAGGGGGCAAATGTTTGACATGAGTGAAGTATATGGTAGTCGTGTGATATCACCTCATTAAACTACCATTCTGTGATCAGCTCCATCTGCCTGTCACAGAGGTGTTTCCTATTGCAATTTTTAAGCTGTGTTTTTTCTGATGCAGCTGTACAGATTTGAACTCAGAATTAATTTAAAAATTAGCCCATATAAGGTCAATATGGAAATCTCTTCTCCACTGACTTGTCATCTGTTACGTGTGTCAAGATGAGAGGTAACATTGTGAAACATTAAAAAGGAGTTTGTTCATTTCATGGACTTATGGTTTGTTCTTACCTTGTCAGGGTCCCAGAGGAACAAAGGTGTCTGGTTGCTCATGAACCTCAGAAAAGGAGCATATTTGCTTCCTGTTGCCTTTTGGGTGTGACTAGGTCACCAGTTGCTCGTACACTCAGAGAACAGTCCCACATGTGCCCCTTTTAAAAAAAGTGCTGTTTCATTACAATGCTAAAAACCAGTTACTAGTATGGCTGTATGATTACAAATTATAGAAATTACCTATTTCCTTCACAGCAATGGATGAAAAACACAGGAGGAAATAAGAATGGAACAAAAAATGTGAAAATAACACAGAATGTAAAAATACTAAGTACAATGAGATATACACAACCGGAGTAATTATTATTAATTATATTATTAATAAAATCAGAAGCAGGCTGACAAGCTTCTGCTCCCTTGATAGGGAAACAAATAATTCTGGTCAGCACCTTCCACACAAATTGTCACTATACGTTGCTTATCTGTGGTTTCACATACTGTTCCTACTGGCACTATCATCTACAATGTGACTGCTAAGTAACTGATAATGACACAGGCATTGTGAAAGGTTCAGAAGTTGCAGTGAGACTTCCCAGGGAATTCAGGTTCAACAAGACAGAGGGTAATCCTGTGGAACAGGAGGTGTGGGGCAGGGGCTCTCCAGAAATCCTGCTGTGCTCTGCATCCATCTCCCTCTGTAAGGCACTGAGAGAGGTGCAGCAGGGTTTTCCAGATCTGGGCAGAAACAAGTTTGCAGCAGCACAGAGATGTATTATCATCGGCATACATCAGAGCAGTGGGAGCTTCACAGTCCCTGGAAAGAAGGTGGCACTGAGGTGGCTTCACAGTGTGGACATATCAGAGCAACAGGAAAAACAATGGTGTCCCCCACTAGCTGGGCAAGCTGGGAAGCAGAAAGAGGCTGGCAGAGGAGAGCCAGGGACCCTGTCAGGGCTGTGGGCAGGGGTCTGAGCCCGGGGGCCTTGCTGCACCTTTAAATACTCAAGTCAAATGCAGTTACTGGCCTTTAGCCACAGCTCCCAAAAGCACAAAACGAGCAAAATGCGATCAGCACAGAGTAATGCCCATGGCTGTAGTGGCTTAGCTGGGAGAAGAGACAGGGTAAGGTGCATGCATTTCAGTCCTCCTGGGGATCCTGAGGGCTTGTGTGTGGAGAGATGCAGCAGTAAGTGATAAGAGTTTTGTTGTGTGGAACTAGGAGTCAGCTCTGAGTCAGGGCTTGAGCAACAGTCTTACTTGTTTCAGAGCATGACCCTTCAGTAGACTACGCCCAACCCTTGTTTTGGCCATCGGAAGCAGCCAGCGCATCACATTGGAGCTATGCCAATACAAAAGAAATGTTGTAACTTCATTTCTTTGATGTGTTACATTTCCAGATTTTCACTTGCTGTCCAAGAGTCAATTCAAGATAGATACATGGAAAGAGTAATGAGCGCATGGATGTGCCTGTCTACCACAGCCACATGCTTGCTGATCATAGTACTTACAATGCTGAAAAATACACTGGTATTCATGAAATGAAGAAAGATTAGGCAATGCCTTGAAACCAGTGTGTTACTTCACATGTTGTTGGGTTTGTTTATTGGTTTACCATCATCCTGCAATTTGCTTCCTGTAGTCTCTGGGGGAACCTCACTGATTTATTTGAACAGTCTCCACGCTAACACTTTGATGCTAACCTGCAAGACTTTCCTCCTTTTAATCTGCTCTGTGTCTGCCTCTGTCGTGATGTTTCTCGACATTTACACAATAAATGGTGAGCTCCAGGAGAAGTCCCAAGGAGTTCATGCTGTTTTCAAAGCCCACTTTATGTTCTCATCCTCAAAAAAAAAATAAAATATTAGAACAGTGTTACATCTTGCTTTAAAGGGAAGTTGCTGTTACATGCTTCTGCCCTTATTCTGCCTGTCTGAGTATCTAAATTCTTCAGTCCAAAGTTCATGCCCAGGGCTGTAAAAGCTTGTGTGAAACCTAAGAGGTATTATCCTGATCCCAGCCTATGCTCCTTATGCACCATAAACAAGCACAAATTCCAGTTACTGTGGTGGGGGTGTATTGGATATAAAGGTTTCAGTACTGCTGGGTTTACAAAAGAGTTTGATGCAAGCTTGTATGAAAGTATGTGTGTCTCAGGTCTGAAGGGGGTGACAATTTTTTTAATGCAAGCAATAGGGTACGTCTTTTCGAAACTGTTTCTAGGAAACTGTAGAAAGAGGATCCATGAACAGATTTGGGCTGAATGGCTGGCTGGAAAACAGTCTCTGCCTTTCCTGCAGAGGCAGGCTGAAACAGATGATGTGATGGCATGGAAAAGACAGTTTCTGAAATAGCACCATTGTTTTTCTAGGCTAGTAATTTTCATACTTCAAAAACTTTCATGATGAAAGCACATTGTGCTAGCAGAACAACTAAATTTAACATATTGTTGGGGCCACTGTGGTGCTCAGATGAATGGCACAGTCTTTCATGTGCTGGTTTTGCTACTTCGCTTGCCTGCACTGAAAAAGAGGGAGGCATTTTTCCCTTCTGCAATGGTTGGAGAGGTGAGCTTGCTCATTATTTAAGTGACACTGACTTAAAAAATGACACAAAGGCATCCCTTTATGCTCAGCTGTTGCTCACTTTTATCCTCAAATTTTGCTTAAACTAAGTACTTGGTAGGATGCCTTTTCTACTATTATTGTTGTTATTACTGTTCTTTAAGCATTTGTGGCTCATTTTAGCTCAGGGCCACTGAGTCAACAAGAATGCATTTCCCCTGGCACAAAATTATTGAATGTCACTGTGTTAAATCTTACTCCCATTAAATAATATGTATAATTAAGAAATTATGGCACTGCTTAAGTGTTCCCAGTTCTTTGATCAAAAGGTCTAATTTAATTTAAAAACATGTGGCTCTGCTGATGTCTGGGCCAATCAGTCTAGATATGAGCAATGTGTGTGGGCCAGATGCAGAGTTTGGCTGCGCTCTTCACTGAAGTTGCAATCCTTCTTTTAGTATTCTCAAAGTGCTGGAATTAAGGACAGGGGGTGTTTTGTTTTCATTTGTTTTAAACTGAAGACAGCAGCCAGCTTACCTCTGGTCATGGGATTTGATCAGTTGTTGCCTACTTCATCTGCTAGGACAAGATGAGCTTTGAAAAAAAGATTATCCTCCCCAAAACCAATGAAATTTCAAAAAAGAAGTGTGAGGCATCAAATGCTCCTGGAAGCTGAAACCTTGGGTGCTCGCCCCTCTGATGTGAGTGCTTGGCATTGCAGAGCCTCTGTCCAGCTTACTGCACCCCAGGATACATCAGGAGCTTGGGAAGGCAGATTAAGAAAGCCCCTGCTCATAAAGACAGCTGCCCTGCCCTGCCATCATGCCAGTCTGACAGCCCCATGCCAAACCACAAGGCAGAGATGGGAGAGCTGAAGCTGGTTTCTGTCCTGTTTACCTACACATCTGTTTAGCTTAGCTTCCAGCCTCTGAGAGTTAACCGTAGTGTCCTGTCCAGGTGATGGTTTGTGTATTGGCAGGTGGCAACAGACCTTTTGAGGACCACTAGTGCTCAGGGTCTATCCTTACTGGAACAATTACTGATGCAGACAAAAAGCATTAATTCTCTGGAGCATCTCTCTCTGAGCAGTTTTGAGGAAGGCAGAGGGTGAGTACATTCACATGCCAATAACTGAGGTTATACATACACACCAATAACCATGGCTCCACCACATGCTCTGGCCCATCTTGCTCCTGGATATCCCCTCTTACTTCAGATTTCCTTCTCCTCCAGGAGGATGAAAGAGGTGTTATAAAGGAATTCACATGGAGGAAAAAATGCAGAGTCTCTGGCTTATTTATGTTCAGTAAAAGTAAAATTGAGTGGTGACTGTGTCAATATGAAATATCAGAATACCAGTTTGAAATCTGCTTTATTAAGCAGCTTGAATGTGGGCAGAGTACATGTAATTTATAGCGTTTTCTAATAATTCTCTTTTTATTAAAATTTTAAAGTACAACAATGTTATCATTTTCAAATAATGATAGCCTGTTTCCCTTAGGCACTAGTGCTTTATAAAACTCTTGATCTAAGACTTGTTACATGTTCATAATTAAGGCCCTATCCCATATTCATTGTTATTCCCACCTTGTATTATCTTGTCCTGGTTTCAGCTGGGATAGAGTTAATTTCCCTCTCAGTAACTGGTGCTGTGCTGTGATTTGGATTTTGTGTGAGAACAATGTTGATGCCACACAGATGTTTTTAGCTGTTTCTGGGTGACATTTGTGCTATGTCAAGGACTTTTCGGTTTCTCAGACCTTGCCAGAGAAAAGGCTTGGAGGGGCACAAGAAATTAGGAGGGGACACAGCCAGAACAAGTGACCAGAACTGGCCTAAGGGGTATTCCATACCATATGACGTCATGCTGAGTATATAAACTGGGGGAAGAAGAAGGAAGGGGAGAGATATTCAGCATTGTGGTGTTTGTCTTCCCAAGTAACCTCTATGTGTGATGGAGCCCTGCTCTCCTGGGCATGGCCAAAAACCTGCCTGCCCATGGGAAGTGGTGAATGAATTCCTTGCTTTGCTCTGCTTGTGTGCACGGCTTTTGCTTTCCCTATTAAATTGTTCTTATCTCAACCCTTGAGTTTTACATTCCTTTCTGATTCTCCTCCCCATCCCTCTGGGAGGGGGGGAGTGAGCAAGCGGCTGCGTGGTGTGTGGCTTCCATCCGGGGTTAAGCCACAACAGCCTTTTGGTGGGAGCTCTAGTTATACAGACAATCTCGTATGGAGGTCACAATAACAATTAAAAAAATGAGTTCACTCTTCTCTTAGCTACAGCTGTATACATCGGTGAAACAAAGTCTGCAAGACCAAATTAACTGGGTCATGGACCATATATTTAGTGAGTATAGAAAAAGATTGTTCATTGATCAGACAAGCCAACAAACAACCAAGAATAATAAGAATACATCATGAGCACTTCAACAGCTTTGCAACTTTACTATCACAAATGTCACTCAGCTCAACTACTGCTCTAGGATCTCTCAGAGCCTATGATGTGGATTTGTGAGAAAAAGATGTTTCTTCTCAACCTTAAGCTTTCCAATGCTTACTTAAATTACTTCTGAAGCAGCATCATGTTGTGTCTTCGGCATAGTTTTCTGCCTTTTGACTTCAGAGGTGGATTTAAATTTCAGTGCTTTTGTTTAAGACCTTAGCCTTACTGAGGAAAAACCTAAATGTGGTTTGGGTTTCATCCACTCTGCCAAGTTTGTACATATGGCAACAGCTATAGACAGGCAAAGCAGGGCACATTGGCCAAACCCATGGAGACCAACACTTAGAGCACAATCCTTGCACAATCCCTGCCAGTGACAGAGCAAAGCAACTACTCAATAGCTCTTCGGAAATCTCTCAAGCAATTACTGGCAGTAGAAGACCACACCTTATCTAGCTAGTGACTGAGTCTTTTCCTCTTTAACCATTATTTAATTATCTATTTTCTCTGAAACCCATTTAGCAGGAGGTTTCATTCTTTTGTACTTTCTTCAAAAACAGCTCTCCTTGGTTTCTTTGGTTCTGAGAGACCAATTTACTCTCTCAGATAATTAGATGCAAACACCTGCAGACTTCTTGCTCTGTCTATTACAAGGCTGTAGCCTATTCTTCCTAGAAATTGCACACAGAGAAACCAAGCCACGCAAAGTGAAATTATTATTATGTGTTTCAAATTATTTAAAATATAATCTTATGTTTCCCACAAAATGTTAATAGGAGGATTTAACTCTCAATGTAGCTTTTCTAAAGCTAAGAGTGTTTCAGGCTAGAGAAATGTTATTTTTTGTGTTATTTTTAGCTAAATCTGTAGTAGGCTTGTATGTCATCTTGTCCTCTTCAGAGACATATGTTTGGAATGCAGGACAGTCCAGAAGAATCAGATACATAAAACTATTTGTCGTAGCTCACAACATTCATTCTGCAGTTGCAGATCTTGGAAGCTAAGGAATTTTGCTTTCACAAATTGTCAGTACGTCACATTCTTAGCAGAAAAAACAACACTGAACTGCAGTTCAGCAGTCACAATTACTTCAGAAAGTTGAAAAAGGAAAAGTTTTCCTTCTGAATAGCTCATGTTCAAGAAAATAAAAAATTCAGCTGAAAATACTTCCTGAGACAATAACAATAAGATGAAGCACAAAATAAAACTAAAACCAGCTCATTAAACAGAGCTAGATGGAGGACTTTCCTTCTGCAAATGGGAACCCATCCCTGATGGATGCAGTTGCTGGCATTATGCCACCAAGAGAGGATGCACTGGTGGTCCTGGGTTCTTCTGAAGAGTGGTGGTGTTGAACAGTATCCGTCAGTGGACAAACCCTGAAGACACAGGCTTATCCGAAAGGCAGGACACACTGATTTTAAACCTTGGTACAAGCTGATGTCCTGCTTCCTCCAGTAAAATCTGTCTTGCTGGAATTTCTCCATGTGCCGTTGAGTACAGTGGAGTACATGGAGCGAAAGCTCTGTCTTCTTTCTAACAGAACCAACCAGGCCACCCGGGCTGGATGGAGATGGAATTTCTCTGGATACCAGATTCAAAGGCCCAGGAGCTCTGCTTTTACATCAGCATTTCTCCCTTGCTCATTTTGCTGTTGAATACAGCCCTTCTGCTGCAACCCCTCTCATTACCTCCAGCCTCTTCTAGCCACAGCCATAAAGGTTTTTCCTCACTGAACTGCTCTGAGCAGCAGAGGAGGGATGAAGATTCCATTCAGGAGAGAGCAAAGCCTGCCAAGGCTTGTTGGGAAGATTGACAGCATGATGTATTGCTGGGAGTGGTTCTTGTAGATTTGCCTGTGCCCTGTGAGTATGCCTGTACACCAAGGTATCGCAGTTATTAAGACTGAATGAGATATCTTGGTGGTTAAGGCATTCATTAAAGAGCTGGGAACCGATCCAGAGTGAGTGCCAAACCCATAGGAAAACTGTTGTGCCTGTCCTGAAAACCTGGGCTTTCATTTTCAAAGGCATTTCCAAAACTGTCCCAAAAGGAAAGCATTTTATTTCCGGGTAAATGGAACATCTGTTTCAAGACAAAATATATTTCTCTGTTTTCTTTTCATTTGTTCCAGGAGAGAAGAGGAAAAAAATAAAAGGAAAAAAATAATGCATGTACATCTTGAGGTTTAGGTAGATTTCTCTTTCTGTTTCAGATTTTGAACAAAATCAGTAGTTTATTCACACACCTCTGGTGAAATGCAGGAGCTTTCCTATGCCATACAGTTCCTTGTAGAGAGGTGAATAATATTTTTTTTAATTCACCTTACTGTTTTATTTAACAGTAGTGGTACTCAAGATGCATTTTTATAACTACAGGAGCTCAGCAGAATACTAAAAGATAACCTATAATGGTAGGATAAACGTAATGCTGATCAGTCCCAGGATTTCATTGCTGCTGATCTGAAATAAGCAATTGCTTCTGAGCAACAAAGACAAAAGTGCAAGCAGAGGACATGACTTTAGGAATAATAATAAACAAAGCTGCAAAAATGAACCAATATCTTCACTCCTCACTGACTTGGCATGGCTTACAGAGGTCTGGGAACTTGCTAACAAGACTGCCAGCATTCCAAAGGTTGAACACCACTATTTTTAAATAAAAGTAGCTAGGAGTATATCTCTGAAAGTCAGAACAGTCTCCAATATGCAAAAAACATCCCTGACAATGTGTAGCTATTGGCTTAATACAAAAAGCTATAATTCAACCCAGAGCCATAACTAGCAAATATCAACTCTAAGGGCCCATTTCAGGGGGCTACTAAAAGTAAACTGTAAGCAACATTCCTGAGAATGCATTTGAGTTCTTGCTCTTAAGTTGAGAGCAAAGATGATTGTTATGACTATACTGGCATTTGTGAGGAGCTCATGCGGCTAGGATAGATAATCGCATGGGGGCATAAAGGGGACAATGGCTTGAAAAGTGTAGTGATGATAAATCCAGATTACAAGGAACAAATCAAAATTCTGGAGAGTGGCATGAAATGAAGTCACTGCTGGCATCGTCTCTGCAATTAAAGCTGTCATTGTTTCATTTATCATTTGTAGATCATGGGTCAGATATTCTTCTCATTTATAAGCAGGTAAATCTGGACAAACTTGAATATAGCCCATTAACAGAAAGCATGTTGGCAGCTCTTTTGCTGAAGTTAAAATTTCACCTGGGACACTGACAGTGGATGCATACTGGGGACATAATTTGGGTCCCCTGTGCTAATATAAAGCCTAATTGGATCCTGAGTCAATTGCTGCAAAAAGCTAAGGTAGCTGTAGCATGGCCCACAAACTGCCAATGTTCTATCCAGTGTAAAGTTTAGAAGGAATAGGCAGTTGAATATTTTATTGGATAGTGAAATGTTAGGAGGCCCTGTGACTCTGACCCAAGAGCTCATCCTTTTTCTAGATTACCTTGAGCTGCAGCTCCAACTGTATGTGCCAATATGACAGAGGGATCTCAAGTAGGTGTAATTATTTCCTTTTTTTTGAAGTTGTAGTTGTCCTGCTAAATATAAATACTGGTTGAATTTGTGTTGGTTTTCTAACACTGCAGTTTTCATTTTGGTTTTATTTTTTATTTTTCTGATATTAGACATGCATTCTTCAGGTCCATATGCATGGATCTCTGTGCTTAGTCATACATTCATGTCGTATGAGGCAGAGATACTTGGCATGGTAGGCTTATTGCCTGCTACTGTGTAGTGCCATGTAGAGATACAGTTGTAGCTCCTGGAAGCAGCATAATCAAACAGAAAGGCATTCCCTTAAGACTTTATTATCTCTGTATTTTAGCATGGCTACTTATTCTGGGTGCAATGATAAGGGTCAGGCTGATGCTTGCTGGCTGCAAGACTGTCTTGTAGGGGTCACCTCTGTGCCCCTTACTGGGACACAAAAGTATTCACTAGGGAATGCATTCAATAACACCATCAACATCTAAATGCAACAGCAAGTCACACAAAAAAGATTAAGGATTGTGAAAACAGATCACTGTGCATGTGTTTAGCTATGTCAATTATACTACCTTTGAAAGAGCCATGTGCCAAAATCCCTGACACCATCTACAAATTTCACCCCTGGAAATCTTATTTAGAGCAATAGTGAGGATAGGTAACTGATGCTGGCAGTTTTTCCCTACCTGCTCTGCACCTGTAATCTGAGGTGCACACAGGTATGCACATGCATGCACACACACACCCCTTGTATCAATGCATAGGCATATTTTGTAGACCCTAGTCCATTCCTGCAGTATAGTTGGTGAACTGGAAAATTCAGGTTTTATTATATTGCAATATTTTCACTCTTCTGAAAAATGTCCCATACTTTGAAGTTACTTGGATTTTTGCTGTTGTCAGTCTGAATCTGTTACCCACAAGTCTTGCACAAAAAGTGGTCTCTTTTGTGTTAAATGATTCACACAAATGAGTGAAACAGATACACACCACACAGTATTTGTGCTCAGCAATTGAGATGCAGCCACATCCTTCTACTGAAATTGCACACAGATCCATTAGGAGCAGAATCCTCATCAGGTGCATATCTGATTCGTCTGTGTTTAAAGAATTAGATCTATTTGAAAGTGACATATCATTAGCAATGAAAATAAAATTGTTCATGTTCTTAATGCCACATTTTCAGTTACCAGATTACATACATTTTCTGGCTCATTTATGATAAGATTAAAAGATCATTTGGGTGATGTATGTGCACTATGTACAAAACCCTAGATTTTGTTCTGTTCTTATTTTTAAGGAGAGATGAAAGCAAATACAAAGATGAAATACAGCAAGGCTGTCTCTGACATATATTGCTAATTTGCCATGCCAGGAATTAGTGTATAAATCGCCCTGTGGCAACACTCTGCCATCAGCTCCATGCTATGCAACCCTTTCAGTATCAGTATTGTTGCACGGCGTAAGCCAAGAAGTTCTGGGGTCGAGATGTTCTCCATGTGACCAGATATGACACTTTTGGTCCTGATGCTTTGAGACTATTGAATGCAAATTTTCTCTACGTTCATCAGAATTACACTGTTTGTAAATATAATGGATGATTAATTAGCCTACATTTACAGAAGAGTTTTACATCAAAGCGTACCATGAACTCTTCCTGGTTGTCTAACACAGTAAACTGCCATATTACTCTGGTCTTTTTATAATAGGGAGTTTACGTATGTGTGTCTCACTACTGGTTTTAAGAGATTTTCCAATCTGAGCACAAACCAAGAATGGCTGGATGACCAAAGAATTGAGTCTCTCAACCTTGGATTCCCTTCTCAACCCTAGGTTGGCTGGACAGCAATGGAAAATTATGGCTACTTCAAGCTTCACACGGTTTAATAGGAAACTCTCTTAATTCTGGCACACTGCCCAGGGGGCAGGTGGAGTGGTGGGTAGCCTGCACAGTGGTGTGAGGAAGTGGAGTAGAAAGTGCCACCCCTGCTGCTCAGCACTGAGACTCAAAATTGCATTTGCTGTGCCTGTACCTTGGCAATCCTAGGTGGGAGATTTTTCCTCCTTTGAGACATTTTGAAGTGATTCTTACTCTCTCTTCCACCTCTACACAGTTGTATCACAGAGCTTTTTGTGCAGCCAGGCAACAACCTGGGCCCTGAATTAAAATTAACCAAATGGAGTCACCTACAACATGAGATGTAATGGGCAAACAACATCTCAGTAATTGAAGGGTGTTGCCAAATGGGCTTCAGTGAGATTGAGCTTCCTACTACCAGCAGAATTGGGCAGGTGCCTTGATGCTGCAGTTATAAGTCTACTTCATGCAACTTTAAACTACTCCAACAAGGCAGATTATGTGAGCTGGGGTAGTGCTGGGCTAAATAGCTAAATACCAAGGCATCTAAGCAATACAAAACCAACTGTTTTATTAAACTAGTACTTTATAAGTATGTCAACGTTTCCACATTCTGCAGAGTGATGTTATAGGTTAAGAAGACTGAAGGATGCCTTTGGCTAGCTCAAGGCCATGGAAGAAGGAGCTAAAGGAAATAGTTCAAAGGGAAAGAGTAAACTTTAACTGGAAATCTTTGACCAGCCACCAAACAAAATTCCAGTGCCCTCCTAGCACCACATTTTCACTGGCTCCTTTGCCTGCATATTAGTACTGCTCAATGCAAAACCATCTCCTATCTTCATGGGACCGAATCAAACCTCTACTGGAATGGGAGGAATGCTGCAGATGGCTGCCTGTAGGAAAAGAACAGGGAAAAAACAAGAAAAATTTGTCACTGAGTTAAGCTATCACCTAGGCCAATAGCTCTTTGCTGATTTTTTTGCATCTAATAAAATATTTTGAATTACAGAAGTAAATCATAACTGGGTTGTTTTTTTCTTTTCAAACTGTGGAAGATTATGATGGGATTTCTATCTTTTCACAAGCATTCCAGCTGAAGATTGGACTTCTGTGAAGCAGGCCCTGAATAGTACTACCAGACTACAAACATGTTGTCTCATTAAAATTAAAGCATTTATTTTTCTGCTGAATTATACCCAGTGGTCTCACCAGCCCTTCCTAGTACAATCTGACTACCTGAGCAGGCCAGAAAGCCAAGGGATTCTTCATTTGTTTCATGTTCTATTGGCCTTTGGACAGTTGTAGTTACTGATCTCATTCCATAGCATCAATTCAGCTACTGCGACCTATTTCAGAAGCAAATCCAGAACTGGAGTGATCAACACACTAAAGTCCTGCAGAAATGAAGGTGAAAATCATTTACATTGCTCTTACTGGCTTTTTATTACAGAAACAGACGTTGGAGCTTTACTGGCTGAAATAATCAGCCACAGAACTAGGAGGTCATCAGCCCTGCTTTCCCCACCAAAGGCCACAACTGTAAAACAAAATGTACATTCCAGAAATTACAAGTTTTATTGGATATGCCAAAAACAGCATCTAGAGAATAAGTGTATAGATGGGGGGAATGGAAAAAATCATAATAGCTTTGCATGATGTTGCTTAGAACACTACATTTTGTAAATTCACTGTGTCTCCATCCAAAACACTGAAAGTGTTTCTCCTTGTCAGGGAAAATTGGAAAGGAAAGTAAGGGTGAGGTTTTATAATAGAATAACTGATGTGACACAGTGCTTAACAATGCTTGCTACCTTCAAAACACTACAAATCTTGACTCTCATGAGGTATTAATTGAGTATTCCCTCTGGTATTGCAGAAACTGAAAAGCAGAAATATGGAAGACATGTTGAAGATGAGCTAGGGAAATTGAGCTAGAAATTGGGATTTGTTAGCTCTTTTGCCTGGGAAATTCTTACTTGTGAGGTACAAACAAAACAAGTACAGTCCATTGGTTCAAACTCCATGGGATTTTTTGTTTCTGCATTTTGGAAAATTTATCAAGTTTTCATGTAGTTGGTATCAAGGGAGACTGAAGGTACTGGCTGAGGCAGTAGGGGGGCAGTGAATGAAGAACAAACTGCAACTGAGAAATATGAAGGCTAAGCAAATGCACTTGTAGCTGCCTTCTTTGGAGAAGCTGATGGTAATTAAAAAGCATATTAACTAACAGAAGTGTGGCTTGTAAATGTTGTTGAAGATATGAAATAAGTCAAACAAAGTTAAGGTCACAGGAAATTTTCTAATGTGACCACCGGTCCAATGTCTTACTGAAATTAAGTAGATTTCAATTCATAGACACTTAAAGATCCAGGGTGGAGGGTGTTTTTGGAGTAACATAGTGAGAGTTGAATGTCCTGAATTCCTCTGTAAGTTCAGTTCTAAAATATTCTGAAAATTTTAGCTGGAGTCTGTAACAGGCCTGCAGCTAGCAGTTCAGATGAAGTTGCAATGTATACATAGCATGTACAATGCAAACTGGAATGAACAGGGGGATGTATGAAACTTACTCCTAATGACTGTCTTTACTTGGAGGAAATGAGCATGTTTTGCAAGGGGCACTGAGCCAGAAGAAATAGCTTGGTAATGAAAGGTTATGGGTCCTCTTCAGAAAGTAGAGAGGTCAAGCTATTTCCCAGTTACTGTTCTGCTCATTTCCTGGTCATGCAAGAAACTGTGTTTGTTGAGGCAAAGCAGTTTGTGTGCAGGTGTACAGTACAATTCATAACCACATTTCTCCCCCTGTGGTCATGAGCTGTGAAAGCTTTTATGCCTGTCTTGGGTAAGAAAAATCTGCACATACTCCCTTTGGGAGTTCAAAGCCCAGACTGAATAGCATCTTCCAAATCATCCCTTACAAAAGCTCCTCAGATGAAACCTCAAGAGCTTCAGTTATGGTCTTGCAACTAAAATTGTGGTCCTAGTATGCTTAGAGGGCTTGTTGCATGTGTGAGCAGAACTACTTCTGGAGCCGCCGGGCTGCACCTATCAGAGCTGAGGCTGAGCGGCAGTTCACAAGTACCCAGTAGACTACAACAAGGAACAATTGAAATTATGCTTGTCTCAGAAGTTAAATGTTGGGTTACAAGTTCAAGTGGCTCATGAATCTTTTGAATTTAACCAGCAACCATAGTATGTCATTGACAGAGTGGAAATAAAGCTCTACATCAGAACACAGCTTTTTTGCTTCTTGGCAGAAGATACCAATCTAGGACACTTCTGATATCTAGATTTGTTTGGCTGTCCCTGATGCATTGTTGACAAAAATGAGATGGGGAAGAAAGAAAGAGCTCCTGTTAAAGTTAACTTGCCTTTAAGTGATCACCAAAGGACCTCTAATGAAAGATGTTACAGAGCAGTGTGATAAGTTGCAGAGCTTCCCTCACCATTGTTCCTCCACTGTGAGCCATAGTGGCATGAAACAGCTACAGCCTGTGCTCAGTCAGGCTCCCCATGGGATGGGAGTGTCACAAGGCATCAGTGTTACCTGACCAACAGAACTGTTCTTCATCTGTCACCACTAACAGATGTAGCATTTCCCTTAGAAATGCAATGTGAGAAAACATTTAGGGAGAAGGGCTAACACAGCTTTGCCTAACAACATAGAAGTAATCCACCTCACACAAATTTCCCAGACAGGAACATGATTTATGACCACAATGAATCCAAATACAATTGACAGGTTGCTTTTTTCCTGAAACAAACAGTTGTTGCACACTGGGTATGACTTTTCACCACTTTCTTGCAACTGATGTGATGCTATGCAGACAGTAAGTGGCTATACTCTATGAAGATGATAAATGAGGGGTTTGGATTTCTGCAGACTTACATTTTATCTGAAGTTCAGATTATTTCAGGGAACAATTTAGCATTTTTATTCAACAGTTTAGAAGTCTCCTGTACAGTGCTTTGCGTGACTTACTTGTTGGAGTGCTAATGCCTACTTCAGTGGGATCTGGTTGTCAATCAAAACATAATGTTAAAGCTGTCTGTAAATGTACCACACTAGCATCTATTTAATGTAATTTGGACAGGCTTCCTCCCCACCCCCCCATCCCCCCAAAAGAAACTTTAAGCTCATTTCCAGCCGATCCTGTAAGGGGTGAAAGGGTCATGGCAAAGTGGTAGATGGAGGTGAGGTCTCTGCTCTGGTGGAGCTCCTTAAAGCCTGTAGGGAAAGCAGGGGGGTGTGAAAGCTGAGTGGGAAACAGGGCTATCTTGCCAAAGAGATCTGTAATAGAAGTTACACCTGTTAGGGGCAATTTGTAGTAACCCAGCAAAGCTTAGTGAATTGCCTCCTTTATTTGCTTTTCTGTGTTCTTAAATAAATGTCTGTTGTGAGCATTCAGCTGTCACTATATTGCAGCTGGAAGCCCAGACTTGTTAACATGAAGGCAGACACACGTGCGATGATGTGATTTCCACACACTCTGAAGACATTACCCCATAAACAAAATGCACAGTGCATCATGGCCTATGTAGCTTAAATGGCTACATTGAAGGTAGTGGGAAATATCACCTGAGCTGATACTACAAAGTCCTATGAATTGCATCTTATGAAGGTTGTTGTTACAGATATAAAACTATACATGTTGAATTTATTAAAATTGCAGCTTACAGAAATGCGAACTTGGCTTAGCAACACTGTACAGCTATGAACTATGAACACAATCTCAAAACAATACAGCTGAAAACAGCCTCAGGACCACCCTGGAAACCAGTCTTGCACCTATCATGCTACTAGCTTGAATGAGTGGCCTCAGGAGGGGCTGGGTTGCACCTTTTGAAGAGAGGGAGGGTGATGCATGCCCTGGCATACCTGATATACCTAATGCTGTGAGTTCGCACTCTCTGTCAGAGCAGCGGGTGGCTGGTGAGGGGAAGCAAGGAGCAGTGAGAGCTGAGCTCATGGTGATTGCAGTTTCTCTTGCACAGTGTAAAGTCTGATAAACCAGTTATCTTGTATTTGTGGTAGGTCCATCAATGATATTAGAACGAAGTTTATGTAATAAAATGGAAAAAGTGGTCTCTAAATATGTTTCTTTACATATGGAAGAACACCTTTGTGTTTATCTTGTAGAAGAGTGCATAATGTTATGCCATCACTAGAGAAAGTTATTTTAAATTGAGACCTAACCTTTAGTTATACAGGAATGTACATTCTTGGACAGAATTGGGGATGCCTACTGTATTATTTACAAGTGGTGATGGGACCTAAGTACAGAACTAACCAGTAACTTTTAACAAACTGTTTTCATAAGTCAGTATAATCAGACTTTTTCATGAAAATGTTTCTTAGATTTAGAGTTGTCCTAAGAAGGTTTTCTGGGCCTGGGATGGAATCTGTGATCAGCAGGAACCAAATATCAGAGATCAAGGTTTCTTATATCTCAAATAAGTATATTACCAACTAGATATGCCACTTGTGTGAGGAACAGTCTTCTGAAAAGTCTTTTTGCCAGTACAATTCAGAGCAAAACAAATGCCAAAGCCAATTCCTGTTTTTCATTGTTTTCAGGTAGATTTCTGAAAAACTTCACCTGGAATCCGAAAGTGCCTAATGGTCCTCTTGTAATGATGCCTGACCATTATTTTTGTTATGGATATTTGACTGTAACCTTATCATTAAGAAATACTACAATTATTATTGAATGTTTGAATGCCCACAGAAACAACTAACCTGACAAGTCTTTAAAGAAGGCTGACCTTGTGATGGAAATACTCTGATTAATGGGTTGGTCCTTGCACTATTTTTTTTTAAGAATTCTGCTGTCCTTTGGTTTAGACTTTGATATAGCACGGTAGTTTTATTCAAATGAAAGTACATGTAGTGCCCTGTGGTTGGAGAGGTGGGAACTGTTTGTAGGGAGAGTTTTTTAACTTTTCTCACCTGTTTTCTTATGAAGCTCATTTGCAAAGGCTTTGACAAGGCCCATGGTGTACATTCTCTGCAAAGATAGAACTCCTTTACCTCTAATGATGTGCAACCTAAAGAGACAACATTGGGTCAGCTACAATCTTTTGTCTTTCTAACATTGAATCCAAGGAATCAGAAGGGGGAAATAGCTGTAAAACGACATGGCCATCTACTGATAGAAAACGATATAACTTCTAAAAGGTGCATAGCTGGAGGGAAGGGAGCATAGATTTCAGTACTTGGTTAATATGAGTTCTCTAAAGATGCCGTCCTCCACAGGGTGGAATTGCATGAAAAGACAACAGCATTTAATAATGAGCAGGTGTAAACAATGGATCATCAGATTACTAGTTAGAGTTTGACCACCTAGGAAAAAAGTAGTGGTAGAATTACAACAGCATAAATCCTCCTGTGGATAATCTGTTGTTAGTATGTCTGTGCACATTTAAATTTAACTGCTTCTAACTATGCAGGTAGTTATACCATCAAATTCTCACTGGGAACACAGCCCTAGAGGTAAGCATACCGCTGTAGAAGCTCAGATACTTAAGGAGCTCTGGGGTCCCTTCTTCCCCTTTTCCTATTTTTATACCACTGGAAGTGAAGAAAGATTGTAGAAACCTTCTGAATATAAAGGCAGTTACACATCGTGCAACATAAAACTTAAATCATTCTTATAAGTGGTGTACCACTCATACTCTGCAAGAAAAAAAGACCTCTATCCAAATCTAGAGCATCTCCAGTTTACATTTTACACAAAACAGCTGAGAATTTGTTTTTAGTTGATGAGAAACCCCAAAACAGAGGTTTGCTATTTAGACACTACCTTGGTAGAAGGAACGTTGGAAACACCTGAGTGAATAGCCATTGCGAGAAATAAAGCTCTGCCAGTGTTTAAGCAGTTACCCATCAAGTTTGTCTGCAACTCATCCTTCCTGGGTCTTCTGAGCCTCTTCAGCACTGCTTTGATACAAATGTCAGCAAGGTGATTATCTTGGGGACTTTCAGGCCAATTCACCTCTGACAGCTCTGTGAATACCTTTTTCTTTACAAGGATATGTAGAAACCAATTAAAAGTTCTTCTGTGAGCTGTTCTGCAAAATAATTCTTGCACGTAAGAATCAAGTTTGATAATGTTTGCAGCTGTTTCACACATAGTGAAGTACCACCTCGGGGAAGATTATTCCAGTTAGTCCAGGGCTTTAGAGATCAACATTTTTTGCCATTAAGGGGAGGGAGAAGGCCTTCCAGAAGGAAATCACCTCTTCACTCCATGCTCTGCATGAATATCAAAATTATCTCAAGAGAAGGTGAGATCACGAAGCAGAATTTAAATGCTAAGCAGAAAGTAGAAATAGCAACATTTGACAGAGGTGAGAATAAGCTACTACAGATTCAGGCAGAGACGCAGTAACTTTCAATGACCATTAACGTGCTGCCCTAAGACTAGGAAAAGAAAGTTTAACTTCCCCTCCATGGAGTGACACAATGTGCTGGATTTGCTCTTGCATGTGAACTGTGCACTAATAGGTGAGTATTTATGTGGGTATATGTATATTTGTACCCTGTGTGTATGTATATGTACTCCTTGTGAATATGACAATGCAGATACCTTCTGATTACTGGTATAGAGCAAGAGTCACCTTTCCTGTGTCATTCACTACTGCTATGTCCAGACAATTCCCTTGAGATATACCAATTAATTTAGACACGTAATTCATTTTACACATATATATGTGTATGGGGAAAAATGTACTGGCAGTTGTCACCCTCTGTGATTAGATGGATGAGGAATGGATGACTGGAGAGGTTCACAGGCTGACAGCTTCTTAATGTCTACATAACTAGGAGCCCAAATCACGCTACATTCATCCTCAATGCCTGAGAGAAAGACAAGGCCAAAGTTAGTTCTTTCCTATCCTACAAATCCTGCCTGAGTTATTTCATTTTCTGACACAACCCCTGCACAGACAGAAATATACACTGATATATACTGTATCACAGCGGCTACCTGTCAACTGGAAGTTGGAAAACACATTGGCTAAAGAGGACAACAGCATTTGGTTCTAGCTCTGAGTTATGTCAGTAAAATAATTGCACTAGAAAGCTTAGGCTACTCTAGTTATTAGGCAATGCATGTGCCAGGATGGTCAGCCAGGAAAGGAGTATATGTGGTAGAAACAGATGATGTGGCATCAAAGGGCTGAAGTTAGCCTTGTTCTGGTTTTGGTCCGATATTCTCTTTTCTCTTTCTCTGTAGCTGAAGCCTTCCTGTTAACCAAAATCTTCCTGTGTCTTTCTTTGGGAAGCGCTCAACAGTTACATAGCCACAGGCTGTGGTTACTGAGTTGCTTCAATTGAACGAATCCATGCTAATTCTGTAAGAAGCAATGCTGCTTCACCACCACCCATCCCTCCTGCTGGCACAGGCACTTGTGAAGCGTGTGTCAGGCAGGGTGAAGGAAATGGTTCATCTGAAAGTGGCTGGTGTGTGCCAGCAGGGGCATGATTAAAGTCATCCCACAGCTATGGCCTCAGAAAGGGTGGCTGGTGGCTCAAGGGTCTGTAAAAGGCTGGCTGGGGAAGTGGGAGCCAGTGGACAATCAGAAGGGGCACATGAACTCATCCATCTAGAGACCCTATTCACAATCTCAGGCGCGGGAGTCAGTAGCTCCAGGGCAAAGGTACATGAGGCTTTATGATCCCTGCACCCCACCCCACACCCACTACTCTGCTTTTTTTTTTTTTTTGCCTTTTCTGTAAAGGTTGCTTTGAACTACACCGAAGAAAATGAGGAGCCCCAGCTTTTAGATGCATTGTGTTTTTATAGAAGCTGGCCCTAATGCTCAGCTCAGACTGGTGTTCATTTGAAATATGTTGACAGTATGGACACATGAGTGACTTTCAGTATGTAAGGGCAGGAACCTAACCATTTAGATTTAGCTGTGGGTGCTAGCTGACAAAGGAGTGTAAAGCAAAGTGTTTCTGCCTAGAGATTACATTTTGCCACAGGCAATAAGCATGGCTGCATGCAAGTCTTGATGCTCTTTCAGCAGTCAGAGCTTCACAGTTGGGAAGCATGTCTTAATTTTTACCTTAACATGTGCAATGGGATTAAGCACAGCTTGTTTAGAAAATATTTGAAACAACAGATTCTTTTTTAAAATGGCAATATGAGGATAGCAATAGTTGTTTGAAGGGTTTCTTTATTTGGCAAGAAAATAACCTGTTTTCAGTCTCAAATGTGTACTTACTTTGCTCTCCTGAGGGTTTTTTCACAGTTACAAGGGCTAGAAATGTCTGAACCTTTAATAAAAAGTGCACTGAGATTCTTATAAAACATTCAGATTTCTAGTAGACCAGGCTTGAAAAGAAAAAAATGAAATATCACAGAACATGCATTAAAATTAAAATAGCTGGCAAGGTAATAGTATGTCATCTTTAAATCAATCTTTCTGGTTTTCTATACTTTCACCAGCAATTTTTCACAGATCATTATCTGCCATCTGCAAACTTAACTCTTTAAAGAAATGTACTCTTTTATTGAGGTGAAAGAAATAATGGGAATTAGGAAGAAAAAAATAGGAAAAAATATGAGTTATGGGATCATGTTTTAACAAAGAAGTTAACAAAAAGAAACTCCTGTCCTAGAAAACAGTGATTCACAAGCCAGAATATAAATTTAAATCCTCTCCTAGGTTTTGTTTGTTTGTTGCTTTGTTGGTTTGGTTTGGTTTTGTGGGGAAAGTAAGTTCCACTGTAGCTTTTGAACTTCTAACCTCTGATCATTATCAGGTAAGAACCTTATCAATTACCACAAATGTAATCACACTGCTTTTAATATTAGGGAGAAAAACATGCATGGCAAAACTTGTCCTTATCTCCTATAAATGTGTTATGCTGAAAGCAGATCTTTTTTCTTTTTCTTTTTCTTTTTTCTATAAACATGAAGAATGCGTAAAGGATTTTTTTAAAAAGGACTTAAGAATACTCAGTATTTCTCCTGACAAAAATCTTTTATGCCCCTTTCCCATTTTCTTCCAGAAGAAATGACTGCTGCTTCCTTTCCTTGAAGACTAACACTTTAAACTTCTTAAATAATTTTTAAACAGAAATTTTAGTTATGATTCAATTCACAGAACCAAGCCCTGTTGGTGTCATCACATCCTGTAACACAAGAAGATTTCATGGTGCTCACTGCTGTGCCATAGGAAGGGAATTAAAACACTTAACCAAATTACAGCTCTTAATTTTTCCACATTTCTCCTTTCAGTCCTGCATGGTGCCCTTGTTACATCCAGACACTGCCTTCAACCTATGCAGCTTTTCTACTATCTCGAACTTTATCAGGTTTCTGACCCAGATCTGCTTTTGTCATCATTTATTTATTGAGAAAAAATGATTTGGCTAGGCATAAGAATGAAATCTGTCCTTTATAAATGATCTAGGTGTAGGCTAAACATCGGACTCATTCATGGCGAGCTAGCAGTTGCTCACTTTTTCAAGGCTGTCCGTTCTGCGTTGCTAGTTTCTGGTGGTGGAATCTGGTCCAGGTAGTTCTGATGGGCCTTGCACAGTGTCGCTTTTTGTTTTACACTTGAGTACACTATTGGTGCCATGGGTCTTGTAGGTAACAACTTAGATGTGGTTTTGGAAATCTTAAAAACAATCTGAAATTAACTGACTTGACTGTCCTGACTAAAACAGGAGAGATTTACCCTGAAATTACAAAAAGGAGAGCTTTACCTGAATGTGGCTGAGGCAAAACCGCTGCCAGAAACTTCTGCACAAGCAGTGCCCTCTACACCCACTGCCCTTATATTAAGCCTCCAGAAATTTCAGATCTGCAGCGAAAGTATGAATCAATTGCCTCATAACAGTTAACAATAAAATGTTCCTACAAAACTAAAGCTGCTAGATCTCTCAGTGCTCACATTGCCCGGGCAGCTGGCTGGTTTCTAGCAAGGATAAACCAATGATCATCCTGTGGGGATGTGCAAGAATTGAGGGCATCATCAAGAGGGAAACGGCAGTTTTTTACTGACAGTTTGCTTGTGTAGAGGCAGCAACTGCCACAACACTTCTAAAGAAGTCTTTTGCAGCATTAAAATAAGGTTTGTGATTTTCTTTTTCAGCAGAGAAAAGGCAGTAGAAAAAAGTCTTGCATGTGAATCTTTGTTATATTTGAAATATATCTTTGAATTGGAAGTTTTCTGTCACAATATTATGAAATCCAACTGCTGAATATGAAGTGGTTAGCACAGCTGTTACACTCTCAACAACTTGCCAGAAGTCTTAACTTGTGGCTACTGCCAAAATTCCCAGATTGCAAAGATGGAGAAAGTAATGATGGATCCTCGAAAATTCATGATTAGTCTTACCTAATGAACCTTTTGAATGCTCATAATTAAACTAATATTGCCATCTGCCCCTGGCAAATCATCAGCAGTGGATTAAAATTCTCTACACCGAAGACTGGCCTCCAAGGGCTGGCTCTTGGTTGTCCCATTCAGAGTACCTAGCTGGTCGCTCCCGAGCAAGATGCTGTAATACATAAGGGGCTCAAATCTGTGATTTGCATCTGGGATGATGGTGAATACCTGGGATTTACAAGGCCATGTTTTAAGGAAACAGAAAATGCATTACAGTCAGCAGTTAATTATGGCTATGTGTTAGGGAAGGACTGCTAGAGAAGATTTTGTACAGTCACAAATTCAGGTTTTGGAGGACAATATAGATGCTGCAATTGCAATGCTTTGAACATTAAACCTGACAAGTGCTATCATAACACTTCGTAATCAGTAAGATTATTTTTAATCACAAAAAGAACTAATCAAGGTTTAAAAGGTATTGTAGGTCATGATAGTATTTTTTGAAGAAAACATAGTTCTAACCTGTTGGATTTCCTCTGTGCCATGGAATGGAAACTCAAAACTCTTGTGGCACCAAACTTTGGATCTCTAATATTTCTGCATCTCAAGGACCTCCATCCATTTCAATATTGTATGCCTCCACAAGGAAATGAGAGGCACTTTGTGATGTATGGTACAATTATTACATACAGATTGGAATATATCTTATCACAGGAAGGAAATTTTCTGCCAGTTCCATAATTAATCCAGTTATTTCTCAGAATTTGGAATAATAGATTTTGTCATATGAATGAATATTGTCACTTCAACTGAACACAAAACTATTTTCTCTTCCCCAAAGACTGATGCTTGACTGACTATATTTTAAGTCAGCTTTACCATAAAATAAGGATAACTCTCACTGATTTTTATTTATATTTTCAATATCGTATTTTGGAAAATGAATATGCTTATTGCTCTTATTATTTAGCCAGATAATCATTTCCAACAAAATTGTGTTTATACATGTGCAATAAATATATATCCAGTTTGTGTTGTGTCATATGTTGCAGCACATATTGTTCCAGCTTTTAAAGAGGATGATTTTACCCTACAGAACCAATGGTGCCATTTCAAGGTACCATTTTTTTCTTTTCTGTAGGGAAAATGACATTTGGTATGATTTTTCTATCAGATATGAGAGCTATTTAAGTGTACTTTGAGGCTAAACATGATGCACTAAATGCATTTAAAGACTGGGTTGTGTGAAATCTATTAGAATTAGAATAGAAAGCAGATAAAGCAGTTTGGTGCCTCCAGCACACTGCTGTGGTTTTGGCAGTGGCCAATACTCTCTCTTTCATAAAACGACCAGCTGGTCACCTACCAGAACCGTCAGTGCTACATTTGGTGAGTTACACAGTGTCAGAGACTACATTTTATGAGGGACATCAGATTTTTCCTAATCTCCAAAATAATGGATGTATTCCCAAGTAACTGGGCTTTACAATTTACCTGATATTTTAGATCTGCTTCATACCTCAGCATTTGAAACACCTTCCATGCTGATTTTGGTTTATCTAGCTTTTGAATACAATTGCACGTATGGGACTATGTAAACTGGGGCAGCGTTTGTGTATTTCAGTGAACCAGTCCAAATCACACTGTGAAAAGGCAAAAAAGATAGAAAAACAAGGAACAGAAGATTAGTATCAAGAAGATCTTGGTGCTTTTTTATGGTGCTGCTGTAGTTGAGGGGAAGATCTAAACATAGGTAGTGCGAAAGTGAACTGCTAATCTGATGCCAAAACAGCGCAGAGTAACTGCTCAGAGACGAATTTTGTCTTTACACAGCAAAGGTATTTATTTTGTGCAACGTTGGGAAGCTAGCAGTTTGCACTGGACAAACTAACTACGAAGTTTTCAGTGAAAAGTCAGGTAATTTATTGTTTTTGTGAGAGGTTACAACATCTTTCCATACATATTAATTTAATTTCAACATCTAATCATCATATTCATTATAGGCAGGGTTTAGGCAGAGTTTGAGGGAGAGTCTTCTAGAATCATCTTTTGGGGGGATTTTTGGGTTCCGTTCTTCAGCCTCACTCTTGGGGGTCGCTCACTGAATCTTCTTCCTCTCTTGCTTAAACTTGTCAAGTTTCTTTGTTCAACGATCTCCTGACTCATGGTCTCCTCATCTCCTTCAGTTGCCCACCTTATCTTTTCTAATTATTCAGAGTACATTCCTTTAACATCCTCAGTGGAACAGAACAGGCTATGCATCACCCAGAGCATTGTACCAAACTCATCCTGACTAATCTTTTTAAGACCTTGCTCTGTTTCAATCTGTACATGATAGATATCAGGTAATTCCATAAAATAAGGGATTTCTTTGTACAACATGAATCAGGATCATGTATTAATAACAGTTTTTTAGTTTCCCTCAGCAGGAGCATGGCTAGTATTCATATAATTTGAAGTGAAAAGCATTTAACAGAGCTATTTTAAAATTTTTTACAGGATCAAGGTCAATTTTATTTGTGGAAATCTCCTTTTAATTCATACAGCCAATCCAGAAGTCTATAGAAAGTGAATTTGTGTTTCAATCAGGAATGTGAAGTTGTGTAATAGGTGTAGAAAAACAGTTTATAGTAGAAACAGTTTTATAATCCTATTTTTAAGAAGCTGTATAAACTGGTGATTTTTGTTCTAAATGAGCAAGCAAACCTTCAACAATTAATTGTGATCAAAATTGCATCATTGTTGTGTACAGTTATCATGTTCTGTGCAAAATGTCTGCCCTGGAGAGCTTGTTGCTCAGTGAAGGTATCTTTCTGAGACAACTTGTGATGTTCCCATGTTAGGGAAAAAAGGAGCTGTTAGAAAAAGAGGAACAAAAGTAGAAAGAGTCTCCATCTCAAAGCTCTGTAGCTTTCATAATCATTTCAAAGCATAGTTCTTCTAGTTGGAAGAAACACTTCAGATTATGTCTATGGAGCAATGCTAGAAAGGGGCTGATGCATCAGCAGCAGAATTCCAGGCATCTGAAAGTGGCTTAGTAAGCATACCTAGAGGTAAATTGAGCGGTGCTTCAGCTGTTGCATAACAACACAACAGATTATGCTTTGCAGAACTTATCTCACAGTTCTTACTTACATTTGTAGATTTTGCCAGACTTAATTGCAAAAAAAAGTTTAAAATGCAAATAAGGACTATAGGGTTGAGCCCTAACCAAGCACAGGTGATAAATAGTACCAACCTTTTGGCACTGTAAAAGGAATTCGTGCTAATGAGATTCCCTTAAGATTACTTGGTGCTTTCAAGGAGTGGGTTTTCCTTCTGGCCTTTACACTGACACAGATCAGACAGTTGTGATCTCTGCTGCCCTCTTTTCCTGATCTTTGAACAGAGATAGCGGCACTTCCCTGAAATTCTTTTCTAGCAATAAAATTTCTGACAGATAGTGAGCAGGAACATGAGGAACAGGCAGGACTAGAAATTGTCCTGTACAAAATGCCAAATACTCAAACAGTGCACCCTTAGATTTCAAAAACAGTGTAATAAAATTGTTGTAGGGCAAAGGTGGGGTGCGGGGTGAGGAGAGGATAATGCACAGCTAGTGGCCGTAAAGACCAACTTGTTTTGAAATACACTTAGATAAAGCTGATTTAAAAATGAGAACAATCTAATGCATATGAAAGAATGGGAAGACTTTGTTTCAGAGAGCCTTACAGGGCATTTCTACTCCCTTGGCATATAGTCCACTTTTCTGTGTAAGCCTGCATTTCGACTGCCCTTCACCATGCAATCAGTTACTGAGATCATTTTTTTTAATTATTACCTTCTACACTAATTGATGATATTATAAAAGCTATTTACTGTACTTGAATCTTTCCTTGTTTTCTTCTTAAGACTCCATGTGTGACTCCATATATGACCAACAAAGACTGACTTTTATTTTGAAGCTCCTCCTCAACAAAATCAGTATTTGCAGGTCTCCATGTACTGTTCATGTCTGGTTTACAGAAAGGAAGTATTATTTCCTCTTCTGCAATGGGATAAGAATGACAGAATAGTTTCCACACATTTTATCTTTAAATCTTGATTTTCTCAAATTTTTAAAACAATGGGCAGTTTCCTAACATAAGGTTTATAAAGCATTTACACACTCAGCAAATCTTTCATACTCAGTCCTCCATCAACTTTCAACCTTTCAACTGTGTTCAGGCTTGTAGTCAATGGCACTCTCCTGTAGCTCTTCAAAGCAGTCATCTTTTGCTGTGTTTTCAAATTTCTTTAAAAGGAAGTTTCAGGGAAGATGGTCTAAGAGATCACAGTAAAACTGTGTCTCTTTGGCAAGCTGTCCTCCAGCTGACACATCACAACAAGTTTCCAAGGAATTTCTTTTGCATTGGGTACAGCAAACTGTAACATCTACTGCCGTGATTGGTTGCTCAAATAAAATCATCACTTCAGGAGTGTACTTTCTGTTTGGGCGGCAAGCTATCTCTACAGTCAGTGTCACAGTCCCTTTCCGTATGTGGGGATGGGAGCAAAGACAGCAGACAATTAAGTTCACAGAGCCTGGTTCTTTCTGCATTGCCTTTGTCTAGACTTGAAATGTGTTTAGCTAGACTGGAATTTTATTCTATTTTTTTAAATTTCTCTTTGATAAGAAGAACCATTTCTGTATCTTTAAAATCTTTAAATTGACAGGACCTTTTGGAAGTAAAGAAGCAGCATAAAAATAAATTGAAATAATGAGTGATTTGGGAAAGCAGGAGTATATTAAGGTAAGAGCATGATGCAGTCAAAACAAGTAAACAGCTTCCTGCTGGCTCTGTATTTGCTCTCCAGAGGCTGGGGCAAGTATAGGAGGAAGAGCTAGGATGAAGGAAGAAATGTGCAGCCCAGAGAAGTGTGAAAAGACTTTTGTTTGTCCAGTCCAAGTTCCAAAATGAACCTATTTCTTTTTTCCAGTGTCTTCATGTCACTTCTTTGATCTTTCTGGCACTGAGGAGATACTAGCCACCTTAGAAGAGGAAAGCCATCTAATGGCCAGAGATCTCCTGGGAGCAAAGATGGAAACTTGCTTGGGAATTTTGAAAGTACGTTTCAAATTGGAAGCTGGCAAACAGTACCCACCATATCTTTGCAATAAAACGATACCGGTGCACATGGCGGACCAGCCTTTGCCAAACCATTTGCAGTACCATCTGAGGAAAGTTTTCAGAAGTGTCATTCCTTGCAACGTAACTTCTTTACCTCAATTGCAAGCATAAATTGCAAAGCAATTTATCTGTACAGGAGAAATTCTGAATGTGAAGATGCAGTCCTGATTTTATGGAAGGTTTTTTACTTTTTATTGCAATTTTTGGTCATTCTCAGTCTATGAAAAAAGGCCAAAAAAACCCACTATTGCTGCTTTATGCATAGTATTTTTAAAACACAGAGGAGGTTTTTTCAGACATGTTTTTACACCAACAGCAAGATTTAATAAAAAATTACATTGCTTAGTGTGGCTTTGCAAAGAGTTTATTGCTTCTGCTTTCGTACTCGTGACCAGAACGTAAGATAAGTAGTATTCTTTAACATAAAGGACAAGTGGTCACAGTAACTTAGTGTCAAATTAAAATTGCATGCATCTTTCTTAAGACAATTTTAAGAGGAGGTAGAAAACCTGTAGCCATTAAAAATATATGTCTGGGATCACAAAAGAATATCCTCTCTTGCAGTACTTAAGCACAACTGAGTGCTCTTCAAGTGTTCAGAAAGTAAGTCTGAAGCTACTTTAAAGTGCTGCAGACAGTGTGCTTTAATCTTATGGGGGCATCCAGCAGGCTACATAGGTTTGAAAGGAAACTTGCCTTGGCTTCCAGATTGTTTATCTTCAAGTTATCAAGTATTTCAAAAGCACAGCAGCTGTTGCAGTAAGGCATGAATTGATTTTTCTTTTCCCTGTAGTGTCTTTGTTTCAAATTAGTTCCTCTAACTACTTGATTATTTGAACCCCTCACTGTAATGCTGGAAAGTTTATGTTTTTTATTACTAAGGCTTTTTTGTTGTTTATTTTTAAAATTACTATTTCTCAAATAGTGTATAATAGAAAATGAAGATGTTAAGGATATTTGGAATTGCAATACTACAGCAACTAAAAAGTCATGTTACGAAAGGCACTGTACTGTGAATTTCAAATAAAATATTGGTAAACATATTTAAAGCATCCTCCAGAGCAGTTATTTTTTATAATGACTACTGATGCTGTATAAGTAGGTTGAAAAGTTAATATCAAAGTGATGGCTGCTATAAAATGAGTGATATTTTTTTGTCTGTCTATAATTTGATGGGAAAAAAAGTTAGTCCTGTTCCAACATTTTTTCCTAAGGAAGTTAGCAATACCTGGCCAGGGGATAAATTCAGAAAAATTAAGAATTGCCCTCATAGGTGTCAGTGGTTCTAAAAGAGTGCTAAAATTGAAGTATGTCAACATACTTGCTCGTACTGCTTTATCGCTGCTGGAATTTTGCACAAGTCTTGACAGAAAAAGTTACTTCTACAAGTCTGGGTTTCTCTTAACTGACTATATTTGTAAGCCTTTTCTAACCCTGTAAGGACTAATTTCCTAACACTTGAGACACCAGACAGCACTGGAACCTTGAAGTACACAAGGAAACAATACACTCAGCCTTTCTTAGGAAAGAAACCATACCCTAAAAATTTGTGCTGTAATGCTGGGAAGAGGGACAAAAGCAAGAAAAGGTCACAGGTGAAAGAACTAAAATCCTTCACTGAAAGCACAAAACTTTTTCATTTATGAATTCAGAAAGACAGACATTAAATGATGGGGAGTGAAACAGGCAGTCAGGAAAGAAACCTGCCCATTACTGTTATAATGAAAGAGGCGACTTGAGCCAAACAGATTTAAACATATGAAAAGCAGAAAGCTTCTGAAATTAATATTGCCTTTGCTGTGTTTCCAGCAGGTGAAGAAAAAACACAAAGACTCATACAGAAAACAGGAGAGAAATTACCATTTCTTTCCTTGCTACCAAGCACCATGGGGGCACATGGGACGGGTTTCTTAGTAGGTAAATCTCAGGTTCAGCTAGAAAAGGACAGCAAAAGTGAAGTCACTGGTGCAAAGTAAAATTAATATATGCTGTATGCCACAGGCTTGTCAAACAGACAGATCATTTGGCTGCATTTCTTTGACAGATACTTTTCTGCATATTGAAGCAGAGAAAACCTTCTGGTTAGAGCTTCTGCTCTAACAAAAGTTTTGTTGCACCTTGAACTGCCTGTTTTCTATGAGCATGACCAGGGACATGGAAGGTCATACTTTCCTGCAAGTGTGTTAATAATAATTACAATACAGCAGCAGATGGTTGAGCCCTCACTTACAAAGATGCATGTGCATGTGCAGACAGCACACTTGCAGTGTATGCCCTTAGGCATACCAGAGAATAAAGCAGGGAAAGGCTCCCTCCAGAGCACCTGATGGATGGGTCGTTAACACATGTGGTTATCAGAATAGTGGCAACCAAAAAAGCTCTCTTTACCAGAGGAAAATAAACTGTAGGGCATCATTAATCATAGAATATCTCAAGTTGGAAAGGATCCATAAGGATCATTGAGTCCAGCTCCCTGATCTTCATGCCCTGACCTAAAAAGAGACAAATCTGGATACCACCTTGGTAAGTAGTATATCAAAAAGGCTTTTTTTCCCTTGCTGTATAGTTGGCTAAGTTTCAGTGGCCATTGCTTTTGCTTTTCTTTATATATGTAATATTTTTTATAAAATAATGTAGTCTAATGTCACCACAGGGATGCTGGGAATAGTCAGCAAGATTAAGAACTCTGATATTCATTGAAAAAGCTCAGATACTATAGCTTAGGCTTTGAGTTTGACCAAAAGAACCTTTTTATTACTTTTAATAGTCTACAAATTCTCCTGTTTCCAAATCCTGGACTCTAAGGTTTCTTTTTCAGATTTTTTTCCACCTGTTTTCTTAAGGTTTGGGCCTTTAAATTTCCAAAGTGTTCACACATTGCAGTCAGTGTAATAAAAGTTCATTTGTCTATTCCTACATGCCGTTGTAACTACTCAGTCATATAAGATCAATTTCTGACTCAAGCTGTTTATGGTCTAGTACAGATATAGCAAAGGTGGTTTATAAGGAGTAGCAGAATTAAAAGAAGTGAGGATGACCAAGGTATATATATCTTTAATTAAATTTTGAGCAACAGTGGTGTTGTCTGAGTAAAGGGGCTTTGCTGCAGGCTAACAGTTCTAGTTGTCATAAAGCTGAGGGTAACAATGAGTAGGATTTGGGGTTACATAAGAGGGCCAGAAGATCAACATCTGATTTGCAGAAAACCTCTTAACAGCTCTGCTGTTCATTCAAAGACCTCATAAAAATGAATGCGGACAGACAGGGGACCTGCTCTAGGAAATACATGAGGACATCAAGATACGTCTGCTGCCCAGGGCTTCTGCTGCGTTAAGCCTAAAGATGCATGGTTTCTCAGACACTCTTGACATCTTGCTCAACTCAGCTGCCAAGCAGTCAAAATCCTGTCAAAGAAGTGGTGCCTGTCCATGTAAATGAAAAGCTGCATGGTAGGGGAGCACCCTCAGCTTTCTTAAAGCTTCTTTTAGTTTTATCCCTCTAGAACTTTCCTCCTGCCACTTGAAGCCCTGTCAGACACCTGGCCATACAGTCATGTGCAACACTAAGAGACACTGGGCAGACTGCTTACCTCTCCTTGCTGCTACATGCATGGTGCTTCTTCTTTGGGTCAGGGTTGCCTCATTCTCATACATTTTGCAGTATAAAGCCAGAAAGAAAAGTTATGCTTGTTGGTTTGATTTCTTATTTTCTGTCTATATACCAGGGAAATATAGTATCTATGTACCAGGGGAACCTCGTCCATCCGATTCCTACCAGTTTGATGCTGGCACAAGAGATACCCAGAGCCTGCAGAGGGATCACAGGTCAGCAGGAGAGCGCCTGAAGAACAGCACAAATTAATTCCAGCCACTTCAGCCAGTAAGTCAGCTTCATCGGGGGCCCAACTTAAACACCTCTATGCAAATGCACGTAGCATGGGGAACAAACTAGAGAAGTCAGTCATGCACACACCTGCAGGGCTATGATCTTATTGGCTTCATAGAGACATGGTGGGATGGCTCCTATACTGGAGTGTTGGAATGGAAAGATACAGGGTCTTTAGGAAGGACAGGCAGGGGAGATAAGGAAGGGGTGTCACTTTCCGTGTCAATGACAAGCTGGAGGGCATGGAGCTCCACCTGGGGATGGATGAGGAGCTGACCAAGAGTTTATGGCTCAGGATTAAAAAGAGGGCAGGGACAGGTGATGTTATAGTGGGGGTCTGCTACAGACCGCCTGACCAGGAAGACCAAGCAGATGTGAGGCCCTCTATAAACAGACAGGAATAGCCTCATGTTCACAAGACCTGGTCCTTATGCGGAACTTCAATATCTTTTGGGGGGACAACACAGCAGTGCATAAGCAATCCAGGAGGTTCCTGGAATGCGTTGATGATAACTTCCTTCTCCAAGTGATAGAGGAGCCAACAAGGAGAGGTGTTATGCTGGGCCTTGTACTCACCAGCAAGGAGGGTCTGGTGTGGAATGTGAAGCTCAAGGGCAGCCTTGGCTGCAGTGACCATGAAACAGTGGAGTTCAAGATCCTTAGGGCAGTGAGGAGAGCACACAGCAAGCTTGCCACCCTGGACTTCAGGAAAGCTGACTTTAGCCTCTTCAGGGTTCTGCTTGGTAGACTACCATGGGATAAAGCCTTGGAGGGAGGAGGGGCCCAAGAAAACTGGTTGATATTCAAGGATCACCTCCTCCAGGCTCAGGAGTGGTGTATCCCAACAAAGAGGAAGTCAGGCAAAAACACGAGGAGGCCTGCAGGGATGAACAAGGAGCTCTTGGACATACCCAAATACAAAAAATAAAAAGCCTACAGAAGGTGGAAGCAAGGACAGGTAGCCTGGGAGGACACAGAGAAATTGTGCAAGCAGCCAGGGATCAGGTTAGGAAAGCCCTGATAGAATTAAGTCTGGCCAGGGACACAAAGGGCAACAAGGAAAGCTTCTGTAGGTACATCGGTGAAAAAAAGAATAGGGAAAATGTAGGCCCTCTTTGGGAAGAAACAGGAGACCTGGTTACCTGGGACATAAAGAAGTCTGAGGTACTCAGTGACTTTTTTGCCTCAGTCTTCACCAGCAAGTGCTCCAGCCACACTGCCTAAGCCACAGAAAGCAAAGGCAGGGACCAGAAGAATGAAGAACCACCCACTGTAGGTCAGTTTTGAGACCATCTAAGGAACTTGAAGGTGCATAAGTTCATAGGACCTGATAAGATCTGTCTGCAGGTCCTGGGGTAGCTGGCAGATGAAGTAGCTAAACTACTATCCTTCGTATTTGAGAAGTCATGGCAGTCTGGTTAAGTTCCCAGTGACTGGAAAAAGGGAAACGTAACCCCCATTTTAAAAAAGGTTAATAAGGAAGACTCGGGGAACTACAGGCCAGTCAGTCTCACCTCTGTGTATGGCAGGATCATGGAGCAGATGCTCCTGGAAACTATGCTCAGGCACATGGCAAATAAGGAGGCAACTGAAGACAGGCAACATGGCTTCACTAAGGGCAAATCGTGCCTGACAGATCTGATGGCCTTCTACAATGGGGTTACAGTGCTGGTGGATAAGGGAAGAGAACTGATGTCATCTACCTGGACTTGGGCAAAGCATTTGACACTGTCCCACACAACATCCTTGTCTCTAAACTGGAGAGACATGGATTTGACAGACAGACCACTTGGTGGATAAGGAATTGGCTGGATGGTCACACTCAAAGAATTGTGGTCAGCAGCTCAATGTCCAAGTGGAGAGCAGAGACGAGTGGTGTTCCACAGGGGTCAGTATTGGGACTGGTGCTATTTAACATCTTTGTTGGTGACATAGACAGTGGTATTGAGTGCACCTTCAGCAAGTTTGTTGACAACACCAAGCTGAGTCGTGTGGTTGACAAGCTGGAGGGAAGAGGTGCCATCCAGAGGGACCTTGACAGGCTTGAGAGGTGGGCCTGTGCAAATGTTGTGGAGTTCAACAAGAGCAAATGCAAGGTCCTGCACCTGGGTTGGGGAAACCCCTAGCACCATTACAGGCAGGGCACAGAATGTATTGAGAGCAGCCCTGAAGAGAAAGGCTTGGAGGTGCTGGTGGACAAGAAGCTCAACATAGCCCGTCAATGTGGGTTTCCAGCCCAGAAAGCCAGCCATACCCTCAGCTGCATCAAAAGAAGCATGGCCAGCAGGTCGACGGAGGGGATTCTTCGCCTCTGCCCTGCTCTTGTGAGACTCCACCCAGAGTCTTGTGTTCAGCTCTGGGGCCCCCAAGACAAGAAGGACACGGACCTGTTGGAGCGAGTCCAGAGGAGGGTCACAAAGTTGATCAGAGAGCTGCAGCACCTCTCCTGTGAAGACAGGCTGAGAGAGTTGGGGTTGTTCAGCCTGGAGAAGAGAAGGTTCCAAGGAGACCTTATAGCGGTCTTCCAGCACCTAAAGGGGGGCTACAGGAAAGCTGGAGAGGGACCTCTCACAAGGGCATGTAGTGATAGGACATGGGGTAATGGCTTTAAGCTGAAAGAGGGTAGATCTAGATTACATATGAGGAAGTTCTTTACGGTGAGGGTGGTGAGACACTGGAACAGGTTGCCCAGAGAAGCTGGTGATGCCCCACCCTTGGAAGTGCTCAAGGCAAGGTTGGACAGGGCTTTGTGGTCTAGTGGAAGGTGTCCCTGCCTATGGCAGGGGGCTTGGAACTAGATGAAACTAGATGATTGTCAAGGTCCCTTCCAAACCAAACCATTCTATGATTCCATATTTTTCTATCAAAAAAACCCCTATTTCATTTCCACATTTTTTTTCCTAGCACATTATTCAATCCTGACTTCTTACTGGTCTCCCAGCAAAATGTGATATGTTGTTTTACTACAAGTGTTGCAATAAGAGAAATGACAAATTAAGGGCTACATTAAAATCCCAGTGAAGCAAATCAATTCACCATAATCTCACACCTGGGATGTGAGCTTGTTTCTGTGATGGATTAGTGATTCAGTCATGGAAATTAAGTATTTTGACTGATTTATTAGTAGTTTTTGAACAATCTGGCTCATTTGATAAGATAGGGGCACTCCTGCTGATACATTAATATAAATTCTATCTTATAAAACAAAATGTTGCCAGAATACAATGCTATATGCAAACCAGAATATTTCTTGGATAAAATTCAGTTTTGACAAGGTCTTGCAGAGGAGAGTGGTTTCCTAAGAGTGTGTCTAGCAGTCTACGCTTGACTGAACTTCATCGGGTAATGGGAGCCACATCAGGCAGAAGGGAGAACTGCACTTGAACTTCTCATGATTTATATGTAGGTACTTCGAGTTTTAAAAAAAAAAATCCCCAGACTTTTGCTCTTCCTCTATTAAAGATGAAGAGACAAGTTCTGGGCCAAGGTTTTCATGCTGCAGGTCACCCACAGGTGTACTGGCATTGTCCTGTTTCCTGAAAACGAGAGAGGTTTTGTTTAGATTGTAGGTCAAGGAGAGGAAAAAGTTGAACTGTCCAAAACTTTAGTAAAATAAAGTTTCTGTTTTCCAGTTAGTTTCACGGAAATCAGTATGACGTCCCTGGGCTGCAAAGCCTTTGACCACTGCCACTTTGACCACAACCACTGCGTGGTTGCAGTTTACAAATAAACAGCACATGCTTTCCCTCAGTCAATTGAGGGTTTGCAGGAAGGTTGATTGCTTGATGCCTGCTATGGACCTGTGCAGGGCTCATTGCAATGCTAACAGCTGCATTTTAGGTGCAGTTAGTTTCAGCTGAAGCTGTAAGTGATCCTGGCTGCTCGAAGCACAAAGATCCGAGGGGCAGAGGGAGAACACCAAGACTAGGAAACGTGGTGGCTGTTTTTAGCGTTGTTACCAGTGACCTCTTGTGGCTCAGATACTGCTGTGACAGGAGAGTACTTTGCTTGGACCAAGATGGGAGACTGCCAAGAAGTCTGCATTGCAGGTGTCTCATCTGTTGCTCTGTACTGTGTTGTTGCCCCCTGTACTCCAGCACTGTCCTCTAGCACTGACATGTGAATTGTCAGCTTGCATGTACATCGAGTGTCTCCTAAGCCTCGTCTGAGGAAAAGGATGTTACATGGGATGTGGGTTCATGTGCTGCTGAAATACTGGGTTTTCCGTCTCCCAGAGACTGTTTTTACTGTGGGTTTCTACCTGCTCACTTCTCACTCACTCCATCTTGCATTCTGGTAGGCTTTGGCCACTTTAAATTCAAAACATAGGTGTTAACGGGCTTTCTCCATGAAGCCTGCCCCTGTTATGTACAAAATTTCTCAGAAAGCATGAGATGTCATTGAGGAGAATATCACAAACCCCATGACTTCGTGGACATCTGCCTGGAATGTGCACTCATTTGCAGTTACTGCAAGAAGCTGGCAAAGACAGGGTTCTGTGCTGTAAAACGTCTAAGGTAGGGAGTGTATCAATTGCACGAAACACGTGTACGTCAAAAGTAAGAACAACATTGGTAGATCTGACAAGTGCACTCTGCTTTGAGGAGTCTGGACCTTAAGCTTATATCCCACTGACCTACCATTATCAATCACCACCCAGGGAGCAGATAAGAAATGGGGGGCGGCAGGGGTGCTCCTGAAAATATCTTGAGAGAAGTCCTGGCTGCTGCTGTCACTGCCAGATGCCCACGCACTGGTACCAGCACGGCTGTGTTTATTGACTGCATTTTGTGGTCAATCCAAGGAACAGTCTGAGTACAGTGCAAGCAGCAATTGCTCTATCAGGATCAGTATCAGGAAGCTCTCAGGAATGTCTAGTAGACTATGAGCAAAGCAGTTGTCACAGAGCAGAGTCTAGGATCGAATGAGGAGGAGCTGGGGGTAAAAAGGAAAAAAACAGCTCTTTTTCCTTGCACATTGGCAGAGGAAAAAGATGAAAAGCACAGGATGGCTTGTTTTAACTTATTGTTCCTTTTAACCCCTAAGCAGCCATTACAGTATTGACCTTCATAACAGTGTTGTTGAGACTGCTGCTTTGCCTGCTGGTTAACATGCCTGCAAACCAAGAGTATCCTGGGTCCCCTCTATTTCCTCTTACCCACAGGTGTCACACAGAATATGGCTTACTGCAGCAGCACAGGGAGTATAAGCCATTTACATTTGTGTGGTCCCACCTTCTGACTGGCAAATGTATGTGTGTTCGGCCAGCAACCTTTGGGTGTCCTTAAGCTGGCTTTTTGCAAAAGTTGTGTGGCAGTAATACAGCTGAACAAGCCAGAGTGATAGAAGGTAATGGACACCACATGTGGAGGAAGCAAGGCAGCAAGTAGGATTGCAGCCCTGGACTTCAGGAGAGCTAACTTTGGCCTCTTCAAGGACTTACTTGGAGGAATCCCATGGGTTAGGGCTCTGGAAGGCAGGGGCGTCCAAGAGAGCTGGGTAATATTCAAGCATCTCTTCCTCCAAATTCAAGATTGGTGTATCCCCATGAGCAGGAAATCAAGCAAAGGGGGCAGGAGACCTGCATGGATGAGCAAGGAGCTTCTGGCAAAACTCAAACAGAAGGAAGTTTGTGGGACATGCAAAAAGGCACAGGCCACTTGAGAGGAATATAGGAATGCTGTCAGAACATGCAGGGATGTGACAAGGAAGGCTAAGGTCCATTTGGAATTAAAGCTGGCAAGAGAGGTCAAGGACAACAAGAAGGGCTTCTTCAAGTACATCAGCAGGAAAAGGATGACTAGGGAAAATGTGGGCCCTCTACTGAATGAGGTGGCTGCCCTGGTGATGAAGGACACTGAGAAGGTGGAGTTACTGAATGCCTTCTTTGCTTCAGCCTTTACTGCCAAGGCCGATCCTCTGGTTTCCCAGACCTGGAGGCAAGAGAGAAAATCTGGAGAAAGGAGGACTTTCCCTTGGTTGAGGAGAATTGCGTTAGAGATCACTATAGCAAACCTGACACCCACAAATCCATGGGCCCTGATGGGATGCATTCCCGAGCGCTGAGGCAGCTGGCAGATGTTATTGCCAAGCCAGTCTCCATCACTGAAAGGTCATGGAGAACAGGAGGGGTGCCCGAGGACTGGAGGAAAGCCAGTGTCGCTCCAGTCTTCAAAAAGGGCAAGAAGGAGGACGCAGGACACTGGTGGCCAGTCAGCCTCACCTCCATCCCTGGGAAGGTGATGGAACAGCTCATGCTGGAGGTCATCTTGAAGCACAGAGAGAAAAAGAAGGCTATTCAGGAGTGGTCAGCATGGATTGACCAAGGGGAAATCACGCCTGAGCAACCTGATAGCCTTCTGTGCTGGAACGCCTGGCCGGGTGGATGAGGGGAGAGCAGTGGGTGTTGTCTGCCCTGCCCTCAGCAAGGCTCTTGCCCCTGTCTCCCACAGCCGCCCCAGGTGAGCGCAGGCCGGGTGGGCTGGGCGCGTGGGCAGGGAGGTGGGCTGAGACCTGGCTGATGGCAGAGCCCAGAGGGCTGTGACCAGCGGCGCAGCCCAGCTGGGGGCCCGCAGCCAGCGCTGTGCCCCGGGGCTCAGCACCGGGTCCCGTCCTGCTCAGCCCACCCCCCAGCGCCCTGGGTGAAGGGGCAGAGCGTGCCCGCAGCGAGTTTGCTGGTGGTACAGCGCTGGGAGGGCGGCTGATACCCCGGGGGCTGCGCTGCCTGTGATACTGCTGAAGGTATCTTCAGGCCGAGTGTCAGGGGGACGGGGCCAGGCTCTTTTCAGTGGTACCCAGTGACAGGTCAAGGGGCAACGGGCACAAACTGCAACACCGGAATTTCCATGTGAACGTGAGGAAAAACTTCACCTCGAGGGTGACAGAGCCCTGGGACAGGCTGCCCAGAGAGGCTGTGGATTCTCCTCCTCTGGAGACATTCAAAATCTGCCTGGACATGACTCTGTGCAACCTGCTGTGGGTGAAGCTGCTTTAGCAGCGGGTTGGACTAGGTGATCTCCAGAGGTCCCTTCCAGCCCTGACCATTCTGTGGTTCTGCGATACACGAGTAGCTGTCCTTGTTCATACAAGGAAGTGCCACATTCTTCTGCATCATGCATCTCTGGTGTGTCCTATGCAGTGATTTATGAACTATCATCAATGACCAGTTGCCACTGACAGCAGACAGATGTGTGCATTAAACAAACTGTAAGTCAGTCCTGCTGATCTCAGGACATTTAGAAAATGAGCCATTGTAGTCCTCCTGTCACTTTTGGAGTATCAGCCATGTCTACAGCATTTTGGGGCAGTTGACTTCCAGATTAGAGCCACCTTACAACTGTAAGGAGTGAAATCATCCATCTGCCAAAAGGGAGCTCAGACATAAGCACACAGTAGGCATCTCTGGCACCTGACCTGGGGGCAATTCCTTTACACAGTGCCACTGTCAAAAGAATCACAGAAATTCTTGAACTCTTTAGTACTGTTTATATCCCAAAAGCAGAGTAGGAAATCACAAACAGATTTCCAGGTATCTATGTTAAAGACGTCGTACCAAATTTGAAGTTGAGGCCATCCAAATGACCTTTTATCATCCTCAGACACACAGACTAGTGCAGCAAATGAATCAGTTCCCCAGAGGAATTATACAGAAGTATTTGCAGGCAGATCCCCAGCACACAAGTTGTTGCTTTATCTTTTATTAGCATTTTGTAAGTCCTCCAGACTCCACTGAGACTTCCTCCACTTGCATATACACAATAGATTCAAGACACATTAGCTATGACTACAAAAAAATAAAGACGACCGAACTTCAGATTCTTCCAGTATCATGGATTGCTCATAAAGAGGAGGGGAAAGCCTGCAGAAGTTTCTTATTTCATCACAGACAGTGTAGGTATGAGGTAAATTAAGTGACTCAGTGGAGAAATGAGCCTAGTGACACATGGAGCAAGGTACTATGGCTACTGTCAGCTTTTACAAAATGGTAAGTAACATTTAAGTGGCAGGCAAGTCAGATCAGTAAGTTGTGATACTAACCTGTTGGATAAATGGAAAAATGTTTTTCACGTACAGTTGTTAAAAGTACTGTTGAAAGAAAAGATTGGAAGATAGCATTGACTATACACCCTGAATCAAACTCAGAAGTAGACATGCCCACCATATTAAAACACAAAGCAAAATGCAGCAGACTTAAAAGGATGCAACTGGTACCTGAACTTTGCTCAAGTATCTTACTCTGGACATTTTTGCTAAGTGAGGAAGGGCTGGTATTAACCATCATGTTGTTGAAGCTAATTAGCATGTGCCTTCTGGAAAGTTGCAGGGCATCTGAACCACAAAGTGGAGCAACAGATAAACCCAAAGTTGATACTGGAGGTCACTGAGTCATGTAATGCTCCATGGGGTAACCAGAGGTGTCATCCCAAAATGGAATGGGGAAATTTGGTTCAAGATTCTACGGAATTCAGGTCACTTCAGAATGTGCTGTCTAAAGTCCCAAGGATGTGTGTCCCAAACACTTACTAAATGGTACAAAATACCATTTTGTATTGCTGGGTTTCACAAAAGAGCTGTTGGGGGCATCTGTGCTCAAATCCAATTGCTTCAGGGATCTGTTGCTCAGGCCCGATATAGGCAGCATGCTTGGGTGATGGTATTCCACTAGAGGGTCACTGAAAGAGTTACTCAAGTCATTTAGAAATTTCAAAATGATGAATTCAAAATAAAAAAATACCTCAACTATTAATCTCCAGATGTGTGCTAGCTTGCTTGAGGATGACATCCGTAGGATATCTAGATGAAGGAATGGAGAAGTTTATCTGAACTATTCCAAGAATATATAAGCTTTCACTCTTTCACAGAGAAAAGAGACCATCAAGAAAAAATAAAGACTCCTACAGTGTACTCGAATCACCTTTTATGCCTTAAATAAAGTTTTAGCTTTAAAAAAAATACTACAGTTGAAATACACACCAGAGTAGGGCTGCAAGCTGTACTAATCTAGAAGAAAAGATAAAAACATACTCTCTTAAAAATTGGCAGAAAAGTGGACCTGCAAAAGGAGCAAAACATCACCATAGAAAAAGGCCATCGGAAAAGCAAGAGGTTTGATCCTTGGGATTTATTTTCACATCAGTATGAAAAGGTTCCATTGAACCAGTAAAATACAATCAGGCACAAGAGTGTCACTTACCAAGAATAACTAAAGACATATTTGGTCTTGCAGCCTCACACACCAGGAAGTGGAATATAGAAAATTTTAGTGCATTTTTGTTTGGTTTTTCTTTGCGCCCCCCCCCCCCAAGATATTCACCCTTTTCTCATTTCCCTTCTGATTCCTTTTATGGCAGATCAGCCAAATTCTACTACAAAATCTGACTGCTTCGGTTGCAACAGGTTCTCTCGCATTTGTGAAGAAGCACTGTATAAAGTGAGCTTATAGTGCTGGCTTTGCACTGATTATTACTCTTTTTTTCTGCTATAAATCAATATATAATTTAGTGGAATAAAAAAATAAATTCATTCATACCTGCACACAAAAAAAACCCCAAAAACCTCCCAAACCCAAAAAACCCCACCAAACCCTCCAAAACCAAAACAAAAACCCCCAATCAAAAACCAAACCCACAACAGATTTCCCACCCTCAGCTGCCATATGCCAAAAGGGTGGACTGACTCATCCATTTGAGTATGGCATGGACTGGTAAGAACAGGGGAAAAAAGCAGACAATGTTTTGCAAATCCTCCCTCAGAGGACGAAATTTATTTTAGGGAGAGGTTACAGCCTGAAAAAAATCACTATTTGCTGTTCTCTAACTGTATTCTCCTCATCCCTCCTTCCTATGTGCGTAACTTTGCATCTGGCTTTCTTGGAAAACACCTAATTTGAATACTCATAAACTGCATCATTATTTACCATTTGACAAGTTTGTTATTACATCCACAGATCTGGTCAATGGTGATGCTAAATTTTGATATAACTGAGATATGTCACACAGTTTTCAGCATTTAACAGATCTTTGCCAAAACAGACCTTTTTCTGAGATGCGGGATAGTTAGTAGACATACCTTGCATTAGAACTGTATTTGAGTATCACGCAGCATTGTTGTGTACTGTATGAAAATAGATATGCTGTTTCTGAAAACTGGTTGTCTTCACAAATAGCACCATCAGGTTTGGTTAGACACTCAGGCTAACGTCCCATCGTTTTTACACTGCTAGCCCTCATTGGCAAGCTTACCAAATTTCTGCAAGCTTACTGCAATTGTGCTGCTTTTGCTTCCTGTGTAAGGACACACTAGCTTCATCCTGTCTGCCTGGAATTTTCTAGTGTTTAGGGTTATGTTCCAGCTTTAAAGAGTCTTCCTTAACAATCTCAATAGCCTTTCATATTAAGCAACTGGAAAGTATTTTATCATTATATATATTAATGGTTAATAATATTAATGAATTATAATATTCATATTATCATTCTTCCTTTATTAATTCTCTTGGGTTTCTTGCATCTTGGGCTGTGCTTACTCTTAAGACAGCCAACCTTGATATGGTTCCTTACAACAATTCACACTGTCCATGGTCTGCTCTTTCTTGAAAGGCCTCTGTAGGAGGACATAAATATTGACATGACCTTAAGAGAAGTACAGCAAATAGGAATGTTTTTTTCTAGACCTGTGGTGAAGCACAGCTGTGTATTAACATCATGTGAAAGGGACATCTGCATGCATGGTCCTCATGGTAGGTAAGCAGAAGAACATATGGAGAACCTGTACGGCCTGCCCTTATCAGATTTTTGATGTTTGGGGGGTGGGGTGGGAATCAGCCAAACCCTCCTTTTCACTTAGTCCTATTAAAATCTCAATTCACCCACTCTACTGCAGAAATGAACATGACTGCTGCATTAGGACCGTCTCAAATGGTTGCAACAGTAGATAAAATTAAGGTAACTGAGAATGCAGTGACTTGTCTTGCCTACAAATCATACCTGTTTTGCCTTTAAAAATGAGAATTAAGCAATCTTTCCAAGTAATTGGCAGAAGGGTAGAAAATTAAATTAGCAGAAAAACTGGTTTTAAGGATATACAGCGAATCTTGAAGCATGGGGAGCAGGAAATGACTAACCACAAACTAAGGAAGTCTCAGCCCTCTCCTCCCTCTTTCCTTCTTCACCCCCTGGCTACGCAGAAAGGTGTTCATATATAACACATATTTTAAGAAAAAAATAAAGAAGGAATCATGAATTAAACTGGAGCTTAAGTCCAACAGCTAAAAACTAGTGCAAATCCACTGCAAGGATGAGAATTTTACAGTAATTATTACTGTAAGCATTAATACTTAAACAGGGAAACCATCCTGAAGTCGAGCTGTCTGCATGTATATTTATCCATCCTTTCTCTTAAAAAATTGATATTTTATGCTGATTCCAGTAATTTTGCTTCAGATGATCCCTCACACCCCCAGACTGGTCTAATCCCAGCTTCTGGATGTATTTCTATGATAGCCTATTTCAGGAGTCTTCTTCACTGCAGAACAGCTGAAAATAGCTGTTTCAGAAGAGTAGTAGAAACACAATTTACTTCGCATCTAGACTTCTGGTTTGAGCCAGGAAGTCTTGTGATTGCTGATACATTTAGTTACACCTCCTGCTCTGCATCCACTACAAGTTTGGTTCACAGGACTACTACTCAACTAGGCAAAAGAAGTATTTGCCTGTCTAGCGAAATGGAAGTAAACTACTGAAGGACTGGTTAACAGATTTTTGCAAAGTGCCACTACTTTTTGGTCAAAATCAAGAAGTTTTACTGCAATCACAGAGTAGACATTCATGTGAACTGAGACAATTATGTTTAATAAACTGCTCAATACAGGAACATTTTCCATGTGCCTTTATCAGAAAAAATTAATCCAAATGTTCTTCTACAAATCAGGCTTTGTTCTCTAGTAGGTAGATTTAACTCTCGTATTTACAGAAGAGAGTTACAAAAATTCAAAAAATTCATTCAGTTTATAATGAGAAAGTAGTACTTTTGTGCTATCTTATGCTGCATCTGTTAACCACAAAACCAGACTGGGGACACTCTTTAGCTTCAATTTGCTTGACTGCAGGTGCAGCTGCATTTTGCAAAGTCCATCTGTGTTGTCACCTTGTCCAGACAGTAAATATGTTTGTACAACATAATGATTAGGATACAGTCAACACAGAAAACAGAACTGCATAGAGGATGTAATGAATGAAGTCTGCAGACTTCAAATTTCTGATATGGAAAGCAAAAGAATTCAGCTTTGCTCTTCAAACCCAAATAGGAGAACCACTTAACTCATTAGTTAAGTCCACTTGATAGGGTAATAGCAGTGATGCACTTGGGTCCACCAAGCTACGCACGTGATCAATTTTCAACGCACAGTATGCAGGAAATCACTAGCTTACATAACCTTTTTTAAAATCAAATCAAAATGATTAATTTGAGCACAAATAGTAATGCATTAACATACAAGAGCCTAGGCCAAATAACCTAAGTGGGAAGTACTTTAGAATCAGTCAGTGCTTAGCAGCTCTCACTGTGTAAAAAGCAGAATATTTCAACTTACGTCTCAAAGCATTGTTACAAGTATCTAAGAACACCAAATATGCAAAAAATATTTCTTATTTCTTTCATGCAAGACGAAATCCCTCCTTTTGAATTAAGGCCCAAGTAAATGCCTCCTGGAAACCTGAGACTGAGTTCTGACAAACGATCATTTAATTTTAAGCAAGCCCCAAACCAAGCCATATATATATGCACACTTCAATTATACAATGAGGTAACAGCCGTTTCAGGCTGCCTGTATGAATTTACATAAAAATAATGTTATTATGTTGGTGTGCAGGTACTTAAATACCCGGTCTAACATGTATGTAAAGAGATGCCATATTGCACTCTTACTTTTTCACATCTGAGAAGACACGTTAGTTTTCACTAACCATTAGGTCAACAAAAATGTTAAGCCTTATAAAATCCATGTGCTAGTTTAGTTGGGTTTTTTTTTTTCTTCTTTTTTTCAACTTTAAGGATACTTTAACCGTTGAAGGAAATCCGGTCACTAACGTAAGGGGAAGGCTACAGTGCACTTCAGTCAGTCATTCAGTTAATCAACTGGAAAAGCGTGACTAGCACAAGAATATCGAATTTCCTTTGATTTTAAGTACTCAACTAAAATGCAAAGAATAACTACCTAAGCTGCAGACAGCTGGTGTCACTAAGAAAACGGCAAAACCAGAGCTCAACTAATTAACAGCTAACAGCCCTTAAAATGGTAAAGTAATGCTAAACTGGAGTTTCCCCAGCATGAGTATAACTGGAATCTGAAAGCTTTAAGAAAACTGCTGAAGCCATGTCTGGTGTAGCCTGACTTTCGGTAAAACTCAATGGAAATGACTCCTAGTTAAATACAAGCATCACCAGATCCTTTCAACCTATTTTCTCCTGTGTAATAATGGCTTTTCACATCAAACTCACTTAACTGGAACAACCTTGTCACACTACTGAAGTAATTCAATCATTTTCAGCACTAGTTGAATAAGCATATGTAAACTGTTCACCTTGAGAGATCTTCCTACTGAAGAGAAACTATTTGCTGTGGTTTGGCCTCTGCAGTAGCTCATGCTTTCGAATTATTGTCTGACTAGAGAGCACTCTTACAGTCTTTCAGCAGAATAAAATTTGCAAGCATTCTGATTACTCAGTGACTTTTCACTGCAGTAACTCCATGTGGAAACCATTTTTTAGAAAAGTACTCACAGCCTTATAACTGAATCAGCCAATTTCTCTGATTAGATGGGAGTTGTTAAAACCAAAGTAAATGCTAACTCAGGCCTTTCTCTTAAGCACAATGCCTGCTACTCAACCTGCCCCTCACACAACTTTTTCATTAACAGAATGTTTACTGCTTTTGCTTTCAGTATAACTTCACTTAGTCCAAACACATTTTTTGTTTCTCTGTTCCTCTTCTGTTTTAAACTCTTAGCTAGGCAGCAGGATGTCAGATCTCCGTGGGACTTTCTAGCAAAATAGTTCAAACAAATCTTAGGGAAGAGAACAGATAAATTAGCTTTTGCAGAGAAGTAAAAATTGATAGACTGAGAAGAGAATGTACTACTCTTTCATGAATTTAAGATTTTATTAAATGTGCCACAGTTTTACCTACATTAGGGAAATTATACAAGAAGATAAAATTAAAACCTTCAATTAAAAAAGCTTGAGGTAAATTACTAACACTCTGCAACTACTTGTGTTACGGAAGACTGCTGAACAGGAAAAACACATTAAAAATGGATGTAAATTTTGAGGATTTAATTCTAACTTTATGTTGAACACCTCCAAAGGGGGGCTGAAGATTAATTTCCGTATGTCCTTGTAGAGATTAAGTCAATTGGGAGATGTGACTGCAGTAAGGCTGTGAGCAAAAATATATATATTAAGCAATACAAACCAAAGAAACAAAATTAGGTTTGTGCTGAGCTCAAAGACACAGGTCCTGCATTTTCTTGTATCTCTACTTGTTTCCAGAGATTTGCTTCAGACCTTCAGATCAGAAATATGATTATAATAAACTTTTAAATGTCCAATTTGCTTGTGGTACTTTATGTCTTCACACCTGCTTTATGTTGTCTCAGTAAAGTCCTTTAAGAGTCAGTCTTTGGAGAGAAATGGAAGATAAAATATGGATTTTCATGCTAAGAAATAGCACATATTCCAAATAATCCACCTCTATAAGGAAAAGCTCCCAAGCAATTATGGACAACAGATATAGGTCCTCTGATGTGTGCTTCAGAATTTCAATGAAAGCTGTCAAGGGAAAAGGGTAAATTATGGACCTTTTCCTGGCTGCATAAACTTAATACACGTGGAACAGCTGAGCACTGGTACTCTGCCAAGATCTGTGCTGTTCTATGTGCACTAAAAAATCCCATTTACTACTATTTTTGCAACAGGCTCCCTCCAGCCTCTGACCTCAGGAGTTCCTCACAAGCACAGAAAGTGGCCCCTGCTTCTGTAACTGAGTGGGTGAACATTGCTGGATGACACTAATTTTCCCAGTGACATTGCACATGGCTCAGTAGAAGATTGTCTCACAGAAATCTCTTCCAGCAGAGTTCAATGGTGTGCTATAGATATGCTCTACAAAGCCCAAAGGCAGGCCACTAAATTTGGTAGAAGGATAAAGTAGTGATGCAGCTTCCTAGGAGAGGCTGCACACTGGACACATCTTCAGCATCAATTATCAGCTGGGAAACAGCAGACATCAGGTAAATGGGTAGCCAGTAGTTTTTTCCCCTGCCACAGGCAGACACTACCACCAGTCCAAATTCTGCCCCAGAACCTGTGATTTAAAGTTAGATTTTTCTGAACTGCTTTTGTACTACTGTCTTATTTTTAGCTCCTCTGCTTTTTCTTTATTAAGTAGCTTTAAGAAAAATCCAGCTGTTGCCTTCTCATTTCTTTAGCAGATTATACTTATTTTGTATCAAGTTGGTATAAGATTAATTTTTGAAGAATGCTATTTCAAGTTAATTTCTGCTTGTTTCTATCTCATCATCAAAGTACAATATGACTAACGTTGTCTTGAAACACTTTGTAACTTCAGCTTACACCTGTTTCAAGAAGCAGCAGATTGCCTGTGCTTTTTACTCTGCTCTGTTTCAATGGCTTCATTAGAAGGTGGCAACAACTGAAAACAGATCTTTAATTCAGTGATGTATGTTGCATATGGAAACATCTGACTTTATAGCACATAATTGAAACAATCACAAGGTCAGGCTAACTTACTTCCAGCAATCTCTGGTTCTTGATATAAAACTCAAACATAAGAATGATGCTGTCTTCAAAAATTCAGATTCAGGGGGCAGAGAAGGCTCTAAGTTGGAGAGTGTGTTAGAAAATGGGCCACTGACTTTAAACACCTCTATGTGACCTTAACTGTTTCAAGCAAATTACATTTCAGGTGATGGGACATGTAAAAGCTGAATTCAGTAACATGGCTTTTTTCTTAGTAAAACAGCTTAATAACCTGAAGATTATCCACATGGACTGTTTAAGAACTATATTAAAGACAGTTCAAGAAATGACCAATTTTTTCTTCTACAAAACAGACATTAGATTTGATTTTTGATGAAGCAGATAGAAAATGTACTGGTTTCATTTGAAAAAGCCTCAAATAAATCAGAATAATTTCCATCCCCTAACAGCACACCGCTTCCAACCGGAACACAGCTGATTTTCAATAGAAAGGCACACATGCTAATGCAACCAGAAGCACACAAGACAGAGTATCCTTCAATATGCAGTTAGGAGACAACACGAGCTTGGCAACTTGCTGCTCTTCTTAAAATCTTATTTTTCTTACTGTTACAACCTGAACACAGCTGTCCTTGGAAAGAGTCTTAAATTTATCCACGAGCTTGTCGTGACACACACATTGGAGAAATGTAAGGGGAGTAAGGAGGTTTGCACAACTAGCAAGATACTGTATCAACTTACTCCAGCTGTGATTCCTTCTAGCTGTAAGACTTTTGCTCTCTTTTTTGTTTTAAACCAAAATTTAACTGATAGAGTTAAGCAAAAATTAATTTATTGCCTGTAAATTTTCACAGTGAATTGCATTTCTCAAGATGAGTAGACAGTTGCATGAGAAAAAACAAAGTTGGGGGTGGGGGGTAAAAAAGCAGTAATTTTGGTCCTAGAAACAAAACCCCAAAGTTAGCGCTAGCTAGCTGCCTTGCGATCTGCATGTGCCTCCTTCAGGACTTCACATGCAATCTTTGGGCCTAACTTGTGCTTCTGTCACCATTCTTCCCTTGCAGCACCTAGATGCATCTGCAGAAGAACACAGGGTCTTCCCACTGCAGCTAATTCCAGACATGAACGTAACAACAATTTTTAGATCAAATGCTGCAATCAACTTGCAGGATGTTGAAGTCATGGTGGTGGAAGACACCACATCAAGAGTTATGAATACAAACTCTGCCTCCAAAGCTTGGTAGAGAAAATGGTCACTGGGGATGACCAATTCTCTCCGTGTCCTGTGACACAAAGAATTTAACCTCATGATCTTCATTTCCGCCGGAAAAAGACTCAAGTAACAGATACATGAACCTTCTTGCCTCTCCAGCCCCTTATTACAGGTCCTTTTTTGCTTGCACTGTGAAATTCAAACATGTTAATCAACAGCATGCAGTATAGCATGTGGTAAAAGTCTGAGCTAGTAAAAATAGTTGGTTGATAAAATGTGAAGCAGGACAGTCTCTGTCTATTATGAGTCACATTCAACAATTGTTCTAATGAAAGCCAGAGAGAAAAACTTGGTGGCTTTGGTTTTTATTTCTTCCCCTCTAGGATCTTAAAGTTCACAGAAAATAAAACATCACTGTTCAGTTGACCGCAGTATTTCACAAAGCTAAAACATTTGTTCTATAGTTTTAACACTTAAACAGTTTAGAATTTTATGTGCAGATGACTATTCGTGCAATGCCTCCATCTTACACATCTTACAGTTCTGGTCAATAGAACACTGCCTTCTTTCATAAGTGCTTATTTAACAAGCTTTACCTGTATATAGTTCTTTCCAGGATAATAAAAATACAAAAAGCTGGTTCAGTAAGTGGGATGTCAGAGCACTCTGGACTTCTTTTAATGTCTAAAATACTTAGTGTGATTTTCATTTATCCCCAATATTTTGCAAGCTTTTCATTTATCCCCAGCCTTTCACAAGAGCTTTTCATTTATCCCCAATCTTTCACAAAGGCTTTTTTTTTTTTTCTTTTTTTTTTTTTTTTTTTTTAAGTATCACACACTGCTGTCTTGGACTGAATCTGTTAAAGTTGCTAATAGGAAAGCTAGCCACAAAAATCGAAAATGAGATTGTACTGCAAATACTTGTAACATTTTCTCTGCCATCACAGTAAGGAAGTAACCCCTAATAGGGTGCAGTATTTGGCTGCAGCTATTTGAGCAATCAGAAGGAAGTAGTTATTTTCTTTAACTCTGCTGGGAAGCCTGAAAGTGGCTCAACTTGTTTTTTTAGTTCTTTTTAATTCACAGGAAGAAGCAATACATTTTTAAAATGTTTATTCAGCTTCAGATATCTCTCCCAAAGACACCTGTGGTATATTCAATATACATCTTCCCTCATTCCTTCAAACACACTTAAGCTTTGAGGTAATTTAGGACAAAATACAAGAACACTTTTAAAAAATAAAAGCAAGATATCAGTAAAAAAAAAAATTAAGGCAGGATAAATAGAAAAATATTCTGTCTTCCTTTCACTGCAAATAGTTTCAGCAAAATGCCTTCAAAAAGCAAAATAATCAAGTCACTAAGTCCAAAATTAAGTGTACTTCTCCAGCAAACCTGACTTAAGCAAGCATTTCACCTGAGTTTACATTTCAGGGATTGGGCCCATAGCAATAAGGAAGATAAAGCATTCGGGGCAGATTGTCCCATGTCATTTTACCCCTTACTTAAAGGGGTACAGGAAGGAATGAAGGGGGAAAAAATTACAAAAAAAAAAAAGAAAAAAACCCAAACCTTGTCTTGCTGGCTCCATGTGGGCAAAAGATGGTCACTCTCTACAGCAGCATCTCCATTCATGCCTCTCAGCCAGTACTGACCCTGCCAGTATTATCTTATCTGCACAAAGGAACCTATAATGGTGTCCTGCTGTCCCAGAAGGACCTTTCAGTTGGAGGAGCATATTACAGAGATGCAAAGCACTTGCTGCAAAGGCCTGAGATGAAATCTGTGAGTTTAGAAGATGGTCCTCTGCCCATTCAACGATAAGGGTATGCCACACTTCCTCTGTGAGATAATTCCAAAGGAACTCTGATTTAAAATGTGGCATCTTCTGGCACACGATTATTCCCTGGAAAGCATGATTTCATCCTCTCGTTTACACGCTATATTGGAAGACTGCAATACTCTAAGTAAGATGCTTTTACACTTGTAAGGATATTTTTGGGGAATGACAAGGCAACACAAGTTACAGTGTTTCAGGCTGAACGAAAAAAAGCTAATCGGAGTCTTCATCGTCGAGGTATTCCTCTGCATTACTTAATGTTCGGACTGAACCTGTAAAGAAACAAAGCTCACTCTTAATTCAGGATAAAATCAGGAAAAGCTGCACATTTGCAATGCTTGCAAATCAGCATCTGAGAAACTTGATTCCTCTATCATTTACTGAGAAATGTTAGGGCTACACAAATGGTGCTGTAGGTCTAAGGTAGGGCTAAACCAGTAATCACAACTCCTACATATGAGATTTAGCCTCTGTGTGATCTTCAAGAGCCATCTTCTGGCTCCTTGGAACCTGTACACAACAGCTAGAACTCTTTAATTTTATTCTCTGTATGTATTACATTTAAATCGCAAAGGAAAGGATGGGTGAGTTGGTGGAAAAGCCTCTATGATTTTACTCTTGGAGACTATCTGGCTGTCATTCTCTGCTTAAAATCAAAACACATTCCATCTATTCTTTCCCCTCCCTCTTTTCTCACCCACGTTTTTTCCTGAATTAATATTTCTTAGATCTACTTGTGAGCTTTTGCTTTTGAAGGACAGTAAGCAGAAAACAGGAGTATTAAAGTAAAGTATATCCACCAGATATGCCGCAGTGCCTGGAGAACTACATCTACTTTTGGCACTGTACAAAGATAAATAGCATGGGTTTTTCTTGATAGATGACTATGTGCCCACAGACTTTCAAATATATGGGAACAGGAACATGGCTTACATATAACGTGTATCATATCGTACTACCGAGAGCCGGGAACCACAAGTACCTCATCAGTCATAGCTTGTAATAACATATTAAAATAAACTATTAAAAATATCAGATGCCGACATAATAGGACCGACACAATTCACAGAACTGATAACCATGATATCTTAGATTTCTCCAAGAAGAAAAATGAGTACATTTAGAACTGACCTGCTCAACTGCTTTGATAAAGGAAATAAAAAGGGGAAAAAAATATTTTTTTTCTCTTTGAAGTAGGAGAAGCAGCAAAGAAAGAAAGGAAAGAAAAGAAATTGTATAGCCTTGTGCTCAAGGGGCTGTACTTAAGAAAGGACAAATCCTATTTCTTCTGTATAACAACTCTTTCCTTGTTCAGGAGCACAAACAACAGAATCTCTTTGCATTTTTCTGACAGGATTTTAATAACTTTCATTTCTTAGAATAATCTTCAGCAATCATGACATTTTAATTTCTTTATTTCTCTATTAAAGAGTCACTCAGAGTGACACAAGAATAAGAAATTAAAAGAAAATTAGCAGTAAGGAAATAAAAGAGGAGCATCTGTTGGTGATTGTTTGGCTTAGTTTGGAGGAACAGGCAGGCATAAGGGGGAGCATACCACATCATTACTCTTATGTCATGTTCCCTGTGGCACATTGCTTTTAAAGTGGTTTACATCCTTGCTTTCTTTCTGTCTCTCCACTCTGAAGGGTCTGTCTTCCATTTCCTTCCCTTCCCTTATTGTTTCCACATCTTCTGAACTCCTTTGCCTCTTGCTGACACAAGATGGCATTTTGTGTGGAGTCAGCAACACCAAATGTGATAAACCACAGGTCTCTGTCATAGCTCTGCTGAATTAACCCTCCCAAGTGAACCCTTCCAAACCCAACTCTTAGCCCGCGTAGCTCCTGACTGTTTTTTATGGCTATCAACATACAGATATTTGGGTCAAAATAGTGTCCTCTAAAAAAGAAAAAAGTGTCAGAATAAAAAAATCAGAAATACCTGCACTCTGTTTCTTCTTAAGCAGGGAAGCACAAGCTGCATTGGTTGCCATGTCTAAGGCCAGTTTCTTCTCATTGTTCTTCAGGTCTGTTCTTGCCCCTTAACAATATAAAATTTTCATCATGAATCACTGTCCCAGCTATGTCTTGAGCAACGGTACTACAATACAAGTTTGAGTAGCACAGGCAGAACAGTAATGGACTAGGGAATCTCAACTGTGGACTGCTCTGGAGCAGACTAAAAGCTATGGATGCTCTTCCACAAGCTACAATTGGCTAGGGAACTCACTGGCTGCTCTCCCCTTCCAGGAAGCAGATGTCACTGCTGTTCTGGAGTTAAGTGCCTAATTTTGTCTGCAAAGCAGGATCAAATTTATCTTGAGCAGATGCAATGTCTGCTTTCCAAACAGCTGCCAGAATTTTCTGCAAGACTTACAAAATCAGGCAGGTAAGCTGGCTAAAGACTGTACTTGCATTATAGGAAAACACTTAAAAAATACAGATTATTTAATAAACATTCAGGAATCTAGTCTGCCACACAGATTGTTGAAACCTTGGTGAAGATCTTTACCCTTTGCCAGCAGCATCTCTACAATATCTGCATAACCTTTCCATGCAGCAGCATGCAAAGCTGTGTCTCCCAATTTGTTCTGTGGAGTCAGAGGGAAAAGCAACAGGATTAAAATATAGCAAAAAAACTTCCAGCTTGTACCAAGGACAAATAACATCATACCTCTACTGTAAGGGTCTGTTGGTTTAACCTACCTGTTGGTTTAACTCTAAGTTTGCCTGGGTAAAGAGAACATCCACTATATCTGCAGAAAACAGGGCAGGGGAGGAATAAACAGAATAAATTAATGGAAACAAGAATGGCTTTTTTGCCTTCATAATATACATTTTGGCTAAGATTTAATGATAGAGCAATCCAATCAGCTAATGAAAATCTGTAACAGTCAGACTGCACTGAGCAAACAATCATTGGTCACAAACAAATGCTACTGCATAAAATACCCAAAATACTACTACACTTCTTTTTAGTCTATCCTTCTTCCCGCTCTGCTTCTAACAGGCTAATTAGAATGCCTGCTTCAACAGCAACAACAAAACATGCAGCATTTGATGGCGCCGAACCCCTCTTCTAGCTTTAACTTTGCTTTTAATCAAACTAGAAGGACATTTTAGAAATCCTGGCTTTATCAGTCTAACAAGCAAATCAAGAAAACCAGAGAACAGTCATTTCAAATTAATTCTCTGATACCTTTGTGGCCTCCATGGCATGCCCAGTACAGAGCAGTGTTTCCAGCTTTGTCTAAGCCATTGACCCCAACTCGATTATCCAAACACTCCCTCAACCAGCTTAGGTTGCCTGAAAGACAAATTCAGGTTTTATTATTTCTTTCTTTGAAGTTAACAGAACTAAAAAGTATCAGTCCTCCTATGAACTTATGAGGAGAAAAAGTGATTAGCAGCAACACTTAACAAATCATAAAACAATCAGTCCAAGTTATATCAAACGTCTTTCCTTCAACTCCCAGCAGACCTTTGAATCCCCATGTAGTTAAATGCACAGTGTATTTCTGTGTATACAATCGCAGAGCAGCAATTCAACCAGGCTGTAAACCAGCTCAGCTTCTGAAATCTGCAAAACTTACCAGGTAACTTGTTCAAGATACCAGACAACCGAAACATACAAGACTTCTTCATTCCAAGTATGTCATTATTATTTTGGCAGAAAACAAACAAATCATCTAAAGGATTACACAGCTAAAACCCAAATCACACTTACCGCGTTTGGCAGCTTCATGCAGTGGGTTATCAATAGACTCAGCCTGCTCTGCCACTGAAATGAAACAGAGTAAATTCTAACTACTTCTGACACTGAACAGATATTTGACACCTATGTTGAAATAAAACTGTGATTTATTCCAGAATAACCAGTAATGCATATCTGATTCTAACATGAAAGGGGATTTGTGAGTGATGGACTAGTTTCATGCACTTCAACTTCTTGTGTATGGGAAAGCAATTCAGAGAAAAGCTTGTGAAAATTTTCAAAGAACAGCATCAAACTGATCAGTGACTACAAGCCACTGGGAATCTGAAAATATTTCATCTTAGATGCTATTTCTTTTTCTACACTTCGAAGATGACTGAGCAGTGGCATGTAGCTAGGCTTTCAACCAACAGCTTGCCATCTGTAGTTATGAGTGAATTATTTCCAAGGGGTCTGTGAAGGGTAAGTTTAAAAAAAAAAAAAAAAAAAAATCACTGTCAGTAGCCTTCCTATCTGTTTTACAGAAGTGGTCGGGGTTTTTTTTTTCATTTTCCCTGGAAAACCTGCAGGAGGTCTGCAAATCAAAACTGTTTAAACAAGGAATGTAGTGATCAGCAGACTGAAGTTCAGGCTTCTGTAGACCTTTTCCTCATCCCACAAGCTTTAGGTTTTACTGAAGAGGAGCAGCAAACAGCTCCTGATCACTGTGCTGTTGCAACAGCAAAAAGCTGAACAGCACTGTGAAGCAGTTGCAAGTGGAAATGTGATCTAGCAGCTCTTTTTTAAAAACTTTTTTTTTAGGTGGAAAACCCTGTGACTCCTAAGGGTACAGGCAAATAGGACAGTGTACAATCTGAGATGAGTAGGCTCTCTAAGCCCCTGCGCTATGGCTTGTTCCAGGAGGCAAGGAGAATGTGGAAGGGTGTCTTCAAATCAAACTGTTACTGCAATCAGATGCAATGCAGGTAAATGTAATGTATATCAGCTACCAGAAATGAAAGTCTCAAGACTGTTGTGGCCTACCTGGATCTTTTCTTACTTTGGTGTGTATTCCTCCCATAATGCTTGTAACTGAAAAATTTCACATGCTTATCTCTCTAGCTGTGAGTAAAATAAAATGCAAATGCTAGATTCTGAAAAATTTGTGCAAACAGTGAACAAAATTTTAAAATGCAAGAGAAGCCAGGCCCAGAGCAGCCAGCCATTACACAAGCAGAACATGCTAGTCACATTGAGTAGTGCTTGTGCACAGCACAAAGCATTAATACTAACAACGTCTCAAAAGCCTAAAATTAACTTTTTCTTTAACTCTTGTCAGAAGTTCAGTAGTATTTTTAATGCACATAACACTGATTCTCCTTCCAGCCCAGCAGATGGAGTACAAGACCCCACCAGAGACAGCAGTTTCAGGTCTGTCTCCACCTTTTCCAAAGAGGTTGTAGAAGAGCACATGAGATCACAGTGTTTTAATGGTTAAGACTGAACCTAGGCAGTCCTAATAGTGGTAACCAGCAAAAGCAGGCCTTTGGGGATTTTGTAGTTTGTCTACAATCAGAAGACATGTTCCTGGTACTCTCCATTCTTAGGGTCCGCGTAGGCTTCTGTCTTGCTTACACAAAGGCAATGTGAAAATGTGAAGGCAGAGACACCACCCCTCCAAACCCTACACCTGGCCTAAAACAGAAGTTAAACTGTTGCTCAGATAACTTTTCAGTAAACCACTCTGGAAGCAACTTTTCCAAATTATCTCAATGGAAACACAACTTAATTATGTGTTGGGTTTATTTTAAATATAACATACTCCAATGTTAAAAAGAAATGTGAGTGTAGGTAAGCACACGTAAAATATTCCCTGGATGTAACAGTGACTACCTCTGGCAGATGGCAAGAGCAGAATCAGCCTGGAACTTACAAAATGAAGTGAAATTTGGTGCCATGGTCTCAATAACTGCACCACAGGCTTCTATTCAATTATTTCTACTAACTACAAGTCAGGGCAGGGAACATGGCATTGCTACCATAATGTCTCCTATTGAAGAAGGGACATTAAGCAACCACAGTTACTAACATACTAGCACTTTTGATGCAATCTGCCATGTGGCACTGCAACTCTGCCAACATTTCCTGGGAGGACTTGAAAGACATTATGCTGTGTCATCTGTACTCACGGCTTTTCAAAGTGACTATCTGAATCTGAAAAAGCAATGGCTATTCAGCCCAAACAGATATGGGTGCAGTCCCCAAGAAAACAATGCTTTCTGTGGCTGAATATATCCATTACAAAGCAACAAATAACAAACAAAACAGCCCTATTTCTTAAGTGGGAGGGAAAAAAATAATCAAAGGAGGTCTACAGAACTGTTACAATCCTTTTAGCTTCCTCTCCATATGCAGGTTTACTTAACAATTCCAGTAGTGATTATCTATCTCTGTAAGATCCCATGCTGTGTCAGACTTCCTGATCTCAAAGCTACTAACGGCTCTGATTGTCTATCCTTAGGTGTACTTAAAGAAGGCATTACACAGACTGAAGGAATATAGCCAAGATACTTCTAATGAGAAGACCTTAAGAACTGCAGTATGTTCATTAAGAGTATCAAGAATACAAGCATACCAGTTTTGTGTGCCACCTGTAAAACCATCCTTTAGATCCCAGTGTTCTTCCCCTCAAAACTGAGAACACTTATTGCTGTTAACTGCACAACCAGGAACATGAAAACTTGGCAAACTCAAGCTGTCTCTACGTTATAAAAACATAAGACAGCCTGTCCACACTGATGTCCACTAGTGACTGCTATTGCAGATGCCTTCTGAAAAAAATGTGGTAAGAGGACTGCTAAATGCCAATAGTGTGATCAGTTTCTGAAACTAAACTTATCAGTTATTTTTATTTGGCGATTTCCTTTGATTGTGAATGACCTTACCAAATGAAAATATTCTACACATTACCATAGTTGCTTGGAATTAGTCCAGTTCTCCCTTTGCAAGTTCCTTTCCACCAATTCGTATCACTCTGTACAGAAAAGGGAAAATATTTTAGAAGGGATATGCTGCATCTCAGAAGTATTCAGTCTGTATAGGATGTCTTAGACTCACCATGTCTGAGATGTAAATTATATCTCCTTCTTCGAAGTACAGTTCATCTGGCTTTAAAAAAAAAAAAAATTAAAAAGAAGAAGTAAAAAATCTGAATACATGTACTTAGATATAACAAATACCTGGATAAAGCAGAGTCCGTTCAGCTCTTCCTTCAAAAGAACAATAACACAAATTCTCTAGCAACTACACAACAGCATGACAGTCTTTCATACCGTAGTTTTACTTGCCTACAGCTAACTTTACAGACCTGTGACCTTCCTGACAACTAAAGGAAAAGACTAGGGCCTTTCCAACAGACCACTGTGCAACAAAAGCAGTCAAGTGTATCCTGTGTACCCTTTTGGCTGGTCCCAGTTCATGAAATCTTAGTTCTTAATTTGTTGCCTTTGGAATATAAGAAAAAAAATCACATAAATCGCTGATCTTAGATTGCACGTAGCCCATAGCAGAGAAGAAAACATACTGCTTTTAAGAAGAGCTGGACTTATGAAAGGAGAGGGATAATTAATCAGGCAGTTTTAGTCACATTAAGAACCATCAATAGGCTTTTTCATTGAAAACATAGTACAGTAAGTCTAACAGGCCAACCCTAGCTAGAACTGAAGAAATATTATAGACAAGATTAAAATGAAGCTTCTCAAAACGCTAAAATCTAGATGTACTTACCGTTCTGGGCTCAAATGTATACAGGGCCCGGAACACTTTAACCTGCCCTAAAAAAGAAAATACCAGTATTAATATCATGCCTTCTAAACACAACATACCCGTAACAGTCTTCAAATTTAAATAAATTCATTTCCTTAACGCTTAAATCTACTTGCTGAATGAATTTGTTCTGTGCCTGGCAATGAAAATCAGGATGAGAAGACTCAACCCAGCAGCACAGATTCTGAAGGAAATGGGCCAACTCAACAGCTACATGTCAGCTGCCTCCTGTGCACACCTAACAGTCTTCATAGCTCACCATGCAAGTCAACTGAAGCGTTGCCATCAATTTCTGAGGCAAAGCGTGGTTTCAGTAATATGTACTTCCCCACACTCAGACATGCTGTATATATTTTTATTAATATCAGATTTGTTAAATGATACAGAAATAAGGAAAGAATAAAGACAAAACAATGACCAATGTTTACAACATGTTCTCATACTTGCAGTTGTTCTAATTAGGAAAATAATGCAATGCCACAGAAATCATTGCATCAAGAAAAATGACAAGTGGTCACCAAGTCCTATTTATGGAATGTACAACTAACATGTTCAGATGTTTAAAATAAGCTATAGCCTTTACAATTCCACTAAGTGGGCAATGTTGCTTTTAATAAGGCAGTTTTAAAGAGAGTGTCAGCAGCATCCAAGCCAAGAAAAGCTAACTTTAATACAGACAGGTACAAATTTAATTGCATACACTGCAAAAGAAGCATCCCTATAAACATTTTTTTGTAATTCAAAAAAGGTACATTTCAAGAACATCAAGCAGAAAGTATAAGATGAGTACAGGAAAAAAACCCCATGTATCTTACATGACTTTATTAGCTGAACTGCTTAAGTGCACTGAACTCAATGGAGTAATACATTATGCAGACTGGTCTGTATTGTTTACTTTTAAATACCTTAACTACGTAGCTGTATTTCAGGTTCTTACACTATACATGTTTAAAGTGTAACTTGTGATTGAAGCAGTATTCGGTCCATGAGGACAATGCATTACTTAGACAACAATTAGCCCAGGCTATTTTGTACCCTCAGAGAAAATGATGAACTTACTGCCAAAGGTTAGTACTGTAAAATAAAATGTTTTTACATAAAATCTTGTGTAGTATATTATATGGAGAGAACTGAATAATGAGAAAGTAGGTTTCCTTATGTCTCAAGAATAAGCCTTTGTGTTTCTGTAAAGAACCATGGCTAGAATTTTTTTTGCCTGTTTTTTGCTAGTAGTCTTCGCTACCTCACTATCTAAAAGCCTACACACAATAGTGATGACTTTAGAAAGTTAACTTAAGGGCTTTAGAAATGTCAGTCTAAACGTATATATGATGACAGGCTTAAGAAAGAAGGATGGTACTCAATTCTATAAGCTGCCACTTTGCAGCATACTCCACAGTCCTGGGGTGGCTCTTTAATACATTTTCAAATACCTCTGGATATTCCCTAGCAAGGGCCATGCCACAGCACGTGTTAAGCCCTTAAGTTAACTTTCTAGAGTCATCACTATTGTGTGTAGGCCTTTAGATAGTGGGGTAGCAAAGACTACTAGCAAAAAACAGGCAAAAAATATGAAGTGGTATTTACCAAGGCATAGTAACAACTAAGCAAAACATTTCCGTAGACCTCTGCCTCAGGCTTTTTGGGGCTCAGTATCTCTAAAAGTATAACCACAAAATTAACCCATATAAACTTTCTAGATTGCCAAATGCATGTAGACACTGTATATATGATTTTTCTTCCAATCTGTAACTGTATCCCATGCCTCTCCCAGATCTTATTTTTGAATAACACCATAGAATTTCAGTTTGGTTTACTGGTTCTCTCACACAGCAGCTGTTTCCCAGACATAAAAGGTCCAACACTTGTCAACCGTTTGCCTCAGAAACTAAACAGCTGCACTGTGGCAACAGCTAAAAAGGATGAACCCTCTGTTCAGTTTGTTACCCATATAGAAATGATGAACAAGGACATTAGTCATGTGTTCTAGATCTAAAAACTTCACAATGATATCTCTGAACAGCAACTGAGGAGAAGCCAAACAAAAAAACCCAAAAAAACAACAAAAAAAGACAAATAAAAGAAAAAAGAACAAGACATGACAAAACAGAATGGGTGACACTGAATACTGTTCCTTCCTAGCTTTCTTACACAGATGACAGAAAAATGCAAGATAGAACTGCACACTGATGACTCTGGCGGCTTAAACCATCACCCACCAATTTTCGAGGTTTTATGTAAGTAAAAGGAGGAAATGGACAAAAAAGGGAAGAACCAGAAATATTAAAAGGGGAAATGAAAAGATGGCAGAAGACAGGGAAGAGCGAGACACATAGATTTCTGTGTGTCATACGTGTTTCCTGTAACAATGTACTGCATCTGTATCAACATGTTTTTTAAAGCTATCACACTTTAAGGGAGGACAAGAAGCATGGAAACACTGATGCTGATAAAAATATCGCTGACATGTTGTTTCAACAAAAGGCAATTCATAGTAGATGCTTGGGGTTTTTTGTTCAGTTTTTTTTATTATTTATTCTGTGTAAGCAGTGACTTCCCCAAATGTCAAGCTGTGGTGTTACACGCAGCACAACATATTCTAAAACATTTTCCTGATGAAACACAAGGTACAGATTTGAATCTATAGAACCACAGGCCTGGCAGATGTTAGCTTTACAGTACCTTATACGGGAGTTCAACACTACACATTACTGGCACCAATCAAATATTTCTCGGTAAATGGACATGAAACCTGGTCACGTTCCTACACTTAAGACCTAAGAACAACAGGACTTTACCACTTGCAGTGGTAATTATTTGTGCCAAATTTTAATTAAAAAAAAAAATCAGTCTAGAAGATTTAAAATCACAAAATGTGAGGATGGAAAGGGCACACTAAACTTAATTCCTGTTCAGCAAATACAGACAAACTGTATTTTACTAGATACATGTGATTACTTGAAGTACTTTTATCTAGCAAAGCCCATCCCTAGGCACACAGACAGACTTAATTGGCAGGCATCCTTTGGAATAAACAAAAAGTTAGAAAGTGCCTGTGGACCTCCTGTGCTCCCCCCTACAACCATCTCTCCACTATGAACCACGCTGCAGGTTTCATGTGGCATGGAGAACTAATCCATTAGCACTGATGCGAATATATCAAAGTTGACTGACTCCACCTCTCCACCACGTACCTCCAGAGAACAAAATAAAGAGAATACAAAAGACACATGTACCTTTTTAAGATTTCAAGGCACCAGGTAAATATACACAGCTCTGTTCTCAGCATAACTTTACAAAGGCAGTACCCTTTATAAAAACAAAGGAAATGAAGGTACAGTGCAGTGTTGTGTCCCACAGTAAACCTTTTTCTAAGTGCAGGGAGAAATTTAAATGGTTCTTTTCAATCCCATACTTTTGCCACAGGGCCGTCTTTTCCCTTCTCATAGAATTTGCATTAAACATCTGCAAAACAACTACCTGACAAATAAAAAACATAACTTATTACACATACCAAACATAAAAATATTCTCAGCATACAACCCCCCCCAAAGCCATAATTTGCCAAACCCTCCCCCAGCAACACAACAGGGTAAAGGAGTCAAACTAATAATTTTCTCTACTCAGCAACATAAAACAAATAGCTTTATCAGGTTGGACTGACCTCATGCCCTCAATTCCACACTATTTTTGATGACTTCTCCTATAAACTTCTGCTTTTATGAGGAAAGGAAACAGGCTACTCAGATTTCTAATATGGACCTTCTGCCAGCTAAGTGCACAGAAGTGAAGAAACTGAAGCAAACAGTAACAACACTTAAAAACGCAGCTTCTGATATGTACTGAACTGAAACAAGATCACTACTCTGCTTTTTAATACAAATGAAAAAGACCTTTTCTCGAAAGACTAGAAGCTTTTTGTTTCCTCCTAGCATTTGAGGTTTATTTTTAATTAATTGCAATCATTAACAGAAGACTGTTTCCAAAGAAGTGCTGTTTTCGAAACAAGGAGATACTGTTTCTCTCAATGATGCTTTCCCCGCACTTCCTTTCTGTTTTTATCCCAGCTTCTCTCTATACTACCACAGACACTAGCAATAAAATCCCCCTTTTGCTCAACTTCCCACCAAAGCGTTCTCCGCTTTCCTCTTCTTTGCATTCATCTGTAACAGAAAGAAGAAAAAAAAAACCCAAAACACCCAACCAAAATAAAAAAAAGGAAAAAAGAAAAAATAAGGGGGGGAAAAAAAAATATGAAAAAAGAAGGGAGAAAAAAAAAAAAAAAAGGCCCATCCTTGCAAGGCATTACTTATTTAGGTATTTGAGTTAGGCTGAACTTCCAGCACCAAAGGGCAGGGAAAGCATCTTCATTAGCTGTCAATTTGTATTACTTCCTCATCCAAAAAAAAAAAAAAAAAAAAAAAAGTACTTGGTGCAAAAGGCATTTATTTTAGTTAAGAAAATAATCATGGTAGTAAGCCAGCACTGACAGCTACCGAGGCTTGTCCCCCAGTGGACTGATATGAGTCTTTTGTTAGCATTTCACACCCTGCTTCACCTGACATACACAATCACATCTCATTGATACAAACAAGGTTCTATAAATTAGATATTGATCCTGATGCAGCATCTTTTCATTAGCTGTATTTAGAGTGTGCAGCTCTGGACTACCATAAAAATCAGAGTAATTATCTTACTTTAGATAGACAGACTCACTGGGTGTCACAAAGCACTATCAGCGCCTGTCATATGAGAAAGGGATAATCTCTGCACTCTAGAAAACCAGAACTGGCCATGGTCATCTACACATAAATTTAAAAACTTAAGTCTAGCAGCTCCTGTAAGGGTTCAAGCTAATCCTGAACTGTCAGCAGTCATCCTCCTCATTGCTCACACAAGGCTTCACAGGAGTTGAGAATAAGGTACTCTCTCTAGCACCAACCTGACTGAAAACTGAATCCCCACCTGTAACAAATGGATGAAAAAGAGAAGATAATAATGAGATTTGGGATACAGGGAAGAAAAAGGACAGTTTGCATGTTCCATGGCCTATGCTGGTTTTAAAGTCTCCTCCCAGAACATGTACAACTGGCAATATGAATTCTGGCAGACATTCAGATTAATTTATCTGAAGGAACTGAGAGGCATCCTCTGCCTGACCTCACAGAAAGCATGGCGGCAAACAGAGTTCTTTGTTTTCTTCATGTTGGCTTAAGAACCTGCAAAGTTTGAGGTTTTTTACACTACACAACCTGGCAGTGCACAGCAGCAATTTGAAGTCACAATCTTTTGGTCAAGTAACAATATCACAATAATTTGTGATATGCTTGAAGCTTGCTTTAGTAAGCAGAGATGTTCATGTCACAATCTGCACGTCTCTCAGGAGATGTGCAGTTTTATTAGGAGGTTATTATGACCAGATGGAAACATTTTTTCTGGCTTCTCAGGAAATTGGAAATAAGGTGCTTTACACCCAGACCTTCAAGCAGGAATAAGAGTGGAAATATGTTTTACAGGACTGCAGCTTGCATTCTGGCATTCTGCTGACAGGACCTTGCACAGAGAGAAAAGGGTACAACACAGCACTTAAGCATTGCCACAACTGAGAAAAAACTGGAGTCCTCAATGTTTAGAGAATCATCTTCCACCTCTAAGTAGTGTTTGGTAGAAAGGGGAAGTGAACACAGGGCATACCAATCAGAGGGGAGGAAGTGGGGAGGGTGTATTTAACAAACAAACATATTGAAAAGAATGCAAAGGGTAGACTGGTGCCAGTGTAGATGACAAATGTGGGTAGCCCAGGAACAATCATGGACTGCTCTAGTCAGTATCTGGAGTGGAAGGAACAAATAGCATTTGTTTACAAAAAATCAGAATTAAGAATACTCTCACAGAAGATGTATGTGAACACAGTTTCACAAATGAATTTTCACTGGCACAGTTTGATTCTGATATCTTCTATTTCTTACTAATTTTGTATCTACAGATAGACAAGAATGCCTTCGCTTGTAGGAAGCCTGTTTGTGGTCCCTGCACCCTGCAGTAGAAACAGGGTTTGGAGTCAGAAATGAAAGTTTAAAATTCATGTTGAAATCAGACTTGGAACTGTTTAATTGTTCTCTGATGTCTTTCTCCCCTTAGAGCTGATGACCAACAGCGTAACTCCCCAAGTTCACATGCTCACACCTCCTTAGCTAAGAGAAACCCAAACCACCAACACGCAAGCCAAATTTAAGCCTACTGCTAAGAGCTTAAGCATGTGACTCAACACAGGTCTCCCGCTCCTGTGAATGCTGTCACAGCTCCTACCTCACCTAAGAATTAAGGGGAACTGAACCTGACTGTGATTCAAACTAAATATTTTATGTTCAGAATCCTGTTTTTAACTGTGACAGCTGCTAGTGGCTGCAAAGTCAACAGACCTACTCTAAGGTAGTAAGAACTCCTTATGTTACATATGTTGTGCTCCCCCCTGCCTCCCTTCCTCTCAACTGCAGTAATTTCCAACTGTAATTTCACTGAGGCAAAGACTGGTCTTCCCCTATCAAATGTAAATGTTGCGTGGAATCCAGGCCAGGATCAACAAACCTTACTCTGTCTGGAGAATATGAAAGTAAGTAAGGTTTCTTTAAAATTTTGACATAACACTTTCATCTCCCCAAAAGCTGCTGCACACTTACATAAGGCTCTGATCAAAAATGTGTGATCAGATAGAGCATGCTGTTCAAGGATACAACTAGCAGAAGCCAACACAGCTTGTCAAGTTCAAAGGACTTAAACATTCTGTGTCAGATGTTAATCCTATTCACAAAGTTACTTAAAAGGTTTATTAATTCTGTAAATAATAATGCAGTTTGAGACATCAGTTTTGAAAGATGGAGGGGAAACTCTACCTTTGCATAATGCTGACAGAGCAGAAAGTTTCTGCTATTTCCAACTCCCACTCCACTCCTTTGTATCTTCAACAGCAAGTCTAAATACAAATTACAGCTAGAAAACAATAATAATACAGACTCCCAAGAGAAAAGCAAAGCTAGGCACTTGTTTATAACAAAAAAAAAAGCCTCAAAACAGTAGAAATTAAAAGCCTTCTAAATCCTCTGAAAACAGTCATGAGCCCTTACTCAAGGGCTAATCACAGACTCCAAAATACTAGCACAAGTGTTGATAAACACATCAGATGGTTTTCTAAAATATATTGATGTCAAAATGATCTCTCCGTAACTGAAATCCTAATGTGGTGTGCACGTCACAGGATTAATAGAAGAGCCTTCTGACAGATAAAACACTCTCATGTACAGAAGAAAACCACACTTAATGCTATAGCTAGTTTTTCTCCCTTCACACCTCCTTTTTTAACCCCCACATTTTTAAAGCGCTGTCTAGCCATCTGACCCTAACATCCAACACCATTGTGATGATCACTAAACACTCACTTTTTTAGAAAGGATGTTCACTAAATGTTTTCATATCCCTGCCACCTGTTACATCTCCTTCCATCTCTATCTTGCCTGCACTTTTTTCTTTCCTTGAACACTAAGGAAAAGTTTACGGGTTATAGCCCAGTTTATAGACTGGATGCCTGGTAACAGTGAGGAAAAATTAACACAGCTTGATCAAATGCACGAAGACATTCCACCAACCACAGTCTAAAAGTCACCAAAAGAGACAGAACTATGCTCCTGTAGCAACAATTTCGCCACACGCAGTTCCTGTATTTATCTGTCCTTAATGAGCGCATTTTGATGTCTACAGTCCCGAGAGATTCAATGACAGCACCGTAGGCATAACTGATACTATACCCAAAACACAGCAGAACATACAACTACAGAAATATTTTAGGGTATGCTGGAAGACAATCTGTTCCTGAAAATGTCCTGGAAAAAATTGAATGCAACAGCCTCCCTAAGATTTTCTCTCTTCAGAAACTGGGGATTCAGCAAAATGAATCTTATTACCATTAATCAGCTCTAGCAGCCACTAGCAAGACAGTCTTATTCTCTTCCTCCTTCAGCCATATATTTCTACTCATTCCCTTCTGCTGTGTCAAGCACTCATGCACTAAAGCAGCAGAGCAAGTTCATCAGACATAAAACCAACCTAACACAAAAAGTCAGAGCACCAATCCAGCTTTTCATGTCACTAAATGGCAGGACGGGTGTAGGGAACCTGTCCCTTTGATGGCAGTCCACGTTTTATCAGATCAAGCATACCACAAAACAAAGTAGCGAAAGACACCTAGTATTAGACATAACACATCTGAGTTAGTCTGATAGCTCCTGCAGGTTACATAGGGCCAAAGCCTTCAACTCCTTAAAAATCTTCCTGTTAAATTTAACTTATCTTTTTGCAAATCAGAAAACTGAGTTATCAGCTTCACTGGAAAAATCTGCCCTTCTTACAAACATGGAAGCTGGTAAGACCAACACCACATGCTTTCAGAATCTCATTTCCTCAGTACTGGTTTTCAGTGAGAGTCCACGACAGCAATATTTCTATTACTGTCCTTTTCATTTCAACTAAGCTGTTTTGTAAGAGGCTTAGCAAACTTCAGGGCAGAGGAAATTCTTCCAGGGATGAAACTTTACATTTAGAAAGCTTTAACAGGTTTTGCTTCTATTGGCAAGTTGAGACCAATAGTTTAAGTGGTCTAACTGGGTTGCACTTACTTGCCTTCAAATTAAAAACTTGTTCTATAAGCTGTCTAGTTAAGGTACTCAATTAAGTTATGCATATGCATATTTCTAAAAAAACCCCAGTATTTCAAATACTATTTTAAGCGCAAAAAATACTGCAATTCAGATGTGTTTAGGGATCAGATAATCGTATTCTGGGAAAAACGAACTAGTCCTATCTATTTAATTACATTCACACTTAATTTATAACCTTCAAGTAAGAATTCAACCTTTCATGTTGGGAGATGATACATAAATGTGAAAGAGCAATTTCATTTTCTGTATCAATTCCTTGTTTAAAAAACCAACCAAGCCCTAAACAAATGTATGCTTACCTGAAAGCTGCCATTTCTACTCCAAGGTTTAAAACCTTGCCATTTTCAATGTTTATTCAACGTATTTTTAGAAAAATCTCTGATTTTTACTAGTTTTTTGAAACTAACTTTGCACTGAATTTATCTGAAAAGGGTGCAGGAGCATAAAATTATGCATCAGTAACTAGATGCACTAGAAGGGTTGTCGTGCACACTCACACCAGAACGTCAAGGGATGGAGCACGGCTGCTGGGAGCGCCAAAAGCGGCGGGTGCCGCGGAAGAAGAATGTAGCACGGGACTATGCCCCAAAACCGCTGTTAGGTATCAGCGTATTGCCAGCCCATGAACCACGGGGCAACCCTCGGAGTATTTCAACGCCTGCTTCTTCACAGGTTAACAGGCTTCCTGCGCCCACCGGCCTGTGCGACCTTCCCCTCGGCAGCGGCCACCGGCCGGGCCTGCGCCGGGCCCCCGCGGGGGAAGGCCGGGGCCGGGGGCCCTACGCGCGCCGCGACAGCTGAGGTCCCGCCGGCTCTACCCCGCGGCCGCTCTCGAACCTTCTCCCGAGCCCGAGCACGCGCGGGACCCCGCCCATACACGACGCCTCCGCGCCGAGGGCCACTCCGCCACCCGCCCCAGCGGGGCCGCGGTGCTCGGGCCGCGGAAGGGCACCCGCCGCCGCCGAGCAAGCGGTGCGGTGGTTAATGGCGGCGGGGCGGAGAAAGGAAAGGGTAGGCGGCCCTGCCCCGCTCCCGCCGGCTGGGCTCCCCGCTCTGACAGCCCGGGCCCGACCCCCGAACCGCCCACGTGTCAGCCGGCAGCGGGCTGCCCCGCGCCCCGCACCGACCGCGCGCGGCCGACGAGCGACCTGGGGGTGGCGGGTCGGGCCGCTGGGCCCCTCCCGTACCTGGCTTGGCCGGCTTAGGTGGCGGCTTGGACATGGCTGGGGCCGGCCCGGGCGTGGACGGGGAAGCGGCGGAACGGCGACGGGCTGCCTGCGAGCGGGCCGGCGATGCCGGGCGGGGCGGAGGGCGCAGGCACTCGCCGGGCTCCCAGGGGCGATGCGCGGCCGGCGGCTGCAGGCGGGCGGCCGGGCGGAGGAAGGAAGAGCGGGCGGGTGGGGCCGGTGTTACCGGCAGCGCCCCCTGGTGGCGGCCGCAGGCGCTTCGCCAGCCCCAGGCAGGACCCCGCTAATCCCCGCGCGCGCCGAGGCTCCGCCCCTCCCCCCGCCCCCCCCCCCGCGGCGGGAGGGGCGAGGGGCAGGCACGGCGCAGTGGAGCGGCGGTCGATGGGGGCACGCGGGCGGGGGGCGGGACGCGTGAAGCGGGTGGGGCTCGCGCCCTAGCGGCGGTTGGCGGCGGCGGCGGCGGCGAGGCCGCAGGAGCGCGGGAGGTGGCGCTACCGGTGGGTTGCCATGTGCCCCCGCTCCGGGCGTGTGGCAGGAGCGCCGCGCCCGCGGGCCGCCCCGCCGCAGCTCAGTGGTGGGCGCGGCGTGAGCAGCTCCGCGACTAGGCGCGGGAGGCAGGGGCTGAGCCCGTCCGGGAGCCCGCCAGCCGGGGCGGGCTCTGCTGGGTGCCTTCCCGGCGCCTTAAGCTGCTGCTGAAGTGAAGCGTGGGCTGTGGCGTCGCCGAAGCGGTGCGAGTCGCCGGAGCGGCGCGGGGGTGTGCGGCGGTGGGCGCGCTGCCCTGTCCCCTCCGCCAGCCCCGGGCGCGGTGCGGCGCCTGTGTGAGGCGGCTCGCGCCGGGGCGGGCGGGGCCTGGGGGGAGGGAGCGCCCCGGCTGGCAGCGCGCGTTGGAGCTCGGTCACGCTGTGCCGTTAAAAATAGGGCAGCAGTAGGTTTATGTTCGGGCTGCCAGCCGTTTGTCTTGTGCTTAAAGATACTGAGGCGAGCGCAGGTAGGGTGGCCTGGGATTCCTGGGTTGCAACGCTGGTGACAGATTTGCCTCTGTAGTTGGTGTCACACGGCACTCGGGGGGGGAGGAAGTTTGCTGGTTTTTTTCATCGTGGTGTTTTTTGTCTTAACCTGGGTTTAACTTCCGTATAGACGATGACGTAAATTAAGAGTCCAAAGCTCAGCATGTGTGTCCAGATGTTATTTAGTTTATTTTATAGCATTTGTTGTGGGACAAAGGCAAATCCTCTGGAACACAAAACTTACTGATGATTCTTGGAAAAGAGCTTTTTTTTTTTTTTTTCTTTTGAATGGCCTGAGTCTCATCACTTCCTGAGAACAGATCGTCTTATTTGCTCACTTTGAATAGATAGCCAGTACCATGAACGTGATAAATCATTGAATCTGAGAACTACGATATTCATAGAAAACCCTTGCGTGCTAACTTACTGTAGGTTTACTGCACCATTGTAGAGTAATGGCTGCTACAGGGGTGATGACTTGGACTAGTTAGTATGTCTTTTTTTTTTTTTTTTAACAGAAAAATAGATGTGAAGCAACCATGCAAAGGTCATATCTGTGAAAGCTGAAATTGCAGTCATTGCACCGAAAGCAAAAGGATATTATTTCAGACTTTGTCTAAAACTTAGCTTCACAGAAATAATACGGTTTTATTTTCACACTGATACCCTGTAACAGTATTTTCCTGTAGAATAGTACAGATAAGTGTTTGTGGGGGAGGGGGGACAATATTACCCGCACAGTCCTTTCAGGTCTTAGGTGTTACAGGTCTTACCTTGTTATGTGTGACCTAGGGGACAAAACAGGTGAAAAATAGAGTGTTTGCATGTGGTTAAATAGTTACTGATTGGTGTGTGCTCATGGAAACCAATGTTTGACAAATGTTAAACTGTTTAAAGTTTGACAGACTCTGTATATAGACTATTGCTGCTACCAAGAGAAGGACCACTACTTGTCCTTCTGCTACACCATACCTTTGTGGGCACAGGTAACTAGATGGTAAACTGGAGGGGATTTTTTCAGCTGAAAACAAACATTCTTCCCCTCCCTTCTCCTTTGTAGGACTGTTCTTCAGCTGGAGTATTTTCCTGTATAGTTGATTATGGACTCCGCAACACCTGCTCCAGAAGAAAGTTCTGGAGAAAGAGTCAGGGAAAGACAGGATTGTGTCCTCTGGCAGCTCTGACCACTGAAGGTTTTCAGCCAGGCAGAACCTCAGGGCTGATTTCTTGGCAGCAACAGGGATGTGGGTGGACGAACGTAACCTTTTCCAGAATTTCAGCCTTGATATTCTCTGGAGAAGATCAAGTGCTACCTAGTCCTTCTCGGGGTTAAATCGGTTAGGATGGCCTAAGCTGTCTTTACAGTAGTTTCAGTGACTCCAGGTTACTGAAGCGGAGGAGCGCTTGTATGGTCTGTGCTGTTAACTCTCCCAACAAGGGAGTGGTGAGTTGTTACACTGCTCAGACCACATTCATAAAGTCTTTGAACATGCTCATCGTTAATAACCCTTCATTAATTTTTTTTTAAAAACATCTTTCTCCTCAGCGTATCAGTTCTTTCTTTTATTAAGGATTTTGTTTGTTTGCCACCACGGTTTCTGTTTACCTAGTCTTTTTTACATACCACTAATGCTTGAGCGAATGATTGTGCTTTTCTTCAGGGTCTTCTCTGGTATTGTATTAATACTGGTAGAACTGAGTATCTCTGAGTTCCCTCCCATATGATTAAAATACTGTCTTAAGATAAAATGCATTGAAAACTCTGATGTGGCATGTGTGTTGCAGATTTTTTTTGTTGGTATTAGAACAAGCAGATAAGGTTCTGACAGTAGCTGTGCAAAAAGGAAAAAAAAAGGACAGAAAATAAGTCTTACCTATAACGTATTTCTTAATACGGTAGCTGCTTGCTTTCTTGTTGAATTAAGGGTTTTCACTGGCTACTGTTTTTGACAGTGAAAAGGAAGAACTGAGGAGAAAAACTATGAAAGTATTGGTTATTGGCCTTGGAGGGTAAGTATCAGCAAATTAAATTTCCTTTACAGCTGAAGACTGGCCTTCCTTTCAGAATGGTGTAATTTCTATTTATGAATGGTTATCTTTTGAAAATAGATTGAGAAGACAACATATAATGGTCTCATTTTATGGCACGGAACAGTCAAGAAATTGTTCTGTGCCTGTTGGAGAGCTCTGGTACCATCTCTAACCTCTTTCTTGGCATTGCTAGTCACTGTCTGAAAGCTGCTGAAATCTGCCAGGAAATTTTCTGGAGGTAGAGACTAATTAATTTGAATAAACTTGGGGGCGGGGGTTGGATTGTGTCTTTTTGCCTAACTATACAGAAATGTGTGTGTGAGCTTATACATATGTTTAAAGGATTGATTTCTGTCTTGATGCAGTTTTTACTATGTTTTCTAATTCAGTGTGACAAATGGGGGGAAAACAACGCTGTCGGAAAAGCTTAAGAAAATGTTTCCCAACTGTGACGTAATCTCTCAGGATGACTTCTTTAAGGTAACAGTTTAGATGGAAAGACCCAATAGGTAAAAGTAGGCTTGAGTAAATTTTAGTATCCTTTCTTTTCAGTTCTCCTATTGATACACTTTTAAAACTTATGCTGCTTAATATAATGTTAACTTATGAGAAAGAGAAATAAAACAAGCACTGGGGTAATGGAACTTGCAGTGGCCAAAACCACTGAGTATCCTCAACAAAACTGAGTATTAGAAAAAAAAGAAAGTTTACTCTCATCTTTTAAATGATTTAAAAAAACCTTTTAAAATAAGGAAGGGGTGCACATAGGATGCAGTTTTCAAGATACTTTGTGCTAATGAAGTTAATGATACTGTGTTAACCTTACACTTGTAGACCAATAGGTAGTTTCTTGTCTCCCAAATCAAAACAGGAAAACAACTTTTGCATTTACATTGGAATTGATTGTTAAGGAGGGTAAAGGAGCTGTTATTTCTGAAGTGAAGCGCTAATGAACTTAAGAGGTATGATTTGGAGAATTTGTTGTTTTAGATACCATACAAACACTTCATATTTAAACAGTTATGTACAGCAGTTTAAATTTGAAGATAAATTTAATCAGTTTGGATACAAAAGTGTGTAATCCTTGTTTTTGTAACTGTACAGTATTTATCTGCGACAGCGGTCGTAAAACCAGCCTTGAAAATATTCAATTTTTCTCCCCTTCAGCCAGAGTCTGAAGTAGAAACAGATGAACGTGGATTTAAGCTGTATGATGGTCAGTAACTTTGCATTCCTTTTGAACACTCTTATCGAGATTCTGTTGTGCTGAGCTTCAACACTTCTTCCCCTGCTCCTCTTCCCTTCTGAGCAAGGCAGTAATCAAACAGTTGTTTCAGAGCAATCCTTTGCTCAGTTTCTTTCATCCTTACTGAGATCAGTAAGAAAACTTGCTGAACTAGCAAAGAGCTCAAGCTAGTCAACCTTTCCTTTTCTCTCTTTAATCTTTTCCTCTGTTTCTACAGTTGTCTGGTGCGGTAGCAAATCGTACTGTTCAGTTAAAAGTATTTGCCTGCAGCACTAGAATAAGCTTAACCTCATCATTTTCTATGTAACGATTTTTTTTTTCCCCTACTCTGATATTGAACTCATGGAACATCACCACTGAGCCTCTTTCACTGTCATATTCCAAATAAGTCAAAACTTGAGTTTGATCCTGACATCTTTATTTCATGTCAGATCTCACATGGACACCGAATGTTTTATAGTTCATGGTTAATGCTGGCTGAACATGCCATGCCAATTTAGTCTTACAAACTTCTAGATCCAGATCCACTTCAAGGCCAGTGCTTTGGTTCAGGTCATAGCTAGTTGGGAAGGTTGCTTATTAGCTAATTTCTTGATACTTGGTGATCACAAAATGTGTTAGTCAGAACCTTAAACGTTGGCCAGAACCTTAAAATATATCTGAAAACTGACCCTTTATCAACTATTGCAGTCTTTGAGTCAGCTTCTAGACTTCATGAAACTGGAATGTGAAACTAGAGGGAGAAGTTAAACATTCTGGTCCAAATATCAGGGTTTAATGCTGTTCTTAAAAGCTCCTCTAAAACGTGTTTGTTTTTATCTGTCCTGCCTTCTGTCTGCCATTCAGTAGGCACTCAGTATGTTCTTACACGTCTACAGGCAAAAGCAGGTGCTACATTGTGCTGTTCTGCTTTCTATGCCATCCTTTCAATCCATGCATTCCCACCCTCCAAATACCTGAATCCAATAAAAACCCAAAGCAAAACATTTTGAGCACCTGCTCTCTTCACCTGTGTCAGTGACAGCTGACAGAAGGGTAGACATCTTGGGGTAAGTTTTTACAAGTTTTGTGGAATAGGAGAACAAACAGTCCCTACAGCCTCTATGATGGGAAGGGCAGTGAAATGAGTTCACACACTTTTTTGGTGCACAGAATTCAGAAACCACACCCACCAGAAATACCCCAGTGATGGGGAAAACTTTAGTTTCAGGGTATTGTCAGTTTTGAACGTGGAACCTCTTACATATGTGACAGTATTTTACAGGTAATCATGTGCCCTTTCATTTAGACTTGTGTGTAGATTCTTACTGATTAACCTAGGGGTACTTAAGGGTTCTTTTTTTTTTATTCTCTGTTTTTAAGAGGTGACTAACTTTCTGTTTTCATCTAGTACTTGATGCCCTCTATATGGATGAAATGGTGAAAAGTATTCGGAATTGGATGAAAAGTCCAGCAAGCTCAGGTGTTGTGACAGAAGGGCCACAGAATACATGTGACAATCTGAAAAATACAGATGACGTTTATATTTTGATTGTTGAAGGCTTTCTGCTATACAATTATGAGTAAGCAGCAAATGTAACCTGATATATTAAAAGCTGCCCTAAAAAGGAAGAAGGAGCTAAATATGTTATTATCTTAGGCCACTTAATGAACTATGGAATAGAAGATATTTTTTGACCCTTCCTTATGAGGAGTGCAAAAGGAGAAGGAGGTAAGATTATTCAGTTATTGGTCACAGAGGGTCACTGTGCTCCCCAACCTGGAGTGGTTCTTTTATATTTGCTTTTCTTCAGTGCTTGCTAAATGCTAGCTATTAAGATCATCTGTCTTCTGTGATTCTGGGGGAAGATTATGTGGCTCTTTAACCCACATTAACAAAAGCATGCACAGATGGGGGTGGGGGGGTGTTTGTTTGGTTTTGGGGTTGGTTTGTGGTGCATGGGGTTTTTTTGTATATTAGAGCACAGGGATATTAAAGTGTTAAATGCTTTACAACCACTTAAAAGAGAATTTGTTGTCCAGATAAATTATGTAGATTGCTGACAGCCTGTTGGAGTTAAACCATGTTTAAAACCAGAAACAGTGAAGAAAACCTAAGTAGTCTTATCCTTGGTTGAATACAGCTACATTATTATTATTGTTCATGTATGCTTTTAGTATATGCTTTGTTTAGACTGTGCATTAGTTGTACCACAGATCTGATATAGATTATTGAGCCAGTATCTGACTTGCCTCCAAATTTGGACCAGTACTTTGTGCTTGGAGCAATATATACGCATGAAGTCAGAATCTGCTGACTGAGTGAAGAAATGCACTTTGTTTTGGTTGTTTCCAGGTTCTTAGTTTCTCACTAGACTCACCTTTAAAGGACTTTAGTGTCCAGACTGGAAATGACTAGACAAAACAGCTATTCACTTAAAGTTTGAGAAATCTGTATACCCAATAAAAAAAAGAAAGCTAATTTGCTTTGGTAACTCTTTAAATACACCTGTCCTGGTTTCGGCTGGAATAGAGTTAATTTTCTTGGTGGCTAGTGCAGTGCTGTGTTTTGGATTTGGTGTGGGAACAATGTGAGCAGGGACTTTTCATTTCTCCTTTCTCAGGCCTTGCTGGTGGGAGGGCTGGAAGGGGCAGGGGGCACTGGGAGGGGACACAGCCAGGACAGCTGACCCAAACTAGCCAAAGTGGCATTCCATACCATCGAGCCATGCTCGGGTGCCCAGGGCTGCTGGTAATTGCTGCAGAACTGGCTGGGCATTGGTCAGCGGGTGGTGAGTGGTTGTATTGTGCATCACTTGTTTTCTGTTTGGATTTCATTCCTCTCCCCTGCTCCCTCCTTTTCATTGTAACTGTTACTATTATTGTTGTTCTTTAGGTTTTATCTCAATTGTTAAACTGTTCTTATCTGAGCCCTCGAGTTTTACATCCTTTTCTGATTCCCCTCCCCACCCCCATGGGTGAGGGAGGAGTGAGTATGCAGCTGCATGGTACTTAATTACCGGCTGGGGTTAAACCACAACACCACCTTAATTTATATAATTTTTTAAAAAGAAACTTTTACCTTATCTTAAACGTCATTTGATTGGCGGAAATAAGTTAGCTAGAGTTCGTATCATAGTTTATATTAAAAAAAAGGATCCTCCTTTGCCCCAACAGTTAGGCAGCCTGCCAGTCTTTCTTTCTTTATTTTGGATAGATGCTGTTATTAAATCAGCTGACGGTAGGGGAAAATGTAAAACTTGTATGGGAAAGCAAACGTATTTTTGTATAGCACCAGAGTCTATCAGCCAGCAGATACACTGGGGTACTTCGATGGACACGTGTGGCCTATGTATCTGAAATATAAAAATGAATTGGAAGAGAATGCAAGTAACATTGGTATGGTATCCTTAATTTTAAACTTACAAAATGCTTAATGTGACACTTAATGCAGTTTTTGTTGGGTTGTGGTTTTTTTAATGGGGCAAAGTTTTCTTCAGTGTTTTTTGTGGCACTTGAACAATAGGTTTGGGGCTTTTGTTGGTTTGTTTTTCAAGTGTATAGGGTTTTTGATTTTTCAATAATGAAAATTATGAAGTTAAAGAGAAATATTCTGATCACTAAGTCCCTTTAACAAGCTAGTTTGTATGTGCATGTGTGCATACATGTGTATGGCTAAATAAGTAGCTTCTGGGGCAATACAGAACAGAATTGAAATAACAGAATTTAAATCCTTATTGAAATCCTATGATCTGAAGATAATTCCTAGGGGCTGACTGTGCACACCACAGTCACCGGTCCTATGTGAGAAGTGCCAAAGCCGGGCCAGCTGATGGGGCACTGCCATGCGCTTGTGTGATGTTCACACTTTTACAGCTCTTGGACTTACCACCTCTGGAGTGGTGGCCAGAGGAAAGAGAAGTCAGGTGGCTGCTTCATCAGCATACCACTTCTTACTGTGCAGTGAGAATGGAACCACAGTGCCCCTTCATGACTTTCTCAGACCCTGAAGCTGAGGAAGAACCTGAGCTCTTCCACTGCGTAGGAACCTTTCTGCTGAATTAAGCCATTGCTCTGCAGTCCTAATGTTATTACCACTGTCCTTATGGAAACTTTTATACCACAAAACCCTGTAAATTAGTTCTCAACTAGAATACTTTTATGTTATTTTTTAATATGTAAAATGAAGTTGGGAAAGAATAAAAGGGAGGTATTGGTCTTGTGTTTTATTTTTTCGTATCTTCTGATGGCTCCTGTAGAAATACTGAAAATTTTGCCAGTTGCTATTACAGGTGACTGGCATAGAACTCATGAAACTTCTTGTTTAATCTTTCTTAGTTTACTTGGATGGAACCAGATCCCAAGAGGAGCTTCTGTCCTATGTGTATAGTGATATAATACAGGAATTAAAAAAGCTGAGGGAAGGAAGTAAGTACCATTACTGGAAATTGACTCTGCTTATCCCATTCCAAATTACCAAGAAGCCAATTCTTTCGTATGAAAATACTGTAAGGATTATATAGCTCTGTGTCTCCTTGGGTATTACAGTCCTTACACATTTGACCATTACTCTTAAGTCATTATAAGCGATACCTTAACTTCCTTGAAATTGGGTGTTCTGAAATAACAGATGAATCCACTGATTATCTGATTTATCTGAATCCACTGATTTATCCGATGATAAAATAATGATTAAAAAAGGGGAAACAGAAGGAATATGGGGCAAAACATCGACATCAGATGTGTTAGTGGTATTCGTTTCTGTTACACAGTGGTATCATTTCTCTGTTTGTACATGACACTACAGTTTAAATTTGTACTTTTTAATTTTAGATCAGCAGTTCGCAGCATGATAATGTAGAAAGCCTTTGGTACAAACTGAAAACCCCAGGACTGTCATACTTGGCAAGCCAACCAACTGAGCAGCTGTTATGTGTATGTCCATAATACCAGTTCATGGAACACAAGTAGATTAGTAGTGACTATTAACTGTGTAAGCCTCAGATATTGCTGAGTAGTATTGCTAGTCCATTATTCTTTAGAATTCCTTTAACCAGTCATGCTTTGGCTGATCTTTAAATCTGATTGAGTGTGTACATTTTAAAGAATATAAACATATTTTTGTGTACAAAACTATAAAGATGCAGTTCTGTTGGTTTAATAAGCATATTTGAACATGGATGAATGCAATTTGAAATGTTCCTATAGAAATGACAGTAATTATCTCTAATAATGAGCTTCTAATCACTGATAAACATGTCTAGAGGAACTAGCTATGTGCTGTGGCAATAGTAATTTCAAGATTGTATAAGCTGTTAACGTTGCTTATTCAGTAACTGAAGCTGTTAATGAATACATCATAACTGAACTTAGACTTGCTAAAGACCTCTGTGGTGTTTGACAAGTAACTTTTATGTTGTGCATTGGTTGAAGCAGTTGGGAATGGCTGTCTAAAAAAACCCAACAAACAAACCTGAGGAGAAGTCAGGTTGTTGGAAAAAGATGTAGAAGAGAATGTAGATGCATCAGTAACAAAATTAAGTGCACATATTGTGCAGAGATCAAGGATTGGGATAGCACAGACTACTAGGCAATAAATGCATGCTTCAGGGAGGAGGAAGGAAGAAATAATTCTTATGGGTATTCATAGTTTAGATTGAAATTATAGTAATGGAAGTGTTAAGAAAGCAGGTATGCTAAATGTATGTTAAAGCTTTGTCACAGGGTTTGTGTACGGATATTTAGATATAGGAAACTGGCAAGTTGAATCATATTTTGTTGCTGAATAAGGAATGTATTAACTCTTACATTTTCTATGCAGTGTCTTACATTTTCATCAGCCAGAACAAAAGTCAAGCTAGAGCCAAGTAAAGGATGCACTATATTACCGTGTGTCAGCTGATCACAGGGACTGAAGTGTAATGCTTTATTGTTAACAGTATTAAGAGTCTTAAACCTGTAAGAAAAAGGTCTTAATGAGATTAAAACTGTGTTTAAGACAAAGTGCTTCCAAATGCTATTTTGTATTACTACTTTGCAATAAAAACTGCAAAAAAAAATGCATTCATATCACATTTGCTGAAATGCAGTGATGAACTGTCTGACCTTGAACTGTATTTTTGTTTTTATTTCCCTTTGGAAGGTGTGCAACTGTGAGATGGTGGGTAATACTTGGATGGTTGTGGTGTGTTGACTTTGACTAGGTACCAGGTGCCCACCAAGCTACTACAATCACCATCCTCAACTGAACAGAGTGGAAAAATTATATGATGAAAGGCTCATGGGTCAACATAAGGGCAGGGAGATTGCTCAGCCATTACAGTCACAGGCAAAACTGACTTGGCTTGAGGAAGTTAATTTAATATATTGCTAAGCATATCAGAGTAATGTAAGAACAATCTTCAAAGATTTTTGTCCCCCTTGCCTGCCTTCTGCCAGGGCTCAGTTTCACTCCTGGCTTCTCTACCTCCACCCACTGAGCGGCACAGGGGGATGGGGAATGGGGGTTGTGGTCTGCTTATCACATTTTTGTCTCTGCCACTTCTTCCTTTTCACAATCTTCCCTTCCTCCAGCAGGGGGGTTGCTCCCATGGAAGACCGTCCTCCACAAACTTCTTCAGCGTCTTTTCCATGGGCTGCAGAGATCTTTTGACAGCTCTTCTGAAACCATCACAGTGTGGAGCTGCATCAAAATACTATGTAGGCATCTTACGAAAGGGTATTGCAAACAAAACAGGTGGTGCTGCTTTGCTCCGGTGTAAAACCGGTGGACTCGCATTTTCAGTTCCAGTTTCTACCTCTGGAGGGAGTCCATAACGGACTTAAAAGAAGGGCAACTAATGTGATCAAGGTAATGGGGCAGCTGCTTGGTGAGGAGAGACTGAAAATGCTGGGACCCTTCACTCTGGAGAGAAGATTTTTTGGGGGGGGAAAGGTCAAGGTTTACAAAGTCTTGAACGCTGTGAGCTGAGTGGATGCAGAACTTGGATTAACCAAATAGTACAAGTACTAGTTTAGGGGGCATTCCTCCTTCACTTGAAACAGACTGACTAATTATATTAAGGTGGTATTTCACACAGATGAGGGTGATAACTTCATACAGCAGACTGAGCTTCAGAGATTTAATGCCATGGGAGGCAGACAGTATATTCAAGCTCAAAAATTATTAGGAAGATTCATTGATGCTATGCCCATACAAAGCAGTAAAAGAGGCAGGCAGTGGCTATACCACATATGGACTGTAGAAACTGGCCATGCTTACCCGTGGTGCCTAAATTGTGTGTCCTGTTGCCAGTTGCTACAGCAACTTGCCTTCCTGGGAAAAGACAATGAACTCAGAATTCTGAGGCTCTTTGGGAGGTACAGTATTTTAGATGGTGTGATAAAAGCTTACAGTGAGAATGTTTCAGTAAGGAACCCGATGCTCCTATTTCCAAGAGAGGAGGTTAGTGTGCTTGGCTTACTAAAAGACTTGTTCCTATGCATCTTGGGACAAGCGATGTAGGACAGCGCTCCCCAGGACCCCACAGCCGAGGTGGTGGGCCCTTGTGGCAGAGGCCCTCCGGTGCCAGCTGCTGCTTCTCAAAGGAAATTGCAAAGGCACAGGGTGACTTGCCGCAGGTCACAGGGAGGGCAGCGGCATCTAGTCAGACACATTTTGTCAGGTTGGGGAGGATGTCTTTGTCCACGGGGTGGGAGCGTGCTGGGGGACCCGTGCGCGCGTGTGTGTGCGCGTGCGCACAGAATCTCGGCCCTAGACACTCACGCGTTGCCTGACACCCCGCCCTTGCTATCCCCGCAGCTGGTCCTCGTGGTTGTTTCCAGAAGCACCATCAGGCTCTCGCCCGGCGCCGAGGTACGGCGGGGCTCCCGCGGTGCGCCTGGGGCCGCCGGCGCTGGGTGCGCCCCGCCGAGCGCAAGCCGCGGGCTGCCCGCCCCCCCGGGGCTGCAGCGCCCAGGCACGCAGCGGCCGCCCCAGCGCGCCACGTCGCGAGGGCGGCGAAGGGCTTTGCTTCCCGCCCGGTGACGGCCAGCGCACGCAGGGGGCGGGGCGCCAGGGCTGCCCCGAGGCACCGCCCTGGGGGAGGGGCTGCGCCCAACCGCCACGGCCCCGCCCCCGCGAGCGGCCCGCGGGAGCGCGCCTGCGCCTGCTGCCCCCCATCTTCTCGCGATAGTGCACGCGCCTGCCCGCGAAGGCTGGCGCACTCCGGAACACCGCCCTTCGCCCCCCACCCCCCGCCGGAAGTGGGTGAGGGCGCGTGCGCGCCGAGCGGGACCGTTGGCGGCGGTCGTTGCGGCGATGTCGGCCACGTGCGCCGTGTCCCGCAAAGCGCAGCCGCCGCTGCGACCGCCGAGCGAGAGGGACCCGCCAGCCAAGGCGATGCGCAGGGGGCTGCGGCAGGGCCACGAGGGGGAGCTGGAGCCGGAGCAGGAGCAGGCAGAGGCCGCGGGCGGCGGGGGCGGCCGGCCCGGGGCGGAGCGGGCGGCCTCGCTAGGCGACGAGTGCCACAGGCGCCAGCCGCACGAGCCCAGGGCGCTAGCGGCGTCGGCGTCCGCTGCCGGGGCGGAGGAGGAGGAGCGGATGGAGCGGGAGCATTTCCGGAGGATCATCAACGCCTTCCGATACTACGGGTAACCGGGACGCTGGTGCCCCGTGTGCGGGGCGCTGCGGGGGCCCCGCCCTCCCGGCGCGTCCTCCCCTCGCCGGGCTGTCTCTGCCGGGCGGCCCCGGGCTCCGCCCGCCTCCCCGCTGTGCCGCGCGGGTCACGTGGCCGCCTCCCCCGGTCTGCGGGCCGCGGGGAGCCCTGTGCCCGGGGCGGCGTGCGGCGGCCTGAGTCGGAAAGGGGCCTCCGCGCCCCTTGGCCGGCACAGCACAGTCGCCTCGGCGTCTGTGTCAGCTAGGAGGCGTGAAAGACAAAAAAACCCGAATCATCTCAAAGTATGTTGCACCTGAAAAGGGTGTGAAAGGCCTCTTTTTATGAGATACAATGCTTCAAGACGATGTAGAGTTCTCAGAACGGCGGTAGCTACTGCTGGCAGATACAAACGGTGCTTCGATTACTGGGGAAACTTTTGAAAGACGTGCTGGTTTGTACAGGACATAAGACCTGTTGGCAGGGCTTGATGGATGCCATGTGTTTTAGAACTTAATGATTTCTAGACATTTGTTCAATCACATAAGGGATTGATGGTCCCATAGGAATGAGATAATGGGTGGGGGGCACCCGAATTTATATCTGAACCTGTTGAATGGAAAAGGAAGCAGAAGTTAATTCAAATTGCGGTAGGCGGCCTAACTGAAAAAGCCGTCCTCCGTGGTGTTTTGCTAAGCTCTTCTGTTGCTTTTGATTTTGGAAGTAAGTTTGGGATGTAGCTACACAGCTTATCATGTTCATCATTATTACGTGCTGGACCCTTTTTGTCAATGTAATACAAGCATAGTTTTTACATGACAGCGAGGTTCTTGAAAGGAGTGGATGGTATCACTTCACTGCTTTTACATCTTGGGTATTTTTTGTTTCCCAGGACTAGTATTTGGATGGGAGGTTGGTCTAAAACGACATCTCCAAACTGATTCTCTAATTCGGTTTGGCCATACCAAAGGTTTTATGCTAGTTATTACTATTACTGCAACAGCCAACTGTGATTTACTTCTGTCAGTGAGGCAGTTGTACCCTCAGGGACTTGGAAGCTGGGAACATCCTTCTCAACCTCATGCTCAGCTGTGACTCTGCATTGCTTTTGAATATTTCAGTTTCGGTAAACACGTAAGAAAAGGATATGACTCAAATTTCCAGTGCAGAAATTGAACCAAATTACCTCAGCCTCAAAGAAGTAATTCTGGATTTAAGTGAAATTATGTATCTTGGTAGTTAATAAATTAATTGGAGACATCTGTAGGATTAAGGCAATAACACACTTTTCAGATGAATCCAGCTTAAAGTTCTATTCAGGCGACATTATTTCGTTCTTTGTGTGTAGTTGTTCCGATTTTAGTGAATTATTCATTGTACTTGAAGGTTGCAATTCAACATGAAGGGGTTTAGGATTATATAGTTCAAAGACATTTTTCTGACAACACTTAAGATGATAATAAGCTAAGCTGATGGGCTTTACGTAGATGATCAGTTTATTTTTCTTACCATTCTTTATCTATCCTTTATTCTTAAATGCCATTTTAAACCAGTGTAGCTATTGCAATGAATATACCTTTCTCATTAGCAGACGGGTAACCTTGGAGGTATTAACTGGTCAAATCTGCAGACTGAAGTTGCAACTAGAATTGCAGAAAGTGCTCCTTACTTTTTCTGATGACTGCTTTTCAACTCTGTGCTGCTGTACGCTGACACAAGAGTTTGAGAAACTTCAGTATGACTTGATTTGATAAAATGATTTGTGGCTACCAGAAGGGGCAGAATCCATTGTCCTGGCTTTATGACATGCCTGTGTCTAGAGTCCTTATGAGTGTACACAGCCAGCTTGGCTCAGTTTACTGAGAGAAATCAAATCTATCAAAAAATCTATACAGGTCTCTTCAGGGTTAGCAAGTTAAACGAGCTTTGTGGTAGGCCTGGGTAGTCCTAGAACACAGTGGAGGGTAGAATTGTTCTGGTTGAGGAGAAGGAAGAGGAAAGAAAAAAAAAAAAAACCAGTACTTTTTCTTGGCAGTAGATTCACCTTTTTTATGGCCCACTTATTTTGGGGAAGTGGAGGAGTTATTTTTAGCTTGGATGAGTTCCATGGTCAAATTCACATTACTTGTACTTGAGGGGATATGCTGTTAAAAGAAGGTAGCTTAGTATCTTAATTGTGGCTGCCAGAATGCTGGTATGGTCCACCTGTGACTTTTATAGTTCTTTCAGAAGCAATTGATTTTAAGGATCACTGTTCCCACTCCACATCTCGTTATTTCTGTAGCTAAAAGTTACCACAGCGTTCAGCTATTTATTCAATTTAAATTGGATTTGTAAAGCAATCTGGATGGTTTTGATAGATTTGGGGGCTGGTTATTCCTTAAATTTTGTAGCTCAGTGTATTAAGGTACTGATCACCTGTGCTGGAAATAAGTGGCTGATGATGAAACTGCCAGAAGAAAACAATGATCCTCTTAAACTGCAACTTGTTAAAAAGACTGGTAATGTAGAACTAGAGCTAAAACCAAACATTTTTGCCTAAAAATTTCTTGTAAACATGTTCTCTAGTAAGGTATTAGAGTCTGATTATGTTCTGTGCCTAAAGAAATTAGTAATTATAATTAAAACAGCTTAGAGTGAATTACTTAATATGTGTATTGTTTCTGAATGTCTAAAGACCTTAAACTTTTTGCTTTTTAGAACGAATATGCATGAACGAGTGAACAGAACAGAGAGGCAATTTAAATCTCTCCCAGCTAACCAACAGAGTCTTCTTCCTCAATTCCTTCCTCACCTTGCCAAGATTCGAAAGTGCATTGATCATAATCAAGAGATACTGCAGACCATTGTGAATGACTGCGTTAATATGTTTGAAAATAAAGAATATGGAGAACACGTATGTTAAAATGGACTTTTTCATACTCCAAAATTATATTCTGTACACTTTGGAATTTTCTATATTTGTTTTTCACATCTTTAGGCTTCCAGCTTTCTTTCCTTTTACCTTCTTTTTCTCCTTTTTTCCTGTTTGCTTACATTTTCTCATTCTTGTCTTTCACATCTTGTCTAGCTGATGTTTAATAAAAGTGGTTGTTAGTCCTTGTAGGTAGTTATGAAACAATTGTGAATCTGGCAAATAACAATAATCACTTACTGTAAAAAAAACCCGAACCACACAACCACAGTTTTCTCACTGCAAGAGTTACAGCTCTACCCTGGTTACATTTTGAAGTTATTTCTTTCATTTCACTATGTAGAGCATCAATGGTATTGTCTGTTATACTGCAAGTTATTATTTGTTACGGCATTCCAAATAAGTTACAATTTTAGATGGGCCAAATATTTTTAATGTTCTCATCTGTAAAGCCTTTTTCACTGCTTACCAGCTTTTTCAGTGTGGCATCTCTGTCAAAAATAAAATTGCACCCAGACGTTAAAGACTGGCAGAGATGAAAACTGAAGTAGATTTTTGGTATCTGCAGATAAGGTACAGTAATAGGCAGCTCTAATATGAGCTTTCTCATGTTGCCTCATCAGTTCCTAAAGGGATCCTCTTCTCAGGATAAGCAGTGCGGCCTCTGCACTAGTTAAGCCCTGGTCCTTTCCTGAACAGGGACTACAAATTGTGCTCTGCTATGGCATACTGTGTATTGTTTTTTTGTTGTGAAACCTGGTCTCTTGGGTGTCAAACTGAGACCAGCAAACTCAACTTGTTTAGGATTCTAGGTTGGATTTGAGCCCTGGTCCCAGGAATGAAAGGCAAGTACTTTGTCACCTATAACTCCCAGCAGCTCATACAGCATGGTTTTTGTCTTGTTATAATTTACTTTTTTTCCCCAAAAAAGTCTAAAGGTACTTGGTACATTTTACACTAACTTTTTTCCCCCCCTCCCCCTCCACTTTAATCAGGGAAGATGGAAGATTACACCAGCCTCAACATTTGACATGGATAAATTAAAATCCACTTTGAAACAATTTGTGAGAGACTGGAGTGAAGAGGGAAAGCCTGAGAGAGATTCCTGCTACCAGCCAATCATTAGCGAAATTGTAAAGAACTTTCCAAAAGAGAGATGGTAATAGTGTTTTAAGACTTATTTTTATGTGGGCATACCCTGTTGCACAATCTTAACAGATTTTTTTTATGGAGTAATGAAAAGCTTGGATTTAAAAAATATAGAAATTACTGCGAAGGCAGTGGAAATTTATTTTTTAATCAAGAAAGTTTTTGTTTCTAATGCAACATGTTGGAAAAGAGCATAATCATAAACTTCACAAAAGGAATACCAGGTAAACCAGAATTTATTTTTTTTTCCTGCAGCTTGATGTGATGGGGTATTGATTAACTCTTCAAGTAAGAGACCTCAGGAGGTTGTGAAGTTAGCTCAGTTGTGCTTAGTGAGGTAAAGTTTGCAGGTTAGTGGATTCTCAGAGAGTGTGTGCTGCAGATAAATGGAAGAACCCTTGTGACAGCAGGGAGTATTGCCCTTCATGGTGGAAGGAGGGAAGAAGACTTAACCTGTAGCGCAGTTCTGTTGCACTAAGGATTTACCCTGCAAATTGTTCATTCTAGCCTTGCTTTCAGACAGGTGTTACAAAGCAAGTCTTAAAAAGGCTTTGCTGTATGTGTGAGGGTAGCTTTGTAACTGCATTGGCTTGTTGACACCACCACAATAGTCATTGGTGCAGGGTTTTTTTAGGTAACTTGAAGTGTACTGGTGGAATCTCAGAAGATAATACTGCTGTAAGAATTCTGTGTTTAATGGTTTGGCATATAGTCAGCCTGGTCATCATAAAGTACATTTCCGTTTAAATTTAACACTGTTTCAGTGGGAAAATCAGTGAACTTTGTACTCATAAATGTAACAGGTCAGAACTCAAGATTTTATATAGCTGGGTGTTACTGTGGGTTTTCTTCTTTCTTAGTAATTGCTAACAATGCACTTGTACCAATTTGAAAATACCTTCTACTATCCGTCTTTTAATTTTCATTAGTAAAGATTGTTAGTGGTGGCAGAATACGGGATGGACATGGTTGTTTGATTTCTTTTGCCTTGAGCTAGCTTATCTCAAGGCAAATGCACCACTAAAAATGCTTTATCTGAAGGTGAGCTTTCTGCAGTGTTTTTAGTGTTAGTTGTGCCCCACATGAGAAAAATGAACTGAATACTACAGGTTACCTGATGCACCTCTGATGCGCAGATCTGTAGGAAAAATAGTGTTGAAAGCAGCAATTCTTGTCTTCAAGGTAGCAGTGCACCTTTTTCTCCATTTCTTAAGCTTTTAAAGCATTTTCGTTATGGGAAAGGTAACATCTTGGATCTTAAGAGATAATGTGACTGAAGTTGTAAAGTCTGGACTTATATTTATCATCTGCCCTGGTTTTAGCTGGGATAGTTAATTTTCTTCTTAGTAGCTGGTGCAGTGCTGTTACTGGTGTGGGAGCAATGTTGGTAGCACAATGATGCTTGTAGTTGTTGCTGGGTGATGTTTATATGAAGCACTTCTCAGTTCTTAGGCCCTGCCAGCAAGAAGTCTGGAAGGGCCCCAAGAAACTGGGAGGGGACACAGCCAGCACAGGTGACCCAAACTAGCCAAAGGGATATTCCATGCCATAAAATGTCGTTCTGAGTATATAAACTGGGGGGAGTTGGGCCGGGCCTGCTGATCGCTGCTGGGGATTGGTCAGCAGGAGGTAAACAACTGTATTGTGCACCACTTGCTTTTTTCCCCTTCCTTTTGGCTTTTACTCCTCTCCCTTTCTCTACAGTAGATGTTATTTTAGTTCAATTATTAAATTGTTCCTGTCTCAAAGCTCAGGTTTTACCTTTTTCTGATTCTCTACCCCATTCCTGGTTGGGGGGGGGGCGGGGGCGGAGTGAGCAGACAGCTCTGTGGTACTTCCTTCCTGGCTAGAGTTAAACCATGACATCATCAATTTCACACCAATTTCAAAACCTCCAGTTGGTATTAGGAAGCAACACAGGATAACAGATTGGGTGAATCTGCAGTTGATGGCTTTCTGCTTCTTTACTGGTAATTCTTTTTGTTGTCAAACAGAACTCGTGTGACAGCGCTTCTGTCCCTGTTGTGATGGCTCTGAAATACCAGTTAGGCTATTTTGTCTCTACTGAAGTCTCAGAACATCACTGGATAGATCAAAAATCTCTAAAATCTCTACTGCAAGTCTGAGTTTGTCAATGGAAACATTTTTTTATTTATAAAATGTGTATTATACCTATTTAAATTTTTAATATTCATGATCATTATGGAGTTGTCCAGCACTTAGGTTCTCCGTTCACATTTTGCTATGTACTGTCCTCGGCTTGCTCTTTTTCCTAGTCACCAGATGCTCGCTCTCCTGCTTAGGTGTACTTAACCTCTTTGAGGCAAGAAGCACAGCTGTTCAGGAGGGCCTGTTCTGTTTGAGTGCTGTCAGGCTTAACTGGCAGCCACCTCACCCTTGTGTGAGAAGCAACTTCCCTGGCAGGGCTGGTTGGTCAGTTTGTTTCTTTTTTTACAGTTTTGGAGGGGAGCTTTGTTTTAGTCTGAAGGGTTGGGCAGGGCCTGAGTTGACTTAGTGTAGTTGTTCTCACTGTTGTGTATAGTGAGTACAAAGTCAGTTTCTTCTGGAGAAGACTGGCTGTGGGGGTTAATGCAGGTAGACAGTCTGTAGATGGAACCTCCGAGTACAGCTTTGCATTTTTTTAGAGTTCCCTTTTGTAGCACAGGGTGCTGAAGTATCCTGAGATGATGAAGCGAAAGTGCTAGAGATGTGTATAATGGTGGCAGTGGGTGATGAAAACATCTTTGTCCAGATGTATCTTGCATTTAAAAAAATGGAGAAGTAAATATTCTAAATTTGAAACTGTCAGTACGAGTAACCTTTTACTTTTTAATGGCTTCAATGGAATTGTACATTTATTTTCTAGTTAACGTTACTTCTCTGCACTGCTATTGTGAAAAATGAGTTTAAATTTTTGAAAATACTTAATTACGTTTCACTCCATGCATGCACATGTTTTGTTGCTCTTTGCAAGATGGGCCTATATTGATTCAGTTGGTATGCAAAGAACAGGAAAATAAGTGCTCTCTGCTTGCTTTTCTGGGAAGAAGAAGACAGCCAAGCAATCGTTGAAAGCAGCATTAAATTAGAACAGTCTGACAAGACTCATCTAAAAATAACATAAAATGGCAATAGCTGTTTCTGCTTTCCATTCCTCTTCAGAAATAACTCCTTTCTGCTTAGCACCTTAACCTTAGTAGGATCAACAAAGCAGTTCTAAGTGAAGTCCCATGAGTTAAGGTCTTCCTGAAGAGCTGATAGGTTTCCTACATTAAAGCTGGAATTTTACTGTGTTTCAGCTCACAGGATCCCTATAATACTGTCTACCTTTTGATGAAGCCGTTCAGATTTCTTGGATCTGAATGAATCAGGATCACTGCTTTCTGTATGAGCAAATGGTAAAACAGATACATTTTTATTTCTTGATGAAATGTGATTGTTAAAGTATTTTTGTGGGGAAGCATCAAGTTGAAAATCTAAATAAACATGCCAGTTCTTTTTTTTTTCCAAATCTTTTTTTTTTTGTCTTGTTTTTCTTTCACTTCTACTGTTACCCTTCATACTTACATAAAAGGATGTCAAGATCATCATCAAAAGGAACCAAAGAAATAGTTACCCCTTTAATTACTTCTCATTCCATGGCCAAGAACAGTAAACTTAGGTGTTTTCTCCAAAGTTTTCCAAGATGCTGGCGGGACGGCCCAAAAGAAATCATTAGTGCTTAGTTCCCTTTTTATTTGAAAACCAGCTTATTAGTCCTAAGCCTGAGCTTAGCTATATTTCTTGCAAGTGTTTAGTCATTTATAGTGACAGTAAAATTTCTGCTTTACATGAATTTTATTTAACGTTGTGTTAAATGAATCTGACCTTGCAGGGTTTCTAATCTTGTCAAAAATTATCCTAAACTTTGCTTTAAACATCAGATTTAAGGGCAGACTGTATCTTCAGTGTTACTGCAGTCCACTTACAGCTTTGCAGGTCTTTACATGGAAATATGTAAACCTCAGCTGCTAAGTTTGTAGAAGAATTGCTCTTCAAATGATTCTGCTTTTAAGCTACCTTCATTATTTTATTCAAAAGTAGGTTTTTTTAAAGAAGAAAAAGCCCTGAAAATATGATTACAGTAAAATAATGAAAAATATTATATTGAGAATGGGATCTGTTAACTATCTGAATTTACAAACATTACAGAGATAAGACCTCAGGAAAGGAGTCCCACAGTGTGTTTCTATCCTGATGTTTCCACTAATCTGTGTATGGGCTGTATGTGCATTTCTTATCACTTCTAATAATTAGATAACATTGAATTGTGGTGTTTATGAAAATTAAGGTTTGTGTTTGATCACACACACTGATTTTTTTTTTTTGCTGAACTTCAGTTTATCCCTTCAGCACCATCATTTTTTTGTTAAAGCCCAATAGGCTTGAAATAAGAAGCCTCTTTTTATCATGTATAATTTTTCCCTTAAAAAAAGGACACCAAGTTCAGATCTTCATTAATGGTCTTAAACGTCTAAAAGCTGAAAATATACTACATGCAAAATGCTGTACGATAATGACATGACAGATTTTAGTTGTTTCTGGTATTTCTCCACTATCTTTTTAAAAGATGTGCTGCAATTTCAATAGCTGAGCCAAACAGCACCATGCAGCCCTCTTCCCTGCTCTTCGGCCAGCTTCCTCTCTCAACAGTTGTCAGGTTAATAGGCCAGTGTTTCTACCCTAGTACCCCACAGGTTTTTAATGAGTACTTGTTAGATACCCATTTATGTTCCTAACCAGTGCTCCATCTGTGTCATAGAAATCTTGCTGCTGCTGGCTAGTTAAAGGCTTTAGTTTCACCGTGGATAACCTTGGGTTATTTTCAGTTACCACAATTTTGGATTTTCTTTTTATTGTCTTTGCTAACTGCTGCAGTTACCTATCCAGGAAAGGAGAGCAGATCTTGCTAGCCTTGTGAATGACCTTGTCTGTAGCCATTAAAAAAGCAGTTTCTTTGCAATTAAACATTTTAAGCTGTTTTAATGATTCAAAAATCAGCAAATACAGCAAATACAGTGCATCCAACTGCCACTGGTTTTGACCCTTTTTTAAGTCTTGAAAAGCAAAACATGTTTGTGCTTTTTGTTTGTTTGTTTGTTTTTTGATAGCAGGACATGCAACAGTCACTATTTTTGTGGCAAGTTTGCCACATACCTGATTTCTGTGATTACAGAATGAAAAAATGCTTTTGAACCCTTTTGGAAGGCTAGTATCAATGTTAGTGGACTCAGATTTGATTATATTGTGTTTTGTTAGCTGTGCTCTGTATGCTGAAATAAAGTTTAATTTCACTAGGCCAGCACCAGTGCCTAGCAACTGATATGAAGAATGTAGATTGAAATTAAATAGCTAATTAATTTCCAGACAGACTTCAGTCCCTTAATAAAGGTGCAAAGGGAAGTGCAGTTAAAATCAACTATTTTCTAAGAATTGGGAGAATTACTTCAGAGATACAAAAGCTTTATATTGTGAAGTACAGGACAATTGGAAGCAATTTATCAACGCACTTGACTGTTAGAGGCTTTATCTTGTTTTAGAATCAGCAAAGGTGTAGATTTTGAAATGTGATTACACCTACATAGCTGTTAGTTACTAGGTTTAGTTATTAGGCTGTTATTATAATTTAGTTACTAGTCTTTTCTAGTCAATGGATGATAATCTTGGAAGTGGCATAAACCTTTTCAACCCGCTCATTTACAAGTGTCTGCATGAGAGTGCAAAAACTAGGTGGAACTAGTCTCAGCATTTCATAAGCAAATGAAGGAACAGATTAAGTTAGAAATACATTTGGAACAACAGTGTACCACTACAGATAGAAGAAGCTGTAAGATTAAGGTTTTTCTAGCTTTTTGCAGACAGTGGATTTTCTTCTTCCTCCTCCTGGGTCCTCTGCTTTTAGAAGTTTCACCTTGAAAAAGTAGTTTTCCCCTGATTTAATCTTCCTTTTTTCAGTAGGACTTCCTGTTGGCTTTCTTCTGGCTTTCCTTTAAGAAGAGAGGCAAGGAGAGCTGTTGCTTCACAGGAGTGCCCTGAAGTAATAGCGAAGTCTTGATTTCTTGCTTCTTAATCAGAAAACAAAGAATCTGAAAGTACAAAGAAGAATCTGAAAGTATGAAGAAATGCAAATGAAAGTCAGGAATGAGAAGAACTTTGATTTTTCCATTGGGGAGGCTTGACAGATTAGATGAGTAAGCCACAAACCAAGAGGCAGTGCTTTGTTGGTTTGTGCAGCATTTAGAAAAGAATAATGCTTTATGAGTAATAGTCTTCAGAAATTTACTACTTTTCAGAATTTACCTAACACCTTCACTCCATATGTATGCAGCATGCCAACTCCTTTGAACCCTTTTTGGCATCGTCAATTTTTATGCAGTCAAAGGCTTTGTATTTTGCTTGCTTTCATCATGTGTTTGGAAGTGCTGATTGCGGCTTCCTTCACTTAGTTGCATATAAATTGATACACGTATGTTTTGTCTTTGAGGGTGACATGCAGAGGGGAGGGTGGTCTGAGTGTTCACGGTTGGTTTTTTTTGGTATATGAAGAGTCTTATTCGTGACTGGAAACTGAAAAATTACTTTTTGGATTAAACATCTTTTCAGTTAGGCATGGGAGTGGTTTTTTGTTTTATGAGGGAAAGTTTGATTGCCTTGTGATAGAAGTCTAATGGTTAAAAAATGTATATGTTGCCTTTTTTGCCTGAAAGGAGAAAATTCTGAGATTCTTAGTTCTTCTGTTTATTAGTTGTTGAACTTGGAAGGTCATAGAGGTTTTTCCAGGTATCTTGGTGAACACACACTGCTGGACGACTTCTGGTTGTCTTCACCTTGATGCCTAGTTAGGGAAACGAAGGGGTAGAGAGTTGCAATGTATTTTGACTTAGGAAATCATGTCACTTATGTGCTTCAGTGAAATACGTGAAGAGCATATATACAACACCCACAGTTACTGAGAAGGTAACTACTTCAAGGTTTTTACAGTCTGAATTGCTCATCAGCTTATGGAAGTTTTGCTTGTTTTGTTTCTGATGTCAAAATACTTGTTTATTTTTCATGTGATACGATGAAGGCGATTTCTAGAATATTTATCAGCGTGCTTTATAGAAAAATACACAACTAACATAATGTTCTTTCTTCAATTCACTTAAAGAGATTTTTAGCTTGATGACTCACAGGAAAAAAATTACTTTGTAATTGTATTCTGTATGAGGGTTGTATGTGTTCTTTTGAGTAATTTCTGTGAGTTATTTTGACTCTACAGTTAACCAATATGATCAGAACTGGCTCAATTTGCATTTGAAAAGTAAAGTCATACAGAAAATACATTATATTATCTAAGTATGGGGTGGGGGGCAGGGTGGAATGTTTGACTGGACCTCTGTAAGTAGGCAGATAAAGACTTAACTGTTATTTTTGTTCTGTTGCAGGGATTTCTCCAAAGTTAATATCCTGGTGCCCGGTGCTGGGCTAGGTAGATTGGCGTGGGAAATAGCTATGCTCGGTTATGCTTGCCAAGGAAATGAATGGAGCCTCTTTATGCTCTTTTCTTCTAACTTTGTACTCAACAGGTATATAGCTTATATTTTACTTCGTGATTGAAACCTAGGAATGCAAAATTATTAATGAGAAAAACGTGAATAAATGAAACAAATCCAAGCATGGATTTGTAGGTCCTAACACAGGACACACATAACCACTTCTTAGAATGTTTTAATGAAAAAAAGTAATCAGTGGGATAAATGGGGGAGGAAAGTGTTGTATCTGAGTCATTTTAAAAGTATAGCAAGAAGCAAGATTTTCAAGTTAGGAGACTTACAATCTCTAGGTGGTACCACAGATTCTCTATATAATCTTGAATAGGTTTTACGATTTATTTCACATCTGTTTCTGTAAAACACACACCTATCTCACTGGTGTCAAATACAGAGTAGTTAACATGTGCATGATACGTGGCGCTTAGTGACAGAGGAAACCTGTTAATGAAAGGTCCATTCCGTACTAAAATTTTAGGCAGTGTTTTAACATGAAAAGCAACCACCAAAGCATGCTGCGCCACTTCTTAAGCAAGCGGCTAAAGTAATATAGTTCATAGTTCTACAGTTATGCTGAGGTACTAAATTTGAATGTAGTAAACTTAACTTCATAGGTTTAACTTAGTGTTTCTATGTTTGGTTATTCTGTCACTTGCCCTGGAAGTTGCTGGTTTCATACTGAATTTGTTAGAAAGGAAAGAAGGCAGCAAATGCAGCTGTCCTTTTAAGGAGGAGAGTGGGCAAGTATGAAAGAGATCTGGGGGGGAGTGTTTTGGGTTTTGGGCAAGTTGGTATTGAGCTCATAGAGACAGAATTTGCCAGTTTCTTCTTCAGTCTAAAATGATACACCTTTGCTGAAAACAGCTAAACTGTTGGCTTGTATTCTATATTGTGATGTCTTGAAGCCTGATTTGTAGACTGATTGTCCACAGCAGACTGTGATGATTTTAAATCTGTTACAGTTTACTGTTCAAAAACAAGGGGAAAACACTGTTTGTTATGGCTGCTGCATGTCTGCTTAAATCAGTAGTGGTCAGTCTGATGAAAGTAGGTATTTACTAGAGGTTTATTTTTTTTGTTACATTATTCTTAAATTACTCTCATTTGGTGGTGAAATTGCATATTACAGTTGAGCTGATCTAATGCCCTGCAGCTATTGAAAGGAGGTCACATTCTTCTCATACTTAGCTATACATTGCTGCTGGCTTTTACCTCTTTGGAACTTCTGAAATTAATTGAAGCAGCATAAAATAAAAGTATTCATTTCCTAACTTTGGCAGCACTGATCAGCTTCATAGTGGTTCAAATCTGAAAGTTAATGTCGCCCCTAACTGCTGCTGCTGACATTGTTTTTGTCTTCCTTTAATAATGAAGCTTTGGCCTATACGTGGAATTACCCTGATGATTCATGCTTAGCTTACAGTAATAATTTTTAGCATCCAATGCTTATGTGGTGTTTGCTGTTTATGTAAGATAATTAGCAAAGAGGTGTATATACATTAGACTTGCTAGCAGTATTAGATTCTAGACAGCAAAATTGAGGTTGCTCAGCTGCTATAATTATCTTTGCTGGGCAAGTTACTAGCTACAAGTTTGCTGGTTAGCATGGAAGAGGATACTGGTAACCTGACTCTGAATTTCGATCAATTCAGTTGAAGTCTGACCATTCTTTTCTGCTGGACCTAGTTGTGGGCTTGGAATGTCTGTTAAGAAGGTTTTAGGGACTTCTGGGGTCTTTTGTTTTAGTCTTAAGTGGCTGTTCCCAGTTAGCTTTCTGAAACGGACAGTCTGCCTTCCTGGAGCTAGAAGAAACAGCAATGGTCAATATAAGCTGAAGAGACCAGTTAAGAAGTGACAAGAAAGAAGGGTTTTGCAAAAATGGTTTTGAACTACAGTCTTAATTAAATTTTTGTTTCCTGTTGATAAAAGCATGAGAATTTTGCTAACATGTACTTGCTGTTTGGATATATTCTTCCCCTGACTGTGTTTTATTTTTAGTAAGTACTGTCTAGAGTGTCAGACAAGCTACTACACTGGGTACAGTAGATGTGGTACAGTGGCTTAAGTCTTGGGCATACAGAGTGGTGCCTGCTGATCTTTGTACATGTAAAAATACTTAGTACTCTTAAACTGTGAACTTTTGTTACTGTGGATAAAGTTGCGTAGCATGTTATGTACAGAGTGTGTCAAGGCATAACTGTGGTCACTATTTCCTATTAGAGCGCATTGTTCCATTGAGGAAGCTCTAACTTGAAAGCAAAGTCACTCTGAGGTAGTTAAGCTGCAATGGCTCCAGGGCTGCTGCAGTCCCTGTATGGGAAATTCTGCTTTTTCTTGTATGAGTAAGGCTCTTATTGCTGGTGTATTTTCCTAGTGTTTACGTGAGTTCTGGGTATAATGACAGGTGGCAGAGATGATCATTTGTCATGTACAGACACACTTCATTTCTTACATGTTTTAGAAGATCAAAATCTGTGAAAAGCATGATCTGTTTTCCTGCTTCTGGAAAGCATACCAAAATTTTCAGGCAGTCTAGAGCTGCAGGACACGTTACTTGCCTTTGACATCTGACTGGAGGGGCAACAACATGAGGGTGGTGTCTATGTGAAGGAAATGGGAGCAGCTGGGTGCTGACTTGCTGTTTTCTGTAGCTGGATATTCAGAGCACAGGGTCAGTGGCCTCAGTCCAGCAGCCCTCCAGTAGCAGCAGTCCCACCTACAAATATTTAAGAAAATTTAGTTGAGGTAATATAAAATCACTGTACCCAAATCAGGGTAGGGTTAGTTTAAAAAAGGCTTTAATAAATACCAGTAGAATTCGTGCTAAAAACTGACAAATATTTATTTTCTGAAAATAATGTAATTTTAGATAAATCTTGACACTTCAGGAAGGATGTTTAATTGTGCATTGCACGTCCATGAATGAATGAAAACAGGTTTTTTGAATGACAGCGGTTAAGCATTTTATCTTTAAATAGGGTCAGAAGTAAGATTTGACCTACCATTCTCCTCCAGAACTGACTTTTCAACTGAATGTTGACAGCAGTTGCCCTGCCTCCATGGAAAACATACATATTTTGTTGGAAGGATGGAATGGTAAAGGACTGCAGTACTTAGTTTTGAAGTTTGAATTACTGAATCTGGAAAGGGAGGTTGTTAGGCTTGAATATGGAGAGGGATTGGTCTTTTGTATTATACTGGGAATTCCTGTTGGAACTGTTGAAAAGTCTACATGAATATACTTTGTTCTGGGAAAAATAATATGGGGAGGTGTGTGTTCTCTTACAGTCCAGAAAGCTCCTTTCTAATACACTGGGATGGGAAGTTTTCATTGTTAAAGAAAAGTGTTCTGAGGATAATACAGATTGACTGGGACCAGAAGGGGAATGCTAGAATGGTTACCACGCAACTTTCGTTGGCCAGCATAGGGGTTTTTTGGTGGGGTTATTTTTCTTGTGGTTGGATTTGGGTTTTTTTGTTTTGGGTTGGGTTTTTTTGTTTTTTAACAAAACCAGAAATGTCTGTCTTAAGCCCTGATTATCATTTTCCTCTTTTTGCTTTGACTGCATATATCTGATTGATATTTATTCAAATTGTATGGAGACACTTGATGACTGCAGTATACTGCTGCTCAAATACAAGTTGTTTGTGTTAACTTTTTTACTGATAAAATGTAATATAAACATGACATGAAGAAGATTAAAAAAATAGTATTTCAAAGACATTACCACAGATGTTTTCTATCCACCAGCCAAAAGAATGCACTTTCTGTAACCTGGTAGATTGCTTGCATTTTATGAAGTGTTTCATGATAACATGTTTTGTTGCACAGATGTGTCCTCTGTTTTCATTGAAAGAAAATTGCTTCGTTTTTTAATTGCAAACTGATTTTACAGGACTATGGAAAAAGCCGCTTTTTGTACTTCAATGTGATATTTTATTACTTCATAAAATAAGGGTTGACTTACTTGTTCAGGTCAACCCACAAATTTTATTTTACGAAGGCATGTTTACTTAGCATAATTACAACTCAGATTTTACGAACTTAAAGTGACATTAGTGCAAAACGGTTTATTTATTCTATGAAATCTAAAAGCATCCTTTTGGTTAGCAACTAAAAAATGTGTTTGTTCTGCTACATTGTGTTTGCTCCCTACAGTTATGGTTCAGAAAAAAACAGAAAAATCTAGAATGAGAATAGATGTTTCCCATAAAATCAGTGGAACTAGTATTACTAATTTTATTTTTTTACAGAAAAAAAAATAGGATCCAGAAAGGCTTAGCTTTACTGAATATACTAAATCATAAATTCTAGTAATCTTACAAAAGATGTCTTGTGCATTTTATTCAGTGGAAAACAAGATTTTTAATTTAAAGGTAATTATTTTGTCTTCATAATGTGTGTGTCAAAGTTGGTTTTTTAATCAGATCATCAATTGATGGGCAGTCTGAAGTGTTATGAACTAGGTAAGTCCTTTAGAAAATATGTAGCTTTTGCAGGAATGTTACCAACGCAGTAGGTATGTTGATGAAAGTCTTTGACTCCTACATTTCTACATAATAGATAAGCAATTATTTGAAACTAAGTTGTGCTGATTTCTGTATTTTGCAGATGCTCTGAAATTAATTCATGTAAACTTTATCCCTGGATTCATCAGTTTAGCAATAACAGAAGATCTGCTGATCAGATACGTCCGATTTATTTCCCTGATGTTGATCCTCACAGTCTTCCTTCTGGTTCAAACTTCTCTATGACAGCAGGGGATTTTCAAGAAATATATTCTGAGAGCAGTGAGTAAATGCAAACTTCTAGGGTATCCATGTCACTGTATCTTCAGAATATTTGTTATAGGACAGTTAACTATTAAAAATAGAAGGAAACTATGTCTACAAGCATTAAGCAAAAGTACTAACTGTAGCAAGATTTTCTTTCAAATCAGCTTTTCTTTTCTTAGTTATAAAAAAATACGAACAACTCCTTGCCTGACAGATCTTTGTTGCAGTGGTCTCTCTTCAGAGTAAGACAGCATTATGGAAGGTCTTGCTTGATTTAGAAAAGTGATGTTACAATGGGAACAATGTAACTAGCCACTTCTCTTTTTTTTTTTTTTTTTTTTTACACTAAAGAGATTATTTTTTAAACTCATTTACTGTTGTAAAAGCAAAGCTGACTTTCAGTAGTAGTAATTGATAAATGAAAATACTTTTTGACTATGAGAAGTAAAAATTTCAGAGGTACATTATGGGGATGATAACTGTCAAAGATGGAGATTTCTGTCAGTACAAATAACCTTATTTTTTCTTGTGATGCCAGGCTAGTTGTGCTGTCCTCATTGCAGCTATGACTAACCTAATGTTGAACTAACTGCACAAGACTATCCTGTTCAGTGCTACTCTACCAATAAAATGTTTAGGATTTGAGAAAGGGTACCACTTAGTTGATTCTTTTGTATGTAGTCTTAATATTCTAATATCAGACTACATATATTCTAATATTCTATTATATGCCTATTTACAAGTCACTGTCTTTTTTCACCAAGATTATACAGCTATTGATCTGCACTTTGTTGTGCAGCTAGACTTCCAGATACTTTCTTGCAGGAGCCTTCCTTATAGTTGCTTAATTTTCTGAAGCTTTCTGTCTTAATTATAATATCTGATACTGGCAGTAAATTGAAGCGTCTGGGGTTTTTTATTTATTTACAAAACTTAAAACTTTTGCAATTTCAATGATACATGTTTAGAGAAAACAGGGAGATTTGTGCTTTAAAAGGTAGACTTTGAAAGATCCTGCTTGTTAAACTAACTAGAAAAAAACATCTGGAGAAATATTCAGATACTGAATAAAATTTTTTAAAGCTATGTGATTTCTGAAAGTATAGTTTAGTGTATAGGCTTTTATTCTAGGTGTTAACTAGAGGCCCAAAATCACTGGGTATTGCAGTTGCCTTTAACAGCTGTGATGGTGAAGTTCATAGGGCAAATAGCACACCTGGGCCTTCGTTTATATAAAATGTGTTACTCTTGACAATGTATAATATAAACATGTCATTTTATATTAAGTCTGAAGAATTTTATAAAATGCATAAATAATGGATATGTGTCATTTTTCAGAGTGTAGATGTGTGTATACATACATACATATATATGTAAGTCGGATGAACCCAAACTTAACTATTGTTAATGTAAACCAAAATATTTTACTTATTTGTCAATGAAGTTAAGGGCCTTCAAGTGTTGTTAATGGAAGGTAATGCTGAGCATATAAACAAATACTGGAGTTAAATGCTGAATTTACTTGAGTAGCAACATTGAAACTAATTTCTATATACTTTGCTTTCTTTATGCAGATACATGGGACTGCATAGCAACTTGCTTTTTCATAGATACAGCACATAATGTTATTGATTACATTGATACTATATGGAAAATACTGAAGCCTGGAGGAATATGGATAAATGTAGGCAAGTGTGACCAACCTCTCTTCCTGCTAGCCCTGACTATACAGTTTGATCCCATTATAGGCATCTGTACTTAAAAAGAGTTGTCAAAGATGAATCTGTCAGTGCTGAAAACACTGTAGAGCTAGAAACATTTAGAGCTTGGAAGTTATGTCAGATGTGCTCAGACTATGTCCAGATGTTTGCTGGTTACAGTTAACACCGTGGGATTTTTAAATAGAGAAGTAAGTCCTCCTAGTGGCAGGTTTTGTATTCATGCATCAAAAATTTATTTGACAAATATAATGTCCTTTTTTTTTTTTGCTATTTTTCAAAGAAAATAGAACTTGTTTGTTTGGGGTTTTTTTCTTCTTAATCTCTTGTCTTGATTTGTACTGTGCTTCTAAGCAGAAGCTTTGGAAATGAGATTTATATATTCCTTGGCTCAGAAGAAGAGAGTCTTAAGTCTTCCGTGGTGAAGGAATGACAGCCAAAACTCAGGAGTTACACATTCTGTATAGTACAAACTGTTCAGTCACCGATCAGTTGGTCACTACACCAGTCCCGGCCAGTGATAGAGTCCGAGCAAAGTTCCTGAGTAGACTCCAGCCTTCTGTTCTGTAGAAACAGCAGTGATGATAGACTGAAGAAATTTTAAGATACAGAAAACATAACCTGGTAGGAAATGAGACTTCATTGTTGAATAAGCAGCTGAACTAATTTGTTTTCATTTTGCATTGATTCTGAAATTTGTTATAATCATATTCGAGTGATAGAAATATGTTCTTTAGTCTGTATTTCAGTATGTGAGTCAGGATATAAGCATTCTTTGCACTTTCAGTGATTTTTAGAAAACATTTTTGTCTTTTTGATATTAATTTCTGGTTTATCTTTATTCTCTAGGTCCTCTCCTTTACCACTTTGAAAACTTGGGAAATGAACTTTCTATAGAACTAAGCTATGAGGATATAAAAAATGTTATACTGCAATATGGATTCCATATAGAGGTAAGAAGATGCAGTAGTTTGCAATAAGTAATATTGGTATAAACCAGACAGACTGCTTTGAGTAAACCTTTACCTTAAATTTAGTCCAATGTAATAGCATATGCATATTATATATGCAGTAACTTCTAGCAGAATTAATTGTAAGTGTGTTGCAAATTATTTGCTTTCTTTTTCTTTTTTTGGAAAGTATATAGGTGGGCCTTGAAATCTAGTAAGTATATAGCAATCTCTTATAAGAGAAACTTGTGTAGTTCTTTAGAGAAAGTCTTTTGAAAACTGCTGCTTCTTTTTCAGGTGGAGAAAGAATCTGTACTGTCAACTTACACTGTGAATGAACTCTCCATGATGAAATACTACTATGAATGTGTGTTGTTTGTGGTGAGAAAACCAGAACAGAAGTGATGTGAATAGGATTCAGAAAAAATGTTGGTTTGAAACCTAGAAATGAGAATGAAATGGACTGGGTGGTGTGTGGACAAAACCTCAAATCAGTGGTGCCTTCTTATTCCTAATAGGTTTTAGATAGTGTCTATTTTCTTAATATCTCTTGCTATCCAGATGTGTACTATGCTGTGCATATTTGTAATACACTTGTGAAAATGGAGGAAATGTTCACATACACTGTCTGTTGTGCTTTGGAATGCATTAAAAGCAAAAAATGTTTTACTGAGGCTAAAATTTAATGTTTGCCATAATTAGGCTAATTCTCTGCATATGCTGCCTCATTTTTCATCGATTTTTTCAATTACTTTCTTTTTTCTACTTTCAAATATTGGGAATGTATAGAGGTGCTTACTGTACTAGCTGAGTCGCATTTAGAGAAGCATTTCTAAACAAACAAATTTATGAAGCTGAAATGATTGGAAAGTGATAAAATTATTATTGATAGATAAAATAGCCACCAGAACTGTTACGGCATTTTCTGTGAAACTGAAGGGAAGTAGATTATTAAACTAATTCTAATCTTTGTTAACAGTGGTACAGTCAGTGTAATCAAAACACAGAACCTATAGGTGATTTGAAATACCATGTAAAACCAGAGTACAGAGTGAAGAAAAAGCAGCATGTGACAGAGAAGCAGTATTTTAACCTCAGTTCAGGAATAACACCAATTGTGATTAATCTCTTAAGTGTTGAAACTGAAATCTATTAGATGGTTTGCCATCTTAAAATACATTGATTTTGAGTCAGCTACTTCTTAAGCCAAAACAGCAAAGCAGTATTTTTTTGTTAGGTATAATGAACAGAAAATCTGTTATACCTTGAAGTCTTCTCTGTTTTTTAAAGTTTTTAACATAGCTAGTTATCCATGCAATGTATACAGAAAAATCTGTTTCTAAAGGGGATACAAAAAACATTTAAATGTTTTAATCTGCAGTAACCTAATCATCTCTACCTGAGTCAGCATATGCAGGCCAATTGGTAGACAATTTTCTTGTAGCTTCAGGCACTTTACCCTTGTGATTCAGTGACTTCTTGGTTCCTTATCCTAATGTGTGTTTAGGTTTTTTTTCCTGCCAGATGTGGCTTAGGTGAATATTTAATAAACAGATAGTGTACATGAGAAAACATTAAGAATCACTGCTGAGAGGAGGTATCATATTAGCCATTTTATTTTCATAGTATATTGGTTACCTTAGTACCATTTTTATCTCTTCTCAAAAATTTCTTTAAAATATAAAAGCATAATTTCAAGAAATTAAGGTTTTTTTTCATATTTGGCCATAATGGCCCTGGACAATAAAGTTGGTTTGTTTCCCATTATTTCTAGTTCCATTTTTCATGGTCGTGTCCTAATTGCATCTCTTTTAATACATCTGTTGGTGGTGTCTGGATTTATTCCATGAAGGCCAGAAATGTGTGCTGTTGCAGACTTTCAATTTAGGAACAAGAAGGGAAAAGACAGAGACTGGGATTTTTTTATAGTTTCAAAACGGCATAAGGGTATGCACCTGGGGCATGTTTCAGTACTATTCCCCTTTTCTGCTTAGAATCCTTATTGAGAAAAAAGGCTTCTGCTCTGCAGAAGTTTTCTATTAGAGCTTTGCTTAAACTGGTCTTACTTGAACTCCTTCTTCTTCCTAAAAGTGTGCACCATTAAGATTTAACTCTGTAAAATGAGGTAAACTTTGGCAGTTCTACCCTGCTCCAAGAGAAACATGTTTAAAGCTGAAACACTGCCATTGCAACAAGTAGACTAAAAATAAAAGCCCTTGCGCACCTAGATATAACAAAAAAAACCTAGTTGTCTGAATTACCTTACTGTACTCTTTTTTTTTTTTTTTTTTTTTTTTGAGGGACTGATTCTTAGCCTTCATTCTGGTTTTTGTTTTTTTTCCTTAGATCAAATATGATTAGTGTTTTGCTTGGTTTCCAAGCTTCCTCGATTGAAATAAGACAAGGTTAGATGAGTGTCAGTTAATGCCATTAAGTCAGCTCTCTGTTTCTGCCTCCTACCCAGTCTGTATTTACACTTGAAATATGGTGGTGTTGGCTTTCACAAGCAGGCAATGGAACTCTTGCTTCTGGGTGGAATGCCAGTATCCTTTCTTCTGGTGTTTTTGTTCTCTGCTGCCCCATGTCATCAGAAGTGCCATTTTTTGCATTGCTTTTGGAAAATGTTTTCACTTACCTGTGCCAGGTATATAGCGATACGCTTCTATTGCAAGTGTAGAAAATGCCTGTTTTCCCCCCAGTGTTCTCTCCGTAAATTATAACAGCTGCATTAAGATTTGGAAGCAGAATAATCTTGTGAGTAGGCTGTTTGAGTTAGTAGTGTTTTACCTGCGGTCCTATTTGAGTTAAAATTCATCACCAGTCGCTTTCTTCTGTTCAGTTGTATACGTGAGGGGGGGAAAAACAATGCTTGCATAGCTTAATCAGCTGAAGGCAAGAGTTTATTTAGGTCATGATTCAACTGTGCGTGGTTATCAGGTGTAACATGAAATGCTCCATGACCTTCTGTGTGATGCTTATTTATACGGAGTAAGTCTGACAAATGTAAAGTGTCCTGTATTTTTATTTATATGTAGTACACTAAAACCAGTTAAGAAGGTAAGAATAAGAATTTTAATGTCGCTGTCAGTGTGCCTAATGGGCTTCACTTTTCTGGGCAGTCATTAAAGTTTGCAGTACGAGCCACTCTCTCTCACGTGTGGTCTTTGCCCTGCGCCCCTGCCGCCGTTCCCGCCTCCTTGTTCCCGCCTCCCTGTCCCCGCCTCCGGGCACGCGCCCCGCCCCGCCGGCCGTGGGTCTGGCGGGCAGCGGCCCGCGCCTGCGCCCTGCGCCGCGCGTGGCCGTGCGTAAGGCTGCGGGGGGACGCGCGCTCCGCAGAGCCGGCGGCGCTCAGCCCCACCCCCCCCGCCTCATGGCGAAGCGGCGCGCGGAGCCGTTAGTATATCACGTGCCCGTCAAGCGGCTCCTGCGCGAGCCGTCGCCGCCTTCCGTCTCCGCGCCCGAGCGGCGACCCCGGGGCGAAGTGGCGGGCGCCGGCCCGGCCGCCCCGAAGCGGAAGCTGGAGGAGGCCGAGGCGCCGCCGAGCAAGCGGCCCGGGCTGCGGGGGAGCAGCTCCCGCGGGGAGCCGGGGGACGCGGGCGGCAGGCGGCGACGGCGCGGCGGGCCCGCGCCGCCCCAGGACGAGCGGTCGGCGGAGGGAGGCGCCGGCGGCCGGGTCAAGGAGCGGGCCGCCGCGGCTGAGGTAACGGAGCGAGGCGGCGGCGGCCCCCCGGGGAGCGCGGCGCCGGTGTGCGCGGCCGCTCGGCTGCCGGAGGAGGGGCCCTGGGCCGGGTGGGGGGCCGCGGGAGGTCACCGGGGCGCGGCGGGGCAGCAGAACGTGCGGGCGGGGCCCCCCGCATTCAGCCGGGCACGGCGCCGCGCCCCTCAGCCCGCTCTGCGCCTCCCGCTGTCCGTCGCTCCCGCGTCTTTTAAAGCTTTCTTTTCTTTTTTCTTCTCCCGCACCAAAAGAAGCAGCGCTTCCAGCTTCACCCCACACACTCCGAAAAACCGGTAGGAAAAGGCCTCTCAGGAGTTCGCCTTAACTCAGTTTCTCTTCGGCCATGTCCCCATCGGAAGGCGTGGTTGGAAGTTTGGAGGGTTTATTTTGATGGAGTCTCTTTCGTTTGAGGCTGCAGTTAGGCTTACTGCCGTGTCTGACAACTGTCTTAACTTTTTGTTCGGGATGACCAGGTTCTGGCGATGCCAGAGTTCTAAAACGTTAAACGTTTTAACCAAAACGTTTAGTGAATGTGGTGGTCAGGGAAGGGAAAGGGATCAGCAGTTTAATGATTAGATATATTGAAGTGCACAGCCGATTCCTGATGTTCCTTTCCTGGTTAACTTTGAGGTAAGTTACATTCTTGTACATTCTTGGCCTTGATCGAATTTTACACGACAGGCCAGAAAACAAAACGCAGTACTGAGGAAGTTTTCGTTTTGCAAAAATAAAATGCTAGGTCAAATTTTGTGCCTATGTAGTAGTGTGATGTATGTAAACCCACCTTCCCTCCTGCGTGGACCTTTTAACTAAGACCAAGGCCAGAGTATTTGATCCTGTGATAGAGAAGTGGCAGAAAGTCTTAACAGGTCAGATGGATTTTCAACTCCAGTTTTAAACTCCGCTTCTCATAAGTTGGGGCCTTTGATAGTATAACACCTATCTATGATCTCTAAAGGTAATTGTGGCTTTTCTTTCTCAGGCTTCTGCTTTGTACCTTCTGCTTTCCTTGTTTGATTGGTCGGTGAGTTGGTTGGTTTGGTGATGGATGGTAGAGTTAAGGCATAAAGGAATTGAGGAAAACATTCAATGCCCTATGGGAATTATATGTCCTTTTTAGACTCTTGACTTTTAAACACGTCTCTTTCCATTTTTGAAGAGAGAACAAGTGTCTTCAGAAGCAAAAAAATTAAGCAAATTGAACAAACATCTCCAGAACAGTGTTAGAACATCACAGATATGATGCAGAATTCTTCACTTGTTTGGCATAATTTTGTAAGCTTTAGCAGTGGTAGGAAGGCAGTAAGCCCCCAGGTTTTCCACACAGCAAAGTGTGGTTTTCTCTGTAAAATACTTTTGTAGGACTATATTTTTAACAAGTTATTTCCTTAAGTACAGTTTTATATAAAAAATGTTTTTGCTTTAAAATAAAGCTTGGTTAACGTCAGACAAGAGGTGTTTCTTCCATCCTCTGTGTGTCCTACCTTTATGTTTTAAATCTTTCACAGATATATCTGATTATTATTTTTGCACCTTTTTGAAAATAACAGCTGTAGGTTGGGATTCTTTGCTTTTTTGTGGCTTGTGTACTTCCATTACGGTAATAAGCATGACCATGATACTGTTAATTTCACATGGGTTTTGTTAAAGTTAAAAGCAATTCTTATTATATTACAGTTGGCCAGAGAAGAAATACTGCATGCACACCTTTGCAGCTAAAGTTGGAAAATTAACTCCTTAAAAATTGAACAACTTCATCCATAGAAACTGAGCTTTGTATCCCGAGCTTGCTGCATGTTACCTGCCTTACTAGAAAATCTTCTCAAAACCTATGCTGAAAGATACTTGGGTGAATGTGAATATTTTATATTCTATTTTGCATTTTATGTATGAATGTTTGCTGCTTGCGATTTTTGTGCTCCTTGGGCTTGTTCATTTTCACACTGAATCTTTCTGGGAGACACCAATAAACTGAAGTACTGCTGTGCTGGAAACTTGAATGCTCTTGAAATGAATCCTGTGTGTAGTCTGAGCTCAGAATTAAGAGTATGCATATTTTTGTGGTTATAAACTTAAAGAGAATGATCTTAGAAGCAAGGATGCTCTCATTCACCACTGTCTGGGTATGAAGCATCTAGCACAGTGGGGTTCTGACTTTCAAGTACTTAGCTCTCTCAGTGTGAGTAGTAACTTATTAAAATTAAATAATTATTTATTAAATTATAAAAATTTAAAAAGAGGAGTTTGGATTAAACATGGGGAGAATTTTTAAGGGTGGCTGACAAGTTTCTGAAACTCCGTTGCTGGGCACGTGTTTCAAAGAACTTGTTAGCCACCTGCCCTGCACAGTTCTGTGTGAGCGATGCTGCCCCGGTTGCAGTACAAACTGGAAAATCTTCCCTTTCTCTTTGGCACTTCACTGTTTGTTGTTAATGCTGTGCAGTACAAAAATTGCAGTTTACAAGTGTATTTACGCAAATAATGTGGAACTACTTATTGTTTGGCTTTCTTCCAGTTTCCATATAATACGTCCTTCTGTTCCTGTTGCACTATATCATGTAATTGGTTTTGGTTTACGTTCCCATTAATGGGAACTTTGATTCTTTATTTTTTCCTGAAGACAATCTTTTCCTAGTGGGCAAATTCATGTTAGTAGTACTGCATAGGCATACAGCCATCTTCCTGCTATGAAATGTCTATACCTTTCATGCCTCTTAATTATGATGTCTTGAATTATGCAGGGGGGTTGTAGTAAAAACAGGTTACCTAGTACAAGAAATTGTAGTTCACAAGAGGTTTGTGTGGTAAAAAATAGAAATATGTAGTCTTTTAAATAAAAGGATGGTGAATTTACGTATATCTCTCTTTTGGGGAGTGGGGTGAAGCATCATTTATCCAGTATCTGAGAGGGTTTAGGGATGACACTTACTGCCATTTTTTGAATATTACATTTTTTTATTCTGTTGCAGAGCCAGCAGACAAAACATGAACTTTTTCAAGAGCCATACCAAAACAGACATACCAGTTTATATCTTAAAAATACTTCTGTTCAGCACCTGTTACAGCTGAGACGTTAAAGTAAAATACTAAAGACTCTGATTGTATGTTAGGAAAAATACAAACTGTTATTATGTGGAAATGCATTATTTTAGGTTTGTGGCAGCATCCAGAGTTTTTACCTACCAGAAGGAACAGATTGGCTACTGTTAATAACCACAAAATCTGTGCACGTTCCTATGGTCATAATACACATAAGAAGAGGAACTCTCAAGTCACTCCTTAGGTCTTGAGCGTGCACTTTCTTCTGGTAGGTAAAAACTCTGGATGCTGCCACAAACCATGACATGTGGTTACAAACTGTGTTTTCTAACAGCAATTTAAAAAAAAAAGTGGTGCCATGTTAACATAGTAAATAAGAACATGTTCTTTCAAGGTTTTTCTGGTACTTCTTACCAGTTCTTAAAGTTTCTTCTCCCTGCCCCTAGAAGAGGTCTTGATTTTTCTCATGGATACTTGAATACAAAATGTAGGTACAGAAAAGAAAAAGTGGAATGTGGCAGAAACACTACCCAGTGCTTTACTTTTCCAGAATACTAGCTTCTAAATGTGCATGAAATTTGTATACCATTGTGAGAAGAAAAAGTAGTGAACAATTTTTGTATGCAGAGTCTGATAATTCCATAAGTTATATGGTATTGTTCTGTGCAAGGATTGCAAGTTGAAGAAATCGGTGGAGTTATGGAAGTATTTCCCAGGTGTTGCACAGTAGTTCTTTACAAGAATATTTGAAAAGACAGAAGTAAATTGTGATTTGCTTGAGTTTTTTTATGGTAGTTTCCTTAGAAATAGCTTACATTTTTCTGTATAAAATTGTAAGAACTGTTAATATGGAACAGCTGAATAACTCCTTGTTTCAGTTTCGGTTATGAAAGTTTCTTTTTATTATTTTGTACTGCTGTGATACGCATTAATGTTTTGTTGCCTTTTTGTTTGTCTCTTTTCGAAGCAAGAAGACGACTTCTGTCAGTATAACTCATTCCTATACTGGAGATCACCATTGCCTGCTGTTGATTTGTCTGATATTCAGAGCCGAGATGGAGAGACCCCGGAAGCTAAAACCCTTTCAAGGACTGATACTATGGAGACTGAAATGGAGACCTGATTAGTTGTTTCATAGTTGTATATCCACTTGAAGGAAACTTGCTTCTATTTGGACTCAGGTTTTTCTACTTGGGAGAAAAATAAGCATGCTTCTGCCATCTTGAAGAAACAGTGTTACATCAGTCTGCAGAAGCAAGTCTGAGTTCATCACTGTTGGGTACTTAATAGTAAGCTGTCTGGAAGTGTACAATGTTGAGGAGGCTGTGCTGTCTATCAAGAATGCTTGAAAACATGAAAACATGCTAAAAGAAGACTACAGAAAATTAGAACTTTGGGATGCAATTATACGAAACAGGTGGATATGTTAAATGTTAAAAATAAATGGAAAATAATTTTGTCTGTCCTGAACGAAAAGATGTGACTATGGTATCTGGAAGTAAAATACTTAACCATGTGAATTTGTCACAAAGCATACAAACTGTAATGATTTAAATGTGAATTTTTCTACATAATACTAAACCAAACAGGCTCAGGAGCCTACCAAAACCAGACAAAGCATTCCCTTTTCTATGCAAACAGAAGACAAGCGTGGCGGGGAGAGGGAAGGAAAAGGGGATCTTTTCTTCTATAAGCTGCTGCTGTTGTGAAAGTTTTTCACATTCTTGTTGAGAAAAAGCTTTTTCGCCTTTTTCATCTTCTCCTTTTCACATTACACAAAGCAGTGGGCAGCCAGCTTTTAGGTTTTTGGTCCATTCTTAAGTTAATGCTATACTTACTCTTTGCAATGTGAGCTCCGAACCAGTGAGCAGCATTGAAATGGGAGGTGTGCGCAGATGTGTCAACAAAACTCAATGCAATATAAAATTACTACATAATGCTTTTTCAAACTTACCTGACTGAGGTATAGTTTTTGCAGACTGTGGTTCTTGCAAAAAGATTGTATAGAAGTTCATTGAGTTAGTGTTTTTTGCTGTTAAATATGAACTTAATGCTTGTCTTCTGTAATTGATTTACAACTTTAAGTACAATTAGAAATACTTGTCTTTAACAGTAGACTGAAGTTGTATGGGCAGACTGTCAGACTTTGCAGATGTGATGTCTTTAAGGATAGCAAACGCTTTTTGCTGGAATCATTGAAGACGGCAGCTTGAGAATATATATATTTTTTTAAATAATATATTTGCTAAAGGACAATAAAGTGTTGCCTGTGTGTATTTTGTATTTTAAAACTTTCAGACTATTATTTGTGTTAGTTCCTGACTTTATTTCATAAGATTGTTGCTTTCATAACTTCTGTTATTTTATTAGGTCTTTTTGCTTAAAATAGTCAGCTTGTCAGCCGCCTTAGTAAACATTCAGAATTTTTTTTTTTCAGTATTTGTGCTGTAAGGTATCTGTATTTGTTCATTGCCTATTCATTTAGATTGTTAGAGTCTCTTACTACTCACGGAAGTAAGGTGGCTGAGTGACTCAAGCATTTCATGGTGGTTGTTTGGATATGCTTCTACCTGCTGTCAGATCATATTTAAAATTTTATTTTTTGCACACATTTTTAGTTATATTTTTTAAGTCCAAATCCATCAGCTTGTCTTAGGAGGTACTTTAAAAATGTTTTTAAAAACAAACTTCTTTTTCTGGCAAGAATGCAAGTGCTGTTTCATGGTTACTCTAACCAAAATAAATTTGTGAGGAAATAGATTTATTCATTTGTTGAAGGGGTTGTTTTGGTTTTGTGTTGTGGTTTTTTTTTTTTTACCCTAGGTAATATACACATTCATATATTTGTTTGGTAATATTTCACGCCATCCAGTATTTTCAGGATCTAGTAGTTAGATAGTTATCTTTGCAGACATACTTTAGTCCCTTAAAATCTGCTTGGAGCTTCATACACGCAGTAGGTATGTCCTAGCAATAGACTGTATTTTGGCATTAAAATCTGTCTCTCCTATCTACTGTATTCACAGAACAGATGAGATTTTATTATTGTCTTTAAAATATGTATATTCTTAAGCTATTCCATAACAAAATGAATAAGCCCTTTAAAGCAAATGAAGCTTGCACTGTGTTGTACGCCATATGGTTATTTGTAATTATGCTGGAGGCAAGCAATTTCCTCTTAGCTTGTTCCAGTCATGGGCTCTGGGTTATGGGCTGGAATGTTAGAGCTACTTTCAGAGCATTTGCTGAGTTGATTAATTTTTTCCATTCATCTGTTTGCAAATAGAGGCAAATTTAAAAGCCTTGGAAAACTTTTGAAATGAGTCTGAGAGTTTGGGTTATAGAAAAGCAGGGCAAGGTAAGGTGCCTGATGATAGGTGAAATAAACTTTGCGTAAAAGGTGTGACCAAGACGTGTCATTGCTCAGTGTCTCATGTCTCCAAATACCATGTGTCACTGTGGGCTATCAAAACACTGGTCTTGACTTCCAGCTCCATTTTTCTGGAGAGCTCTTGTTCAAGGGCTGTACATAAACTGTAAGTAAGCTTAAGATGTTTTAATTTGCCTGTGCATTAGTATCCACTGAGAAAAAAATGTTCTTTTGAAATGTTGGCATAAATTCTAAGGCAATGCAGGAGCCACGTAATGCCTACCAACTGACAATCTTCATTTATCTTATGTTCTTAATCTTCCAGAAAAAAAATTGCTTCTATTCTCTCTAGATAATTGGGAATTTGCTTTTCTCTAACTAAAGAGCTCCTTCACCAGAGTAAGAAAATGTACAGTGTAACCACAGAGATCATCTAGCTATTACCCAGGTTGGTAAGAGTTGTTGCATCTAGAAGTAGCACAGTAAGGGTATGGGCATACTAATGAGAAATTAAATGAGTTAAACATTTCAGGGCAGATGCAAACAGCAAAGCGTTAATTAGCAGCATGTCTGCCTTTGTAAATTTTCTGTCTCATTTTAAACTTAAGGCCTGTTTTATGTGGTCTTGATTTGTGTTTATTGAAGGCCTGCCATATATTTATGGTTCCCAAGATAGATAAGCCTCCAGGAGAAGATTAAGGCTTAGTCCAAATCAGGAAAGAGAGCAAGTGCTGTGAAAAGCAGGCTGCATTGGTGACCATATCTTGGCTGACTAGACTGTGGTAGAAAGAAAGAAAAAAAATGGAGAATGGAAGATAGGTGATGATGAAGAGGTGACAGCAAGTGAGTGCAGGCAAGTGTCAGGCCAGCGGAGCAATGACATCAAGTAGTATTTTCAGCATTGGCTCAATCTTCAGCACAGCAACGTTTGCAGTAATTTTAATGTGGTGATCAACAGTAAATTAGTAGGTTTGTCACTGTTTTTGCAATTACTGTTCGATGTTTTTTCCGGTTGGCAAGGCCAAGAATTTAATGGTCATTAAAAAAATACATGCTTATGTATATGGGTAGATGGAAAATGTGTAAGATCCTTCGTGTAGAGAATAAGTGAATGTGTGTTTCCAGGTGGCACCAAAGATAGTTACTGTCTAGCGTTTGGCAGCTAGTTCTGGTTATGGCAGATGCATTGTTGGGAGTTCACATGTATTTTCCTGAAAGCATCTGATGACACCTGCAGTAAGAGATGTTGGACTGCACTCACTCATTGTTTGGTATAGCAAAGCCTATGTTCAAAGAAACATTTCAAAATAGCTAGCATGCTTGGGCTGGCTTAATTATTTCCATGCCTACAGTTATAACCTTGACTCTCTAGGTGGCAATACACATACACGGTAAACTGCAGTGAATCTGGAAAATGTTTTGGGTATGCTTTTATTCTGAACTGCTACTGAAAATTCGAGCAGTGACATCATGAATGTTAATCATTTCCTTACGGTGATACATAAAGGCAGATCAAGCCACAAGTTCCTGATTCTAAGGTGACAGAAGGTCTTCAGCATAATTGGAGTAAAAACATTTTGTCAAGAAGTGTTGGGTAATCTCTTGTCTTTCTTTCCACCCCTTCTGCCCCCCACCCCCCAGAAAGCTATCAGTTTAACGCATGGTAGTTTGTTGTCACTACTTCTTAGCACTGTTTCCATTGGAGCTAGAAAGCAAGCTTTATCTGATGGTGTGTTGGATGGAAACCTGGATCGGTGGCTGAAGGCTACTTGAAATGTACTCGTTAAATATGAGGAAGAAAAAGGTAAGTACTGATGCATAGGAAACTAACTATGAAGTAGTGTTTGACTGTTGATGTAACAATGTAGTTTAAATGTATGTGGCAATTTCAAATGTAGCCTTAGTAAGAGGTTGTTTATTTAAAATTCCTGTTTCAAACTTTGTATTGGAGAATATTAGGTTGGTTCAGCAAACAATATATTTTAATTACTGATATTTCATTTGTAAGTGAATTCATTAATAAGTATGGTTTAAATTTTCTTGGTCAAAAAACCAGCAGTCATGACTTCTTAGTGACTTCTGAGGACTTAAAAATAGTTGTTTCTTCTCTTAAAGCCATAAACATCATAACTTTTTCACTACTGAAGGAAAAGATATTTTCTTGTTACTGATATGTTACCATTCCCAGTGGAAAAAATTTTGAAGGGAAGATGGAGACAAGTTCAATTTTTGTTTGTAATTTTATTTTGCCTTTTAAGAATGCAGTGGATGGTAGTTTTCCTGGTTTTGTTTTGTTTTCTTTTGTAATACTGATGTTTTGAAAGAAGGGATATGGACTGGCTAAACATTACATTTTTTTCCCACTTTTCTTATATGAATACCCGGGGTTCATGTTTAGATTGGAATATGATGAAATAAGTGGCTTACAAAGTATGAGATTGAGAGAAGTAAACAAAAATAGAATTGTAACCAGAGGAAATTTTTTTTTTCTATGCAGAGCTATGAATGGAAATGCGCCACATCTATTCACTGTTTTCTTGCAGAGGTGGATTTTGTAATGTCCTTAGTTTGAGCAGTGCACAGTGCTCTTCTGATTAAATTTGAACACACAATAATTAATTCTATTGGATCTACCCTGTGTCAAGTGTCCTCTCTGAAGCCTTGTGCTGTATAGTAGACATTTCCTTTTGATGCTTCAACTTGCAGAATATGAACTTTGCTTTCAGCTGATTTTCCTGGCGTTTAAAAAACCCTAATTTTGCTTCTGATTGCATCAAAAGCAATTATTATCCAAGAACCTCTTTGGCATAAAGCAAGCTACCAGAATCTGATGATTTCATGATTGTCAGTTGTAAACTGCAATGTTTTTTTATCACATAAACACAAAATGTTGCATCTGTGTATCCCGTAATAGTTTTTCTATCTTTACCTTCTAGGAATTGGAGAAACCTGTGAATGAACAGAGGAAAATCTGCTTCAGACAAAGCTCTGTATTTCCAAATGTGTAATGTGCAAATACAGAGACACTAAAGACAGCTTTTCACTGTTTAAATTGAACCTATAAAAATTATTCTAAAATATGATTTCAAAATACTGTATGATATGAGAGGGAAAAGTATGGCTAACAATGTTCGTATTTTGGCCATTAATTGTAATACCAAACCTGGAGCGTAAATGCCAAAATGTCTTGATTTGTATGACATAGCAAGGCTTCTGGGACATGGTTTTGATGTCAAGTATGTTGGGTTATTTTTGTCTTGGAGTCCATACACACAATGCATGTATGCCCAAAGCACTTTAAGGATACAGCTTGGTCAGTGGAGTTGCCTTGAATCATACAGATAGGTACTGAGCATGCCAACTTGTTTATATGCTGCCAGATAGCATAAAAGGTATGCTCATTGTCTCTCTCATTATTTTGAGCCATGAGACACATTCTGGTACGTGCATTTAAATGCATTCCTTTCTCCCCTGTTTATGTTGTGTAGCTTGTCTGTGAATGGCCTGGATTTGTCAGTTCTAACTACTCCAGTCTCAAAACATTTTGGGATTTCTGTTTTATCTTTGGGTAGTCTTGAATTATTGTGAGGCCAGCATTACAAATTTATAAAGACCAGTCATTTCAATATGAGTTCAGCAGACAAAATACTCAAATTTTTTATACCACATTGTATGGCAATTACCAGTGTCTATCATGGACTTAAAACAGTGATAAAAATGCATTATTGGATTTTCTTTTTCAGTAAGGAAAATTTTAAAAATACAATTTTGATGGTCTCTGTATTTCGGTGGTACTATTTACTGCAGGTTAGAATAGTGGAGTCTTGTGGATAACTGGCTAGCTGAAAAAGTTTACATAAACATAGTCCAGCTGGCTGGACAAAAGTGCACATCACTCTCAGCTTACCTGAAGTAAAGCAAAATACACTGTCTTTGGCTGTTCTTGTTACACAATAACAGGAAGATTGTGGTGGGAAAAGAATGTTGCAGGTGGGAACAGATAACTACAGAAGAGAAACTAGGGGCGGGCTTGGTATTTAGGCAACTAACCAATAATGAGCTTAACTTTTGTAATATGTATGAGCTAATTATAACAAGGCATAAAAGGTGACTGTAAGGCACAATAAACGAAGTCTGCTGATCACTCATATTGAGCGACTGTGTCTTCCCTCCATCGCGACAGAGTCTGATCTTTTGAGATACAGTATTCTGACTTACAGTTCTTGGTGCAGTGTACTCGTGCCATGGAAGATTTGTGCTTTCAGGACAGCTTACAGTAGTGAGCAGTAACTCTGTTAGTGTTTACAAGAACAGGTCCTTGGGTTTTTTATCTTAAGTCTCAAGTAGTCAAGGAAACAACAGGATTTTTAATGTGTTTTCTTAAAAAAAAAGAAGGTCTGTCTGATCACATGTGTTAAAAAAAATAATCAGTCACACCACTTTAAGCCAAGGATGCAACCGAACTCTTCCTCAGCTAGGTTGGTCAGTTTTTCGTCAAAGAAAAAATATGTAAGGTCTTTTCCTATGAAGTAAGTACTTAAGAGAATTATTTCAGTTGCAGATACTAATTTCTGTGATGTTAAAAACTATTTTAAAATAATTTAAAAGCACAAGATAGCAGTCAGCAAGCACATTGGTATAAAAATTACGTAAAGGCTAAGATGCTGGGTTGTAGCAGAAGGCTGTTGTTTTAGAAAGAGGTGATTGGCGCAGAGAAGAAATCCCAAATAAACTTTTTAATTTGCTGAATAGATGTAAGAAATTTACTTTGCTTTTTTCTTAGAAATCTAAGTATCTAAAGGTGAAACTTAAGCAGCCAGCAACAAACAGCCAAGCTAATCAGTTCAAAGGTTCGTGACATGGCCTATTTCTATCACGTAGTTTGTGATAGCTCCTCAAAGCACAGCCTGAAAGCGATAATGACGGTGCCCTGCCTAGCTGACAATAGCATCATTTTATCATACATCTATATAAAAATACATATAAATATATGGGACATCTGCCTGTGGTTGACTGCCTCCTGCTTACGGTGGGGAGTGGTCGAGGTGATGCCCTGCAGACCACAGGGTGAATCCATATGGTCACTTTCCTCTTGTGCCATGGCTTTGCCATCAGGCTGTGCCTGATGGGGAACTCTGCCCCAAACGCCACAATTCCTAGGACAGCCTGTGAAATCCAACAGCCAAACATTTTGTATTTGCCTTCAGAGCAGTCAGCCTAAAGGCACGGTGTCACATGAACATGGATGTGACTTCAGCTGCCCCTGGCCTTTGGAAGCCTGGCCTGGGGTTATACTGCTCTCCATGAAACAGTCCATCTCACACTGAATATATCTGGCGTTGCCTTGCGTGTCCTGCACAGAGGTATGCCACTCTTCAGAGCATGTGTGCTCGCTGTACTTGACTGACACCCTGCTAAGTGTCCAGGTTTTCCTTTTGTCTCCAGCAATGGTTCACTAAAAGACAAACTTCCTTCTTCCTTTGTGAAGCATGGTGCTCCCTGTACATTCATTAGTGTTTAACCTTCGATTTTTAAGTAAATAGTTTTAGTTTTAGTTATTTAGTTCCAAATAAGGAAGTCATGTGGATAAGGGTTGGTTTTTTTTCAGTCCTGAGCAGGAAGTTTTTTGTCATCTTTTTCTAAAGCCTGAAGCATTGCCCTTGGCATGTCTTTGGCTGTGAATAGTAAAGCAAACCTCCGCCCTCCCAATTCTATCTTCTGTATAGTCTTTGTGGGACAGATACATTGTATCTGGTATGAAAAAAATGTGGGAAAGAACAGATTTTAAAAATTGTTTTAAAATGAGGATTTGAAAGCTCTGAGGTCACATCTGGAGAAAGTCTTGACTGAAGAATTCATGTACCTGTCATTTGACCTACGTTAGGGAGCTGGCAAGTCAGAGTTCACATCTTCCAGGAGTACTCTGGAAGATGACACCTCAGAAAAAATTATTAACCAGCCTGAGGGATACAAGGAGTGACGGAGCAAATTGAAGAGAGGCAGTGTTCCCTGAGGCTGTTCTACAAAACCCTTAAGACTTCTTACTCTTTGAAGCTGGGATTATGTTAACATTTCAGGAAAGGATCCCCAGAAACTTAGAAAACTTCTAAGGTTCAGCTATCATCTGAGTCGTCATCATAGATAAGAACAGCAACTGAAGCGGTTATCCTTCAGTCCTGCATTTTCCTGGTGTTTGCCTCCATGATTGTTACCCTACAAAAGTATATTGTGCTTCTCCATCATGGTGAAGGGTTTATTCTCAAGAAACGGAGACTACTACATCTTAAAGCTGCCAAACACACTTCTACACTGAGTCCTTTTAGGACTTCTTTGCTCATTTTCCTACTTCTATTAAGAAAACAGAGCAGCAGAGACCAGTCACACCATCTGAAATGTTGTTTCTTAGTTCTGAACTTTGGTGTCCTGCCTTAGGAAGCAGTATGCTGGTTTCCATGGGAGTATCACTAGAAGCACAGGAACTAGTCATGATCGTAATAAGACTAAACTGTACTGTCACATTTTGTTCTTTGGGTCTGCACTGACTTCAAAGGTATTTACAGAATGCACTTAGGGAGAACTGATGGTTGGATATTTGTGACTGTGGCCATCAAGCTGACAAAACCTACCCCACTACATTCTTGGCAACTTATGAACTCTAATAAAAACTTCTAAAAAGCCAGTTTTTCTCATACAATAAAGTCTGCAGACACTCCTGTTGACTTTGAACAGTTCTTCATGCAAATACAATGTTTGAACTATCTTGGAGGCTTCTGGGCCTTGTTCAGGTATCAGTAAATACTTGTTGCAACCACTCAATGATCTGATTTAAAAATACTAGAACATGTTGCAGCCTGGCTGTGTATAATTTAATATTCAAGACTGTCCTCATTCTTGCCTTCTGTTGAAGCACATCTGTCATATGAACCAGTCGCTGATGGACATTCGCATGCCTGCCTGGGTTCTGTCATCTTTTAGTCAAAAAATCAGTTTATTTGTGATGAAGGAAGTCATGTTATGCTTGGAAAAGCATTTTTTGGCAAATCAGTGTCTAATACCAGTGTGCGGTGGGCAGCAGGCGGAAAGATACACTACAGTCAGACCTGGAATAATCATTGCATATCTGCATATGGTGAAATAAGCTATAAAGCATGACTTAAGCTCACTCCAGGAGGTTGCCTCTACCTGTTGAAGAGTTGTTGTTGAAGAGTAAGTTGAAGAGGTAAACCAAGGCAGAAGATTCTGCTGTTGTCGCCCAGAATCTTCATGGTAAAACAGAATTTAAGTTTTGCATTATAAAGAAAAGTAATCTGCCACAGTGCCTTTTCCACACCATGCTAAAGCAGAAGCTGAAACAGCCATCATCTGATGAACGTGTGCTTAGTATGTCTGCTGCCAGCCTTCAGCGCTGGACTAACTTACAAGACTTTTATTTATGTTGTAAGATAAAGGCAAATAAGCCTAGTCACAGGCTGGTTTGTTGGTGATGATATGGGATGGGTAGAAATCTAGAAGCAGTCTTTACCAGTCTCAGTCCTTGCTCCTCTCTTTGCTGCTTCATCAGTTCTTGGAGACCTGCTAGGGCACTAAGGCAAAGGTAAAAGTTTGTAGATAGTCTTATGAAACTCGGTGTTTTCAGTGTGTTTGGAAATGATGAAGCAATGAAACTGGGAGTTCCCTCTAAAGCAGATCAGTGCATAAGATGTAGATTAGTTTTGGCTTTTTCATTCCAAAACCTGGACACACCTTCAATAGATCCTGCCTCATTAAACAGGGCTGATGGAAAAAATGTTCTAATACACTTGTTGGGTAGACCTAATAGAACATAGTGAACAGAGTGCAGATCTGGATGGTTATGTCTTTGCAGGCGCCCCATGGAAACAACAGAAGCAAAAGCATTCCTGTTCTGGTAAAAGTTTCTGTTAAGCATATTATCCTCCTTTAAGATCACTTATTAGTAGAAGAGTTTTGGACTTTGAAAACAATGGAAGGTTATGCATGAATTAATGCAATCATACTGTGACATGTCTGCATTTCACTTGCTTAGGACATGAAAAGCAGGAGGTGTGACACGTTGTTCCAATAACTGAGTTGGCTGCTCTGCTGCTGAAGTGACAGCTTAGACACTGGGAATATAGGACTTCCAAAAAAAGAAGCATAAAGGATGGACAAGCAAGATAGCGCTGATCTTAAGGTAAGACTATAGAAATGGGATTGATGCTCTGCAGTAGGACTGCAGGAGAAAATATCTCATCAGTTCTGATTTCTAGAGATAACAGGATAAAGAGTATGTGATAGTTATGTGGATTTTAACTACTAAGATGTCTGTTACAGAACTTACCACAGGTGTTTTCATACCAGTGAAGTGCTGGGAAATTGGGTGTGAGAATTTCCCGCATAATTGGTTTGTATGGCTTTGCAGAGCAGATTTTTAGGTCTTAGTACTAGATTACAAATGGCGAGTCTTTTAGGGAAGACTGGGAGTTTCTCCTGTCTGAAAGGAGATGCACAATTTGGAAAGAAATGGCAGAAATTTGGATTTAAGAAAATGTTTGCAGTCAGAGGAATATGTACACCTAGTTATGTCCCAGTCAAGGCCCAGAGCATCTGCATGTGCTGGAATACATGTGTTTCAGGTTTCTTATGTGGTTCAGATTCATCTGAAGAGTGGGCCTCGTAACAGTGACTGTTATGTCCTATTAAAAGAACATTTGTATATTTCATTTATAAATATTGGTGAAACTAGTAAATTGAGCTGAAAGTTTCTATGCTGACTCAGGATTACTTGTTTGAGAAAATTTATTTGAAAATAATTTAATATCTTCAAAGGTGTAGCTAGGAAAAGACCATGCTGTTCATCACGTGGTAAAATTCCTAGCTGTGCATTGTGCTCCTGCAAGCTGTAATGCTTCTTGAAGGTCTACTGTGTAAGAAGTGCAGTGTAAGAAGTTTAAAGACTAATAGAAGCAGTGAAAGAAGCAGAAACTTATGTTTGGTAGGGGGCTGGAAGCAGTTTTCTTTTCTTCCTTGTCTTTGAAAGAATGGTTTATATGAAACCGCTGCTAAGATTAACAGCTGTTTCAATAAGCCCTGAGGCATGCCCCATGGCTGAATGGGCTTTTCGGCTCTGGTTTTGGCGTGCTGTTGAGCCTGGGTGCCTAACCTCTCAGAGGCTTTGATCCTGGACTTCTGTGCAAAGACAGCATGGTCCGAAGTCAGGTCTCTGCTGTAGGGGAGAAGGAGGGAGAGCTGGGCACCATGGAGAAAGATGAGACTTGGCTGGACAGGAAGATTAGAAATGGAGAGACCAGAAAATGGAAACAGCTAGGAGGAAAAAGTGGAGGAGAAATACAGATAAAAATACATAGAGGCAAACTGACATTGGAGCTCACAGTCCATACAGTGGCACAACTGAAACCAGCAAACTAAAAAGTAGACAAACAGCAGATGAGAGGACAGCACAGAGAAACCAAAGAACCGGAGGCTGGGATTGGTTGTAGGAAGAGGGTAAGTTTGGGTCAAAAGAAAATGGAGATTGAAAGAAAAGTGAGCTTTGAGGGACAAGCTGGAGGAAATGCAGAACATGACACTTAGATTGAGAGGGAAATGGCATACGCCTGTTGTGTTAGTCCACACTAGGTACAAACAGAATTGCTGCAGGTGCTTGTTTTGGTCTGATGACTGTGGTCCTCTGCCCATTCAAGGGCTCTGAGCCGGCGGGAGACTGATAACTGCTGAAGGGGTGTTGATGTTCCTTGTATGAGTTTGTCAGTGTGGAAAAAGTGGTAGAAAAGGTAGTGAAGAAGAATAGGAAGATCAAGAACCTCAGTGTCCAAACGTTTGGGTTTATACCCAAAATTTGTCACTTTATGATGAAGATTTTAATTACTGGTTCTTTTGTACGCTGGCTGAGTCATTCATTGTCATGAGCTGTAATGCTGGTTTTCATCTTTTGCTTTTCAAGGATGTGTTGGTTAGATGTGATTCAGGTCTTCATAACTCAAGGCAGAATTGTTGGTTACCTCATGGACCTTCCCAGTATGTTTATCATGAGTGCTGTAACCTGACCATGCACCTATTTTCACAGCACCCTAAAAAATGACCAGGAAAATGGCTCAGGCGTTAGAGGGGGAGTTAAGGTGCAGGCAAGGTCGACCCAAAAGCCGTGTCCTGAGTTTGGCATAGTTGTGAGCCGGTTCCTCGAGGTGACGGAGAGCTCAGCGGGGGGGGGGGGAGACAGCGCCGCTGGGCCGGGCGGGGGGCGCAGCCGCGGGGGCAGCGGAGCCGAGGGATGGGCCCGGCTTTCGGGGCTTCTCCGGGGAGCAGCCGCTGTCCCACATGGGCGGGCCTCGCCTGCTGCCTTGCGGCCGCAAGCACCTTCCAACACCGAGGGAAAAAAGCCGACGGCGCAGATGACTAACCCCAGCGCCTGGGGTGAAGGACGGCGCCCTGGGAGCCGCCGCGCTCCGCGGAGGCGCCGCCCGCCGCGGGACAAGGATCGCGGGCGCCGGCGGGCATGGCGGCCTGGAGGGACGTGCTCTTCTCGCAGCTGGGCTCCGTCTGCTGCGGTGGCCGGGACTGGCGGGGGGGCGGCTGGCGGCCCCCGCCCCGCCAGCGCTGCGCGGCGGCGGCGGACCAGCGACCGCGGTCCCCCCCGCGCCGACCCCGCCGGGGCGGCCGCGAACCCTTGACCCCGCAGGTACGGGCGGCACACACGGGGCCGGCGCAGACGGGGCCGGCGCGCGGGCGGCGGCGGGGCCGGGGCCGGGGGTCTCGCCGCTCTCCGCCCTGGGCGCGCTGCGAAATCCCCCGCGCAGGGCAGCTGCCGGGGGAGCGGGAGTCGCTAGCGCCGATCCTCCGCGTCCTCACCCGGGCCAAAGTCCCCTCGGCCGGGGAGAGCGAGGCATCTCCGTGCGGGGCGGGGCGACTGGGGGCGAGCTGGCGGCGGCACGGCACCCGGCTGCAGCCCGGCTGCTCGCAGCGGCGGGCGTCGCGCTCCTCGTGCCGTGTGTGGCACTTGAGCACGGCGCTAAATGGCATCACACTTCACCTGAAAGTCCAGGCGACCTGGGGAGAGAGCAGGTCGGTGGGGCTGATGGCAAACAGAAAACCTCAGGCTGCAGGGGGCTGTTTCGCCAAGGATTTGATGTTCGGGTGGCGGTGCTGGTTACCCCCCTGTGCGTCTGCAGGTGTGGATTTCAGTGACTTTAATCACACACACTTGTATTCTAGTAGCCGTGAAAGGCTTCCAGCCAAAAATCCAGCTCACGCTGGGAGCAGGACATCGCACCGTGATGTATGTGAAGTTTACAACGGTTAGATGTAGCATGTAAGGAAAATGCCTCTGGCTGTAGTAAGTTTGCACTTCCTTTTCCCGTGATGCCAACTGAAGGTTTTGTTTTTGTTTTTTTGGTTTTTTTTTTTAAATTTCAAGATGAAACGTGTTGTCCAGATATTGGTGTTTGAAGAACAGAGCTCTGCTACTATAGATAAAATCATGAGGCTGGGTGGTAGTTCACACAGATCATACTGTAACAACATATTTGATGTATCCGTTTAAACACATTTCTTTTATCAGCAAGTATATTTACAGTGGGACATTCTCAGTATTTCTGTTTATTAATATAATTTTCAAAATTTCCAGTATCTGCTTGTACACTAAGAAAAAAACAAGCTAGTGTTTTAAGTTCTGAAGTTAAGCCACAAACTCCTTTTCTTGTTACCAAAACAGAGGCCAGTTTCTAGAGATCAGTGCGTTTTGGACCTCCCAGGGGAATTGCAGTGTTACCTGTGAGAATAAGCTCATACTGCTATCAGGCTAAAACGAGTTTAAGGAAGCATCATAATTGTTTTTTTAATGAAAAATATGCTGTGAAGTTGTGAAATCTGTTTACAGACTTTTCTTTGATAAGTTTATATTATACCATTACAACCTTATTTAAAGTAGTAACAGGTTTATATAGTTTCATTAAAAAAAATAATGAGCAGTAAATAGGTTAGATTGTGTTTGAATCTGTTTCCTTAATCATTTTGTGGCTTGATAAGGGATAAATGCTGAAGCTTTCTTGGCTGTTACAAGTTCAGGGACACAGACATTACCCAATAGTGAATGTGCTGAGGTATGTTGCCTTGGAAATAAACAGCATCAGGAAAAAAACATGGTTGTACAGAGCCATACTAGAGAAAGAGGCTTGTCTTTGAGCTCCACCTTCTTTTTCTTTTTCCATTTTTTTTTTTTTTTTTTTTAAGACTCTTGTAGGGACAGGGAGCAGATAAGGTAATTGTTACCTCTTCTAAATCCTTTTTTCCCCATTTGCGACCACCTAAGTGAAAGGCAGTAAGTCATGTAGCACTTTTTTAAAAGACCAGAAAGTAGGCAAGTTTAAAATACAGCCTGTGAAGGAAAATGATGTCTCGGTAGACATCTGTCTGCCCATGCATGCATGCAATTGTGCAGTGTGCACGGTACGCCACTCCGGGCTCCAGGTAAAGTTTTCAAAAACATCTGAATTATTTATGTGCCCAGGTCCCAGTTTTCAAAAATGTTGCTGACGTCTAATAGTGTAGGTCCCTCTGGCATCAGTGAAACTTTGTGTACGTGGTGGCTGTTTTGTTTGTGATGGAGAACCTCAGGGACTGGGCAGCTGCAGCATGTCACTCTGTCATCCCAAGGAGTTCTTGTTTGCTTCTGCGTAATCAGAGTGGGAAGTGCCCACAGATAAAATAGAAAACAGGTTTTAATTGCCATGGGGCCAGAATTATCCTTGATTTATAGTAATGTCTTTGAAGTGGGATTGGGATACGGGATAGCATGTCAGGGGGAGGCTGCAGCAGTAAGAAGTTGTCAATCCCTTCACATTGCTATTAGCACAATTCTGAATATGACTGGTGTTACGAATAGGATGGCATAGACCATGCAGGGTGGCTGAATCCCACCTACGGTGTCTATCAGCATGGATCTGATCTAGTTGCAGCTGCCGAAGCTGAATGAAACCTTCCCAGGAGCAAAATATATGTGAACTACGTGCAATATTCTTCTTACTTCTTTTCCTAAAGAAGTTACTCCTCCATCCTGCTTCTTCATGGCTCAGTTAATCTTAAATTTTTCACTCAGTAGCACTATGTCAGCTGAAGAGGTGGGAGCCCCCATGTGTCCCCCAACAAGCCAATCTATGGGTTTTGGGTGCTATCTGGGGAGGTGGTAGGTCCAAACTGGGTAATCCATTCTTTTTGAGAATTACACTAATAAGTCTGAGACTCTTCAAGCAGTTCACTGCACAATGGGAAGCAGAGATGACCGTGACTGAGCAAATTTTGATCTTCCCTCCATGTTGTTTTCAGACTGGCTCTATAAACTGTTGTGTAAAGCTTCCCTGAATCTTGTAGTATGTAAACATATTTCTGTGTAACATGCATACTGGGTGAACCCCTGTGATCCATTCTGTATGCTTTGAATTACCAGTTCTTTTGTTTTACAGCCTCGTCTCTAACATTTTACTTAGTTTTTGTGAGGTGGTTGCACCTTCTCTTGCCAGTCCTGGAAGAAAAGAGGCCCCTTTGAGGAGCCATAGCTCTAAGTAAAGTGCTTAAGCCTTGAGAAAGGCAGGATTTATTAAACACTTGTCTTCATCCTTTCCTTGGGGCTGGCGTTGCTTTGTGTCTCTGCCATAGTGAGTTGCTGGTATGTGCTGTTCTGAGTTGTCCAGTTCCCTCTGTTCATTGTACGGGAACTGAAGGAGGCATCTAAAAACAGTTTCTGGGCTTTCTTGCTGCTCTTTTCACCAGAAGAGAAGCTGGGCGCTTGTACTGCACATTGATAAGTGCAAGTCAGGAAAAGGGGGTTTTAAAACCTGATGGTAGTGTGCTGTCTTCTTGTCACTGTTAAATCAAATGTCCTTGCGTTGCTAATGTAGTAGGTGCTTCTGTTTCTTTCTAATTATTAAGTCTTAAGTGATGAGAATTGAGTTCAGCCCTCTTCAGCATTGTCAGTAATGATGAAGCTCTGCACAGGAGCTGTGATGAGGCAGGCAGTTGCCTCTTTGGTGGGGGTTTCAGGTGTAATGGTCTGGAACTTGGTGAACAACCATGGCTGTGACTTGGTGCCAGCCCCACAGTGTCAAAAAATGACATGTTTTCATTATAAAAGTGGTTTCCTAGTGGCCATGTAGTGCTAGGGATTAGACAGAGGTGATGAGGGACTTGGCCACATCTGTAGAGGGCTGGTTGCCTGTTGTGACTGTAGTGTCAGTTGGGTTAGGCTGCATTGCAGGGGTCACAGTGTGGGTATCATTTTTTTACCAGCCTGTCTGGAGTGAGACAATCCCAGGTTTGATCACAGTCCTGCTGCTATAAACTTACGCATTTGTTTACATTATATTGGCAAAATTTAATGCCCAAAGAGATACAGAAGAGCTTTACTAGGACATCCCAAGTGCTTATGAAATATCCCTTTCTCTGCCTGCTGGCTTGCCAAGCATTTTGGAAGCGCTGGGTGATGGTGCTGTGCAGCCTTAGCCTGCTCAGTGAGCTCTCCCTGTCCTTGCTCCTTCAGTGTCCTCCTTGCCTCTGCTCTGGCCCTTTTCTCACCCCTTGTGCTGGCCGCAGCTCACCAGACCAAACACAGATGCACTGGGCAGCTTGGAGAACGGGGCATGCTCCTGGGAGCCTGGGTGGCCTTTGGAGCTGCCACCCAAGGGAGAGGAGCTGGCAGCAGGATGGAGCAGAGACCTTTCAGGCTGTGGGGGACGATGCCTGGGAGCACAGTCTGGCGTGGTGGAGACCAGGAGCTGCAGCCTGGCTGGGTGCTGGGAGGGCAGTGGCGATGGCTACCAGGTTGTCCTGTGCAGCCTGGCATAGCTGCCTGGCACAGCAACCACAGCTGCTCCTCACTGCCTGGCCCCAGGGAAACCCAAGCCTTTGGGGGTCCCTTTGGTTGTTGTTGCAAGCTCCAGTGCAACAAGCCAAGTGATAAGGCTTGCATTGCAGAATGTGTCTTGGCGCTTGAGGCCAAAGGTGTGGAAAGACCCGACGGTGAGCCTGAGGGTGTGTTCAGATAGCCTCTGTGGCAAAGAGGCAGGAGGACCTTTCCATCCCTGCTGTTCCCGGTGGCTGCTCCCAGCCCAGGTGGGAAATGCAGAGGTGGGACCGTACCTTCAGCTTCCCCAGAAAACAGCTGAGCTGTGCTCCCTCTCTCTTTGGAAAATGGGATGTCAGTCCTGTGGTAGTCTGCCCTGCCTAGCAGTGTCAGTCAGTGCGAGGGCTGCTGCACGCAGCTGTCAAGACCATGAAAATTTTATTACTGTGTGAGACAAGCAATGGAGCAAAAAGAGCAATGCTGACAGGAATAACAGTGAACAGTCATGTGGCTCCAGAGGCGAGCTGTGTGGGTCAGTCGCATCCTTTGAACTTCATAGTATTACAGTTTAATACAAATTGCTATCAAGCTGTGACTTACTGGGGCTCTTCATGCTTCCTCCAGCTGAATTTTGCAAACTGCATTGGTTTTCCACATTAGATACTGTAGATATCCAACAAAAGTTGGGCTACCTGCTTTCTGGGCTGAGATGGGGAACCGCTGACTTTAGTACGTGGCTGGAGACAAAGTGTTCCAAGGCACACCCCATGCACAACTCCACCGAGGAAGGTGCCAGGAAGGAATTTGTTTGGTAGTTCTCACACTGCCCCGGTAGCCAGATGAAAGGCACCACAAAAGTTGGGCTACCTGCTTTCTGGGCTGAGATGGGGAACCGCTGACTTTTGTACTCGGCTGGAGACAAACTGTTCCAAGGCACACCCCATGCACATCCTGTCTTCAGAGAGCCACTTTTCTTGTCAATATTAATCTTCATATTGTGAAAATATAAAACAAAATAAAAGTCTGAAATTACCAGCAGGTAATTTTCTTCTCTTTCTCCTCCTGGTTTAAACTGTGAAGCGTTGTGCTGTATAATTCTGAATCCTTTGATGAAGGAATGCATTTCTAACAGCAGTGGGGTTGACCTCTGTGCCAAGTAGGTGAAACCCAGTTTCAAAAATAGCAAGTCCATTAGCTCTTTGCTAACCTGAAGTGCTGAACAAAGAAGCAGCACTGGCTTGCTTTGATCCCAAAGTGGAAATCAGAGCAAGACTTGAAGCATTGTATGGACCTTCTGAATAATACACCTGAAGCATCATTTTCTTGTGGCTGCCTGGATTTTCGATTCTTTAAAATAACTTACACAAGGTCGTTTCAAAGGGGACATGTAACTTGCCTTGAATTTGAGGGATTTTTTAAATTATATTGCTTTATTCAATAAAAGAAGGTCACAGGCTTGATTTTCTGTAGGCTATGAAAGGTACTACTGACTCCCAAAATATTGTCAGTGAGACAGGCAGGAGTGTTTACCAAGGAAACCCTGCAACATTTGTCTCTGAAAGTGACACAGTAAAATAAGGCCATTCTTAAATTTAAGAATTTATAATAATTTGCAAATATTCTTGGATTAATTTGCCATTTCTTGCTCTCTTACTGATGCCTGCTCTTGTGTTTACCACAAGTTTGGTGTCTTTTATAATTTATTCTGCAATTTGTACTGTTTTCCATCAATTAAAATTGTTAGAAGATGTCTTTCTGTATCTTTGATGTATGACTAGCTTTTTCAGTAATCTACATTTTACGTTCATCATTGAATTGGCTTTATAAGAGGAGATGATATACAAGATGATATACAGAATTATGTTGTATTTTAATGCTGGCAATGTTAGACAAATGTCAGCTTTTAGCAAGGTGGCTGTGACCATCCTTGAGCACAGATTTTTTTGCTGCTTGTTGGACCACAGTTATGAAACAACCAGATCCAAACTTTCTCAAACATCATTGTGCTTCTAGAGCAGTGGGTATTGGAGTGGCCTGTTTTAGGCTGAAGGCCTAATTATGTTTCATGTTTTGGACGCTTTTTGTTGTTTCCAGTTGGGGAGTGGACCAGGAATCCTGTTCTTAATTTGCAGATGTCTAGTGCCAATATAGGATTTTTAGCAATGATTTTGGGACCTTTTTCAAGGATGAGGCTGAGGAAAACAGATTGTGATTTGAGATTTCTTGTGTTTAGCTCATTTGCAAAAGCCTGGGGTCTGGGCAGAGATGTTAAGGTGCGGGCCTTGGTGTCCTTCCCCCTCTCGCCCGATGCCATGGGCTGTGCAGGGGGGCAGGAGAGCCTGTTTGGACCCTCCAGCTGCAACCTGGGGTTCCTCCGTCAGCACCTGCACCTCGAGCTGGGCCTGCTCCTGTGGCGGTGCTGTCTGTGTTTTTCCAAACATTATCGAGGCAGCAGAAAGGCTTAACTTAAAAAGTAAAAAGTAATAGACTAATTAAAGGCCTAGTCTTTCAGACTGAGCTAAGCTTTCTGTCAGCTGGCTAGCTCTGTGCTCCAGGGGTCAGGCCAGAGGTTCTTTACAAGGAGATCATTTTATATTTAGTATTTCCTGCATTTTGTTTCTTGACTTCACTGCTGTTTGTGTTCAGAAACATTATTCCGACTGTGTTGCATGGTCTACTCTGAGATAAGAAGCAACATGTTGGAAAGTTCGTTAAAGTCAAAGGGGTTTTCTTTTATTGGCTAAATTGGGGATCAAAATATTGGAAGCATTCTTATGAGCCTTTGATTTAAGCCCCCAGTCCAGAAAAGCACCTGGGCTTACATACTTAGCTTTTAAGTGCAGTGATTAGATTAGATATTAGGAAGAAATTCTTCGCTGTGAAGGTGGTGAGACACTGGAACAGGCTGCCCAGAGAAGCTGTGGCTGCCCCATCCCTGGCAGTGTTCAAGGCCAGGCTGGATGGGACTTTGAGCAACCTGGTCTAGTGGAATGTGTCCCTGCCCATGGCAGCGGGGTTGGAACTCGATGGTCTTGTAGGTCCTTTCTAACCCAAACCATTCTAGGATTCTAGGATTCTATTCTATGATTAAATGTGAAAGAAAATGCCATAGCATGCTGTTGGTTGAAAACTATATTTATGTATTTCTGAGAAGCTGACATGCTTCATTTGTGCTAAGGAAAAAAAATCTAAAATCTCTCTTCAGTATGACTGAAGATTTTTAACAAGTTCTGTTATCCCTCTCTGTCTTGGGTCTGCGTTTGCCCTGCTAGCACAGGAGACTTCTCTTCTGTTCATGTAGACAGTGTATGTGTGAACACCCGAGAATATGTTTACAGTGAGTGGATCTGTTTGAATTAATTACTGGGAAAAAAAATCACAGAAATTCTGCTGTGACCTGAAATGATATGTTATCTTTAAATGTATTTTAAGGAGGATATAGAGAAACTTTTCAGTGCTATTGAATCTGCAGTCTGCCTGCAAAGGCAGTTTGAGGTTAACTAATAGTTGTCTTATAATTAGGCATGGTGACCTTGTGAACAACAGTGGAAGCATTCAAATTAAATTATTTGCGCAGTATTTCTCTAAGTATTTTTGAAATGTAGCAATGAAAATTTTCTTGCAAATTTAATTGCTTATAAGTCAGTATTTCCACAGATGTACAGAGTTCTGAAGACTTAGGCAAAGGAGTAGGTATAACAGACTGGAAAAGTAAAAGATGCTAGTTAGTTGTACTGTTGTACTGTTGTACTGCGGTGAGGGAGGTGAGGGGAACCACAGCATGTCTGTATTACAAAGCCAGGCTGTTGTCCTGTGACAGGATAGTTCGAACACAAGGAAATTCTAGAAGAACTGAGAGTTGGTTGAAAACCTCACATTGGGTTCATGTTTTATTGCACATGACCCTGGAGTTTTACAATGCACTTTCTACCCTATGTGGATCCAAAGTGGTGTTCTTTGTTACAGTCAGTTGTTATATTACTTCATACCATGCATGTAATGGATGCTGAACCAGAAAGTTCCTGCCCTGAAAAGCTTATGCAAGACAGCCTGTTAAGTTGGAAATCTCTTTAATGCTGGCAGTAATTTACCAGTTGCCATGGGATGCAGAAATACTGCTGAAGTGCTGTTTTTCACTTGAGAATTATTATGCCTAAAATGATGATACCTGCAAGTCCACCTTAGCTTTTTTATAGCTCAGGAAGAGTTTCCAGGGGTAAAAGTTCAAGAGATAGCAATATGCTTATAGGCTGAGCTCTTGTGAAATGCTCTTGAGTGTCAGCTTACAAGAACTCTGGCTGCATTTCAGGTATCTAATGTTCTTGCAAGTGACTTGCTCTATGTGTAGTTAATTTTTAAAAGGGTTTAAGGTATTTAGAACACTGTGCTGAGCACAGAGGCTGGATTCTTGCAGTGGCTCTAATAAGGGGAAGTTCTTTCCCTCTCCCCTCATTGTGCATTTGAGTAAGGGTTGGTCACACGCTGGGCTACACTGACTTCTCACAAGTATGCTTTCACCTGAAAATGGTGTCTCCCTCCTTCCCAGGCACTGAAAATCAGTTTTGGGTCATTCGGGTAGTTCAAATCCTTGCCATCAGCAGTAAAGGTTCTTTTCAAGTACTGTGTAAGTATACTGGAATCCTGAGGCAAATGTTTTAGCCCCAGAATTATCTGTTGCTATGTAATGAGTATTTGTTTTCATCTAATAATTTTGAGGGTAAGAAATAATTTCTTCACTGGAAAAGAGTTATACGATGTGTGACTTTTTTTTTTTTTTTTTTTTTTTTGGCTACGGTTCTGCCAAACCTGCTCAGTGATGCAAAAATATTGGCTCTAATAGTTAGGATCTTTAAGAAAACCCAAATTCTTGAGAAGTGTAGAAACGGGATTGCGTGTAGTGGATTCACTACACACACTCTGTACAGAGCTAAGCTATAGTGCTTGGCAGCACTTCTCAGCTCTTGTAGTGTTTTGGCTAAGACTCAAGAAAGAAATTATTGTTCTCTGTTATCAGCACAATTTGTTGCAGTTTCAGTAAGTGACTTACTGCTTGATTGTTCTGGCTAGTTTCCAGCCCAACTGTACTTTGCCTAAATGAACTAACCTGTTACTTAAACTGGCTAGTCATTATATGAGTTCTTATTATCTGCCCCTGTCTGGATCTAGAATGTATCATTAAAGGCAGTTGCTGCTGTTTTGTCCAGTAAATGATTATTTTCAATCATGGATGAAGTTATTCAGACACCAAGATATGTGCCTGTTAATTTCCTTTTGGAGGGGAGGAGCAGCATGCTGTTTCATTAGAAATGTGTGCATCTGTGCTTTTCACTCCAAAAGGGGACATAAGTACAGTTAATGGTACTAAAAATTTGTTGTTTAGTATTGGCAGTGTAACCTAGTTTCCCTGAGTTTGGTACTCAACCAATGAACAGTGCTTATTGTCTGGTCTTGAAGGGGCTGAATGTTTTTTGCAGATCTTGGTTTAGTAAAGCTAATTCCGGAGCAGGACAAGTGCACATTGTCCCTACTTATCAGTGTTTAATTGGTGCAGTGCATCTAAAGGCTTTGACTCTGGCAAGTCCTTTACAAGGGTGTGGGGTTGAAGCTTTCACCCCTTTGCTCTGGTTAGGTATGTGGTGAAATCAGTGCGGGTACTAGTACAGCAGGTGATGGCAGAGCCGCCCTGTCCTCTGAGGCTGGTGAGCCGAGCGCTGCATACCTGCTGGGTGACCCTGGCAGGATGGTGGTGGCACAGTCACTTGCCTCACTGATGGCAACCCTGGATTTTGAAGGACAGACTACCCAGTGGTAAGCTGGGTTTTTAAGATTTTGTCTGCTCTCACTTGCCGTCAGCAATGAATTGAAAGAAATGCGTGGTGCAAGTGTTTCTTTCTAAATTTTATGCTCTGGTCCCTTTCTTTACTTCTAGAAAACTTGATTTTTGAATGTTACTCATGTTTAACTAAATTTGACCTGACACTGTCCCTTTAATACCAAATTATGCAAGGATCTCAGACAGTAAAGATATTGGAGAAGTGATTAAAAGCAATTTTCTAAAAACTACTCATGTGCCTTAAACTTCAGAGCCAAACTCTTGCCACTCCATTGACTAAATCAGTCTAGAAATCTCCAAAGCCTCTTCTGTGGCAGGGAGGTATAAGCAGCAATCCTAATCCTCAGACTGGCGAGAAATGAGAAGGCAGAACTCCCAAAGGTCTGAGGACTGTCTGGAAAGAAAATTGGAAGGAAAACTGCAATATAAACTTGGCTTCAGGTCTTCTGTCTATCAAAACAGAAATCTGCCAGTCAGAGGAATGCAGGTGTATTTTATGTCTCCTTTAGGTGGTAGAAATGATACAGGTTGATGCTGGATGAAGCATATGTACCTTACTGTAGTGATGGGAGAGATTTGAATTTGTTTTTGAAGATTAATTAGACGGTGAAAATTTTGAAATGTTAGCCAGAGTTTTATGAAAGGAGATATGCATCTTACAGAGGTCTTACTGGAACCAAGAGCAAACAAACAGCATTTCAGGAGTCTCCTCTTTTCATATTTACTTGCTTCACCCTGAAGTCATGGATGACTGCAAAAAGCATGAAGGTTTAAAACACTTTTCTTGATTATACAATTAGCTTAGAAACCCAAGTAAAGCCTTAGATTAAGAAATGAGTGTTACTGTTCTTGTGTAAATTTTACGTAGTCGGTGAAGATTTCACCTTCTGTAAAATTAAGAATAATGGTAAATGTGTTGTGTCTCCCAGTGTTTCAGTCTTGAAATTAGTGCTTCACAAGATGAAATACAGTGATACAGTTTTGCATTTAATTTTTTCCTATGGTTGATTTGCATTTCTATATGCACACATATATTTAAGTAGTAGCATCTGTCAGGAAATTTATTGAAGAAAAAAATGGTGGACTTTGAAATAATGTTTTTTTGCTGCATTTACATGTTTATCATTTGAGATGAGAATAAATGTTAGAGGCTTCATCAGGATCATGTACAGATGGTAAGCTATCTAAGTACTGCTTTTTAAAATGTAAAAGTTACAGGAAGCAAGGAGGTGAAAGAGTGCAGCATAGGCAACGATGGCAAACTCTATGTAAATAAGCAAAGATTAATGTTGAAATATCTTGATGGGACTATGTTTTTTTGCAAGGTAGGATGAAAACTCCCAGTATTGTGTCAATTACACTTCAAAATCTTGGTTTTTTCCCGTTTACTGAGAGTCCTGAAGTGGAGTTAACTGACTGACTGTTGTGCTAAGGGAATCTCTCTGTCCCTAGGTGAGGTGCATCCTTGGTGTTTTGAGATTCAGTGATCAAACGAATTAAATAGTGATCTTCTTAATCTGAAATAAATGGGAATTTTGTCAATGACCTCTGTAGTAGCAGGGTTAGATTCATGGCATGTGATCCAAAACTACAGTTTGGTTTTTTTCCATTGGCTTTGTTAGACCTTGAGCCTGACCCATTATGACTAGAGTAGCCTGGTCAGCTGTGGTGTGTGTTGGTCCCTGCCCTTACTCCCTCAGTTGCAGAAAAACAAAGGTGCTTTTGCACCAAGTTAAAAAAGGGTACACAAAACATCCAGAATTTGAAGCACTGATATTTTTGTCTTAACTCCCAACTGCCCTCCAAAATCTAAAAAAGGAGAATCTTGTAAGACAAGGTATGTTTTTTAGGGGACAGCTTAGATGTTCAGAAAGCTGATGGTAGAGAAAGAAGCCTTTCCATCTCCCGTATTAGATGTTGTAATATCAGCTCACACAGTGTATTGCATCACTGAGGACTGTAAGTTATATTTTGGTTTGAAATAACCACACCAAACAGCTGTTGTTTACCAGATGACCTCTCCTCCCTCTAAAATTATTGAATTGTGTTTTATCTTTTATCATCTAACTTTATTATGAAGAACAGTGAGCTCTGGAGATAAAAACTTCTTTGACAGCCCTTTTCAAGTGTATTAACTTATGGATTAGTTGAGTGCCAGTGTCTTGCTCAGCTGGCAGCATGTTTTGCTGTTGGTCCGGGGGTTATTGCAATGCTTCCCTGTTACACTGAGTTGTGTATCTCCAGTGCTGGCCTTCACACCTGGAAAGATATACAGATAATGCTTGATTTCCAGAATATGTCATCCTGGAGTTAAAGTAGCTCAAGGGATGATGCTACCTGTGTCTGTGCAATGCCAACAGTTTGCTTAAAATTACTTGGAACTACTAGTGCTCTTACTAAATTAAAGTCACAGCAGTTGGATGTTGTCTTGCAAGGCTGAGCATGTTGCCTCACCAAGTGCTGTAAGGCTTGTCAACCTCTTGGGCACTCTGTCATACCCTTTCCTGTTAATAAAAAACTTAGTAAAGTTCATTCTTATCCAAGGTATCCCATAACATAAAAAGATTTTTTGTTCCCTAGTTCTGATTGAAAAATAATTACCAGAAATGGTAATGGGTTTCAGGAAAATCAGAGTCCCAGGGTATTGTAATAGAAACATTTCATTGTTTTGCTTGGTAGCTCAAACAACTAGAATGAGGTAGTTTAAGAAGCATGAAACAATACTGATTATTGATGAGAATGCTACCAAAAGGTTTTTGAGAGCAGTGTGTGCCTGTCTTCAGGTAATGAAATCTTCTTTGCTGCTTCCAAATTCCTCTGGATTTAATTTTTATATTTTGTCTTCAGTGTCTGTCATTCTCAGATAGTTAATTTTCTTGAGGCCAGTGCTCTGTCCAGTGCTGAGGATCTTCCACACTGTTGTTACTCCTTCATTTGAAGCTCAATCAGACACAATTCAATTAGTTGCTCCCAGACGAATACAGATACATAGGTACACCAGCAAACTGCTTTGTAATGATCTTTTTCATCATTGTCGGTGGGGGCCTGTTTCAGAGTACATTAAAACCAAAGGTAGGACTCCCATTAGTCTTGGTGGAAGCTAGATCCCCACCTGTGGACAAATCAATCAGTAGTTCGCTCAGGTAGCTTGTAGCCCTTGATAACTGTGTGACTGGCTGGGAGATTATGCAGGGTTATTTAGGGTTGTGATGCTGAAGTAAAGAAACCTCAGACAATCCTGCTTTATTAAGGATCATAATTCCATTCAGGAGATGAGAGGTATTCTCTTGTATAAGAATTATTGCTGAACTCCCATCTGTGAAATGCTCCCAGCAGTAGAGTTGAATTACTGGCATTCTCATGAGTTGAATTCTTTTCTAAGTCATTGTGTGAAAGACATATTTAACAAACACATATGGAGACAAGTACTTACTGTAAGTATTTTTACAGGGTAGACATTTTGCAGATGAACAAATGTTTTCAAACATGAGGAGTAAATAAGGAGTCAACGTTATATACTTACTGTTTGCCTTCTATGCATAATCATAAACCAGGACTCTACTGTGCCCTGTCCTAGAGAGCTTGCAGTCTATGTCTAAGGTAAACAACAGTTAGACAGAGAGTGAGATGAACATGAGAAACAATGAGACAGTAATGGTTGGTTTAATTTTATTTAGTCTTTATGATAAAATATCTATCTATTGCATGTTTCATTGTGGGGGTAGTTCCCTTTGACAACAAAAAAATCCTTCGCTACCAATGTTTTACTAAATTCAGTCCCAAAGTTCAGCATCCAAAAACTATCGTTCCTTTCAGGGAACTTGATCCTGATACACCTGAAGAGAAAGAATTTCAAAGAGTTCTCGGTGAGATTCTTTGAAAGAAAATCTGTGTACCACAGTGACTGTTCAGTTTATGTGGCTTCAACAGGCATCACTGAGACAGTTTTCACAGTGTCCCAGGAGGCCAGTGGAAAAAACTCACCTCACATACCCTCTGAATGCTAGGTCTAGTCTTTGGTCCCTGCTTTTGCATTTCACTGTAGTCCTAGTTCAGCGTATAACCAGGATGAATCTCTTCTTAACTCTGTTAAGAATAATGTAAGAAGGAATCGGCTGTCTCTTTCAGGTAAAAAGAAAATCTTGCCTTTTTTTGACACTCACACCTTTAATAAGATACTGCCATTTGCTAGTCCTCTGGCAGAAGGAAAGTGCAGTCCTTTCAGCAGTTCTGATTCATCCTCACCACTTCCTGTATTGTACCTCTATCCTGTAAATAATTTTCATGTTTAGTAGTGAAGGGTGGGAATAAATGTTAGTACTGATCTTTCTGTGGAGCTGTGTAAATCCTGAGGGTGAAGGGCTAAGACTGTTTGGATCTGTAGCTTTAGTTTACTGACAGAAACCAAATGTTTGGTTTCATGTAACGTTCTGATGGGAATTATTCTGTTACGTGTTACGCATACACAGCCATGTAGATGTTATAGTACAATTTTTGGCATTATGTTCTTAAGTTCAGGAATACAATTACATTGTAAATGTCTTTTCAGACCCCCAAATCTTGGATTGAAGAGGTCTTCAGTAAAAGAGAATGTGCGTACATCATTCCCAGTTCAAAAGATCCTCACAGGTAAAACAATGAATTTCACTTTTTCTTACGTTTAGAAAGTACCAGAATAATTTTTTATGGGTGGTGTGTAGCTTGGATAAAGTTCTTTGCAGTTTTTCAATGCCACAGTTGGTGTGTTGTTTATGGATTTTCATGGATACTGTCACCAGTTCAGTACATTTTAAATTATGCCATTTGTTTGAATTAGAATTGGCAACAACTGACTGTCCTAGCCTTCATAGATGTATTGCTCTTAGTCCAATAACCAAAACTGTGGTATAGCATCCAACTGAGAGATTGAGTTACCCGGAGTTACTGCTGCACAGGAATTCTTAATCCTGTACCACCACTTTTTCCTTTCCTCAGAATAATGTCTGCCGCTGATCACAGTCTTCTGAGATAGAGTCTTCTGCCTAGGCTTGCATAGAGAGTGAAAAGCATAAGGAAAAGATCAAATCCTCAACCTCTGTTTTAGGACCCGAGAAAGCAAACATAATTTGCCATTATTCCAGATTGTTTATCTAGTGGATGCTGTTGCCTAAATAAACTTGGTGAGATCATATTCTGACTTGTAATTTTGATCATACCATTTTGAACACATGGATAGTGTATAGTAGATAAGATAGATAACTCATCTACGAATTGTGGATTTGACATACAGTCTGAGATATAAACCAAACAAATCACAGAAGTTACCCAGTACATCTTCCAGGATTGAGTGCAGAAGAGCACAGCCTTTAATGCTGTTGAGAATTTTTTCACAGGTGAATTGATACTTCATAAATACTGTTACAGATGTTTTCTTTTTTACAAGCATGTAGTAATTATTCATATTTTATCACAGGTGTCCTGCAGAATGCCAGGTGTGCCAGAATTTAATCAGGTAAGAGTGCATAAATATATATCTATGATTTTTATAATAACCTAAAGTTTTAGTGATAGGCGTTCCTACTTAAGGCAGTAATGACAACAAAAATCCTGTTCCTCTTACATTGTCAGAGTAGCATTTCTAGCGGTGTCCTGGAGAATGTTTAGCATAAATCTAGGTAAAATAAATTAAAAGTTACCATACAATTTTTTTGCAATAGAAAATTTTATCCAAATAGCTTGTGTGGATGAGTTTGTCTTAATCTCCTGAGGATTGAAAGGCAGAAATATGCCTTTAAATGGGAGACAGTTCCAGCCATATCCTGGGTGATATAAAGGAGAGTGGGCAGTATGAGTCTCTTTTTGTGAGAAAAAAGCAATGAAGAGCAGTAAGAATTATGGAAAGAGTAAGAACAAAATAAAGGGAGAAGAAAGAGGGTAATAGAAACATCCTTAATTATAGGTTTTCTGAAGATTTGCTCATCTTCTCTGCAGTGGGCTTTCTGTGTCCCTGCTTTTGGGAAGGCAAGCAACAGAACTTACATTGCTTTAGTGCTTTTGATTCGTGTGTGGGTTTTGCAGACAGCTAGTATTTTCTGGCTTGTATTAATTACTTGTTTTCAATCCAACATTTGTCATTCAGCTGTTGTTCCCAAACAGGTTTTGATACTGTATGTTTACGACAGTAAATTATCAGTTATCGAAACAAAATTGTTACCTTTCTTTGACATGTGTTCTGTGTTATAGGCCTCTGAAGGCTGAAGCAGCAGGGAACAATGAGTTTTTGATAATTAATGACTAGCAAGCCGGTGCTAGCTAGTCCTGTCACCTGCGTGAGCATGATTGTTTACTTTTTCATTATGTTTCAAATTTTATTTTGCTTCTAAGATTTTTGTGAAACAAGAGTCACGTTTTCCAAAAAGCAAATAAATTACTCCTTGAAATCAGATTACTTTAAAAGGCTGATGTACAGAATGCTGTTGGTCTTTTAAGTAAGGCAAATGATCTGCGTGGCATCTGTTCAGAAAGGGTCAAGTCCCTCTGTAGGAACAGTTGAGTGCATACTTTGCTTCAGAGCGGAAGGCTAGAGATTCAAAGATTCTTGCACGTGCTCTGGAAGTAGAAATGCAGGGGAGGATTTTAATACTTCCTGCTAACCTGCGGATACCCAGGTGGGTATCTAGGCTGAAGTTAACTTGTGCTTCAAAATACAATGGTCTAATCCCATCTAAATTGAGACTATAGCAGTTCTGCAGTCCTCGTCCTCGCCCCAGCAGAGTGACCATGTTGTTATTTGGTCTGAGAAGCTCATTGGTATGAAAATCAGCCTTGGGTGGTGGAAAACCTAAATAAGATCAGTTTTCCACCAAACTAGCCTCCTAATCAAATAGCATTAGCTCCCACTACAGTGGGAGAGGGAGGAAGAAAAACTAGAAATGTGCACCCCACAGGATGGGTTAATTTTTTTTTTCCCACCTTTGAAAAGACATTCTGTACCTTTGTGGGTTTTTTTAATCTTGTAGTTATTGTGTTCACTTTTTGTTGAGAGTTTTCATGATGTTTAAATTCATGTGAATTCTATTTGTCAGTCTCTCTATATATGCAGAACATGTGTGGGTGTCTGATGTTCATTTCAGTCAGCCATTATCTTGCAAGTATGTTTTCCCGAATGTTAACTGTTCTTGTCTTCTTGTGTATCTTACGTTGTATACAGAGCCTTGTTCTAGGAGAATTTTTCTGTTTCTAACAAGGGGAAATAATTTTCATGTGTGTTATAACTGGTTATGGTGTATTTATTAGATCAGCAATTAAATAGGTTTTGGGCCTCCTGAGATCAGTAATTTTCCACAATGGACCAAAAGTCATGTGAATGTACTTGACGCCTACTATAATTTGACCTAATATTCTAGGCAAATGAAATCTGTTAATGATTTCTTACTTGCAGAGAACTTCCAAGGTTTGCAAACAGTTTATGAGTGGGTTATGCAACTGTTTGCTAATACTAAGTAGAATAACTCCATTTAGTAGTTGCTAATCAGAGTAACTTATTGGCACCTTTGTCCATGTTCCCTGGTGTGTTGAAATGGCCTCTATCTACTCTTCAGTGCAGTGCTCACAAGCACATCCCAGACAGCACCTAGACCGATCTCACTGCATGAATATTCAGCAATGTGGTGCCGAACTTAGATATCCTTACGCATCTGAGATGTTCTTACAGACCATCTCTGTGGACATTTTAGGCGTATTTTTTGGACACAGTCTCTGAAGTGCTGCCTGCTAGGGCACTGCATTTTGTAATCTGGCTACTGCAGTTAATTTTACCTCAGTGTTGACCCTCCAGTTTCCCCTTGTTGCTCAAAGTGTGACTTTTCCAGGAGTCTGCTTTTGTGTCACTGACATTGCTCCCTTCCTCATTAGCAGCTTAGTGAGCCTTTGAGGCAAAGAAGGTAAAGTCATTGCAAAGGCGCTTTCAATCAATGCATATAGTATATTCATAGTATCACAGGATAACAGGCTGGCAGGGACCTCGGGAGGTCTCCAGCCCCAGCCCCTGCCCAGAGGAGGCTCAGCCAGGGGGTCAGACTGGGCTGATCGGGACTCCACCCAGTCACGGTGTGAAACACTCAAGGCTGGAGAGAGCCCACCCTTGCCAGGCCCTGGCTCCACCACTGGTCTGTTCTTCTGGGGAAGAGGCTTCTCCTTATCTCCAGCCCAACCTGTGCTGCTGCCTCTCACCCTCCCACCATGCACCACTGTGAAGAGCCTGGCTGGATCTCCTTTACCCTCTCCCATCAGTGCTGTTAGATGCCCCAAAACTGTCCCTCTTCCCAGCTGAAATATTCCTGGTCCCGCAGCCTCTTCTCAGAGAGCAAGGGCTCCAGCCCCACCATCCTTCACCAGCATGGTCACTCTCCCCTGAAGTCCTTCCATTTTCTGGTGTGTTTTCTGTGTTGGAAGTCCAACTAGAGGCAGTACCCACACAGCGTCTGACAAACACCAAGAAGAAGGGACAGTCCCTGTCCTCCCCTGGCTTTTGGTGTCCTGCTCACAGCACCCCAGGCACTGCTGGCCCTTGTTGCTGCCTGGGGACGTGGGTGGCCCCAGCTCGATCGCTGCCCACCACCACCCGGGGCCGTGCCCCAGATCTGCCCACTCCCCAGAGCTGCAGGTGTCCTGGGTCCCCTCCTCCAGGTCGCTGGTGGAGATGCTGGACAGGACAGGCCCCACACAGACCCTGTGGGACCCTGCTTGGTACCAGCCTCCAGGCAGCCTCTGACCCACAGCCAGCAGCCTGTGAGCCCACCACCCAACCAGGTCCTCACACAGCAACATGCCCTCCCTCCCAGGCCGTAATGTCACAGCCCAGGTACAAGGATACCGAGGGAGACAGCGCCAAAAGCCTGGCTAGAGCAGAGATAGGTGGCACCTACTGCTCTCCTCTCGTCCCCATGATTTTGTCACAGAAGGCAGTCAGGTGGGACAGGCGTGACCTGCCCTTGGTAAATCCTTGCCAGCGGCTCCCCATCACCATCTTCTCCCTACCGTGCCCAGATGTGGGCTCCAGGAGGACTCAGTCCTTGGTTTTACCTGGGACTGACAGGAGGCTGGCCAGCGTGTGGTTCCTTAGGTTGGCTTTTGCCCTTTTTTGAAGGGAGGAGTGACATTTGCCTTTCTCCGGTCACTGGGGACCTCCCTGATCTCCACGACCCGTGAGAGCTGTTGGAGAGCAGCTGCACAAGGACAACAGCCACCTCCCTCAGCACCTTGAGGTGCAGCCTTACATGAACGTGTGTGAGTTGAGTGCTCCTGTAGGAATCCTGACTCTACCGTTGTCCCCAGCTGGTAGCCTCTGTCCTGCTTCACTATGTCACTAAGCACACAGCACAGAACTTTACAGAAAAAGCCCCACAAACAGCTGTATTTAATACTCTGCTTTGGTTTCCTCAACCTTTCTGAGAGCCTCTTAGTCTTCCCTTTTGACCTCCCAGTAGCTCAAGTAGTCCACGACACCTTGTCCCTTCCTGCTAGATGGCAAGAGGGAGTGAGCATGCCAGCTTGGAGCATGAGCTATCTGGGAAATATGAGTGTTTCTGAGTTCATACATTTTGCTACAGTAGTCTCTGAGGTAAAAACAGCTGCATGTACCCCGCACACCTATGGTTTAGGTCTGTGTGTTGTTCCTCCACTGCCTGCTCAGGATAACTGAGCTGTTGTGAGTGCAGCTCACCTCTGGGTGCATTTACATGTAAACATTAGGTATGTAGTGCAAATGATGTTAATTACTAAAATAGTTCAGTGTTCACTGGGCCCCTCAGTTTCAAGGTTACTGCACTGATTTTTCTTGTCAGATGGTTAGTTCCTTTTCACAGGATCTCTGTTTTGAAAAGGGAGGTTGCCTTGGCTCCTGCTGCTGCCCTAGGAGGGGCTACTGGTGTGACCCTTGTATGGAACAGTAAAATATGAGATAGATGGTAATTCTGTGCTCATATTTTGATGATGGGCTGAAAATCATTCAGATTGTAGAAAATGTGATCCATCGATGATGAACCTGATTGCTTTTCAGTGCTGTATTTCTAAGAGCTGCTATTTGCTGAGTCAGACTCAGACTGTGTAATGTGGTATCGAAGTGAGTATCATGAGGTAGTTCAGTATTTGGTTGGGACTGCTATTGGTTCTTTGTCTTTCGGAATGATTCCTGGATGGAAGCGCATGTTATTTTCAGGCTACTCTAGGAGCAGTACAGTGATCACAAGGTATTTTCAGTACCAAAGGACAGGAGGGTATCTATGTGGTTTTTTATCTTTCATCAAAAGGTCAGATTTTTTCCTGACATGTGCTGTCTTTTACCCTGGAGTCCCCCCCAAAAACAAGCAGAAAATGGAGCAAGGAGGCTAACGGCTCAGCTGTGGAGAAAGTTGTCCTCTGAAAAGCAACAATAACATCAAAACTATCTCTTTCTTCAGGTCCTTCCTTTGAGGTATGCAGGGAGAGTCATAAACAAGTATAGTCATTTGCCTTATGCTCTTTGTAAGCAGATTTTTACCCAAATCTGTGTCCCTTGTGCTATCTGCTTTGTGGCTACATTGCCCTCAAACACTCTTAGTTTAGGTGTATCTCTATAGTGATTCTGAGTCCACATGTTATTTGGTAACACGATGTCAGCCATGGTCTTCCATCTGTGTGATCCCTCACAGTCTTCTGAAATAGTAATTGAATTGTGTATCTGTAAGTGATTTAGCGTGACTGGCTTATTCTCCAAGTTCCAGTTTGGATACTTTTTGTTTACTTCATGAGCCTTGACCCACCTGTCTCAGTTCGCCTGTGAGGAGGCCAAATTACAATGGATTTTGCTTTTGGGGTCATCAAAATGAGGTCCCTAGAACAATAGTTTGTTTCAGCAGCTCCTGTCCCACCTCTGCTAATCCCTGGCTTTTTTTTCCCCGCCATTACCACAGTGCAAATGGTTGTGGAATCACGCAGTGAGCCAGACTGGCCAATACTTCTGCTTAGAATAACTTGGCAATACCCCGCCCCCCGGCCCCAGTCCCCGTTAGGCTTTCCACCCCACCCCCACCTACCCCTCAACTAGATCATTTCCTTTTCATGTTTCCAAGATTTAGAAGATCAGTTGTGAGCACATGCCTGACTCCTTTCTGGCAAGTCCCTGAATTTCTGTGATATCCTACTATTTGTCTCAGCTAGGGGAAAGGTGTAGGTGGTCTAGATTAGCTAATCCATGTTGAATTAGCTTCACAAAAATGTGGGCATTTTTGGTAGCCCCTATTGACTTCTGACTTCTAGCTAACCATCATCATGTATGTGACAATAGAGCTCAAGTCTTTTCTGCAGTGCTAGTCTTCCACAACTCTTTAATTCTTGACTGAATAAGATTGTTTTATTGAGTTATTAATTCTCTAAGAGTGTGGGAAGCTTTCTTCTCCAGTCTGCTTTTGCAGAGCATTGAATCAGTCAAATGTAGTTTGTCTGTGTTGAAAAACCAGGGTGCAAACATGATTTCATGGCTTCTGGGTGTCAAAAAGTGCCTTTCTAAAGGAATTCACTTCCTTAATTTGCTTATTGGAACTGAATTGCTGAATTTAAACAAATTTGGAGTTTGTTTTTGTTTCTTTCTTTCTTTCTTATTTTTAATTTATTTCTCTTTCACCAGTTAGTTCTCACTCATCTCCACAGAAAACTCTCTGTCTTTCTGAATGTACCTCTTCAGGGTTTTGCAGACATCTAACCTATCCTTAGATCCACAAGTAATACATCTGAGTCCCAAGGCAGTCATTGAGTTTGGGTTGTTGGAGGTTGTTTGGTGTCTTAAAAGAGTAAAAGGGAAGAATTCATCTCCATTTCCCAGGGTATATTAATTTCTGAAATATCTAAAGGAAAACTGGACTGTCAGATGTCACTATAAATTATGTTGAAGTTAATCCTGTGGAAGAGACTGCAACCTGTTGAAGCCTGTATGACAGTAATACTGATTGAATTTGGAATCTGGGTTATTTATCCAGTTGCAAACCTTTAATGCTAACTGAGCTTCTGCTAAATTTCCCTTAACACTGCACATCTGTTTATTTTTTATATTGACTTTGCTGGCTCCAAGGGTTAGTATAAAGGTCAACCTGAAGTTCTGTCTGGATTGAGGCTTGCTCCTCTCCCCCTGATTAATGATGGTAACTCCTAGATCTTTTTTCAATACCTAGAATAGCCTGTGGTAATAACTGTAGCAAACCTTGGTGTCCTAAGATATTCCTCTGAAATGTCACATATAAGACCAGTAAATCTGAGCAGCATTGCTTAGGTCAGAATTGCTATATGGGATTCTCAGCCTGTTACAGAATCACACAGAATCACAGCATGCTTTGGGTTGGAAGGGACCTTTAAAGTTTATCTAGTCAAACCACCCAGCTTTCAGGTACAGGACAAATTCAGTATCCAACAAGACATATTTATGATCTAATTCAATGCGATTTTGCCATTGTTGAGGTTTTTTTTCAGCTGAGTTTAATTTTTTTTATATTATGTATCAGAAAGCTACAATATCCTTCTTTCTAGAAAAACTGTTTGGGCTATTCTGATGAAGATCCTAGAGATGCATGCCAGTCTGTTTGATATAAAATGATCTCTTTATTTTTAATATGAGGTGTTGCTGTGGACGGCTGGTTGGAGATCACCCAAGAGTAGACTGTAGCTGGCCTGTTTATCAAGCTGCCCCACAGAGAGATGGTGGAGAATGGTCTGTGCAAAAACACACAAAGACAAGTCCAACGGATGCATTTGGTACAATCAATTTTCAGGATGGAGATCACACTTACCATGCCAAGGTAATAGATACTGGGTTTATATGTGTGACTTTTGTTATAATTTCAGTATGAGAAAGGCAAAAAGTGGTTTTGGGTGAATATCAGATTGTTTGTCTTAAGAGGCCAGGGGAATCTAAAAGGGTATCACATTGGCGTGTGTATGATATTTTTATGCTGAACTTCACAGCGATTAAGCATAGTCTGTCTTGCTGTCTGTATTCCTCATTGATGTATTTTTGTGCTGTCATTTTAGTAGCATTATGAAAGTTCTAAGCCTGCACAAAATCTTTAAGACATTAATGCTGAGGACTTTGTAAGTTGCAATCTCATCCCTTAGAGTATTTAATGGATGTTTATTTTATTATTATTATTTCATATATATTTATATAGATTTATTATTATTTCTTCCAGTATATTAGACTCTCTTATGATAGCAATTTGGATCAGCTGCTGCACCTGATGGTTAAAGAATGGCAGATGGAGTTGCCAAAGCTAGTGATTTCTGTTCATGGAGGCATTCAAAATTTCAAGCTTCCCTCAAAGATCAAGCAGGTTTTCAGCAAAGGATTGGTGAAGGCTGCTGAGACTACAGGAGCATGGATAATTACAGAAGGCATCAACAGCGGTAGTGTAATTATTTTTCTTTGTTTCTGTCTTCCTCTGGTGTTCTTTCTCTGCACACAAATATATATATTTAGGGCAAGTACGATGAAATTAGTAATTTGTAATATTTTAGCACAAAATTAAGCTTTTTTTAAGGAATGGTGCATAATTCAGAGTGACAAAATGTTCCTCTGCTGTTGACAGGTATTCTGAATATTTTTTTTTTTTAAATTAAAGAGTAGAGGATTCTGATGTATTAAGAAACATTGATAGTAGATAACCAGAACTTATTTGCAGTCAGTTTTATCTGCTTCATTAAAATATTTAGGATCTGGAAGACTGTGATTGGTGTTTTTGAAATTCAGTTTTCAAATCTGACTTTAACTTGTGTTTTTTAATTAAGGAAGTTTTAAATTGGGATAATCTATTAGCTTATTAGTATCTGAAACTCTCTGTAGACTACTCTTAAAAAACAAGGGGGTCAGTAAGCCATGGAACTGCAGCAGGTTTACTTCTTTAGGTTTTGTTCAATTCGATGATCTTACAGAACTGTCCTGAGCGTTTATGTAAATAATAAAATTTTATGGAGGTAGAAAGTACCATTAGCAACACGTATGACTATTATTAATTAGAAATATGTGTTAAGTTTGAAGCATTGGTGCATTACATCTAAGCCTTACAATTCCTGCAGTTTACATCAGATATACAAGTTGGGTGTGATGGTTTGTTTCTGGTTAAAACATAGCCATAGAATAAAATAAATTATGGGAAACCCTTTCACTGGTGTCCTGTAGCAGGTCTCTGCATGTAGAAGAAAAATGATGGCTTAATTATCTATTTAGGAGTGTCTAGGCATGTGGGGGATGCGCTGAAAGGCCGTGCCTCACCACACCTGAAAAAGGTCTGTGCTGTTGGGATTCCGCCATGGGGTGTCATTGAGAATCAGAGGGATCTCATCGGAAAAGATGTGAGTTGGACACATTTTAATAATAAAAGCCTTTGTATTCAAGGGATGTTATAGCTTTCTTGCATACTTCATTTTCTGCTTGCTTCATTTAACTGGTTTGGTATTTTTTCTCAGTAATTGAGGCTTAGATTTTGCTCAACAGTAGAATTCTGTGGCGTGTTGAGGCACTGTATTTTCCTTTTTGTATGGTTTTAAAATATTTCTCTTCTTACAGGAAATTGCCATTCCTTTTTGAAATTTTGTAATCAATTGGACAATTCTCTTGTCGTTGCAAGTGATGTATTTCTGTATTCATGTGATTCCAAATGAGCAATCAGGTTAATGGTATACACAAATAGGTTACTAATATGTGTGATTTTTATTCATAAACCATAACTTTATGTGAGTGCCGATGTAAGGGCACTTGACAAGTAAGGTGAAATCATTCCTGATAAACGATAGCTCACCTTTTTTACTGGAACACACCCAGGAAAAATATGCCATTATGTTTCAATTGTTGCAAAGAAGAACTCTGACTAAGGTCCACAAGCCTAATCAGAAATACTTTCTGTGGTATTAATTGTGGTTTTGTTGCGGTTAAGAATCAAATGAAAACCCATGTTTGAGTAGAGCAGCAAAAAAGTATGATGAAGGCTTTCAGAAGATCACAGCACAGTAAAGAAATGCATACAAGCAAGGCAATGTAAATGGTGATATTTTTCTTTGAAGATCTTTTTTGTTTTGGTTTTCTTAGGCAGTTTGCCTGTACCAGACTCTCGGTAATCCACTCAGCAAGCTCAGTACCCTCAACAGCATGCATTCTCACTTTCTAATGGCAGATGATGGGACAGTAGGCAAGTATGGGAATGAAATGATGCTCAGGAGGAATTTGGAGAAGTACATATCACTTCAAAAAATACACACAAGTGAGTACTCTGTGGTCAGCTTTATGACATAAACCCCTGTCCTATAAAGTTCTGGAGGTACTTGACATTTCCAGTTACATGTTGTACATCTTCATTTGCCATAGATTTCACTGAGGTTGAAAACTATTATTGCAAGTCTTGAACTCTTAATATCAGGAAAATGGAAAGGACAGAATTTTTATAAAGCATTATGCAACTGAGCTAACTCACTTTTTGGTTTCTCAGTTGTAAAGTTATCTAAATTACTCAGATTATTTAGTAAGTATTGAGTGTTTGCGCGCTTCGCAGTTTTGCGTGATCTCTATATTAGCACTAGGTAGTTTCCCAGCATTTTGCTAGGTGGAAAAATTGTCACATTCAGTGGAATTCGAATCATTCTTCCCCTGTTCATTTGCCTTTATCTTGATTGCTCTTCTATATTGCAAGCCTGTGACCTCCTTAGGTACAGAAATAAAGTCTGGTTGTTAAAGGAATACCTTCAACCAATGTTTGTTTGTCATATTGCATAACTTCCACTGTTTGCCTATAAAGTAACTGAGTTATGGTATAGAAATAATGAATGAAATATTTATTACAAGTATTAATATATAGACATACATATATATATATACACACTAGTATTTCCTTTTGTGCACTAGATTGTATAAATTATTTGTGGAAGTTCACTCGCACCTAGTGATTTAAATCTTGAGGTATGTTAAAAAGACATTAGCAGTTACAACATAGAATCCTTGTTTCTTTTGTCTGCTTACTTTATAGTATTTACAAACTTAGGAACTTACCCAATTTCTAGTATGTTAGAGCTTCTTACCCAGACTCTAATATTTTCTTTCTATGAGTTTTTTGCAAGTCAGACTTTCTGTAGTTTTTCCAATTCTATTGCAATTTTTTTGAAATTTATTTCTGATCATTAAAAAAAAAACACCCTGCTGCTGTAAAACTTGAGAAAGTCTGTAAAGAAGTGCCTGATTACTTTTTTATGCGTGCAGTTAAACAAATTGATATTGACCACATTTCAAATGCTGTCAACATCCTTGCATGCAAGAGCTATCATGGATATTCTAGAGGATGTTTCTTCTTTACAACACTAGGCCTGCTTACAATTTTATCAGAGGTTTTTGTGGTCTTTTTGATCCAGTTACAGAAGTTCTGTGAAGATCTTAAAAACTGTTAAGTCAATTTAGAGATGGTAAAGGCATGATTTCCTCTCCATTGAACCACATGTGAGACTCCTTCATGAGTATTTCTTTACTGTATGTTCTGAATTTTTTGTGTGATTGAGACCTGTTTGTAACTGGTTAGGTGTGTTTCGAAACAGGAATGGGCCAAGGTGTACCCATAGTTGGGTTGGTGGTGGAAGGAGGCCCCAATGTGATCCTGATGGTGTGGGAGTACGTGAGGGCCAGCCCAGCTGTCCCAGTGGTGGTCTATGAGGGTACTGGCAGAGCTGCAGATATCCTGGCTTTTACCCACAAACACACAGGTGATACGGGGTGAGTAGTGGCATAATGGTCCTCCTCCTTGGTCTGTCATATTGGGAGGGACCTCAAAACTTCTGAGATAATTTATAATGCTTCTAGTGATGACTCCACTGTGGTCTTTTGCTGGCTTTTACTTCTGTGAAGCAAGATCAGTTTCTTCTTCCCCTGTCTCAAACTAGTGCTGAAAGAATTATTCTGCCAAATTTACTATGGCTTTTTGGAAGAAGAAAAAGAAACTACATCTACCTATTTTGAGTTACAACATTTCTCACTTTTGGCGAGGGACACTGCTGGGTGACCCCAGAGTGCCTGCTTGGGTTTTGACTCAGTCCTTTCTCTTGCCATCAGCATTCTGTAAATGGGTTTGGATCTGGGTTGCACAAAGCTTTTGAGACTAGGGCTAGGGCTAATTGCTGTAGGAGCCTCAGGCTGGGGTAGGAGGAGGACTAAGATTCCTTGGCTTTGGCTTTGGTTTATCTGTGGTAACCCAGATCTGTCATCCCTGTCTAGCTGTAACCCTTGGTGTTACTTCCAGTGCAGCCTCAGCTGCAGGCTCTATTAGACTGACCTTGACGAAAATTTTATGCCCAAGGTGTAAATAAATATATATATTTGTATAGCCAAATAGTATTATTGTGAAAGTTTTTCGAAGTCAAAAGGGCTTTTTAAATAAAAAACCCCAAATTTTTAAAAGGATGTGTGGGTTCATTCCAATTAAAGAACAATTTAGTAAACTTTATATCCTATTTGTTTATTTATTATCTTTTCTAAATATTCTTTTGGGGTGTTTGTGTGGTATTTTTCCCTAGTGTATTGTATTGAAAACTTTCTTCTTCACTTGCTTTTTCTTCTATATTTTTGATCTTTACAAAAAAACCCCCAAATCCTGCCATGTCAAAAGAACAGGAAAATATGGAGGAAAATATTAACAGAAAGATAAATGAGGGTAAAAAAGATAGGAGAGGTAGGAAGCAAATAATGAGGAATTTAATTTTATCTCTGTATGTTTACTGAGAGAATTAAAAAGTGTTGAACTTCATGTGATTTTTAGCCAGTCCTTTGAAAATTGATAACTTCTTCCTTTGTTCTATTTCCGCTAGTATATATGTATGTTCAGATCTAATGCCTGTGTGAATTATGTTATGGGATGCCTTTGCTTTGTTTTGTAGAAAAAAAAGCAGTAATAAGTCAACACAGAAGCAGAAATAAAAGACATTTCTCATATGTCTCTGCTTCGCACAATTTCGTCTTTTGCTGGACTGTCATTTGCACTGGTAAGAAAAGCTGAAAATACACTTATTCTTGCTGTGTATCTGTTTTTCAGGGATCTGCGCCCTCAAGTGAAGGAAGAGGTCTTAGGGATGATTCAAAACATATTTAGCTTGGGACAGAAACAGTCCAGTCATCTATTTCATATCTTGATGGAATGCATGGAGCACAGAGAGTCCGTGAGTGGGGTTCACACTTTGAGTTTAGGATGTCTTCATTTGCTGTTACCCTTTTTGCTCTTTCTGTGGTGGGTTGGCATGGTCACAGCAGTTGTAGAAGTAATGGTGTTATTTTTAATATAAAGATAAAACAAAGGTGTCTGTACTAATTTACATGTTGAGTAGCTCCACAAAGCTTTTTAATTTCTCAAGTCTTCATGGTTGCTTATGAAATGACAGCCTTTCAGATTTTAGTAAAAGGCCAGACATCTTCGTTTTCACAGGAAAGAACAAGTAATTCCTACTTTTTTCCTTCTCTAGCAGTGTCTCATTTGTAGTTTAGAAATGTTTTCATCCATTCTGCTACTTACAACAGAATTGTGCCAGAACTTTTCCCTGGGTATTGAAATGTACTTTTGAAATGTGCTGGCATGTGTAGCAGCTCAAGTGCTCATTTCTGAGTAGAATCATAGAATGGTTTTGGTTGGAAGGGACCCTAAAGATCATCTAGTTCCAACTCCCCTGCCATGGTCAGGGATACCATCCAGTAGATCAGGTTACTCAAAGCCTCATCCAACCTAGCCTGGAACATTTTCAGATATAGGGCAGACACCACTTCTTCAGGCATCCTGTTCCAGTGTCTTAGTAAAGAATTTCTTCTTAATATCTAATCTAAATCTACCCTCTTTCAGTTTAAAACTCTTACCCCTGGTCCTGTTGCTATGTTCCCTGATAAAGAGTCCTTCCCCATCTTTTCCGTAGGCCAGGCCCCCTTTAAGTATTGAAAGTTTGCTGTGAGGTCTCCTGAGAGCCTTCTGTTCTCTAGGCTAAACAACCCCAGGTCTCTCAGCCTGTCTTCACAGGGAAGGTGCTCCAGCCCTTTGATCATCTTGGTGACAGCCAGCATGGCTTCACTAAGGGCAAATCATGCTTGACAAACTCGGTGGCCTTCTGCAATGGGGTTGCAGCGTTGACGGATGAGGGAAGAGCAACTGTTGGTGTCTGCCTGGACTTGGGCAAAGCTTTTGACAATGTCCCAGGTAGACCACTTGGTGGATAAGGAATTGGCTGGATGGTCACACTCGAAGAATTGCAGTCAGTGGCTCAATGACCAAGTGGAGAGCAGTGATGAGTAGGGTTCTACAGGGATCCATACTGGGACTGGTGCTGTTTAACATCTTTGTTGGTGACAGACAGTGGTATTGAGTGCAAGTTTGCTGATGACACCAAGCTGAGTCATGTGGTTGACAAGCTGGAGGGAAGAGGTGCCATCCAGAGGGAACTTGACAGGCTTGAGAGGTGGGCCTGTGCAGATGTTGTGGAGTTCAACAAGAGCAAATGCAAGGTCCTGCACCTGGGTTGGGGAAACCCCTAGCACCATTACAGGCAGGGCACAGAATGTATTGAGAGCAGCCCTGAAGAGAAAGGCTTGGAGGTGCTGGTGGACGAGAAGCTCAACATAGCCCGTCAATGTGGGTTTCTAGCCCAGAAAGCCAGCCATACCCTCAGCTGCATCAAAAGAAGCATGGCCAGCAGGTCGACGGAGGGGATTCTTCGCCTCTGCCCTGCTCTTGTGAGACTCCACCCAGAGTCTTGTGTTCAGCTCTGGGGCCCCCAAGACAAGAAGGACACGGACCTGTTGGAGCGAGTCCAGAGGAGGGTCACAAAGTTGATCAGAGAGCTGCAGCACCTCTCCTGTGAAGACAGGCTGAGAGAGTTGGGGTTGTTCAGCCTGGAGAAGAGAAGGCTCCAGGGAGACCTTATAGTGGCCTTCCAGTACCTAAAGGGGGGCTACAGGAAAGCTGGAGAGGGACCTCTCACAAGGGCATGTAGTGATAGGACATGGGGTAATGGCTTTAAGCTGAAAGAGGGTAGATCTAGATTACATATGAGGAAGAAATGCTTTACTGCGAGGGTGGTGAGACACTGGAACAGGTTGCCCGAAGAAGAAGCTGTGGATGCCCCATCCCTGAAAGTGTTCCAGGCCAGGTTGGGTGAGGCTTTGAGCAACCTGGTCTAGTGGAAGGTGTCCCTGCCTGTGGTAGGGGGGGTTGAAACTAAATGATCTTTAAGGTCAATTCAAACTCAGACCATTCTATGATTCTATGATCTTCATGGCCCTCCTCTGGACACACTCAAGCGCCACTTTCCTCTTATTTTGGAGCCCTCAGAACTGAACACAGTATGCCACGTGGGGTCTCACAATAGTACAGAGCACAGTAGAGGGGCAGAATCACCTTCCTCAGCCTGCTGACGTGTTTCTTTTGATGCAGCCCAGCATGCACTCGTGCTTTCTGGGCTGCGAGCGTACATTGCTGGGCCATATACAGTTTCATCCACCAATACTCCCAAGTCCTGCTCTGCAGAGCTTCTTTCAATCCATTCTCTGCCAAGCCTGTATCTGTTTGGGATTGCCTGACCCAGGTGCAGGGCCTTACACTTTGCCTTGTTGAACTTCGATATTCGCATGGACCCACCTCTCAAGCCTGTCAGGGTTCCTCTGGATGGCATTCTTTCCCTCTAGGGTATCAACGACACCACTCAGCTTGGTGTTGTTGGCAAATCTGCTAAGATGCACTCAATCCCACTGTCTATGTTGCCAACAAAGATATTAAATAATCCTCAACCCAGTACAGACCCCAGCAGAACGCCACTCATCACTGATCTCCACCTGGACTTTGAGCCACTGACTGCAATACTTTGAGTGTGACCATCCAGCCAATTCCTTATCCACCAAGTGGTCCATCCGTCAAATCCATGTCTCTCCAGTTTAGAGACAAGGATGTTGTGTGGGACAGTGTCAAATGCTTTGCCCAAGTCCAGGTAGATGACATCAGTTCTCTTCCCTTATCCACCAGCACTGTAACCCCATTGTAGAAGGCCATCAGATCTGTCAGGCACGATTTGCCCTTAGTGAAGCCATGTTGCCTGTCTTCAGTTGCCTCCTTATTTGCCATGTGCCTGAGCATAGTTTCCAGGAGCATCTGCTCCATGATCCTGCCATACACAGAGGTGAGACTGACTGGCCTGTAGTTCCCCGAGTCTTCCTTATTAACCTTTTTTAAAATGGGGGTTACGTTTCCCTTTTTCCAGTCAATGGTAACTTCACCAGTCTGTCGTGACTTTTAAAATATTATGGAGTACCAAGTATTTATTATGGGAATGATGATAACTGTAGTGATGATCACTAAAATGGAATCTACCCAATATGTTCTTATTACTTTTTGTTTTACTTTGAATATCTATTTTCTAGCTGAAAACTGAGCAGGTATCAATCATGTTACATTTGTACATTTCTCAGCTTTAAAGACTAATCAAAAGGAAATAGACTCGTGCTGTGTAGTAGGTTGATTCCAGTTTGCCTGGGATGCCATTGCATTAAAAAGCAATATGGTACATTTTCTGTCTGAAACAAAGGAAAATCATGTCTGGACCTTTGCCATTGTTTGTGTTGAAATGTGTATGGTTTAATCTACCACAGCCCTTACCAAGAAGAAATAACTACAGACTTCTCTGCCTCACCTCAAATAGTATACTTCTGCAATTCTAACAGATAACCATATTTGATGCGGAGTCAGAAGATCAGCAGGACGTTGATTTGGCAATTCTGACTGCACTCTTGAAAGGTATCTATCTGAAAATAAACCCCATTTTCATCTGACATACAGTCCCACTGGCTTACCATTTCAAAGTAAAGGAGTAACATCAATGTATGGAAAACACTAGGTCCTTTACTTGTTTCCTAGGTACCAATATGTCTGCTTCAGATCAGCTAAACTTGGCGTTGGCCTGGAACCGGCTTGATATTGCCAAGAAACACATACTGGTTTATGGACAACACTGGAAGGTACTATTACCTTTTATTTTTCACAGTGGCTTTACACTTTTATTATGATGACCAATTTTCCATGATTTGCATTTAACAAGCTTTAATTAAGGAATAGTTTGATGCTCGGAGTCAGTCTTCTGGAGTAATCATCTTTGATTGTGGAGAGGTATTATTCTTAAAATTGTGAAGTATTTAACTGCAGAGTGCATCAGATGAAAAATCAAACACATTTGTTTCCCCAGAGAAGAAGGGGTATCTAGAATTCTTTTAGTTTTCACTGCTAGCTTTTCCAAATAGTTTCAGTGGTCCTTCTGGTTATGTATTTCTCAAGCCTGTGTTGACAATCATTGGTGGTCAAGGATATTTCATTGCAGCTCAGAGTACTCTTGTCCCCAAAGGAACGTTGCCTCTGTTTTCCTAGCTCTAGACAGAAATACAGAAATCACAGTCTCATGTAGTGTTATCAGGTAAAAAAAGGTAGAATTAACTGTAGTAATATGGCATCATGGCATTATTTTAGGTAGTGTTTGTTAGGAATATAGGAATAGCTGTAATCAAGGCAAGCCATGGTTTAGACTGATATTAGCTATATGCATGTGAAAGAACATACAGTAGCAATTTAATCCGTCCTATAAATTGTGGTTTTCAAGTTTTTAGATATAATTCAGTATTTAAGTATAACCCTCTCTAAGTGGGTTTTTATTTACATAATACAATTTTTATAGATGATAAATATAAAACTGTGTGTGCCTCAACACATACTATTCCCATTTATTTTCTTCAAGAAGTTGTATCTGATGCTCCCAGAAGTACTTTTTAGGTTTTCCCATCTAAGAATTACAAGGCTGATTTTTCCAGTCCTGAGTGCCTTTTCTTCTTTACAATGTAAATTTTGGATAATGGGCAGTGGGTATATATATATATATATATGCATTTGAGTGACAGTAGCTGGTTGGTTGATGCAACAAGAGATCTGAATTTATTGATCACCAGTCCATATTTTCCTGTGGCATATAAGGCTGAATGCATGGAAGGCTATTTATGAGCTATCTACAATTGAGCATCCATGAATTAAAGGTTGTTATTTTGTTGTTGTTACCTCTTTGGCCTCAGTTTACTATTTGTGAAGTAGAGATGATGACATCGTATTCTTGCACAAAGCTTGGTAAAAATAAACAGTGTCAACTGCCCACTAAAAGGCAGAGGAGGAAATTGCTGGTTTCATCTTCAGGGTTCCAGCAGTATGTGAATAATAAGGGATGTGCCAAGCCTGGAACAATAAAGTTAGAACAAAATGTTGAATATCTGCTACGAGAGTATCATTCACTCTGTGAACTGAGGACCTCTAGCAAAACATAGTATATGATTGAACAATGAATAATTGTACCATTATTCATGGTGATGAATTATCTGATAACTTTTGAGTGTTTGACTGCATAACCTTAACAGTATTTCTGTCCAACAGTCTGTCCAACAGACTTCTGGCTCTATGTAATATAGAAAAGATTTGTATATACACAATGACGTCTGTGTATTTTGGCCTTTATGATTTTTTTTTACGATATCCTGTTATGTTTTGACTCTGTGAAGAAAATTTATTTTTCCCAATTCTTCTTTCTTTGTTTTATAGCACATACATTTTTAAATTTTATTTATTTTTTCCTTTCAACATCTCTGCTGTGAACTGTTGGTAAGCTTTATTGAACCACATCTGTGAAAGGTATTAAAGAAAGGGGGACACCATTTATCTTATTGCTTCTAGTTCTGTACTGTTGGAATAAAAGAGAAGCATTATGCTTTTGCCATTTTTGTCATTGAGGATATATGTTGGCAAGACCTGTGAGTCTGCATCATTCCTTTGCATTTACATGAGAAATGTGTCATGTGAAACTTGCTTTGACTGCTGAATTAGTATAAATGGCATAATCATAGAATCATCGACTCATTCAGGCTGGTAAAAGAACCTTGAGATCGTTGAGTCTAACTGTTAACCTAACAATGCCAAGTCTACCACTAAACCATGTCCCTAAGTGCCACATCTACACCTCTTTTAAATACCTCCAGGGATGGTGACTCAACCACTTCCCTGGGCAGCCTGTTCCAATGTTTGGCAACCCTTTCAGCAAAGAAATTTTTCCAACTATCCAATCTAAACCTCCCCTGGCACAACTTGAGACTGTTTCCTGTTGTGCTATCACTTACTTGGGAGAACAGACTGACAGTCACCTCACTACAATCTCCTTTCAGGTACTTGTAGAGAGCAGTAAGGTCCCTCATGAGCCTCCTTTTCATCATGGAACAGAAGGCATCAAATGAAAATATCAGGTAGCAGACAGCCACCTAAATAACTCCATGATTCTATGCATATGGGAAGTAACAAATAACTTTTTCCTAGTTCCCACCTCTTTGACACAGAATATTTTAAAGAACTATTGCATAGTCCCCCCAGCCTCACTGCTGGCTTTCTTATTTTCTGCTGTTCTGTGTAATTTTTTCAGGTCTTAAAATCATCTTTTGGGATAGGCAGACCTGCAGTGTACCCAGTATTCAAGAGATAGGGATCTTCATTGAGATATTAAGTGAAATACTAGTATTTTATACATATTTCTCTATTGAATTATAAATACTAATAGTTTGTATTCCTTTTTTTACTTATTTCCAACTTACATCCAACTTATATTCATGCTTTCAGAGGCTAGTCCACTAACATTTTTTCTGAGTTATTTCAAGACTGATGTGCAGGCAGGGGTTGTTTCCAAATGCACATTATTTCACATTTACCAATATTGGATTTCACCTCCATTTTTTGCCAATTAGCCCATATTATGAGATTTTTCTGCACCAGTCAGTTTTATTATGATGAGTACTTTTGTATCATCAACAAGTATTATCAAGTCCATATTCTGTTTGTGACATTTTCTTGGTCTTCCAGGACTATTAATATTTTTCTCTACAATTTGATCATTTATTAAACAGTTTGAGGACCTTTTGCCTGGTAACAGCTTAATTTGTTTATAGGTCCTTCAAGAAAGCAGCATCAAAAGCTTTTGTAGGGATACTGAATGTACTGTATGTACTGTATCAATCAGACAGCCTTATCCTCATTGTACCTGCCAAAATTCTGGTAGAGTTTGGATTTCATTCTGCAAAATAACTGGCATCCTCTTCCTCTACTGTATTTACCCATGTTGCTATTAATTGCTCTTCCTTATTGTAGTTTCATTATATTTGTCCTTACAAAGTTCTAACTGTATTGAAGTACCATACTTCGACAACTTGTACACTCCTTTATCTTTTTTAATTGGCATATTTTCTATAATCTTTCATTCTGCTGTTAAAGGGGCTGATCTCAGCTATACTTCAGTTCCCTGGGAACTCTTAGGTGAATACTACCTGATCCTGACAATTTGCTGCCACTTTCTGGATGACTTCTATAATCTTTTCTAACGACACTTCAATTTGACACAGTTCCTCAGATTTGTCTGCCATAAAGAACAGCTTTGATGTAGGACCTTTCCTATCATGTTCTGTAGTGAGCAGTGAAGCAATGAATTAATTTACCATTTCTGCACTGGTCTTACCTCCTTGCGTGTTTCTTTTATAACTTGATCATCCTCTGGCCTTACAGATTCACTGGCAGTCCCCCTACTCCCACGCCTCTGCTTCTGATATGTTTGAAAAAGATCTGTGTACCTGTTCATATCTATTTCAGTGCAATTGTTCAGCACCATTTTGAATGAAAAGTCATTGTCAGATAATGAGTATGCGCTCCTCTTCAAGTAAGACGTAAAGAGATTGTAATAAAGAAGCCTTACATCTCTTGCTGCTTCTCTAAGCAAAAATTAGAATGACATATATGCCTGAAAGTTTTTCTTTCAGCTAAGCAGGAAAAAAAATCTTGAAAAACATTTTCTTCATGCACTGTAAAGAAGAAAAAAACAAAAGATAAAAGAAAATACACAAGTGCAATTTTAAAATTTGCTTTTGACTTAGTTCCTTTTCTAGAGAGGAGTACCCCTGACTGCCAGGCCTGCAATTGTCAGGGTCTACAGTTTGTACATAGTTATTGTGGTTGTGTGTTCAGATTTTAAATTAGATATTTAAGCAGCAATTTTTAGGTGACTGTCCATGCAATCTTAGTATTTTTCTGTCTATTTAAATGTTTTAAGGAAACATGTATGATTATGCACAGATTGTGGCCATTTTGTTTTAGAACTCTGGTCCTAAAAGTTCAGAAGGTAAAGATTGTAACCAGCTGTAACTATGTTCCTGCTGAAACAGCTCACTCTCAAATGTACTTTACAAGAAAGAATGTCATTCTAGTGATTACCGGACAGCTGTCTAAACCTCTTTATACAGACTGCCAGCACAAGGAATGACTACTTGAGGAAATTTAGTCCAAGAATGGTCACTTTGAGGTATTTTGGGAAGAATCGTCAACAGTTCAGGAGCAGTGCATAAGTTTTCTTTTCACCTGTGGCAGTTATGTAACATTTATTGGTCATATTTTAATATCACTTCCACAAAACAAATATGTACATGGAATGCACTAATTTCAAGTGCCAGTTTAGCACAACCACCTGCCCCATTTGTGTGCCAGCGTCCTCAATCTGCTCATCTCAGTGCATTTTCTGTGCATACCTGTTCTGGGGAAACTGTTTATATGGATTTATATGAACCTCATATGTCCGATTACCTTTCAATTTTGCATGTAGAAACCCTGCTGAGCTCTGTGCCAGTGCCATGAGTTTCACCATTTGGACACTGTTGTAGGCAGAACTCTGCTTCGTGGTGTCTTTGACAGAGTTTGTCCTAACACAGATTCTTTCTTATATTTAGAAAGAAGTCTGCTTTAAAGAACTTCAAGTTCTATAAAGAGATCTTGAAATACAGTACCTTGAAATGGCTTTTGTCGTATGTCAAAAAGGAAAGGCTTCCCTCCGCCCCCAGAATTATCATACATTAGCTTGTGAAGTGAATTAAAGAGTAGGGAATGTATTATCAGAGTCTGGCTGTAAAGTTAGATTTGTAGAAGGCTCTACAGACTTTTAACTACAGTTAGGTTTGTGGAAACTCAGTTTTACTCTCCAGTCTCTTGGATGTTTTACACAGGTGCTTCCTCCAGCATATTTTTCTTTTGTACTGTGCACTTTAAATATACATAAAGAAAAATCATTTCGATAAAGACATCTCTAGCTGTTCAGGAATGTTTTATTTATTTCCAAAAGAAGGTGATAATTTTCTAAGCTTTACTTTCATTTCTGTCCTTCTGGAGGTTGGTGCCTTGGAACAAGCAATGCTGGATGCTTTAGTGATGGACCGTGTGGATTTTGTGAAGCTGTTAATAGAGCATGGAGTGAACATGCATCGTTTTCTTACAATATCCCGTTTGGAAGAACTCTACAATACAGTGAGTATTTGAAATCCCAGTGTACAAGTTTAGATTAGAATGTCTAGAAAGGTTACTGTTTTGCTTAAGAGATTTGATAATTAGGCCACATTTTTATGAAGGGTTTTTGAAAAAAATTGAAAATTAACAGATTTTGATAAGTTCTGATTGTAATGTCAGATTTCTGGATTGGTGTCTCAGCTTTTCATTTTCAATTCATTGACATGAACCACACTGAGTACTCATCCGAAGCTCATGAAAAATATGTTCTGATTTTAATCTGGTGTGTAATACATGCTTATCTTACTGAAAATTATATGTTGTTTAACCAAAGTGATACCAACTTCTTTCTAGAATATGTCAAGACTGAGGATAGTAGAGGTGTTGCACATTGGTGTTCAAAATGTTTTTGAAGAGTTTGAGTGGGGAGATTTTGAATCACAGTGGCTTAACCTGAAGATCTTTTAGCTGCTTTTTTTACAGTATTGATTTTCTAGTGTGGAGTGCCATATTTCTTACTGTCTTTTCTTTCACACCACAGAAACAAGGGCCATCAAATCTACTTCTGCATCACCTAGTTCGAGATGTGAAACAGGTAATAGACACAGAAAAGCTAGCGAGCAAAGATGGTAGTTTAGAACTTAAGTGCCCACTGGCACGCTGCTATTAGGTAATACAGGGGAATTTTAGGAATAGAGGTGACGGGTTCATTACTACACTCCTGTATCTACTAAATGGTTTTATCTTCATCATATTGATCCCCCATAAGCAATCATCTGTCATACTACTACTGAATGTTACAAGGGTCCTGTACCTTGATTTCAAAGCCAAGCAGTTTGTATAGATCAAACTCTCTCTGTCAAGTTACTAAAGTGACATTCTGAAGTGATTGTACAAAAGACTTGGTGAATTAGTGCAGTGATTATGGTCATTGCTTTAAGGTTTTCTTTTTTTCCCCCAAAGCTGAAGAAGTTTTTCCTTGTTGAGCAGTAGCAAAAAGACACTGTGACAAGGCATATTATTTTAATGTGCTGCATTGCCTAGGAGAACAGAAGGTGGCAGTGAATGACTATTGCATGCAGCACTGGCTCCCTTAGTAATTTAGTGGCAGCCTTGTTATTTAGCTGCACAGTTGATGTATTTCATGTTTCTGTTATCTGTTGTACCTCACAAGCCCTGCTTAGCCAGGAAAGGGTGAGCTGTTCTTTTCTGCATCTAGTCTCCATTGCAGGAGATGCCTAGATCCAAAACTAGATTAATTGTCTAATTCTTTCCAGGGTATGAATGCTAATATAAAATAAAATGGTAAGTCTGACTGTTTGCAGAGTTCTGTGGTCTCAAGTAGGGGAATTTCTTGTATGATTTTCTTATTGTGGATGCCTTCCACATCAATCCCATTGATGGCTCTGTAGATAAGTGTATTTTGGTCTTCATAGCAAGCTATTTTATGTGTTTTCCCATACTGATGGACATATTTGAGGTCTAATTTATGTGATAGGTCAGGAAGATCTCAGTGTTGAATATACATTTAACTTGTCTAGGCTGAGAAATCTGTCTTTTTCACTTCTACTGAAGTGATTTCCTTCTTGATATGACCCCCTCTCCTAAAACCCATGGCCTGGTTACATCTCAGAACACTGGGAAGACTCAGCGTGTGATCTAAAGGGAGGCTTTTTGCATTTGAAATAGAATAGTGGAATGTAGGTAGAAAATGGGTGCACAATTTCGAAACTTTCTACGCTTGTGGGTAAACTAAACTCACTCGGGACCTGCAAATAGGTCTAAATGCTGAAAAGCCTTTTTCATCTAAACTTCTGTAAGTATGCATAAGCGCTCTGTGAATGGGTTGTGCAGTTGCAGTCTTTTATTAAATATGGTAGCACAGCTAGGACAGTCACCAGTGATGTGACCATGGATCTCAGAATATTTTCTCCATTACTTTGACCACCTTCACTGCTGCTACGTTTGAATGGACATACACTGCAGTCTTCCCAGGTAGCATAAAATATGCTTTTTAGGGCAAAGAAGCATCTATAAGTATAGGTAGTCAGAAATACTTGCCTAACTCTCAATGACAGGGCTGGCAAGCTCTATCCTGTGAGACATGCTTTTGCCCCAGAGTGCCATCTTGTTGGTGCCTTCTGTTCCCTGGGGCTGGATTGCCTTAGCTGGCTGTACTGAGGCTTGCTACTAAAGTCTATTGAAAAAAACCCTCAGTCTAACGACAAAAAAAAAAAAAAAGACTTTTCACAGTCTGAAAGGAGTACATCACTAGGAATACAAAACCCCTCTGTTCCAATCTATACAGGCCCATTTTTCACTTCCAAGACTTGTGGTTTAAGGTTGCACCAATAATCTTCAAAACCTGCATGGAACATAATCTGTTCTTCATAGAGTTTGTTGCAAACCTTGTGTCTTGGGAGGACGGTGGAGGTAAATAGGGAAGCAGTAGTGCTTTCAACAGAAGTGGCGAGAGACTTAGAAGGTATAGTACGTGCACCTGCTGTCCTAGTTGTCATGACAGTCCTGAGCCTCTACAAGAGATTACCAGTCTCCAGGAATTACTCCACAACATTAAATATATGCTTCATCCACTTCTTGATTTTTAATTAATCAACTAGTTTAATGAGCAAATCATACCATGCTAGTTTTCTCTTGTTATGAAAAAAATAAGATTTTTACCAGTCGCTTTGGCTGGTGGTGATTGGCCATTACCCTCACTGTTGAATGCAGCTGGTCTTATGAACATTGCAACATATATCCGTCCCTAAGTAATGTGGGTGCACTGGCCTGTAGACATCACACTTTTCAGACTGAAAATGTGGTTGTGCCAGTGTTCTTTGTCCTAGGGGAGTTTCATATGCCTAATGAAGGTATACATTTTCCTGACAGATGCAGGAACTCTCAGCTGCACCTTCTTCCAGACTCCCCTCATAGCAGTAGGGCTCTGGCATGGCTGAATGCTGCAAATAATAGCATGGTGAAATACGTGTGACATTTGGTGTTTCAGAATACCCTTTCTGTGGATTACAAGATATCACTGATTGATATTGGGCTGGTGATAGAGTACCTCCTTGGTGGAGCTTATCGGAGCAGCTACACAAGGAAGCATTTCCGAATTCTCTACAATGATATCTACAGAAAACACAAGGTAAATTCTGTGAAATGGCTACCCCTGGTTACCAAGGAAAGCCAAAATGTGACACCTGAAAATACCTCAGATTGTCGTCATGTTTTTTCTGAAGAGTGTCAGCTAAATGTACGCCATGCTTGTCTGTTTTATGAATCTCTGCCAACTGTGGAGAGGTTGCAAATAAAACAGATGAATCCCTCCCCAAGGTACTCCCTGCCCCTCAAGACCACTACTGATTGTTAAATTAACTATTAGTTCAGTAACTTTACCTTTGTGTCTGGTAGCCTTGTTGTGTTCTTTGACTGGCATCCATCAATGAAGATGGATAAGGCTGTACCAACCACTATTTTCCCTTTTACAAAGCAGTTGCATGCTTCTGCTTTTGCAACTTGAACCACATCACAGAAATACTGAATTCAGCAGGCATTGAACTAGACTTAGAGCATGTCAGTGTGGCATAGTGAAGAGCAACACGGACATCCCTGTTTTGAGTTTTGAGCAAATGTCTTACCTTTTAGAAGCAGCTCAGTGCTAGTGGTGCATCTTCCTGCCCAGGCTATTGAGCTGTGTTTGCCTGGCAGAGCTTTTTCTGTGGTGCAGTGGTCATCCCAGAGGAAGTCTCATACTGGATGTGCCAGGCTGCACCCATGGTGCAGTTGCTTTGTGCAGGCAGAGGGCTGTGCTTGGACATGCGTGCTGTTCTGCACCTTCTAGACACTTAAGGTGTTTCACTGTACAGCATAGCATTGTGCCATGTCAGTGTTATCAGTAGCAAAACAAACCAACCTCTACAAACTGCCTCAGAACAAGAGTGTGCAAATATACCAGCACTTTCATTTTCCCCATTGACTTTCCAAAACCAGTAACTTGAAAACAGACTAAAGTTCTCAATAAGTTGAATATCATTCCCAACATCACAGAGGGAACAGATTTACCACTTAAGAATTCTCCCCAGTTTTTGGAGTAGAGCTGGACTTTCACTAAAGTACTTCCGTGTGTTAACAAACAACAAAAACCTCTCATCCCATGTGCTGCTTTCTTGACTGATAGAAGAACCTCAGGGTGATCAGGGAAAATGAGAAGAAATAATGAAAACTCTTACTTGGAGTGAATAGAAACACAGAGAAAGCGCTTCCTGTGTGTCACTGGCTTTTAATACAATGCTTAAAAGAAGATATTTGAATAGTTATAACACTTCATTGTGTTCTTATGAAATATGACCTTAACAGGAATCAGTGAAACCATGTAATCACATAATTACGAACTGCAGGGAAGAACGTTAGCGATTCAGCTGATAACATTCTTCCTATCAGTCAACACTGAACAAAATGCCCAGGAATGCAGATGTGCCATCCTTTTAAGGAGACGGTCAGCAAAAAGTTCAGAGAACTTTTGTCTTTCAAAGGGCTTATGGAACTTTTTTATAAAAGTAGGCACTTGGAAGAGCTTCCAGGCTGGGTGATGCAATGTGGTGCAAGTCCTATTGTTGTACTTGGTGGATGCTGTTGGGGAAATCAGTGTTTTGAATTTAGAGATTCAGAAAAATGTATATATTTTAAATTAGATGTGAAACTGGCTATTCTTTCTGTGATGGTATAGGCTCCAGTGGTACTTATAGCAATTGCTGACTCAATAGTCTTTGAATAACATCAGTTTCTACAGGCACCATTGCAGTCAGAGGTAAGTACAGGTAAAGTTAATCTCTAATTTGCATTTCTCTCCCTGTGTTTTATGGTATGCCTCTGGATCTAGAGAGTGCTCTCCAGCTTTTCTCAGAGCCTGTCTCATTCCCTTCATCAGAGTAATCAGACAAGTAGCAGAATGGGGTCTGCTGAAAGTACTTTGCATTCTCAGTTCTTCAGAACAGCACAGCCTTACAAATACAAGGTAATCTAATTGCTTCTTCTAGACTTTGCTTAGGACATATTAGGCTGCTAATCTTTTTATTGAGAGATTTTAGAAATACGTTGTTCAGGCTTTTAGTTATAATTGTATTTAAATTCCAGCGGAAGCAACATTTTAGTCCTCACTGTTCATGAAGTCTTGCAATTTTAATGTTGAAATTATGCTCAGACTCCTCCTGTGATACTTGTTAATATATTCCATCCATATATTGCTAAGGGCTTTTGTTCACCGCAATACAGTACCATCAAATTTCTGAACATCAGGCACTGCTGAAAACTTTTTATTTGGAAACAATTACAGGAATTCTCTGACCTTCCCAATGTTTTATCATGATTGCTTATTAAGGCGCTACATCGAGCCTGCAAAGAAGATGTACAGTTCTGATATCTGGAAAATCATGACAGAGTATTTTCTTTCAAAGAAAGAATGATAGAAGAGCAAAGGTCACCACACACATATATCTGACAGACAAAACAAAGTAGAATGAATTTAAATGGCTTTATTGGAATTAGTCTTAACCAAAATGAACCAATTACTGCACTGAGACAACCTCACTTGTATCAGTAAGACTTTTTCTTTGCCTTTAATGGAGAAATATCCAGACATGAATGTATAGCAAGTTTACACTACAAGTGTGGCTGACAGTAGAAATCATCTTTAAGTATCACAAGTCCATAGTGTATGTTTGTTTACTGATTGATTTTTTTCCTGTTATGACACAAGTACAAGGAAAGAATGAAAGCAGGATCTTGGTGTCATGGGTTTGGAGACAGCCCAACACTGTGGAAGGGGAGGCTATAAATGGCACAGGTATAGAGCAAGGAATGTTTTTCCTCACTAATGTTACCAGTTTCTTAGCATTGGTAATCTGAATGTCTTTCTAACTCTGTTTTATGACTTAGATATATATAACTATCAAATAGTTTGCTACTAGCAATTCAGATTTTTGTGGGCTTATTTACATGAACCTGAACCTCAACCATTTACTGAGATTTTCTTTTTTTAAAAAACCAAATTTATAGGAAAGATCCACTGCTTTACATAAGTGTAAGAAGAAATCAAAAGATGATACAAACTTTGCAGAGAACTCTGAGTCATCTGGCTTTATCTACCCCTATAACGACCTCCTGGTTTGGGCTGTATTAATGAAAAGGCAGAAGATGGCCATGTTCTTCTGGCAGCATGGAGAGGAAGCCATGGTCAAAGCTGTTGTGGCTTGTAAACTCTACAGGGCGATGGCACACGAAGCTGAACAGAGCAACATGGTGGATGACACTTCAGAAGAACTTAAGAAGTACTCAAAGTATGAGTTCTGCAGTACTTAGAATTTTTTCCTAATCCGCTAAGAGTTTGTACGATTATTGGTCCCGTGGACGACAGAGTGTGAAAGAAATACTTCCAACTGCCCACTCTTCATATTATAAAATGGAGCTATGTATTGGTGTGCAGTCTGGTTGAGCGTTAAAGGAAAGCTGTTAGCTTGCTATCTAGTTGCATATTTGAAAATTAAAATATAGACAAATAATGCATGGCTCACTGTCTGCTAAGTGGTCAAGTGGAAGACTGAAATTTCCCTTACAGTTTCCCTTCCAGTTCAACTTGTTAAGAAGCCATATGGCACATATGCTTTGGACTTTTCAAATCTGTAATGTGGTAATGAGCAAACTAACATCAGTGCTTAAATCCTGCTCTGTATAAGACCTAATGAAAAATGTATGCTGAAATAACTGAGTGAATAAAAAATGAAGTAGACCAAGAATTCTCCTCAAGTTTTTAGTTTCATGTTAATGTTTTCTGGTATTTTTTCTTGTTAATGACATATTTTAAGCTTTGTAGACATCATGCCTCAGATTCAGAGTAAAATAAGATGTGCTGTCAGGTTTTGTATGCAGCTTCAAAGCTTAATTTAAAGGAAGACATATCTCCCTTGGAGAGTCTTCCCTATAAAGATGTTTAAGAACCAGTGTAAAAGAAGAGGCTTTTGCAACTCCCTGCAATGCTTGCCCACAGTGGTGATGAGTCTGTTGTTGAAGGAAATGGCACAGAAGTTGATAGCATCCATTTTGATTGCTGAATGAGATTGACAACAAAACAAATAAAAAAATAGGAAACAGGATGACCATATATAGTAAGGTGTACTCCCCAAATTATTTTTCATTAGCCATATTGATAAAGCAACAGGAAGAATGGGAGAAGGCATATGGACTGAGATTGTTAGCTCAACTTTAGTTAATGGAGTTTTCAAACCAACCTCTTTGCAGGAGTCATTCTGAGTTTTGACTGATACCTGTAATATTAACTGTTAATTCACTTCTGCTCTAGGGAATTTGGGCAGCTTGCCTTAGATGTGCTGGAGAAAGCATTCAAACAAAATGAGCAGATGGCTATGAAGTTGCTGACCTATGAACTGAAAAACTGGAGCAATTCAACTTGCTTAAAACTAGCAGTGTCTGTGGGGCTGCGGTCTTTCATATCCCATACTTGCACACAGATGCTGCTGACTGATATGTGGATGGGGTGCCTGAAGATGCGGAAGAACTCCTGGTTTAAGGTAACATCACTCCAGCTTTTTCTGAGCATTTAGATGCTGTTTAGATGCTTTATACACGCCTTTGTGACAGTCATGAATGTGCTTCGTGCAGCTTTGGACAATGGGTTTAAACATGGATTGGAATGTGCACATTTAGGAGAGAAAAGAAAAGTGGGGAGGGACGACAGTACTTGCTTCTATTTTACTTTGCAAAAGCAGCTGTGGGATGACGTTGGGAGAATACATTTTGTGAGGGTTTTTTTGCCATTCCCATTCTCTCAGAACCCTTCAGTCCCTCCCCACCTGCTCTCACTGCCCTGCATTGCTGGTTCTCTGGCAGAGCTGCTGACAGGAGCAATCCTTCTGGACATAGGGATCAGTACCTAAAGTACCTCTAGATGCCACTTTTCAAAGCTACAAAACAGTCAAGAGCAACACACTTCTTTGGAGGCTGTAGGAGTGTGATACAGAGATTCCCCACAACAGTGTTTCCCTCCCAGGCCAATGGAATTGCACTGGGTTTGTGCTAGCAGCATGCATGGCTGACTATGGTCTCAGGTCTATGCTATCACTGCTGAATTAATTTCCTGAATCTTGTGTCTCTCTTTTAGGTCATTATGAGTATTCTCCTGCCTCCCACCATCTTGATGCTGGAGTTTAAAAGCAAGGCAGAAATGTCTCATGTGCCTCAGTCTCAAGACTCCCACCAGTTCACGTGGTATCATGGGGATCAGAGCCCAACCAGCCCTAAAGATGCCTTGTCTCTGGTTAGTCTGTGGTGATCAGTCGTTTGAATGTCAGGGTCTGTCTGTTTACCACAGTATAATCCTGAGGAGTGAGGATGGAAGTGTCGGGGCCTAATTCTTGATAAGTAGGGGTTTGATCCCTGGTTTGGATACTGACTGAAGTGACCTTGGACAAGTCACTTTGTCCTAGGTGTTGCTTCTGTCCTGGCCATAATGAAAAAATCCTTCCCAACCTCACAGAGGTACGGTGAGATTATAATTTTCTGTCAGTTACACAGGTATTTTAGGGCACAATGTCTGTTCAGGCTGCAGATAAATACCTGTGTAATCTTGTATACCAAACAGTCTAAGAATGGTTTAATGTCATATACAAAATCGTATCCGTAAAACCCAGTTTAGGTTGCCCAGCCAAGCTGCCCAGAGCCGGGGCAGCAGAACTGAGGCACCCCAGGTCCCATCCTCACCAGCTCGCTCCTTCCTCCCACTCAGCCTGGCCAGCAGCTTCTGCTCCATACTGCAGCCACAGCCCTTCCCCCTCTCCATTGCCATCCTTCGCTCTTAGCCTCTCCTTGGGGTTTTGTTTTCTGACTTACATCATAGCTCTCCAGGAGGTCTAGCTCTTGCCCCTCTTGTTGAGGAACTGGGTATCTCTACTGATTTCCTTGAGCCTAGCAGAGGTGCCATTAAAGCACAGGAGAAGCACTGTGCTTTTGGTTTAGTCACCTGAACTGAGTCCTGAAACACTCTGCAGGGACCTGTGGTTGCACAAAAGTCCTTAGGCCCGTCTGTGGGGAGCCTCCAGCACGGTGAAGTCTTTGCCTTTTTAAGGCCTGAATTCCCCCAGACTTCTGCCAAGCAGAATTGTCTATCCTTTTTATCTTTTTCCACAAAGCATTCCTTGAACTGAAAATTTCCAAAAGTTTTCAGTCTGAGGTAGACTGTAGATACAGAGAATTTCCATCCCGAAGGGTAAATGTTGGTGAGGTGCTAACCAATGGAAACGGGATTGTCAAGTGAGAGCTGTCAGGCAGTCTGTTTTGCTCTGCTTTGCTTATCTTACACCAGATAAGCACTGCAGATTGCTTGGGACCTTTTCAGTAAACTTTCTACTTCTGTAAAATAAAAAGGAGTGGATTGTCTTTGAGGGCTTTCACAGCATTATGGTAGGCCTGTCAATGCCACGCTTGTGTTTTCTCCCTCTGATGATGAAAATGCTTGAAGCCATTATGTCCTGCAGTGCCTGTCTAATATAGTCAGTTCAAAAATGTGTTTTATGGAGTTAGTTAACAGCTATGATACAGAGGATAGGCCAATTGTAATTATTTGCAACAGAACCAACCCTGCGGTATGGTGGAAGGCAACACAGCAATGCACATAAGCACTTTTCTTGCCTGCCTCAGGTGGGGCTGCTTCCTTCCTGGACTAGCAATAAGCCTAACTTCTGATTTTATCTAATATAAAGTGTTGATGAAAACAAAAGGCCACACTACAACTTTTTCTTAAATAATCTGATATGAAATATTATAGTAAAATCTACAGGAAATTTCAACAGCATACATGTGCAATATAGAGCATGTTTCACACACAGTCATGAATTCCAGCAACCTGCTGCAGCTGGAAATTGCACTCTTTCACGGGATAAATTCTTTCCTTTACCTTGGAGGATCTGATGTTAACACACTGGGATGATTTTGTGCATCAAATGTTCTGGTTTAGCACTTTTCTGAGTCTCATGTGTAGTAGGCATCAATATGTCACATAGAAAGTGTTGTACTGCAGATGTCTAGTAAGTTTTAGCATTAATATTAGCCAAAGCAATTGGCCAACACTGAAACAACTGAACAAGGTAGTTTGGTTCTCTCAGCCTTGCCCAGGCCTCTCTCCTTCATCTCTGTTCAGCACCTTCTGGTTTTGTCAGTTGCCCATTGCAGTGTGTCTGCAGCTCTTAGGCTTCAGTGGCAATTGAATAGTTGTACTTTCAGAGGGCCACTCAAACAAGTGTCAAACTCTGGATATAGCATCAAGTGTGTTTGCTTTTTTGTAGTTGTTGTTTTGGTTTTATTTTACTGAAGATAATAAAAAGAAGTTGCATGCATTTTTTGTAGACAGGTCTTTGTAAGAGAATATTTCATCCTCATTTTCTAATCAGGCGTACAAGACATTGAAAATAGCAATTAGATTCTGTATTTAGAATTTCACTGTCTTGACATTTTCTGTGCATTTTTATACATGAGTGGAAATGTGATGCTCATTCCATTATTTCAGAATGAGCCACAGTTGTCAGTAGAGTTTTAAGCTAACACAGTTATGTTGTATTGGGAATTTCTGTATTTCACAGATGGGGAAAGTGAGACACAAAGTGATTAAGTGATTTTGCCTAAAGACTTAATGAAATATGTGGCAGAAGCAGGAGTGGTTTCAGGTCTGCTGAAGCCCAGTCCACTGACTGTAGTCATAAGAGCAAACTCTAAATGAGTATTTATAGTGGAAAAGCATGCATGTTAATTATTGCAAACAAGATTGTTGTAACCAGACAAAATCAAGTTACAGTAATGGTTTGTATGTTCAGAACACAGCTCAAACATCTGCATCTGTCTTCCCTCTAACATGACACAACCTTTGCAATTAGACCATGGTTTCTTACTTTTAAAATGGTGTTTCCTTTTAAAGAAGGATTATGACGTGGAGAAGGTTGCTCAGAAGATTGATGAAAGCCAAGTAGATGGTGGACAAGGAAACCTGCCTGGCATTAGAAAAATCTATGAATTCTACAATGCACCAATTGTCAAGTTCTGGTTTCACACGGTTGGTCATCATGCTAGAACTCACACTGCCAAACCCCTCCTTTTATCCTTCAAATACTACTTGATGCTGTTTTTACTTTGCCTAGAACGGATTTGCAGCCGCTTAGCAGTGGGGGTGGATGGGAAGACATTTGAAAATTTATCTCACAATTAAGTCAAGTGTTTTGCTGCTGAAATCATGCAGCTGCATTAAAAAAAAAAACAAAACAAAACAAATGAAAAAGAACAAAAAAACAACTATAAGGAACTAAAAAATACCCTGAGCACAGCTTTTTACAGAGGTTAATTGCACATGTAGAGATAGATTTGAAGCTGGCCTTAAATGCCTTAAATCCCTCACAGATATCCATGTCCCTTTCTTTAAGAACTGTTTCTGAAGGAGTGAATATTAATCTATAGAAGATAATTTACTATAGAGAAATGTGAATTTATTAAACAAATTTTGGTAACTAGCTCTGTGTCAGTAGAGTTTAGGATGTTTAATATCAAGCTGTGTGTTGGCTCAGACCACCATGTACATAAACTGTTACTCCTTCAGCAGGGTATGGTTGACTGCTTTATAGGTTGTTAATCTATTATCTCAGATACAATTATAGCATGTTCTGTTATCTTTAAAATATGTGCTTTCGACATTGTTCTTCCTGTGTTTTGGAATGTACTGATTAACAAGGTTACCAAGTTAATGAGCTTAACTGGTTAACCAGATACATGTAGCTCTGAGGATGGTTACTTGCTCCTACAAAAAGTTAGAATGAAAGCATAGCACTGCCCTTACGTTTAAGTAACAGTGTGCAGATAAAATAGTCTGTCTTATGTATGTGTTTAGGGCCTAGGTGAACATGCACTGCAATAATTCATCTTCTGCTCCCATTTTTTCAGCACTAAAGCATCCATTTCCAAATGATGTTTAAGCATATTCCCATAAAAAGTGCTTTGGAGAACCGGAGGAAAGATTGTGGGCTTAAAAATCTGACAGTGCTCAGTAGTTTGAATGCATATAGTCAGGCTAATCATTGTTAATATGTTTGCAGAAATTTGTTCAGGATTTTTGTGCGTACGGATTATGTATCCTGTGTTTTGTAGATGGCATACATGGCGTTTCTAATGCTCTTCACTTACACTGTGTTGGTGAAGATGGAACCAAGACCGAGTGTGCAAGAGTGGCTTGTTATCATTTATATTTTCAGCACTGCTATTGAGAAAGTCAGGGAGGTAAGCTTTTCCATTCAAACTTCTCATCTATAGGGGATATATTATAAACCAGAGACTACCATAAACAGAAGAATGCCAAATCCTGCATTCTTTTTATAAAGAATTTAGCAGAGGAAAGAATTGTACAGGGCGTTTATTTCTGAGAGGTCTTTTATATGAAGACCAGCGCTTGGGCTTTGAAAATGCATCTTAAAGTTTGTCCTTAAATCTCTATTTTTTCTATGTAAAGCCAGTGGTAATGACACTTGAGAGTGGTTGTGCTGAACTGAGATCTGCAGCCCTCATGTAGGCACCTGTTTCTTAATTTTTTTTTGGTGGATGATTTGATTTCTTATAACAAATATAGAATTTGCCTGTTTACTTTGAGTGTGGACATTGTAATCAATAAATAGATGTTGTGCATAGAATAATCTGTGGCTCTGTCAGATCTAAGTGACCCTCTATAAACAAAGCTGGGGAGAAAACCACCATCAACTTTTATTGCTGGATTCATTGAGCATGGAAAAATGATACTCCAATCAAGATTAATTGCTGTTATTTGCAATTGATTAGAGCTAAGCTTCTGAACACAGCTTGCATTCTGAACCTGAGGTTGGGGACAAATGAAACTGTGTATTTCCCAAATTATTGTATCTGATTGGACATATCTTCACTGTAGAATTGGCACATAGTAAGCAATGGTAGTGTGAATTGTCTTTTATTTGAAGTGCTGTACTTTTAGAGGAATAAAACTGCAGCAAAGTTCTGAGTGAAGGATGCTGTTACAACAGCTCACTCAGAAGACTGCAACATCAGTACGAGAGATGTGAGAGTTTTCAAGGGGCAGCAGGAATGCTGGGAATATACCAAAGCTTGGATAAACATAAAAGTTCTGTGGTTGTGTGAGATAAAATTGAAAAAATCTACACAAGGATTGTCTGAGAAAAAAATTGTGAAATAGCAAGCACTTTAATCATGGTTGTGCAGTAGCATTGTTTTGATGGTGGGACTGTAGAAACATCAGCTCTTCTTTCTAGCACTAATGTTCATTGGAGACTTCGAAATTCATGTCTTCTACTTGATTTTTCTTTGTCCATGTACTAGTTCTGGTCTGCTGGCAAAGACTTTGTAGGACGCTGTGTCTTACATGTGCAGCTAATTAACTGCTGAGGACCTTGTTACATATAACTGCAAACCTCTATTTCTCTAGATTGTATCAACTAATTGTTAAAGCCTTGGGCCCTGATCCTGCAACTGGTTCCCCATGTGAGTTAGTCTGGCTCAATTGAGTAGGATTACTTGTTTACATTAATGTGTTCATATGTGTAAACTCTTGCAGGATCAGGGCATAACATTTCAAAATCTCTCCTTTGCTTGGTACTTATCAGTGTGATCTTACATAGCGCTGACTTGCAATGTGCAAAGGTTTTATTTATGGCCTCCCAAAGCTTCCACTTCAGACATTTGTTCAGTGAAGCTTAAAATCCCTTTGGGGCACCTCACAGTTGGAGGAGTGAACATTTCGTTCTTTACCTTGCTAGTTGCCTGTGCTCCTTTTTTTAGCATGTCCTTGGTGGAATACAAGGATCTTTATATTTTCAGTCTGAAATAAAAGACATTAGTTATTTTCCCATCAGCAAGGTTAGGTTGGTACTTTCCATGACTTAGGGGCTTTTGAAAGGGCTGTTGCAGGTTGTGGCCATTCCTCTAGAAAATGCTTGTTAAATTATAATGATCTGTATGCATAACAGTTTTATACTGGCTGCTCTTTTCTGCTGAGGAAAATGCTCTGTGGTGAATGGGTTTAGGCTCAGAATACTTTTTTCCTTGGGAAGAGCTATCCTATTTGGTGTGGCATACTTGAGCAATATGACACTATAGAGTAAGCACAAACCTCAGTTAATGCTGAATGTCAATTTGCACTACATGAGCCTGGGGAAAAAAAAAAAAAAGAAAAAGAAAAGAAAGAAAAAAAAGAAAGAAAAAGGGAAAAAAGTTACATTCCCAAATATCATGAAAAAATTTGGATGGAAAAGGTTAAAGAATGATCTGTGATTGTAATGGAGTTCTGTTGGATTTCCACCCCACCCCCCCACCCCCCCCTATTCTACTCAGGTATTTATCTCAGAACCTGGAAAATTCCGCCAAAAAGTGAAGGTGTGGATTTATGAATACTGGAATTTTACTGATTCTGTAGCTATCATCCTGTTTATGATTGGTTTTGGCTTGCGCTGGTCCGATCCCCCTGTTCAAACTGCAGGGAGGCTACTTTACTGCTTGGATATAATATTTTGGTATACTCGGCTCCTTGATCTTTTTGCTGTGAATCAGCATGCTGGCCCATACCTGACAATGATTGGGAAAATGGTAAGTATCGTGCTCTGGGGCAATATTTTTGTCATTAAGGCATCTATTGAGGAATGTGTAAAGGTCAGAAGTGACAGAAAATAATGATGATCGAAGGAGAGGTCACCTAATAATTCATTGTGAACGTATTACCTGAAAATACCACATCTTTTTCTATTTGTGAGTTGACCATAATCAGATTTTAGTCCTCTGTAATTTATTCATTATTTGAATTTATTCACAAAAGCCATTTTTGCTTCATTCCTTAGAGAAGTGTTGCATTTGAGTGGAGTTTCTGATCCAGCTTGATAATAGGAGAAAGAAAAATCACTGTCTCTTGCAGACGGGCTCGCTACTATAGATAATTCCCCTAGCTCTTGGAAACTGTCTCATTATTATTTTACATTTTGATCCAATTAATTATATTCCATTTAAGCAGGCAAAATTTCTCCGAGATCAAAGTTAATTTTTTTTTTCTCTTTTGGTACAAGAACTGCTACTGAACTGCTGCCTAGTCTTGAGGGACATCTGCAGATTCCCACTGTGATTTCCCTTGGTTATTGGGAACTGTCTTATTAATACTTTTATATTCTGTCTTGCATAGTAATTCTGATTCAGTGTTAGAAGGCAAAATAATTGTCACTGCTATTTCTTGCTGTTAGTTTGGAAGAAATACCGCTGAGGGAAAGGACCATCTCTGCATTTTTCAAATCTTGCTGAAGATCTTGAGAGGGACTTGAGAGACAAGTAGAACTTGTGGCCTTGTTAGTCCAGGATAACTTTAATGTCTATAAAATACTTGGGTAGTCCAGGTCATAGAAATAAAATATCTGTATTTCCTCTAGCATATTAGATTATTAGCCCTGGTTTTATATTCTGCTTTGTAAAAGCAGTGATTGATAGTCTTCCCTGAAATGTATGTCTCCTTTACGTATAGTTAACCCAGCTAATTCTTTCATGCCAACATGTCTTCCAGACAGCTAACATGTTCTACATTGTGGTCATGATGGCCATCATCCTCTTGAGCTTTGGAGTATCACGAAAGGCAATCCTTTCACCAGAGGAGCCTCCTTCCTGGACTCTGGCACGAGATATAGTATTTCAGCCCTACTGGATGATGTTTGGTGAGGTGTATGCTGGAGAAATAGATGGTAGGTAATTTTCACAATACAGCTCAACAGGTTAAATTTAATATGTGCAGAAACATGTCCACTTCGGGCTACTAGAGTTTTTACTATGTGTTGAGTCTATTCTTCCTCAAACAATTTTGATTCCAGTATATGTATGTCCTCAATGAGTAATACTGCACGAGTAAAGGTGAGAATATTAGCTTCTTTGTTAAAAATAAAGATTAAGCTTTAAAACCTTGAAATTTAGCTTTTCACATGAAGTAGATTGCAAAGCTCAGAGCAAAGCAGATAGGAACTAATACTAAGGTAGTTCATGGTCAGCGGGTCTGGCAGTGAAATGAATTTCCAGTTGGTCGAATCCAAAACTGATGATCTCTTGGAGAAAAGATTACAAAGTTGCCTTAAAGGAGGAAAGAATGAAGGGAAAACAGAAGAGGAAAAATAAGAAAGAAAAAATATTTTTCACCATACTAAGAGTTGCGAGGCATAATTCTTAAACACATAAACCAGTTGAACATGGGAAAAAGAGAATCAATGAATGTAAATAGGAAAAATGTTATATCTTGATTATGGCTTTGACATTGTCTTAGTAAGAGAGAAGAACCAGGCACTACAGGAGGTATCTCAGCATTATAGGTGGAAGGCACTCTTACGCAGCTAAGTGATGAGTACAACTAAACCAGTCCCTAAAATAGAGAAGTAGGTATGCAAATAGGTACAGATATTTGAGATACATAGTTCAACATAGACCTGATTCATTAAAATAATGTAAGATATTACATCCATTATTGCTGAGTCATGTGATGGCTAGGTATTTTGGTTTTATACATCAAAATTCTTTTAATGAAAGCAAGCTCTGAAGTTTCACAGTTTAATCCATTTAATCACGTATTAATGCTAAACCTTTAGACATTTGATACTTCCCAAATACAGTTATGATTTCTCTAATAACTCATTATGCTGAGGTGTATGTCCTGAATTTAGGGCTACTGCCTTATAAATCTGTTTTAAAATTCCTCAAAGGTGTAAAATTTGATTAAAAATTATAAAGACTGAAAGGTATTTATTTTGACAATTTGAAAACATTAAGAAGGATCCCTTAATTTCTGTGATTTGTTACTTCATCTCACAAATACTCATAGCTTTATAACTTTTTGCACATGAATTAATCTGGTCTTGCTGAAGCTCTAAAGGAATAACACTATGGTAGTGATAAAGCAGCCTTTGTGCTGTATGCTTTCCACAGTGGAGTCAGTGAAAGCTTTGCCACTTGCTTTAAGGATCAAAGATTTGGATTTCAGTTTACTTTAGTATGTGCCATTTCCCAAATATATTTCAGCTGCATCAGTTTTGTCCTTAACAAAAAGTCAGGGTGACTGATGTAGGAACTGATACATATGAAATGGTGTCTACAGCTTCTGAATTGCAATGGAATCTATGGAGCATTAATATCATGAAGAGGTCTTAGGTCTCCTTTACGTGGAGGTAGACTTTTTACTTGAAAATTTAGTGATGTATCTCTGTGGAAGTAATGAGGACTTTTCTGTTTCTTGCTGGGGCAAATGGGGAGCACGTTATTGCTGTACTATGCTCTGATTTCCATGCTAACCATGATCTATATGTCCTTCACTTCCAGTCTGTGAAGCCAATGAAGACTGTCCTCCTGGCTCCTTCCTCACGCCGTTCCTCCAAGCTGTGTACCTCTTTGTGCAGTACATCATCATGGTCAACTTGCTTATTGCTTTCTTTAAGTAGGTACCCAGGGTATGTTGCTGCAAAAGCAACTAATAGGTGTTCTGACAACATTTCTGCAAAAGGCTTTCACCAGAAATGCCCCATCGGGGGTGTGTTGATGGTGGTTGTTACCCCATATTCCATTATGGTCTGGTGAATAAAAAAAGAATGGTGGAAGCAAAAAGGTGGGAGGAAGGGGTTGTGAGAAGACGTCTATAAACTGTTTAGCCATTTAAACGTAATCTGACTCTGTGAAACTAAACAACTCCAGCTGGCAAACAAGCAACATTAATTCAGCTCTCAAGTAATTGGTCCTTTGTCCCTGAAAGTTGTATTTGTTGTGCTGAGAGCCTATATAATGTTCAGCATAGGGCAGCCCAAGATTCAAATAGGCAGATAAGTGGAGAAGGTATTCAAGAGAAGAGGATAATGACTTTGTAGGAGCCTGCTTTTCCTTGGAAATAATTTGAAAATTCCTGTTGTTTGGTGCAATTTGATATGTTTTAGTCTGAAATCTATCAAGTTCTGTAAAATACTAGTAAAGAGCAGTTTAATGCAAGTAGTTAATGTTTTCTTAGCATTCTAGTATTTCTTGGGAAGAAAAAGTCAGCTGTAGGTTAAAAAAATTTCAAATGAAGAAATGTAGTGATTAATATTCAAGAAAACGGAATGATCAAAACTCATTCTATTCCCACTTCCAATTAGAAATCCCTTTCCTGAAATTGTGGCAAGGCATCATTTTTTTTTTTTAATACACAGCTGTGAAATTGTAATTTAAATTATTTCTAGATTTAAACCTTCAGCAATGATGATATGTTAAATCTTCTGCCTAGTGATTTGATTGTACCAGGAGTGGGAACCAAAATGGGTATGAGCATTGTATTTAATTTGCTCCCAGAAGCAAAGCTGATGTTTTTGTGATTATATACTGGTATAGTATGATGGTGCAACTGAAATTACAGTACCAGAAACCACAAAGTTGCTTTCCTGTACTTGGGTCTATAACAGTAGATTCGGGAAGTTATTCAGTGCAACAACAGTCACATTTAGTAACATCAGAGCTCCAAAGAGTACCCTGCAGAAGAATTGCTCATGTAATGCCTCTTGCAGCAAGTATTTTGTTTAGGAGGAGTGCACAGAACTGTTTTGTTAACAGTTAGACTGACTCCTACATTTAATCCAGTCCAAAGAGGCAGACAATGTTGAATTCTCAGTTAGGCTATGTATTAAAGTTTAAATAATCTGGCTGAGATTTCAAAGCCACTTCAGGGATGTATTTTGCCCAGTTCCCATTAATGTGAATGGGAATTGGATCTCCAAATCCGTTAGGCAGCTTTGAAGATCTCATTCTCAGTGCACTAGCTGCAGGCACATGCTGCTGCTTTGTTAAATGAGAGTTGCTAAGCTGATTTACCTCACTGGAGGGATGGGACTTTTCTTCAGTGTCATATTAGATCTGTAGACAAGCATCTTGTGCCATACTGGGAGTATTCCTCACAGGAGTGTTTTATACTGCCCCCCCTCCATCTCTCTTCTCAGTAATGTTTATTTCGATTTGAAATCCATATCAAACAAGCTCTGGAAGTACAACCGGTACCGCTACATTATGACCTACCATGAGAAGCCATGGCTACCTCCACCTTTCATCCTCCTGAGCCACATTGGACTTCTGATAAATCGCATCTTCCACCATCGGCCCCCAAATGAGCTGGATCAAGAGGAAGGCGACGTTGGACTAAGTAAGCTGGGGACCAAAAGAAACAGCTGATTAATGTTTTGCTAGCCTCCCATCACTTTGTAGCTCAGTTCCTCAAAAAAAAAAAAAAAAAAAGATAGTCTCTGGGTGGGAGACTGTTTTTATTTGCAAAATTGAATTTAACCTGCCTGTCTGAGAACTCTTTTAGGAAAAAGTGACTAGGGGAACGCTTTGCTTTGTATTTGGCATTTAACCTGCCAGTCTGAGAACTCTTGTAGGAAAAAGTGACTAGGGGAACGCTTTGCTTTGTATTTGGCTTTTCCTGTGCTACATACTGTGCATCAGTCAAGACACATCACAACTCTGAGCTGAAATAAAGTGACAACAACTTATTCTGTAGGATTGAGTAGCCTTATTTTGAAAGAAAGTAAACAATACCTGAGGTATACATTTCTGTACATTTGGTCCTGAGAAGACCAACAATTCCATTTAAATTGTCCAGAGAAAGTAGCTGCAGAGCCCAAGGACAGAGGAGATCCAGTGATGGGAGGTGCAAAGAGGGAGAGGGCCTTCCATCTCCTCACTGCATCCTTCCCTTTGTGCACTGGTTCATCACTGTACCTTTACCCTACCTCCTTCACCCTTCCTAACCTGGACTTCTCCATCCTGGGGTTCTTCCTAACACCTCTTCAAGGCGATGCCAGTTCCGTATCTCTGTTGCCAGCTCCTGCAGCTCTGCTGTGAGCAGCCGTAGCCACTCTGGGAAGAGGACCACAAGATATTGGGATGAGTACGAACACGCAGTAGTAGGGCTTGGTGGCTGGTGAGGTGAGGCAGGGAAATGGGGAAGAGGAGAGGCTGGTGACTATAACCTTGTCCGAAAAGAAATTTGGAAATGTTGATGCATGGTGTTATACAGCCTCATTATTTGTGATGTGATATATCCTTGATGCCTAATAACAGAAGTGAGCAGACCCTGCCTGAGTTATGCTTCACTTAGGATTTTCTCTGCTGAACATGAGTCCCTGAAGATATCTGGCATGCTCACAGGTGGTTACAGAGTTCAAAAATGGGCTTAACTAATCAGTGCTGAGCTTCTTTACTGATGCTCCCAGGCTCAGCTCCTCCATCATGACTAGATACATCAGCCTGCCTTTGAAGTATTACTGCTTACTTTACATGCATGCATAATATAAGTTCACTGACACAGCACAGAGGGCGTCTTACCTGTGAAGTGCATTAGGCACAAGAACTGAAACACTGCTTAGCACATCTAAGAGTCCTTGGATAGAAGAGGGCTCACACGTTGCCTACACTTCTCTCAGAAAGAGGTTTTTTTTTCCTGCTTATATACCTTTGTGTCCCTTTTCTATATGCTTATGGGTTGCTTGATAAATTTCTTCTATAATTTTGATGTGGTTATAATTAACTGGCTTTAGCAATGAGGATCCAGTGCCACCCTGTGGAAAACTAATGAAAATACCAAAATACAGAGTAAAATCTTGGAGGCAAGAACACAGATATGGGTTAGGCGGTAAAAAAGACCCTAAGAGGTGATGAAGTCTGATTAGGAGTGAGAGGGGGACCCCAGGATACTGCAGAGGGCTTCCCTGCTGAGCCGTGTGTTGCATCCGAGTGCTACAACCTTGTAACAAACACTTCCGTGTCGCTTGGTGCAGATACCCCCCTAGCAAGTAGAGTGAGGACTCTGGTATGCAAAAAGGGAAAGAAAAAAAAGAGCTTGGAAGATGGAGAGTTTGGATCAGAGAAGCAGCTTTCCACTGTATGCATTTCTTCATACTGACTTAGAATCAATCTGTTCTCTCAGAAGTCTTGGTGTGAATAGCATCATGAGCAGCCCAAGCTGTGGAGTTTCAAACTTTTGAATGTGTTCTTTTTTGTCCAACAATCTTGCTTAATGTTTTGTACATATGAACATGTGAGACAATTAGGTGAAAAAAACCTTTGTGGCTTTGAGTACCTGAAAGGACTATAATTACTATAGGTAACTAGCCCTAAATGAATGCCTGGACCAAAGTATAATGAAATCTTTGTTTTACATATCTATGTCTAAGTCTGGTGAGTGACACATGTATAACAAAATACAGGAAAAAGTTTGGAAGAAAATATGTCTTTATGAGCAGCCATTTGGGTATGTGTTTTTGAGGCTTTAAAAGGGAGTTCACTGGAATTTTTGTCAGTGTGATTTTGCTCTTTGTCTAAGGAAAGATAAAAAACTGTTCATATGTTTTTGGCGTGTTGGGTGTATATATACATAAGCCCACATTCATGAAGTTAGGTCTGATTCATTCTTGTCAAGGGTGGGGAAGGAAACTGGTTCTGAAAGATTTATTTTTTTCTCATGGATGCTTATAAACAATTGCATTCATCAGCATGCTTTGTACTGACTCCTGCCTCCTTTGTTCAGAGCTGTACCTGAGTGATGAGGAGTTAAAGAAGCTCCATGACTTTGAGGAACAGTGTGTGGAAAAATATTTTCATGAGAAGAATGAAAACTTGAGTTCCAGTGACAGTGAAAGGATCCGTCTGACAACAGAAAGGTGTGTTTTTCTGCAGATTTGTGCTTTTCATATATATTTGTCAGATAAAAAGTAATAATAATTTTGATAAACTAATGCTTTTGGAACAGGTTGTAGCCACTGTGAACATAAGGAGCAATAACATGTATAAGCATTGCTAATTTGATGGAAATGTATCTGTTGGAACTGCATGGCAGGCCTGGTTGGGAAGCCTTGCTGGCAGAATTGCATCCCCAGACGTGTGCAGGTGATTAAAAGGATACAGCAAGGTGTTGCTCAGTTTCACTTTTGCAAACCAGATAGCACCATGAAAATGTGCCAGAGTATGACATGCAATACACATTTTTATTTAAAGGCTTGGCAGTGCAGAAGTGCTGTGAGAGTATTGCTTCTGGTTGAGAGTAACTGCTGTTTACAGAAATAACCATATAACCATTTTAGCCTTTTCTGCAATGTAGTGTCTTGGTTTGCAAAATGGCAATACACAACTGTCAACAGGGTTTCAAAACTCTCAATATATGCCTAATTTAGCTTTCTTTTGAAATCAATGGCAAAACTGCCAGTAAGTTTAATGGGAAGAGTTAGAGAAAACGAGTACTATAAAAAGTCTTACTGAATGCCAACACTGATCTCATCTAATAAATTTGTTTTGCCAGGAGAAAGATAGCCTCTTAGTCTTTGCCTGTCCATACTCTTATTTTCTGCATACTAAAACAAAACACACAAGCAAAAATAATGTCCTCTGTAAAAGAAATAAGTAGCTTTGTTCAAAATCTGCAGAATCGATTATAGCAACAGGATTTCATTTAGCGGATAAATATAGATCTGGAAAGGATTTTTTTTTCTGAGTGCAAAGGTGAAACACACTTCACAGCACTGCATAACATTAATGCAAAGAATTTACATACTTTACATGAATAAAACATTTTATAACACTGGTCTTGGATTTTGTTCAGCTATTGATTAAATACCACATCCTTTAGTTGCTCAGTGACAGAGGAAAGGAGGAACTTTTGCTCGTTGCCTGCAGTTAGTCTATCATTGTCTTAGTGATAGAGTACCAGAAAGAGTATCTTCAGGGAACTTGAAGGTAATGATTTCATTAAAATCATATAATTCCAGGCCAAGAAGTTCTTGCGCTGTTCACTGGGGATTTGAAGACCATAAAAAAAGGCTTTGTTTTTTGGGCAGTTGAATTTTACCCAAAGATAACTGATGGCATCAGACATAGAGAATCTGTTCCCACAGGCCAGACAGGTTCTTGGGAAGACCCTTTTCACATCAGTATCCAGCGTTTGAGAAACACAAGAGCATCTGTAGGTTCGTGTGAGCCTTGTCCTTCTCATGATTGCACAAGAAATGTAGAAGTGAAGGGTGACTGGCTGACAAGAACTGTACTTTACAGCATTTTACATTTTCAGCAATATCCAATGCAGGGTTTCCAAAGCTGCATCCTGCTGTCCGTGGTTTAGTAGTTCTACGGCAAGGAATGGACATTGGTAGGAAAATAACAGTTTTTGAAATAGATACTCCTTGAAAAAAAAGCCTGTGTCTTTAAAAGTCACTGGCTGTGGGCTAGTAATCTGAAGGACATGTAAGTCTGGATGTTTTTTGACAAATATAGGTATTTGTGGGAATGGAAGTCACCATTAGTAAAAAAATAAAGGGCTGTTTGAAACTCTGACTTTTTGAAATGTTTTAACAGCTTCCTTCATCATCGGGCAAACAGAAGTAAAGATCTGTGTTTTGGTATTTTAATTATATTTTCTTTTTCCACCTAGAGTGGAGGAGATGTTTCTGCAGCTTAAAGAAGTGCATGAGAAGGTATTTTATATCAAGGAGTCTTTTCTCTCCCTGGACAGCCAGTTAGGACATTTGCAAGACCTGTCTGCCTTGTCAGTGGACATCCTGAAAGTGCTTTCAGCTGTAGACACCTTGCAGGTGGAAGAAGCCTTACTGGCTGACACAAAACATCGAACCTGTAGGAAGCTGCCCCATAGCTGGAGCAATGCACTCTATTCCAAGACCTTGAGCAGCCTGGAGTGTCTGTATGACAAGAAATACCACTACTACAGCATGCCACCTTCCCTTTTACGGAGCTTAGTAAGGAGTCAGTGGCCATCCGAGTGCAAAGACCACATACTGAGGACCAAGAGTAACAAAATGGTAGAAGACAGCTCTCGAAAGATAGAGATAGAAAGTGACACGCTCACTTCGGGAGTATCCTCTGAGACCAAGTCAGCCACTAGATATGGACAATTTTTGCTGGTGCCCCCTGACCATCAGGGAGGGTCTCTTTCGGAGGATGTCACCTTAAATATGTCCTTTTTGAGCACTCCTACCAAGTACAAGGACGATGCGTTCAGAAATGTACTGCAAAGTAACATTATGGTGCAGCAAAATTTGCAGAGTGTCAGCCTTGTTGGAAAAGAGTCAGAAGATTATCAGTGGAACCAGAGAGACTTTGTTCCTCATGTGCCATCAGAAAAGACTAATGCCATAGAGACTGATCATCCTCTTGGTCTCCAGTCATCACTGTCTATTGGAGAGAGTGCAGCACCCTCCTGTGATGACAGGGAAGAAACTGAAGGTGGTTATGTGAACTGGGGATTCTCTGAAGGTGATGAAAAAGGGGTTTTCAGCTCACAAACAAAGAATGTGGCCCTGTGCATACATTCCACCTATAACAGTGACTGCAATTGCACGGGTAGTCCTCCCAGGCATGTCCAGATAAGAGAATCAAAGTCCTTTTCCTACAACTCCAACAGATCACCTCACAGCAGCATCATCTCTCAGAATAAGCTGAAGCGCAGCACCTCCTTCTGGATCAGCCCACTCTGGAGAAACTGGAGTTTCTGCAGGAGCAACAGCTTACAGTCCTCTAAGAAAGAGGAAAGAGGGAAAACCTTCAAGGCCATAGGTGGTAATTTTAAACCACTACACCTGCATAGTACTTTTTACTGGAGAGCGCAAGACATTATAAAAGTGTTTCCTTTGAATGGAGGAGTTATTAGCTGCAGCTAAGGATAATAGCAGGAAGCCCAGAGTTACTACTTCACTTTCTTTGTGCTGGGTCTTCATGCTGTAGAGAATTTCTGAAGTGTACCTGGTATGTAAACTGCAGCTCATCTGTGTGTCAACCACGCTGATTCTCCCCATCTCAGGGGATCCCTGTGGCTGTGGCTACACAGCTGGGGTTACAAAGGGACTGTGCTTGCTCCAGGAAAGTCTTCTGTTCTGGAGATGCAATGCAAGAGTTGCAGGAGCCAAAATAAATTGCACAATCCGTAAGAGATTCATTAACAGTATCTTAGGGTAGATGGGTGCATGGAAAATGAAGAAACACTTGCCAGTTTAAAACTCTTCCTGTCCACCACCAAGTTTGCTTACCAACAGCTAAAATACAGCAAATTCCAGTTCTAAGTATGAATAGTGTAAGATGATGGATAACATTTGCTGTTTTATGTCTTATGATGGTGCACATCTTTGCACTGAACTTCCTGAGTATTAGCTTTGGCTGTCACAAGTCTTCTCAGCTTGCTTTGGAGATCTGCCAGCTCTCAGTCTTATCAGATCTTCTCTCAGTAAACAAAAGCTCTGCAGCTTAATGGTGTTTTTTGACTCTTTCCCACAGAGCCTTTAGGATCCAGTGAGCTACGCCACAGTGAGGCAACAAAAGCAAAACAACAGAACAGAGACAGAAAGTCTGGCAAAGGAAAGATGAATCAAAAACCCCTTCAGGTGCCGGTATGTGCAGATGTAAAAGAATCACATATCCCATAGTTATCTTTTTCATTCATTAAGAGCAGTTCTGCAGTGTTGCTTAGTTGAAAATGTATACATTGAAAATGCTGCACACAAATTGGGGCACCTTTTTTGTGTGTCTGGCTTTGGTTTAATTTCCCTTTTGTTTGAACGTGTGGATTTCAGTTTTGAATGTGTTGAAGTCTATGGGCTTTGCAAGATAGTATACCAGGGGTGTTACTGAGTTTTCACAGAAAGGGATCAGTCCTTGCACTCTAGCTGGCAGGAGGACTTGGGGAGGCTTCATATGATCTAGGATAGACTGAAGGAGTGGTGAGCCATATCCAGGTGGTGTGCAACTGTGAACCAGCAAGCCAGGCCTTGTAATGTTGTCTCCTGCCTACAAAAGTCCCACAGACTTTTCTCTGAATCCATCATTTAGCACACTGCAGACAGCGAATTGATTGTGTCATATGTATAGGGCAAATTTCATAACTGTATGTGTGTATAAAAATCTATTCATAAAGTTATAAAGAGCTTCCTAGGATCTTTGTCATTGGAAGGAGTTCTCTCTGTTTAATGCAATGAAACTTTTAAGACTGATTTATTTACATAAGATGCTCAGGTCAGCAACAGATCTTAGACTTGAAGTTTGAGATCTGGTACCTCTGCAGGTATTCTGAGGGACTTCAAAATTTGTTTTAAAAAGCTGTAGTGCTAGATCTTTCATCAGTAGTGTTTACTAGACAACGTCTTCTCCAAGTTACAAGAAAAATGGGAAAATCTGTTTCCCAGCTGGGAGAGACTTCAGTCACTGGCATTTCAGTGATGCTCTGAAAGGCCATGTCATAGGCTGTTAGAGGAATTGCAGAGGTGCTAGTCATCGCATAAATCAAGTATTGTTTTTTCTATGTCTTTCCAGGTGATTAGAGTGGATGATTGTCCCCAGAACACCCAAGTGAGCTCAGAGCCCGCAGAGATCAACATCTGGGATGAGCAAGAGAAACACAGCAAGAACTGGCTCACTGTGTCTAACTTCAGGCAGCTAAGTATGTGAAATTTTGGAGATGATGAAATTCAGAACAGCTTTTAAAAAGAAGCAGTAAATAAAAATTTTAAAATGCAGAGTATCATCCACCACTTTCACCTCATGCCATAATTTTTACAGAATTAGATTTAGGTTGCATCAGCACACAACTTGGTTGTTTGCTGTGTCATTGCAGAGGCAAAAGGGACTTAGGTTGGATGGAAGATCAGTTGATTCTTTCTGGGAGTGCTGCCTGTCTCACATGGAAGATAGTGGAATACTAATCCTCAGGAGTAAGTGGGAAGCAAGGAGGATGATATCTTTGTCTCCTTTCCTGAGATGTATTCTAAAATATCATCCTGGCTAATTGTAAAAATCGTGAATTTCTCAGGGCATTTACACTCACAGACAGTGCTGTGATACTGTATCTGCTGGCAGATCTTCTACATGCATTATTCATTACTCATTGCTCAGTAACACATCCACCAAAGGGAAGAAATGAATTCTGTATCATCTCTGTTGGAATGAAAAGGGAATGGCATTCTCACTCTTTTTAAATATTTCTCCAGCTCTTTCATTCTCAGAAATCCTTTGCATAGTTCGTCTTATCTTTTGGCTTTGCTGTGATGCGGCTCACTGGCTTCATCCTGTGAGGTGCTGCAAGAAGCACCACGGAATGCTGTGACTCAGCACAGCATGGTCTGAGGAGGGCTGCACTCTTCTGAAACCTGCTGACAGAGAACAAAACCAGTCCAGTCTAACCCTATGAAATTCTGTTACTGCTTTTATAGCCCATTATGCATTTGCTGGGGCAATATGGTATATAGGTGTTTATTTTATAGCACTGCATAGGTGTTTAGTTTGTAGCAGAAGAGCTGTTCATTTACACTCTGGAAATAACTGACACCTCCTCTTTTGGCTAGGTTTGGAACGTCTCAGTTACATGCACCAGAAAATGAAAAATCAAGACATCGGTAGACATACCATACCGTTCTGTGATTACCTGAGGCATCCTCGAGAGGTAAGACCTAAGATTACACATCCTAGTTCATAGCTCTGGCAGGACTCAGTCCAGGGTAGCTCTACTGACGTCCCTGGGCTTGCCACTATAGGTTCTTTGTCCTGAAATACCTCTTGAGAGAAGAGGAACTTTGTTGTCTGCTGGCACAGTGCATGTGTGCGAGTAAATGAATAATTTAACAGCTGTTAACACTCTTTAAGATTATTGAAGTAGGATATTAAATTATTGAATCACAGAGTGGTTCTGCATATGAAGAAGTTGATCAGAACTGATGCATGTGTTGACGTTTCATTAGGGAATGAGTGAGCACACAGTTTGGTCTTATACCTGTAGGCAGAATTGGTTAGTGAAGTAAATTTTAGAAAGTTAGCTACATAGCTCTTAATCTATCACACAGAGATAGTTATTTCTTACAAAGTGGAAGTTAAATAATGATAATAACTACAAAGCTTAGATTTCTTAACCACTGGCTTATAAACGCTGTATCTAATTATTTATCAAAATTAATTTACAGCTCCATAATGCAAAGGTCCTCTGCCTATGTAAATCAACATAGGCTCATTGTGACTTTGATGGAGCTAGACCAATTTATATTTCCTGAAGACTGGGGGCAGAAACCTGGATTACAGAAACTTCCATCTCATTTAAAAGCTAATGGAAGAAAGTGTATCTATCTTTCACTACATTGTGTAGGCGTATCTCAGAGGTATGAAAGGAAATTAACAAAGAATAAATTAAGAAAAGGAACTGTGAAATAATCCTTTCCTCTTCCTTTTTCAACAGCTCACTTCCTTGTTTGTTTTACTTATAGCACTCTTGTTTACTAAAACGGTCATCTTTAAATGGCTAGCTTATTTTTTACAATGAATGTGGTTTGTTTTTTTTGATAAGGAATAAAAACAAACTATATAGTTTCAGATCTACTGCTCTGAGTGCTGTAGAATTTGAATCCCAAATACCAGGAAAGAGAGCTTGAATCTAAATTTTAAAAGATGACATTTTTCTTAGGGATGGAGGGGGGGGGGGGGAGTGGAAGAGAGAGAGAAGTAGAAGTAAATTACTGATTTTGTATTCTGTAAAACCTGATCTTGTATCTGTGAAACACAGGGTCAGACAACCAAAATAAATGTACAGTCAGGAAAACTGTGTGAAGGGATCAAATAATCTGGTGCTTCAAAACTCATATTAAGATGTCTTGGGTAAAACTCAAGGATGGGATTTTTAAAGTTCTCAGAAAAATTCCACTGATTACAGCAGGATTGGAGTTAGGCTGAAACTAACCACTTCCAGAATTCAAATTATTTATTCTTTCAAGATAGAACCTCCAATACCTACTGAATAGCTATGGCCTCTCCTTAAGTCCTGTCTGGGTTATGCGAATATATATATATATATATATATATATATATATATATATGAGATGTAGCAATGTTGCTGCATCCAACTGTTCCAATTGAAGTATGATCTATTTTAAAGAAACACTTTTTTTCCTGAAGTGGTGCTTCTCAGATTTACCTACTGAACACCAGTGGTTCAGAAATCCCTTCTGATGGGTAGCAGGGAGCAAAGCAAGGTTGTATGTGGAAAGGTTTTGGTTTTGTTAAAGATTTTTTTCATCTGCCAAGCAAACTACAAGGTGAAAATATGAGTGAAATAAGAAACCAGTGAGTTAAGTTTCAGATAATATTCAAAGCTGAGTTTTTAAACTTTGTCATCTTTGAACTTTTTGGGCGGGCTCTACTTCTTTTGAGGATTAAAATCTGCCTGCCTACTATTCAGAAGAACAATCCCATTTCTGACTAGCACATTAGGAGGACCCAATTTTCCCTAATACTGCTGGGAGTTTAAAGACTGTTTGAGTACTTCAACTGTAACAGCTGGAAAATCTGTGATCTAGGTATCACTGGAAAGCTGCTCAGCGTGTTACCTTCTGTTACAGAGGTTTAGGGTGCATTTTATTTTCAACAACTGTAAAACCTATCCCTAAATTGGAATTTTCTAATATAAAGAGAGTTCTGTCCGTATTAGAACACACTTTTGTGAGTGTATTGTTGTATAGGTGGATACCTGAGTATTTTATTTATATGTATGGGCACAGGATGAAAAACTGTAATTCGAGCGAATTAGTTCCATTTTAGTGTAGGTATGGCAATGCTGTGATTCACCTCCTTGTCAGTGTCATTATTCATGCTAACAATAAGCATATCAATATCTTTTCAAGATTGTACCTTTATGAGTTGTGTAGGATATATATGACAGGGATGTGCATATTTTACCAGTAAAAGTATCTCTCTTCTTTGCAGGATGTGAGTAATAGCATATTTGGAGCCACCAACAAAAGTAATCTGAACAGGAACTCCTTGTATGTATTATTAGTATATTGAGATATTTATCACATGCTTTTAGAAAGAGACTTCTATGCTTTCTGCAAGTTTCCACTTCAGTTCTACAGTATACTTAGGATATGAAATTGGTGTGAAACAAAAAGTTAAGGCAATTCAGTCTGTTTAAGTTTCTTTAAATTAAGCCTTATCAATGATAAAGAAGATCCATTTAAATGAAGTGTGTAATTTTAGGTGGAATAGACACCCCTTTTTATTCTAACAGTAATCCAATTTTCTAATTAAATCACTAAGATCACCATAGCTTCTTTAACTAGCCATTATTCCAATCTAGTAAGCATGAAAAGTTGCATTTGCTTTTGCTGTGCAAATTGAATGTTTCCTTTTTTAATAATTAAAATGCTAGCAGCTTCTGAAAGCTTCTCTCATTGTCTGATTAATCTCTTTCATACTGAGTCTGCACTTTTACAAAATATTTAGCTTGGTTTTCTTGATGTTTTTCAATAGTTATTAAACTTAGATTGTATTTAGTGCAAGTATAGTGATTTCAAAAGTGTTTTCAATTTTATTGTGGATTTTTTTATTTTTTCCCCAGCTTGATTGATCATTATCTTAATAGTGGGGGTGATTTTTTCCACATGCAGCTTTGTCTGTATGTTCCTTTTCCTTTTCTGTCTTATTTTCTTAAATTTATTTTGTATCTCTTTTACTTCATAACACTGTGGTTGTAATAGATAGAAGACACTAGAAAGCTGTCACATACTGTGTGCTTTCACCGTGGGAAGAGGAAAAAAAGATAGTGTTTTTTACCCATACTGTGGTTGGCTTTTTGGTTTTTTGACCCAGTCATTTATAAGCAGTAGGCAAACTGTATACTCTCCAGCAGGACATATAGGCCTGATTCTGCAGCTTATTCTGTTGTCTTCACTGGATATCTCTGGTCTGTGAGGTGAATCATATCTTCTGTCTTTTGTAACAAAGACTGCTTTAACATTAGTGCTGATGCTGTAGTCTTTTCTGCAGCCTTGCTAATCCAAAGGACCATCAGTTAAAAAAGTCTATTTGTGCAAGCAATGGTAATGGCATATGTAGCTCTGAATACATCTCAGCATTGATTGAAAAATGAACAATTATGTATGTAATTCAAGTGGTCTTTAACTGATGCTGTTATTGCAGTGTAAATGAAATATCCAGCAGTGGCAGAATTGTAAGAGCAGTTCAACATAAAGAAGAAAAAGAAACATGCAGAAAAATGTGGCTGTTCTTCAGTAACAAGAGTATTTGCTGATTGTTGTAATGAAAAAAGTTGCACTGAGGGTTATTTTGTTTTATGATTCCCAATCAAGCCTTGGTGAGGTTTTCCTTCACATAGATCACATCTTTTTATATGTACCAGTATGAGGTTAATGACAGAAATTTTGAAATAAAGTATCAAATATTTGCTTTTAAACAGGTTGAGAACTTCAGAGGAAGCTGACAGTAAGTTTTTGGTTGCTTGTCACTCATTTTAATTCCTCTCTGCAAATCCCACTCAGACAATTTTGAAGTACAAGTCGAAAAGGAAGTTGATTTACTGTAGCTGAAGGGTTATAGGAATATGATCAGCTACTGTTTCATGTGTTAGTTGCTATTTCATACTTTAAAGTGAAAGGTTTTTTTATGAGGAAATATCTTCCTCATGATAACTGCAAAATCTTAAAAGAAAAAAAATTTTTTTTACTCTAGTCTGCCCAGTAATGTTGTCCTCTTCAGCAGGAAGAAACTTTTAAGATGATGGTTCTGCTTTCATCCCTGGCAGTCCAAGAGACCTCCTGAGTTAAAGCAGGGTGTATACCTGAGGATAGATTGTGATGTAAGATTTTCAGTGTATGCTTGATTTTTCAGTTTGCAGTTTGGTGTAATTCCTCTGTTTATGTGGTTTTCCTGAAATTATGGAATCAGTGAAGGATTGAATTTGTTATGATATTGCCAATGAAGAAATTCAAGGTTATAGTGAGGAATGACCTTGTTCCACAAAAGTAGAGTGCGAGTTAACTTTACTTGTATTTGTTGCCTTTTAGTCTACCTTCCAGTTTTCCTGACATGCCACTTAGCCATAAGAGGCTGAGCAGCTTGGCATCTATCTCTTTTTGAGTCTGGCTGTGGTGCAGAAATTAGTTGCTCTTAGACTCATCTCCCCTTCAAGTGCTGCTCTTTCTGGGTTGTGCACAAAATACTGCAGTGCTGAAGCACACTGCTGCATGCATAGTAACTGGTGGAGCTACTCTCTAAAGCACCCCACTGCTTTGATTAAAATCCAGTTTTCCCATCCTCAGAAGGAATGACTTAGCCCCCATTCCCCTTTTCATGTTAGTTGTTTTACAACATATGAAATGTAACAAAGCTAGCTGGGTCCAGCAAGAAAGAGAGCAAAAGCAACCTTGAATCACCAAGGGCACTCAGTGGAAATGCTGCGCCTTCCCCCAACATCTATCTATATTTTTTATTTAAGATCTCTTTTGCTAGAAAAGGGAATATAAGCAAATAAAATACACCAAGAAGAAAAGTGTAATGTTCAAATATTTTGATGAAGATTCAGTTTTGATTTTTATTTTATTTTTCAGAATTAAAAATAGTACAGTATACTTATTTTCTGAAGTCTGGCATTTTGAAGGATTGTCTTCCAACAGAAAAAAGTGATTTCATCAGATTAATGGGAACATGCTCATTAATCTTGGTTTTATTATAAATAATTTTTATAAAACAAAGATTTTTGGACCAAATTATCTGGTGGTGCCTCTTAAATGTGTACCCACATAAATTGTTTGTCTGTTTATATTTTAACAACATTTCAGATGCTGTGGGTTAAAGGGACAGTATTATAACTTTGGTGTCATAGTATGGTTGATGGAATGCTTAATGACTGAGAATGGAGTTGGAAAAATCATGCCTTTGGGAGGCTGTGAAGCATGATGGACAGCAAAGTGCTTTTAATATCCCAGAGGTGTAATTGGCTTAGAGAAGCTACATGTCCTTGAGGTTAATATCACAAGTTTCCCACCATTTCCCTGAATAAATAAGTCATCTGGCTATATTACATTGATGACTGAAATCTGCCAATACACTGTACATTATAATGTAGTTAAAGCCTATTAGTAATTCTCTTTAGAATGCTGAAACAGTAATTCTGATTAATCTGTTTCATGACAAACTCTGGGGTGGAAGGAATTAAAAAATCATGCATTTACGTCTGCTACAATAATTAACGTAATGATCCTTTAAACATTATTTCAGATATCTTTGCCTGCTTGAAAACATCTCAAGATCTGCATCATCACTACTCAGGTAAGCAGGAGGCACCAGAATGATATCTGAGTAATTTAACAAATTAAAAAGAACATTAGTTCCTCCCTTGTCATCCTGTGTGATTTTCATTTTGAAGAATTGCACAATTGTCCACTGCTAAGAAGGTTCTATATTAATTCATGCCTAACACTCCAGTGAGGAAATTATGAATTATTTTCTTGCTGCTAATTGCTCCATTCTGGGTATTTTTGGCAAATCCAGAGCAGAATGTAGATAATCACTTTCAAAATATCATGGAAACAATGAATAGAGCTCCGATTCCTTGGGGGGCAGGAGAGGCACTCATTTGTTTATAGCTGTCACTTACCCTCATGCCTCCCACGTCCTCCTTTGTACTTTCTGGAGTTGGTTCCTTCAGTTAATTGGTCCTGTACTACTTAATCTGTGTTTATATACCTATGAACTCCTGGAAGTTTGGCAGGGAATAAATCATCTGAATGCTAATTGCCTGCAGTCCTGTCTTTTCCTGAACTGAGTATGCAGATGTTCCCACAAGGCTTGGACTTCAGTTTTTCCCGGAGGAGAACGGAGCAGAGCTTGCCAGTAGATGTCTCTATTGCCCACAGGACTTGGCCTCCTTTAAAGGGAAGCCTTGGGGAAACCAGAAGCATTAGCAGCCTCCTGAAGTTCAAAAAAACTATGTGGTTTTCATGGGAATAACACCTCCTGGTTTGTAATCAGTGTACAGGAGTAATTTCTCTGACACCGTGGCATTGTTGCAGTGATTAATTTAGCTCTCGTTGGGCATGCTGTTTGAGATTATGTAGGACTTTTTAGCACAGATGAGAGTGATTTCAATCATGAGTTGACAAGTGTCTCGAGGTCTCCAGTGTAAGGTTTTTTTCCTCAGGAAGATTGGGATACAATTTAGCCAACTATGCCCAAAAGTTAGGTACCAAAATCCTGCAGCATATATGTCTTATGCGTTATTTTTGCTGTCACATTGTGCAGGCAAATGTGGTGCTGCCTCTTGGCACACCCAAAAGAACTTGAGCTTTGACTCAAGTTCAGCAGCTGGTGCAAGTCCACTTCACGTTGCTTTGCAAGTCTCTAGAGTGAGTGCTGGCAGGCTTTGACAGACAGCACAGTTCTAGCAGCTCTGCTGTTCATGTCCTTGTCACTCCTGTGCACTAATTTTGTGACTAGAGCATGTGCATAGCAAGGCATCAAGGGAGGACCTTGATTTTCAGTCCATGCCCCAGAACTATTCAGGCAGGTTAACCAATGTCTGTCAAATTTGGAATATGTAAGCAAGTGTTGAAGTGGAGTCAGAAATGCAGATCTGCTGAAATGATAACACTGATTCTTGGGCTGACATTGCATGGGTCCCCTTTGCTCTCTCCTTCTGGGCTAAATAATCTCTAATTAATTTCTGCTCAGAGAATTAATCTTAAAAAGAAGGACAGGTGGTGTCCATGCTCTGGAAGAGCCTTTTAATTGCTCTGCAGAGAACCACAGCTCTCCTGTGGTTCACTCTCTGCTTTGGATGCTAGTTTTGTCTTCAGCCATTGGATAGGGAAATTAGGCAGTCAGCCTGTAGCATCCAAGTTGCCTCCTTGTTCTAATCTTACTCTCTTTGTGGTTTTCTTTACATGTCTTTCCTCCTTCCTGATAACACAGTCAGTGTGGCGGCAAATCCATAAATACTTAGCTTGTGCTCTGAAGTTTCAGAGGTGCTTGCCTGAGAAATAAGCCATCAATTAGGGACCTATAATAACATTACTGATGTTTGGCGAGGAGCCCAGATGAAGAAACTGTGCTCTGTGCAGGGGAAGCTTGTATTTTCCTGTTGTGCCTTTCTAAATCCCCAGGTGCTTCTGAGCCTCGTGAGGCAGTAAGGGCAGCTGGGGTCAACACATTATCACTGGCACAGTGTGAGTGTTGCTCCACTGGAGCCAGCAGCAGGAGGAGATAGCCACAGCCCTTGGTGGAAAGAGGAGGATGAAGAGTTAGCAGAAGCAGTCCTTCTTGCTAGGGTGCAAGGGGCTTGTCTCAGAGAGCTTGTTTCCTTGGAAGGAGGGGGATCAATGAATGGGAAAAAGAACAGCTGCTCGTGAGATACCATGGGCATGCAAAGGAGAGTTGCTGGCTGGGTAGAATGGTGATCAGATTTGACACAGGAACACACTGCAGCCTCCTTGGCTTTGTACACTACCATAAAGTGCTGCCAGGTGCTTTTGAAACTCAGCCAGCTTGCTGGTTATTCATTATAGCAGTGAAATCTATGTTGTTTGCAGCTGTTGAAAGAAACAACTTAATGAGACTTGCCCAGACCATACCATTTACACCGGTCCAGCTCTTTGGTGAGTACCAACTTCCTGGTCATGTTTTTTTGCTTTATAAATATTCAGTGCATTATCCTTTTAAAGATTGTGTTTAAGAAATTTTCTTGGATTAGTTTCAGCAATTCTCTCTAACAGAGATGAACCAGAATCAAATTGTAGTCATGCAGTAATTTAGGGAATTTGGAGGTCATCTGCTCTAGCTTCCTCTCCAGCCAATTCAGATCAGGTTGCTGAGGGCCTGTCCAGTTGCATTTTGATATATCTATACATGGATATTGCTCAGCTTTGCTGGACAATCTCTTCCAGTGTTTGACTGACTTCATTGTGAACCTAGTATTTTTCCCAGTATATGTGGAGGGTTCACTTACTGTAGCTTGTATCTGTTGGCATTCATGTGATTACTGTCAGCCTCAGAGATCAGTCTTAACTCCTTTGTCACTGTACCTGTGGATACATTAGGATAGCTGAAGACAGCAAAAAGATTCCCTTTAACCTTAATACCTGCATTCTCTCTCTCTCTCTCTCATATTGTGTGGATATATGTATAGGATATCCCATCAAGAAGAAATCCATGTATTGGCTGAAATGGCACTACTCCTGTACCTGGTACAGAAGACTTGTAGTGTACCAGGGAAAAAAGCCCCTGTGCTGTAACTGAAGAGTGGTAGAGAATAATACATAAATCATTTGGAAGAGTTCTGAAAGTAGTGTGCAGTATTGGCTTACAGCAGCAGAAGCTGCTCAGCCTCTAGGCACTTGAGATCTAGGTGTCTTCTTTTCAATGGGTAGAATATTTTGTGTCACAGCAAATAATTGCTGATACTTGCAGCATCATAGGATTTCTTGGGACCAGATTGCTGCAGATAATTAATATAGCTATGAGCATATTGAACATTCTAATCTTTGAAGCTCCCAGGAGACACCTTTCTAGGTATTAAATTGTCAAAAGATAATAAAATGAAGAATTCATGTAAGATTAAAAAATGTCTAGTTATAGTATCTTTATTCAGGTCTCTGCCTTTTATATAAGACACTGGCTTTTCTGTTGCTTTATTTTAAATTAAAATGTGTGCAAGTTACGGTGTTTGACAGCATCTACATTTGTGGTAACTGGTGAAGGTAGGCTCAGGAGTAGGGAGGAAATCTACTAGTCTGAATCCAGTTTGTCATTCTTTATGCCATACTTTGCCATTTTGCAGATGTAGTTACCTCCTTACACTTGCCAGTAAAAACTTGTTACCGACAAATTAACATTGCGAATAACGTGAGTTGCAAGAAGGAAAGCCAGGCTTAAAAAATCAGTCCACTTCTCTATTAGTTTGGAAATGACGGCAACAGAAAGGTGCCTTGTTTATGCTGTGAGAGAGGAATGCTATTACAACTATATAGGGAAACAGAGTGCAACTGAGTTAAAGCTCACCAGATTTGTTCTGCTTTCAGAAAAATGTTATTAGCAGGAGCAGAACATCTGGAATTTTGTGCAGTACAAATAACACTGGAATGTCTAGAAAAAAGACAAATCTTAGTTTAAAACACCAAAACTGTAACCTTCCTGTAAATTTGCTTTAGCTTGTTCTCCTAGGATTCCTTGTTCCAAGGAAAGTCATGTCCTTTTCAGTATAATTTCCCTGGCTCATCATGGACAAGTCACTGCTTTTGAAACAACTCAGCTGTCTGCCTCAAAAGGTGGCACTTTCCAGCCCTTTAATTTTGTAATTGATAACTATTACAAGCTGTGTGTGTTTGTTTGCCTTAATTTGTTGTTTTGTTTTGGGGTTTTTTTTTATTGTTAATCACAGTCACAAGGAAAATACTGTGAGTGTTCCATGAATCCTGATTAACTTAAAACAAGTCTTATTAAAAATTCCCCTTCCACGTAAGTGCATAAACAGAGGAAGCCACACTTGGGGTATTGAAAGTTAATACACTGGAGATAAAATGGCAACCTTTTAAAATTACATACTTTTAAAGTTCAACCATCTTTAAGTACTTAAACTGTGGCAGATGAGATTGATTACACAGACCAGAATGAGCTTTGTTTGTGTGGAAGTCTCATGGAGGTCTTAAATTCATCTCTGTTTAGAGACTTTGGGCCACTTACCACAGTAGATCTTAAGCAGAACGTATCTAGTAAGTAGTGTAAGTTTAGGCTGGGGATGTTTTGACACAGAAGAACAGTAATGATAAAAACCTCTTTTTTGAAGTGTGGCTTACAAAGGTGTGTGAAGTAGTACTTTATTTTAAAGCACCAAATCAAAAGGCAGTTCTCTTCTGTTTCTGCAATGTGTGACTTCTGCTAACAAAACTTCCTTGTATTTAAGCTGGAGAGGAAGTGACGGTCTATCGACTTGAAGAAAGTTCACCTATGAACCTTGATAAAAGCATGTCTTCCTGGTCCCAGCGTGGTATGGCTGCAATGATCCAGGTCTTGTCACGAGAGGAGATGGATGGGGGTCTGCGGAGGGCCATGAAGGTCATTTGTACTTGGTCTGAGAATGACATATTGAAGCTGGGACAAGTATTTATTGTGAAGTCTTTTCTGCCAGAGGTGGTTCAGACTTGGGAAAAAATCTTTCATGATGGCACAGTGCTACATCTCTGCCTGAGGGTGAGTTCAGACCTGAAGGCACACTGACTGGTCTAGCCTCATGTGCCTTAAATATTTTACTGCTTACATGTGAATGTCTGCAACGTGGTTGGCATGTGGTTTGATGGTTCCTTTTGGAAAGGAAAAAGGTTTTGTGCAAGATATATCTCCCATTTGTAAACAGTATACAATCATGTGTGTATGTTTGTTTATTTGTTTTGACAAATTCATGGCACCTTTCTTCATGAAAATGAAAGTGAAGTTTGTAACGTTATTTTCTTCAGGAGATCCAACAGCAACGGGCTGCCCAGAAGTTAATCTATACCTTCAATCGAGTGAAGCCTCATACTATTCCCTATACTCCAAGGTAAAATTGCTATCTTTAAGTATTATGTACCAATGATTTATCTTTTCAGCTGTGTCCCAGGTCTAGTGCAGCCTCCTTTCCCATTGTGGATAGAAATAGCTGCTGCTTAGACTGCCTAATGACAGTTAATCAACTTTCTAAGAGGAAAGGTAGGCAGCTTTGAATTTTGTCTTTATAGCTACATGTAGTTGCAAAGTAAGCTTCATAGTGCTGTTCATTAGATGTAAGCAAGAATTGCCTTTCATACAATTAACAAAAGACAGTTTGATAAAGCTCATTTACAGTGGGCTGGAGTAAATCAGATTATGTTGTTTGTCCATAAACTGTACTTCCTGATCAAGTGCTTTGTTCTGAGAGTTATCAAACCAAGAAAGCTTTTGTGCTGTCTAACATTTGGTACCTCCTGCTGTTCGAAATGCTTCAGATAGGGAAGATGTGGGCTCCTTTTTTGGTATATTTACTTTGCATAATGCTGTGTGCTGACTGTGAGGGTGTTCATTACCCTGCCAGCTCCTGGCAGACAGCATTTATATCTTCAGGTTCCTGGAAGTTTTCCTCATCTACTGCCATTCAGCAAACCAGTGGCTGACCATTGAGAAGTACATGACTGGGGAGTTTCGGAAATACAACAACAACAATGGGGATGAAATTACTCCCAGCAACTTACTAGAAGAGTTGATGCTGGCCTTCTCTCACTGGACCTATGTGTACACCCGTGGTGAGCTCCTTGTCCTGGATTTGCAAGGTGAATGCTAGCATGAGATCAATATTTGAAACAAAATGAAAAGCAATTCTCTCAAATCATACTGATGAGTGGGCCAAATTCTTTTGTCGTTTACATACTGGCAAAGCTTAAGAAACCCCTGGATATCTATTGTACGGCGTAAATGAGTATCCACAGAAACACTCTAGATTTATGTAGGTGTAATGGGAAGATAAATTGACTTCAAATATGTCTAGGCTGAGTGACTGGACAAAAAAGCAGTTATATAAACTGTGCAGGAACATTTCAGCTAGCTCCAAAAAAGTACTCACAATTAAGATATTTTTATTAAGATAAATAAATAATTCAGAGATTCAAGTGTAACCATGTATATACACACTTATTGTATGTGTGTATCTGTCAGAAGAGTATGAACTGCTCTTTGTATTTTTTAATTAATAAATCTGTAAGCAGATTACATAAGCTGCAAACCTGAATGCTAGTCACAAAGTATGGTGACTCCTTCAAAGAGCATGTGATGACTTTACTGTACATGTGTAAGTGGGAACATGGCATATTTTAAAGAGATAAAACAGTTGACAATGTTCAGAAGATGAACATCACCCGTCAAACAGTACAAACACTATTGTTTGCCACTTCTGTCAAGGGAAATATGTATGGGTAGACAGAGACTTAACATATTTAAATTATATAGCATCCAGAAGTTATGAATTACAAAAAGCCATGCTTATTATACAAAATATACCTATAATTCCATCCTTGCCTTCATTTGGTTTTGACTGCACATGAAAAAAATACAGAAAGAGTAAGTGTGTCTTCACCATAGCCTACTGGAATTTGTCTGAAGTTTGCTTGGGTTTATTATGCAACTCTTGACAGTTCCAAACCAACTGTGTTGGCTCAAACATGGAGAATTTAAACACCTATGTAAATCTCATCAAGACTGGAGCTTCAGTTTCCATCTCAAACAAACTGAAATCTGTTCTAGTTTTAGCCTCATAGTTTATCTTGCAGTTCTGTAATCTGGAGTTTAGGAAAAGTGCAAGGATTGCTGCTCTTGGAGTTCTAATAGAATTAATCCATAGCACAATTTATACCACGGCTGTCTCCACAGACATATACACCACACATAATGTATGTATAAATAATTAATTAAACTTAATTATTTATTTAATTTACCACATGTCTAATTTACATCAATTGAACTTACCTTCATTGAAGAGTGTTGCAGTTTGGGGGTATTTCAGTCACAGTATGCTATTTCGAGAACTTTACTGATTTTCATTGCAGGGTATAAACGTACCATTGGTGGCCTCTTGAAATAAAAATAATTGCATATCATATGATCATAGACTTTTTTCATTAGTGTAAAAGCACAAATGATTTCCTCAGAAGAAAAAAGCTTTTTGGCAAAATGGTAGTTTGTCATCAGTTTGGGGAAAACTGCAACATCGGTATCATCATTCAGGTATCAAAATTAAATTATTTATTTAATATCCTTCCATGGTCACCAAGAAGACAAAAAGGGATAACAGACCCAAGCATTTGCACATCACAGAGTTGTGGCTTATTGTGTTTGTTACCTTGCAGAGAATGAGTATCTGAGTGTAGATCTATTGATATCAGTAAGATCCACATCTGATTAAGAGCTTTATTCCAACTTAAATGGCAGTGTTATGGTTGGTCACAATTTGCTTAGTTGGTTGAGCTTCAGCATAATATTTAGTGCATTTGCATAACCCTTCTGTCTATATATAAATAAACCTCAAAGCAACTGAAATCAAGACTGTAATAAGAACTCTATATGTTTGCTAATAGTTAACAGATTTTTATACTTACAGCATTTTCTTTTTAATTCATGACCACTTTAATTATGACACTTCAGGGTCTACAAAGAAAATGGAAATTAGGTTTTTTTTATGTGCCAGATTACAAAATTGTGACTATCTTCCTTTGTAACCTACACTGTTGATTTTGTTGTAGGTGTTGGGGAAAACCTTACAGATCCATCTGTGATTAAACCTGAAGATAAAAAGTAGGTTTCTTTCTGATGAAGTTATCTTTCACTTCAGATGTTCTGCCAACAGTCTGTGTATTTAGGGTGGGTTTTTATGTTTTGTGTGAGAGATTTAATTATTTTCATTTTTCACATGGTGTTTGGGTTGGATGAAGATGTGATGGCAATGGAGAGAACACGTCCTCCACTGTACTTTGGAGGACTGTGGACTTGGGGAGCTGTAAATGTCCCAGCTCTCAACATGGAGTGAGCAGTCTGTGAAAGGTAGGGAGAGTCTGTGTTGCTGTGCTGGGAGCCACGGGAGTCTTCCAGGCTATGCAGGGAGAGCAGGAATGGGAGACAGAAGCCTCTGCAAGTCTCTTCACAAATTTTTACTGAAGGGGTCTCAGTAACTTAAATGTGGCATTCTGGTTTCCCCTGCCTGGTGGGGCACTGTTTCTTGGAGAATATGGGGCCACAGTGGCTTCAGAGGGTGAGGAGAGGGCCTGTGGATCTCTGATCTGTCCCATAGGTCCTAGTGGTGCATTTAAGCACGCTGCACATTACGGTTTCAGAGCCTTGATGTGGAGATGGTAAATCATGTGTGGAAACTTAATAAAACTAGAGGGGCTACACAGAAGCAGCAGTCTGTCTTCACACGTCAGATTTCAGAATCAGAACCATGGCCATTCTCTCATTCTGCAACCTTGCTCCTTTCTGGTATTTGCTGTAGCAGGAGGAGAAGCAGTGGTGTTGATGGTTGCTGTCCTGCAGTGTCCTCTGGGGAGTCTTCCTAAACCCACACATCTCTCCAGCTGTGCCCTGGCATCCCTGCTCCTCAGCTGTGTTGTGCTCAACTTGGCTCCCTCTTCCTCAGTTCATGTCATCTGATTGAAGGGGTGTCTCGTGTTTGGAAGTGAAGGAAGATGAAAGTATGAATAGTCTGATTTAATACAAAGGCCAATTAACTACAGAAATATCAGATGACTTGCCTAGAACTCAGAACAAGTTAATTGCAGGCTCTTAGTTCTGGGACCATTATTAATATTTCATTAATAAGATTAGTAATAAATGGCTGTATTAGTGTTGTACGAATGTTTAATTATGAATGTAGGTGTATTGGCCATATAATATTTATTTTGGAAGCAACATCAAAAGTATGCTAAGCACCTCACAATGACAAAGTCTTTGCCCTATGTAGGTCATACAACCGTGACAGAAGCACAAGGATAGCTTAAGCTAGAGAGGCAGAGAGGTCAGTCACGTAGTTGTTAATTAGATTTTAGCAAATATTTTTAAGGTATTACTACAGATCTATAAAAGTGTGGTTTGCTGCTGTTCAAATCGTTTTTTTATATCTGTGATACCATAAGCTGTTACTGTACATAAGTAGTTACTATTGAAGACTGTAGCAGTTTACCACAGTACTTCACATGGCCACTCAGGTTATCCTCTTTAACATACAAATAATATTTATCTACATTATCTTGAGGTATATGTCCATTAGTGTACTTCTGGATTATTTTTGTTACAAAATAATTTTGTTATGCTTACTACAATTTGATCACAAAGATCTTATTTTCAGAACTTTTTGTTGTTTTGTTTTTATCATCTGCAAAACAGTCAACTCCTAGCTAAAGAGCAAGTGTTGATTAATTAATCAATACCAGCTTGATTTTCTTACGTTCAGGGAAATCTTCAGAACAGCAAGTAATGAAACTATGTTGTTTTGATTCAGGGATCTAAAGGAATAAAGCAGTGAAATTGTGGATGGGTTCTGTAAGCAGCTGGCTGATACACAAATCTAAGAAATGCTTTCTAAAATAGTAATAATGGTAACAATGTGAAGGTAGTCTTTGCTTTAACCTTCAGTTGCTCACAAGTGAAACATTTCTGGCAGGAGCAAGATCTGTTTTAAGTTTTCATTTGGAGGTATGTGTGCTGCCTTAAAAGTTGCTTTGAGCTCACATTCTCTTAGAAGCCCAGGAGAAAATAGATGGCATCTGACTGACGGAGCTGATTCAAATTTTAGCACTACTTACAGTTAAATTATTTATGTTTTGCTTCTTTAATTCCATTGATTTAGTGGCTCATGTCATTATCTTGTAATGAGTCTTTTCTTTCGTGCATCCTGCATGCTGTCTTGAAATGGACTTTGTAATGGCAAAACGTGACCTCTAGCTCTGCAATAGTGCATTGTGTCTTAGTTTTGTATACGGTACCAAGACACAAATAACAGATCTGTTTGGAAAGTGTGCCTGACACTGTGACATCTCAGACAGATCTGAGCTGATGTAAATTGGTGTAAGTTCATGCATATTTAACATTAATTGAAGATCTTCCTATGTGCAGTGCATAGGATGTATGAAGTGATAAAATGATACAGGTATAATATTCACGGAAAGATTTCCTTTAAAAGCAGAAGTAATCGAGGCACAGCAGCAAGGTTGTGACACAGTGGAGTCCCTGCAGACTCCTGTACTGCCAAAATGTTGGGAAGGTTTGCCTTATAAGCAGTAGTCTGGATGCTCTTTTTAGCATGTACTACTTGCCAAATCCACAACAAAGTCCATGCAGGTAAAGCTTTCACAGACACTAGGTGCAGAGTGTCTGCAGAGCAGATTCAGAGATGAGGAAAATAATGGGCTGAGTTTCAAACTGGAAAGAACTGATGCATTAGGCCTGCTGAGAGAGGTGAGAAAAAGGGCGCTGGCAGTCAAAAACCTCATTACAAACGTGAAAAGGAGGTGTCAGAGGTGCTAGGTCTCTTACTCTCCCTTTTGAAAGCTCTCAAGCAGATAGTGACTGGGCTGAAGGTTTTAGAAATGAGTGGAGACCACGTTCTCTGAGGCTATGCATTAGCATGTGTTTCGAAGAAAAAAATCTATCGAATTTTACTAAGCTGTGCACTTCCAGCCAAACAGTTTACAGTTGAATTGCTGCCAGCAGACAAAACATCTGCATGAACTGTAGAAACCTGCACAACGGAAAGAGGCGAACTGCAAGCTAAATCTACAAAAACATACCAAATAAAGTGACTTGGGCACCTCCCTGGAAAGGTGCTACTTGCCATAAAGCACCCCACAGGCCTTTACCTTCCACCAGTAAAGCCCTGTAAGTGTCAGCGTCAGCTTTGAGCATTTGTAGCTCTAGACTGTAAGGAGCACTCTGCATCAGCGCAGTCTGTATTGTCTGCCTGCTGGTCAGAACCAGTCTGGTATACTCTGGTAGGCATTTATGGAGCATAACTGCTAGGTAAGGTCCTGCACAAAAAGGAGGAACATGTTTAATTTTTTTAAGCCCATTGGCTCACAGTAATGCACCAGCTTGGGAAATAGGAAAGCTGGGTTCACTATTTTTCTCTTGGAGACAAAATCAGACCTTGAATAGCCAGGAGAGTGGTCCTGTTTATAACACACCTGTAGGGTTAGGAGCAACCCGAAGAGTTCAGCTGGTTCTTCTTTTCTGCCAGGTCATTCCTGGCTTTACAGGTGTTGTACAGACAAATCTAAAGGTCCTCCAAGGATGACTGTAAAAACTTTCCAGACCATTTGATTTCAACAGTTTGCTATCATTACTGTCTGAAAGATTTTTCCTGATTTCATTCTTGAAACATTTCTTTCTGGTCCTGTCTACTGTCAACACAGAGAAAAAAATTTCAACAAGCTCAAAGACTGTCCTCTACTTATTTTTTTTTTCTTTTTTTTTTTAGCCTACCCTGTAATCTTTTCATGTATGTCATGATTCCTAGATTGTGGGTCATTCTTGTTATTTTCCCAATTTATCCCCATATTTCTTGAAATAGTTTTCCAAATTTCAATGTAGTATTCCTCTTGAACCATTGCTGGTGATGGGTAGAGAAAAAAGATTGCTTCGTATATGTTGCAGACAGTACCCCTGTTTATCTCACAATAGTGTAAGAAAATTATCAGTCTGTCTCATGCTATTTTCTGCACTTTGCATGGAATAACAGATCAGGGGAAGTATCAGAGTGGTTCTGTAGCCTTGGAGTTACTGAAATCTTCTTAATTTCCTATGCCTGCCCAAGCAGATACTTAAGTATGTTCTATTCTTAAGGGCATTTTACCAGATTTTACCAAGGAATAGAAATGGCTATATAGCATCATGTCATTTAAAGTGTATATATGGCACTTAAATGATATTTAACTTCTTTCCTTGTCTGATGCACTAACTTGCAGTAAAGGCTGATTAGATGAGTCCTTCAGATGATCCAGGAGATGGATAGTCTTTAGTGTCTGCCAGAAATTAAAGAGGTACTAAGCTTTCTGTAGTAGTTTTGGCTAATCATTGCTTTTCTCCTGTGTGAAAGGCAAGAGTGTCATATTTGAAAACTGCTTTCTTTAGAAAGAATATATTTTGTTAGTGTGGATTACAGATTGATTTGAGAGAGTTAAAATCTTTTTCTATAGCTTCTCAGGGCTGTAATTGCTTTCAGATTTTAAAATGTGTTGTTTCCACTCTGTATATCATTAAAATAAAATACTAGCGTTCATAAAGTTTCTTTGGAAGTGTTTCTTGTGTGCTGTGTTCCATGATGTCTAGAATGTCAATTAAATTCTTGAGAATAATGGTGAAACAATATTAAAATTAATGAACACTGATCTTTCAGACTACATTAAGAATCTGTTAGAATTATGTGGTACTTCTAATACATGTGTGGGTATAGCTTGCTTCTGTTTGTAATTGTGGCAGCTTCATTCAGAATATGCAACGCACTTCCACAAATGGATCTTCTGTAATGTTGCTGAATTGGCCAGAGTGCAGACACATGGAAATGAGCATAGGGAGAAGCCAATAAATTTTAAAGCCTTGCTTGTCAGCAGTGTACTGTGTTATTTTTTCCTGTGCTGCATATTGATGTAACTAGGGCTCTGCCTGCTTTTGGTGTTCTGTTCTTAAATAAGGTAGAAGTAAGTCCTTGCTAGCTCTGCTTTGTTCCTAGGTGCTTACCATCAAAACCAGAACCAAACCATTTGCTCGATGAGAATGAGTGGTGGCTGCAACAGAGTCACGCAGATTCTGGCATATATTGTCTAAATGTCACTATGGCCAAATTTCATTTGAAAATTTTTTTGAGAACTGCTGCGTCTCTTCTGTCTTCCTTTAGAGTGTCTCTGAGATGCAGCAGGAAAGAGTAGTAGTGTGGGAAGTTTTCTTGTCCCAGAGCTAAGGAACTTGTGATGTATGCTAAGCTTTGATTGTCTTTATACAAAAAGCTGTTATCTCTGATCCAAAAAATAGGAAACATTATCATCTCCCTCCACTACAATTGCTTTGAGTTCATTGATTATTTAATAATATTTCTTCTAGATCTGGGAAGATGGTATTTGGACCAGCAAACCTAGGAGAAGGTGCAATAAGAAACTTCCTCACAAAGCATCGTTGTAACTCTTGCTGCAGGAGACTGAAACTTCCTGGTATGCAAAGTAAAGATTAATTTTTAATCTTTGTATAACTTTTTAAGTGCAAAGTAAAGGCCTAGGCTTGCTATAAAAACAAGAACCAAAATTCTGTTGAGCTGAAAGATTATAGCAGGCGCAATCCCTCTGTGCAAAGCCAGGTATGATAATACTGCTCTTTTACCTTGCTTTTTTGCCCAGCAACCGTGTAAGTTTGGAGCCTGTCAACTTGATATTAGCATTCAGCACGAAGACTTGTATCTGTTGAATTGTTTCCTTTGCTTTGCAAAATGGTAGCTTGTTTTTCTAGGGTCACCACTACAGATAATATCAGCAATAATTTTTAGAATGAGAAGGAGTAACAATCAAAAAATTGGCACTGCATTAGCTGGGAAAAAAACTCACTGGCTGTTTCCGGGCTGTGGGATTGTGTCTTATGCACTGCAGCCCTGACCTCTCTTCAGCTGGATTGCCTGTTGTTCATGTTAGATTTGATAGAATGTGCTTCTGTTTGATGCAAGGCAGATTTTAAACCCCAAATAGATTGCTATTCTGGATGAATTTCCACCCACCTTTTTTTTTCTAGGAGAAAGCTCCTTCCTTTCAGTGCCTACAAGGAGTAATAATTGCTGCTTGAATCTGAAACAGAAACTGAGTGTTACTGGTTTTGATTATTTGTGTCTGTGGCAGCTAGAGATAATAGATGGGAAGATCAGCTGAATGAATTATGGTCAGGGAATGCTCATGCATATCAGCTCACACTGTTTTGGGTCCCCCCAGGACTCTCATCCACCTGGCTCTGATTTGTCCTGCTGCAGATTTTCTTCCTTCTGGGAGCAGCTAACAGACTGCCACCAGTTGCCGGGTTGGACACTGCCTGGAGTGTATGTGCTTTTCAAACATTTACTTGGCTACATCATTGAATTTATTTTCTTGCCATAGATTTGAGAATAAGTGACTACACACTGGAAAGGGTTGGTCCAGCCTTTGAAACAGAAATGAAGACAAGCACCAGAGGAGCTGGTGATGCAGATGCGCCTTTGGAGTATGATACACGGCTGTGAAGCAGTGGCTGTGAGCAGAGCCCAGGTTTTGTGTGCTCAGAAACCTGCCTCTTATCACTGCCATTGGTCAGTCCAAAAGAACAAAATGCAGGTGCCTGAGTGCAGCATCTGTCTGCCCTTGACAATCCCTATAGGCAAGGATTAAAAAAAAAAAAGTCTGTCTGTCTGTCTGTCTATCTTTCTTTACTCCCATTCCATGCTCTTGTGCTGGTCTTTCTCATACAGTTCAGTGAATTGCCAGTGATTTTTTTATTTTTTATTTTTGAAATGTGGATTATGGTTCCAAACTGTCCTTTCTTAGGAAAATTAGGAAAATGACTGTGACAAGCGTATTTCTAAGGTGGAGTGATTTGCTGTTTCTCTCTTTGCTCTTTAGTAAATAACTGAATGTATACACATGTACAAATAATTCATTTTCAGAGGCAGAGCTCAGTCAGCCCAGTGCTCACTTTTCCTTGGGCATAGGAGACTTTCCAGGAAATTACTTTCTCTTTAATGTTGATTTTGACGCAGAGACAAACCAAGAATATATGAGTAATGTACTAGTGGTTTAAACAATAGTCACTGATATAGCAGGTAGAGTGAAAAAGTTTGTGGGAACTTCACCTTGAATTCTTTTCACATACCAAGAATAAGTTGAACAGTGAAGGGTTAGATTATTGAACCCACAAGCATCGTTGACCTTTCTTATTTTGAATTGATGAAATTGATAAATCTATAATCTTTAATACAAACAGAAAGAATAACCTTGAGTGTGGTTCCGCTTTTAAACAGGACTAGCCTTTCTTTATAATATTTTAGCTTCAAAATGTTTTAACGTAGTTGGCAACAAAGATTTTAGAAGTCACAAAGAATAATATGTTCCATTTGGTGTGTAACTTCTTGTTGTTAATATTGGGCTGTACGTAGGACTTTTGTCTAACAGTGGTGCAATTATATGTATGCTTTTTCAGCGTTTGTATCTGTTTCTATTGATGTCATCTGATTTCAGAAGTTCATAAAACAGAAAAATCAATTCTGTTCAGTGTGATTTTTGTAGAATAAAGACTGAAATTAAGTGCTCATCAGAAACATCTCTAATACAACTAGTGTTGTATTACAGATCACATCTATCATTAAAGTAACTTCGTACTTTTGTATTGAGTAGAAATAGCTAACATCAAAATTAAGTCAACAGAAACTTTATACTTGAATAAGAAAATCATATTTCCACCACAGTTGATAGTAAATTTTAATGCAGAAGGGGATATTTGTTATGATCTGTCATTCATTTGATATATTTAAAGATTGTCTAGTTACATATAGGAATTGGAAGTTATACATTCCCAGTTCTCATATTGATTATGATATTGATGGTGGCATTGAAGTAATCGCTTACACTATGTTCAGCTGAGATGTCTTCAATTCCTGAGAACATCCTGAAATGATTCTTCTTACTTTTTATCTTTTAAAAATAGTTTTATAAGATTATTTTTGTGGAAACCCCCTACCTTTCTCTCTATTAGTTTATACTATTAAGTTTGCAAAAAATATTCGTCCCTTTGGCTTTTTTGGAAGCAATTAAATTTATCGGAAGGCTTAGTTTGCCTGTGAAAGATACTGTTTAATTGCGTCTCTACAGAATGATGGTGAATTTTAATCTCTTTGCTGGTAAGGTAGTAGTTCTGCTACCAGTGATTATTATCTTAAAATTTGGCTTTATGGAGATATGTGCTTATGCATACATATATGCTTTAAAGACAGAACTTTCTTTAAAGGATCTCTAACGTTAGGATCTTTAAAGTTAGTGTGCCTTTACATTCTGTTAAATTAAATGACACATAATTATGTCTTTAAAGCCAAGGATAATATAATTCCTACCCTATAATAGTGTTGTTTTCCTCAATCATTGCTCTGAATTCTGAACACATATATATTAGACAGAAAAATAAACTCCACGCCAGGCTGGACCTGAGCACCTTTTGTTTCTCTTTACGTTTTGAAGGTATGCACAAGTCATACTTCAGATGACCTTTTCTTAACAACCTTCTTGTTACCCTCAAGAGTAAGTGACTTCTTCATTCATAGCAATACTCATGAGAATTCTTACAATATATAGCTCAGGGTAGATTAATCTTATTCCTTCTTGTTAGTACCTATCAAGGTATATAGTACCTTCCTCTCAAATCAGGGATCCTTGCAAGATACTAATCTGTGTTAATATATAGCTGCTACAAACATGTTTGATATTTGATTTTGCTCAGTGTAAACTATTGATGTGATGGAACATGAAAAGGAGGCATTTGAAATTGTTCTATTGTATATTTCTACCGTAGCACTAATTTTTCCATGCATGGAGACACCAAATTGAAAAATTCCAGTGATTCTGCTGGTTAATTAATTTTGCCTCACCTTTCTTCTTGCATTTTTATGGGAAGGCTGATTCACATTTCACTAAACTATAAATCTGGGTATTTGGTTGAAGATGTTCCCCCTGCCCCCCCCCCCCCCCTCCTCCTTGTTGTAGTTCAGTAATAAATCGTAAAGAAAATAGTGTGGAAAAGTTATTTTTATTTCTTTTGAGTGTTTGGTGTTTTCTTACTACAAATTCTGTACATTCTTTAAATTGTCTTTTGATGTCTAAATACTGAACTCAGGTTGAAACTCATGCCAAATGAAAACATGAAAAAAACCCAGAAACCTTTAACAGGAACAGCAATAAGCCTGTAGAATGAAAGATAGAGAGGACAGGGTTCTTCCTCTAGTTGCTTGACAACTAGTGTGGAAGAGGAAATCTTGTGTGTCAAACTGTAGAGTTTTCTGATATTAGTTTCAACTTTTGTTTTTGCTTAAAAGCACATACTGGAATTTATTTTATATATCTGGTGGGCTCAGGAAAAGAAGTCCTGATTACTTTCCTCAAATAAGTCAGGCAGTAAAGTTCTGAAAAAAAACCAATAAACTGAAGCCAAAGTATTTATAAACTCACATTTTAATATGAGCTTAAAAGAAGCTTACTTAGGAATTCAGTTGAGATTACTGGAAGCAAAATGTGTTTCTGGCAGCTGCTGCATTGGAGATGTAGCTTAAACATATGAAAAATATTCAGAAATTGCAAACCTCATTCTCAGGAAGGCCTTTTTTCACTTCTTTTATTCATACTTGTGGTGTATTCGGGGTTATTCATTTATTTTTAGTGCAATAAAGACAGAAGGGATATTACATCTGTATTTTCTATAGGTGGATTTGTATTTGTTGTGGTTTTGTTGATCTATTTCATACTGTTTCAAAAGAATAAAATCACATTTTCAAAATATTTCTGTTCCTGATGAGTGTAAAATAAAATAATATGTTTCCAAGCTCCAAGGGAAACAAGTGAAGGTAACATACAGAAAATAATACAGTTACTTTTATTTCTAATTTAAAGGAAATAAACAGGTATTAATTCTATATTTATCATGTGGTTTTCCAGCTCTCCTTTTGTTTTGTAATGGTGTAGTAACATCAGTTTCTATTCTTGTATTCAATATGCTTGCAGCAAGAATATTTATACACCTGCTCCATAAGTAAAAGTTTCTTTTTACAGAGGCAGAAAGTAGTTACTTTGAGGTATTTTATTTATTTATCAGATCACAATTTATTAGTTGTTCACTAAACTCTGGTGGGGTTTTTTTTGTTGAGATGCGTGCTTGATTTTTAGAAAACTTGGTAATTAGTAAACCATATCACTGTTGCAGATTTTAAAAAAATATCATTACTTTAATATGTCAGTCTTATTTTTTTACTCTAATTCTAGATCTGTGATGTAAAAACCCTGTATAGCCACTTAGTGTAAACAAGGGGCCAATATACAGGAATGGCATTCCATTGACTTAATCGTCAAATGTGCTGTTTAATACCAGCTACTTTTTGTATCTGTTCTCTATTCTTAGGATGTTGTTGCCGGTCACTTTTTGCTTGGGAAAGCGATACCAGAAATAAATAAAGGCTAGTTTGGAGTGACCCAGGCCTTCACATCAACTGTGATCACACCAGAATTGTCAGGCCTTTTCTTGTTGCTAGATATTTTGCAAGATCAGTTACTGCTTTTCAGCTTTCTTTACTTTATCTGTTATATCTTGAATTATTATGGAAGAATTTTATCCCCTAATATATATATGGTAACTATGGCAGGGGAAAAAATATCTGAACTAAAACCAAACAAAAGCTATTTTCCTCTTTGGTATTGAAGAGTGTGTAAACAGCTGCAATGCTCTGTTCATTTGCCTACCTGGCATTGGTTCTGTTTGCAGGAACAGAGCAAATAAACTAGTGCTATATAAAAACCCCAAACCAGTTTGTTTGGATGTCGGCATTCAGTTGTGATGAAGTGCTGAAGATTAAAGAAGAAAAACCAGAGAAAAGTCCTGTGGAAAATCAGTGACTTTGTTGCCTAAAGGAAGTTGGGTTGTGTTCTTTGTGTCAGGGATTTAGGTAGATGGTTAAAGTCTTCAATTTCTCAGGTTGTCATTGAACAAATATCATTTGGGTTTTGACACTGTGCAGGCAGTCCACCATACCCATGGCTAGCGGAATGGAGAAGGAGATGAAAGAGAAGGAAAAGGAGGGGATGTTAAGGTGTAGAGAGCAGTGTCTGACTTCTGAGCCTTTCTCCTGCTGCTCTTCCTGGCTGAACTGTCATCCCGTGGGGGTATTGCCAATTTCATCGAATTAGTTACCCCAAATGACCATTTGAAGTTAGCCTGGCCTTCTTTGGTACCCAGAGGTCACCTAAGAAATGAGAAGAATATTCAATTTCAGATAACCTCTGTGGAGTAGCAGATTAGTAGCTAGCCTTGTATGACCATCTTCCACAGTACAGAGAATGGATTTCAGCTGAAATCCATTCAGTAAGCAGAATATGCTGGGATTAAACCCCAGCTGTATAGGTTGCCCCAAATCAAACCGGGAGCTGACCTCACCTGAACCTGCAGTAAAGTGAAAGTGTTGGTTCTGATTTGAGCTCAACTGACTGTTAGGCAAAATGAAAGTAGATGATGACAGATTATCCCAGCCTGCACTCACCTAGGGAAGGATTTGAACTGTTGCATCAAACCTCTCAAATCTGACCCATAGCTGAAATTAAATAGTCTAATGTACAGAAGCAGGGCAGACTGTGACCACTCTCGATCTTTGAGAAGCACAAAAAAGCTGGGTTTGAGATGTGAGGAACATTAACAGAGTGTGGCCACAAGATAGTGAAGAGAGAAGCAGCCCAAAATAGATCTCAGTATCTTCTATGCATCGCATTAAGGGACTGGGGAGAAGAGGCATAAGTTTAGAGGTCCCCATTGCACAGCAACTGACCCAGGAGTGCAAGGGAGGCCCAGGGTGGTCTCCAAAGATCCCATTACAGCAAATGAAAGTTAAAGATGCTACAAACTGGATTTAGGGTTGGCCTCAAGTGACCCTAAGGAAATGTGGTCTGGATTAAGTTCAGGTGACCTCTGGGCACCCAAGAAGGCCAGGATGACCTCAAATAATCATTTGGGGTAACTAATTGGAATTAAGGTTCATCTTAGAAGACTCCTGTGCAGGTTAGCTGGTTGTGAATTTGACACCAAATAACTTATGGAATGGAAACAAGGGCCGAGGTGACCCTGGATAGTTTGTTGGGTGTAAAGGTGACCTTCAATGACCCCAGGCATCAAATGAGAGCAGCATTAACCTCAGATGACCCCCAAGCAGGTCACTGGATATCGTGTTGTCCCCAGGTGATGCATTTTAGCAAATTTGTTAGCATGTTGTCCTCGCATGAGCCTTGGGACTCAAACAAGGAACAGCTGGACTTCAGGTGACCCCATAAATAATAAGAACTCATGTTTACCTGAACTAACCTGTGCTGCAACCATGAGGGCTGACTTCAGATGACCCTGCAGTGAGAGTTGCATCTCAGATTGAACTCAGATGACCTCAAACAGGAAACAAGGACTGTGATTGACCTCTAATGACCCCTTGGCACCAAATGAAGGCCAGGTTGACCTCAAATGTCAAACCAAGCAATAAACTGAATCTCAGGTTTACCTTAAATGACCTCTCGGCACTACACAAAGACTGCACTGACCTCACATGAACCCTAACAAGCTCTGTGGTTGACCTCAGATGAAGCCTGGCTGCTTAGTTGGATCTCAGGCTGACCTTAAATGCTGGCCTTAAATGATTGCCCCTCCTCCAAATGAGAAGAGTATTGACCTTAAAGGACCCATTACCAAGGAGGTAATGGGATGTCAAGTTGACCTCAGATGATCATGGGCTTCAAAGATGAGACAAGCTTTGCATATACCTGAATCTCATGATGATGTCAGAGGAACCCTGCCTCAGACAGGTTAATATGTCTTCAGGTTGACCTTAGATGACCTTATGGCAGTCATTTAACTCTCAAATTGACCTCAGGCAACCTTCCTGCGTTACTATGGTGGCTTCCAGAGATCACAGGCAGGTTAACTGATTATCATTTAGCCTCACATGACCCCCAGCAGGTATTTGGATCTCATGTTCACCTCAGACAACATTCAGAGCCTCTAACTCTCTATCTCAAATTGATTTCAAATGACCCCTAAGAAGCAACTGAGGATTGATGATTGGCCTTAAGTGATCCCTGAATAGGTAAGTGGCTCTTATGTGGATAAATGCTCCCAGGTTGCAAAAGCACACTCATTTAGCCTGAAGTGACCTCTAGGGAGCTAAATGGGCCTCAGACTTACTTCAAATGACTCCTCGGCAGCACACAAGGACTTTACTGATCTGAAATGATCCCCTTGTCAACTGGTTGCCTCTCAAGTTAACCTCAGGTGACCCCTGGACAAAATATGAGGGCTATTTTCACCTTGATTTGATACTAAAGTAGACCTCAGATTACCCCTGTGAAATTCACTGGATTCAAACTAGACTTTAAATGACCTGCTAGGCAGGAAATAGGGGTTGTGATTGACCTTACATGTCTCCTTGCATAGATAATTGGCTCTGAGGTTGACCTTAGATAACCCCTGGTCAGGCAATGAGAGCTGAATGACCTTGAATGATCTCTGTGCAGCTAATTGCATCTAACATTGTCCTCAGGTGACCTCTGCAGAGCAAATGACAGCCATGACTGTCCTCAACTCATACAAACATTGATTAGTTCAGTTTGTAAGTGTTCTCTGAAGTTCATCTAGAACAACTTTCTGCACAAAGCAGTTACAATTTGATCATGTTGCTCATGCTCTTTCCCAAGTAAATTTTGCTTTTTTTCCAGCAAAGGAGTTTTCACAACTTTTCTCGGCAACATGTTCCAGTCAGTATTTGTTCATTCTTGGTTGTTGTTGTTTTTTGGTTTGTGGGGTTTTTGTTTGTGTTTTGGTTTTGGTTTTTTTGTTTGGTTTTTTTTTTTCCTTTAAAAAAGGATTTCTGTGTATCTAATTGTGATTTCCTTTGTTTCAGCCTCTGGTTCCACTACACCCCTTGCTGTGGGGCTCCTGGAGGACCCTGGATACATTTTCTGCTGGCTTTATTCCTGCCTGTTAATGCATTTCTTGCTGCTGACAGCTCAGATTGCTGAGCCATGCTGCAGCTCTGACACCAAGCTGTGAAGCAGAGGCCGCAGGTCAGGGTCTAGCCAGGCATGGAGCAGGTACAAGCAAAAAGCAAGTCTGAGGGCTTCAGCTCCCAAGAGAAGAGGGAGTCCCCCAAAAGTCTCTTTGTCACATAGCTCTTTTCACAGCGATCTGATCCCAGGTTACAGCTGCACTGTGTCAGAGCAGATGCAGCTTAACTACTGTAAGTGAGAGGAAGAGATCACAGAGCCCGCTGGTGCACCAGAGGCCTTGACACCATTTTTACCACAGTGGCACTGTTAGCTTTTTTGTTCACCAAAAATGTTGACTCATAGATACTCTCCTTTGCTAAAACCATCAGGTCCTTTCCTGCAAAGCTGCTTCTAATCCAGATGGTCTGCAGCCTGTGATGCTGCATGGAGTTAGCCCATCCCATGTGCAGGACTTTGTATTTGCTTTTGTCACACTTTGTCACAATGTTCCTGCTGGCCCATTTGTTTCCCAGCCCATCTGTGTCTGTCAAATAGCTGATGCATCAAGTACTTAATTTGTTATCCTTAACAAACTTAATTAACTTACTAAAAGCATACTCTGTCCAATCATGCTGGGTGTCTTATCTCTAACCTTACTGAATTTTTTACAGATTTCCTAACAGCTCTTGATCCCAATTTACCTGTTTCCTTAGTAATGTCAGGTGAGGCCATGTGGCTGGGACTGGAGGCAAACTGGAGCTATGGCTGACTTCAAACCACTCTTCAATGATGAAAAAAGGAGAGTTGTTTTCCGCAAAGGACCACAGTGTGTCAAACTGCGGACAGTAGTTTACTTCAGGTGACCTCCGGTCAACAGAACATGAGCAGCACTTAAACTGAAAGAACCTCTCGCTGATAAACTGGTGTAGTATTTGAGCTCCTCTGTATACTGTGTTTAAGAGGAGAGCAGAAAGAGAGAGCTCATGCTGGGCCTAAATCCCAGGCTGCACTCAATTTCACGTAACCGCTTCACACAAAAAAGACAGTCTTTCCATTTCCATGGTCCTTGTTCAAGACAGTGCAGTTGTGCTTGATGAAGTAACTGCTCTGTATACAGATGTGGCAGGAACTAATCTCTGTTGATCTCATATAGCAGACTGTATCTTGATGCCAAAACGGCACAGAGTAACTGCTCAGAGACCAATTTTGTCTTTAAGCAGCAAAGGTATTTATTTTGTGCAACATTGGGAAGCTAGCCAATTTGCACCGGACAAACTAGCTCCAAAGTTTTCACTGAAAAGTTAGGTGTTTTATGCAGTTTTCCTGAGAGGTTACACAACATCTTTACATACATACTCATTTGATTTTGACACCTAATCATTCCATTCACAGTAGGTGGGATCTAGTAGACCTTTCAATTTTTTTTTGTTCAACGATTTCCTGACTTGATGGTCTCCTTATCTCCTTCAGGTGCCCACCTTATCTTTTCTAATTATTCAGAGTACATTCCTTTCTCAACACAAACAGAACATCCAGAGCATTGTACCAAACTCATCCTGACTAATCTTTTTATTTTAAGACCTGGTTCTGTTTCAATCTCACAGTTGCTGCCATTTACTGGTAGCTGTGCAGCGAACTGTATCGATGTGTTACCTGAGAGAACCTAAGATTACAGAATTTGTCAGTGTTTGATCTCCACCAATCTCATCAGCAGAAGGCTAAAGGTAGTATTTGACCTGAATATATCTTTAAGCATAAAAATTTTCATTTAATTTACTTCATTTACCTCCACTACCAAACTGTGGCTCAATAGTTGATCTCAGATAATCCCTGAGAAGTGTTTGTAGTAGATAGATCAGTGTCAGTTGCATCTGACCAGGAGTCTGAAAAATAGTTAAATTATGCTGACCTAATTATAAAGTTTTGGGCAGGTGGGTATGCCTGTGTATGAAAAGAGGGCAGCAGTTGCCCCTGTTTAGGCTCTACACATATTTCCTGGGTATCATTGGCATTTGGACATCCTGGTTCAATGAATTGGGTCAGCAATTGATATTCATTGACCTTTGAGCCATAAACTAGGGCAGGCATTAACCTCCAGCTACTGAGCGCTGGCCACAGATGACCTCAGATAGTCCAGTGAGAAAAGTCTGTAGGACTTTATGTGATCACTGTAAAGATGGTTAGTGATAGTTTATTTTGGCTAAACTGAACGTAACTATTCATTTTTACCAGTGTTTCCTCAGTAGCAAATTGGGATAGTAATTGAGCTTTGGACTCGTGACCCTGTTTCCTCAGTAGCAAATTGGGATAGTAATTGAGCTTTGGACTCATGACCCCTGAGCCCAAATGTGGGACATAGAATAGTATTTAAATTTCACATTGTCCCTGAATAATTAACTGAGTGAGTAATTGACCTCATATGAGTCCTTTGAATTGGAAAAGTAAATGACCCTGTTACATCCTAGGCTGCAAAGCAGTGCAGCGACCCAACTGTAGTCTGCATCCATAGTTAACCTCACTTCACTCCACTGCAAGAGGTAGTGACAAGATACGGTCTCTCTCTCACATCTGAATTTTGAGATTTAAATTAGGCTAATGACATCTGAACAGCAAACGGAGGCTGGCAAATACCTGAGGAGAGTTTGAGCACCAAAGCATGCTGGAGCTTAACCTCAAATTTCTACTGACTAGGACATACGGTCTTCAAGTGACTTCTTGTGAACATGAATAGGAAGCTGGACCAGGCAGCTGCAGTTGCTGAGGTCACCCACTACCAGCTCTGTGGTGGGCTGCCTGAGCATTGGCTTGTGGAGTCCCTGTCCCATTCTAATGTCTCATTGCAGCTGCAGACTCAGCATTTCAGTCTTCTGAACTAAGGACTCCCAGAATGCTATTCATAGCTATACATTACCCATTAAAGACATGACTTTTACACAATTCTTGGTAAAAAACAGGCTTAAAGGAAGGCCACAACTTTGATACTGACTTTAGTGGAGCCAGGATTTAAACCCAGACTTCAGTGGCCAAGTAAAATGTCTGCCTACCTAGCCATCTAACCCTCTCTCTGAATCCCTCCTGCTATGTCAAAAACCCCTAAGACCCACTTGGGTTCATAGCTTTTGAGTACTATCAGAACTTCTGAAATGCAAAATGCCATTCATTCTGAAGAAAGAATTCCCAGTGAAGATGCAATAATATCTGAACCAGCATATCTTATTCTGTCCATCCTACAATGTAAGAGTATCAGAATTATTCAGGTGTTTAAAATCCCTCTGTTAGTGTCTAATACACCTTTCAGAATTCAGCCTAAATCTTCATGATTTAATATCATATTAGGTTTCCTACCAAGCCAGACATGAAATTAACTTAATATTAGAATGACGGAAGCATTTGCTATGCAGTTCTGTGCCTTCTGCTTAGAGCACTGAATTATGTTCCATCATGTAGATTCCTCAAAGGTAAATGCAACTTGAGTATTTCTGATAGGATCACTGAGGCTGTTAACTTCCTGGTCCCTTAATTACACAGCAGGTCTAGTCTCTGTAATCTGGCTTGCTTTGGTGCCAGTGGTCATCTTTTGTCAGCTGAAACTGACCCTCTTGGCTTGTGTGGACTTACCTATTTCTCTGGATTGCTTTGATTTCAAGATTCACCAACCTAACAAAACTTTTCTGACCACAGTTGTATTGGGTCTGGCTGAGCCCCACAGTAGTTCTTATACTTATCTGCTTTGCATTGGTAGCTGGAAAGGTGCAATAGCACACCAGTATTTTGGCTATTTTGGCTGCTGTTGAGCAGTGCTTGCACAGCATCAGGGCTGTCTCTCCAACCCTCCATTCCCTGCTCCTCAGCAGGCTGGGGGTGGGCCACATCTTGGGAGGGGACAGCCAGGACAGCTGATCCAAAGTGACCAGTGGAATATTCCATACCTTATAATGTATGCTCAGCAATAAAAACTACGAGAAAGGAGGAGGAAGTGGGACATTTGTTATGTATGATGTTTCTCTTCTAGAGCAACTGCTGGCGTGTACTGACTCCATGCTTCCCAGGAAGTGGCCAGATGTTGCCTGCTAATGGGAAATAGAGAACAACATCTTTCATTTTCCTTTGCTTTTGCATGTGTGACTTTTGCTATTGCTTCATCGAACTGTCCTTATCTTGACCCATAAGGTTTTTTTCACCTTATTTTCTCGTCCCCCTGTTCTGCTGAGGAGAGGACTGTTAGAGCAGCATGGTGGGCACCTGGTGTGCAACAAAGGTCAACCCACCGCAACTGCATATTCTGCATGAGTAAAAATGGTGTTACAGTAATAAACCTGAACCACTGAAAATCTCAGTGGCATCAAGCAAAGATATTGTCCTTTGCTGGTCCTTCATCATTAGCTTAAGGAACTTCTATATATTCCAGCTACATGTATGATGGGTGATACCAGCCAGAAAGGACATTAACAGTACAACTACAATATACAAAATAATAAAACATTCCATTTTTCAAAGAACACTCAAAGAAGCCTCAGCTTCATGCTAACTTACATTTGTTACCTTTCTTTGTATCAGAAATAGAAATGCTTTTCTCTCCTGCATTCCACAATATGCCAAATATTTCACCAGATGCCTTGCATTGTGGGATATGCTTTCACCCAGACAAAAAGAAAAGTTTCTACTTCACGTGCTATTAGAAACTCAAACTCTCATATGTATTATGTACCTGGATAATACCTCCTTGGATGCTTAATGCTTCCTTTGCATTAATAAATTTTGAATTTATGGAACATGGATCATGTTTCCTAGGTGATTCAAGTGTACTCTGATAATATACAAAAGGTAGCCACTGGAAAAGACTCAAGGTCAAAATTAGAAGAATATGCCTGTCCCCAAGTTACACAATTATCTCTTCTCACACACATCATCAGCTCTTGTAGTTTACTCCAATGAGAATTTTACAATCATACGGCATAGATCAAATTACTCTTACTAAAAATTTGCCTGTGCAGAAAGGCCTACTACTGTGCACTAGTGTGTATGGCAGTCTGTGGAGGGGAAAGTTTGGTAAGGGTTGGGATAGAAGACTGGTATTCCCTTGGTGGGTAGAGCTAATGTGATGGAATTTGGCTGGAAGTATGCCAGACTTGCTTTCTTCATTTAGTGGAATTCTAGAATGGAATAGACATTGATCTAAAATTAATAGACTTTCTGGAAAGCTACATAGAGCTCTGATGTTCAAATTAAATTTTTGTAGACACATCTATATTACTATCCTTTAAGTACATAATAGATCATTATGAAGCAAATTGGATAGGCTAAGTATCAGCACAGAATGGATTTGCTGTCTTTTTCCTCTGCACGAATGTGTACACTAATTGGAAACCTTAGGGATCCCAAGAGAGAAGTCAGACAGCTGGCTGTTTACCCTATATGTGCCAGCAAATTTTGGATAATTACTTTCACCTACTTACATTCTCGCTTCCATTTAATTAATTTAATTTTTTTCACATAAATAAATTAACACAATTATTTATGTGAATAAGGATGAAATTGTGCTTTTTGTGGCCTTTAAATGTAACAGTGTTGGTCCAGGTCCATGGAAACACTGAAGACACTAACACAAAAATAGTTTTAAGCTTGGTACTTTTCTCCATCAACTGTGTTTGATTGCTAGGAGGAAGAACTAGAAACCAGCACATCAGGGATGCACAATTTTAAATACTGGGCAGCCATTAAAGGTTTAATGGAATTAATTAAGATTTATTTACTGGACAGACACTATTGGCTGCCATTAGATGGACAACAGGTCTTAGTTTTTTTAGGGCATGGCACCTTAATAAAAGTCTTGCTTTTGCATTATTTTGTAGTTAATGGGATATATATTTCAAGCCTCTAATCCTATAGCCTCCCTTAGCAAGCACAGAAATTCAACGCCAGTCTCCTTTACTTCAGTCTCAGACTATTACTCTTACCTATGAGCTTCATTTTACATGGTCCATACTACCATTCCTCACCTTCTGCTCTCTATCATACACTCTTGTCTTGGTCTTCTGGAGCATGACCTAACTGAAGGACTCCTTTTAGCACTCTTTCCCAAACCTCATTCTCCTCTTACGTAGTTCAGCAACTGTGACCTCACTCCTCAACTTCTGCCCATAAGCTTTCATTCCCTTATCTGGCTCGCTACCTCCCTGCCATGGGATCTAGCCCTGGATCCTATGTGAACATCTGCATCTTGGCCTCAGTCGTAATGATTTGGGCTGACCATAAAGAGGAGTAACAGTGATGAATTTCTGCCTTGTCTTGGGAACATGTACTCCAAAGAACAAACACATGAGGAAGCCGCTGCTCTTTGCTGCTCCATGGTATGTGTTTGAATGCAAACAGGATTGTTTGCTCTTCCTTCATAGAGGTCTAAACTACTGTGCTTTTGTCGATGGGCTGAAACCTCTGTGGTACTTTTGGGAAGGAAGCTGACCACTGTAGCAACATTTTAGCTTTTCTCTCTACTGCCTGTTTTTCTAGAAAGCCAGATGAAAGGTTCAGTAGCCAGAAACCATGTTTGGACTGAAAAAAAAGAATGGAAATCTTAGCAGGCAGCCTGATTTCCTTTGTCTCTTCAGGGCCCTCCCTTGAGATTTCTTTTTTCAGCTGTTTTAGTGAGTGTGCTATCTTCCAGTGCATACCTGCTGTAAGAGCTATAACTCTCATTACAACAAACTCATTACTGTTCTCCTGAGCAAACTGAACCTTGCCTCTCTATCAGGGGAGGAGGCAGAATGACCCACTGGCTCCTGCAAAACAGAAAATAATTTAATATATGACACCACCACCCACCCCAACCCCCACTCCTTTCATTGTTCCATGTGTGACCAAAATATTAAGCAACACATGTATGTGTTTGACAGATATGAAGCAGCCTCTCTATGTTTCTGTGCTCTTTGTAGGACGGTGTATCTCAGAGTCCTTACCACAGGTAGGTCTGCCTACATGACCTTCTTTTTGCTGAACCTCTTAAAGCTGAAAAAACCAGCACATACAGTTCCTCCCAGGACATGAGGGTTAACTTCACTCCACAGGAAACCTGCTTTAATTAGTTAAGCCAAAAACCCTAGTAATACATAGTGGAGCACCCATACATCAATTTTTTAATGAACCTCCTACATGCTTGTTTGCCACATCTCATTGCTTCTTTCTTTCTTTGCCGTCTTTCTTACCCTAAAATTGTTGTAAATGAGGCTTAAGGACCAAGCTGGGCTCTTCATGCATGTAAATCAGGAGTAATACATAGTGTTCTTTGTTTCCTGCTGAAAACCAGTAAAAATCTGATGTGCTCTTCAGCAGAGGTTTCATTTCAATGCTGGGGGAGGCAATTCCTACACTCAGACATTTATAATAGAATAAAGTGAACAAATTGTTCTCTGTTGGTATCTCTGTTTTTTAAGGGTAGGCAAACTAAACAGCCACCTGTTTGCTGAAATAATACAGAGGGCAAAAAAGGACATTTTCCAACAGAAACACATACTATTAACCTCTTGATGTGCCTTGTGTTTATATGGGTGCTAAAATCTTTGATTCTGATTTTTAGGGGTAGGCACATTATTTGCACAGCAATTGCACTTGGTTTCCCAATGCAGCTGCTTATATGACTTTGGACTTGAACTATGAGAAAACTGCATTAATTTTGCAAAGCTCATATCCAGTAGCTTCTTAGCACGGTTTCTATGCAGCACTGTTTCTATAAACAATTACTCCAATATAATGAATTTATTTTTTATTGTTCTTATAAATAAGCAGATTCAATGGCACACACAAAAAAAATTGTCCTACAGCTGGTTACTTGGGAGAAAATACCAACACTCACCTCACTACAACCTCCTTTCAGGTAGTCGTAGAGAGTGATAAGGTCCCTCTGCACAGCCTGCCTGCCCTCATCCAGATCAACACTCCGCTGCAACATGATGTCGTCTGCAGACTTACTGAGGGTGCACTCGATCCCCTTATTCAGACCATTGAAAAAGATATTAATCAGAACTGAGCCCTGAGGAACACCCTTTGTGACCGGCCACCAGCTGCATGTAACTCCACTCACCACCACTCTGGGCTTGGCCATTCATCCACCTTTTTACCCAGTGCAGGGTACACCCATCCAAGCCATGAGCAGCCAGTTTCTCCAGGAGAATGCTGTGGGAGACGGTGTCATAGGCTTTACTAAAGTCTAGGTAGACAATATCCACAGCCTTCCCCTCATCCACTAAGTGGGTCACCTTGTCACAGAAGGAGATCCCTCCCCTCTTCTACTCAGAAAACTGAGATAAAGGGTACAGCAATGACATCTAATTGCAGCATGCAGGGTCCACAATGTGGAAGAAATGATAGACAGTGCTGCTGCCAGCTTTCCAATTAAAATTTGACAGATCTTGTAAGACCACTATTTCCTTTAGTAAGCATCTGTGCTACTAAAAAAAACCCAAAACCCAAACAAACCCCCCAACACCACAACGCCTGCCCAAGCCTCGAAATCCTACAAAAATAAAATTAATTATGGATGTTTACTATCCAACTCAGGAAAAGATAAAAATATATGGAAATTAAATAATAAGAAAGCAAAGGAAATGGGAAGGAAAAAGGAAAAGATCTTTTATTTCCAGCCTTCCAATGTTAGGAAGTTCAGCCTTGCAGTTAGCTACTTTCACCTGAAGCCCAAACTCTTCTTGTCCTGTCAGCCTGATGTTTCATTCAAAGCCATGCTAAGGTGAGTTTTCTGAAGTGGTGATATAGTTACTGTAATAGTGTAAGGAATCAGGTACTTGTATTTTCAGATTAATTTACTTCAGCAACTTTCAACATGGGTCTACAGTTTTTTTTGGAGCAGCTGAAGCTTATTGCTCTGAAATTGATGCATAGCACACAAAATAATTAAATTGCTTATAAAGAGCAGCTGGTAGTGTGAAAAGTCTTTTTTGTATTTTCAGACCTGCATTTCTTACTAGAGCACACCTGAAGCTGAGGATTCAGACACAGTAGTTAAGACAAGTTTAGATGCCCTGTGAGGACAGACATGTAGCTTGAATACAGCTGAGGTCCTAGATGGACTGAGGTTTTGACAGGCTTCTTGATTTTGGTAGCATCTCCAGGGGTCTCTGACTGTCATAGCTTAGCAGCTGTGTCCCAGTAATTCTTGATATTTGGAATAATTACATCCCCTTCCTTTCCATAGAACAGCGGAACTGGTGTTCCCTTCACCTGCAGATTGCACAATAGCTTATAGAGCTGCGTGAATCCTATTCTAAACAATCAGTCACTTCAACTTTCTAAGCTCAAGCTTAGGCAAAAATATTTTCTGTGCATGATACTTTTTGTACCAGTTTAATGAGTACAGAGAGAGCTCTATATACTCACTTCTTGCTATAAATACCCACGGGTTATTAGATACTTACTTAGTTTTCTCTCTTGAATTTTCAATTGCCTGCATTTTACTTCATTATCTAGTGGAAAGTCCAAAAATGCAGCCATTAACTGGTTATTTCTGGCAGTGTGCCCTCTGCTCAAATGACAAGGCACAAAGAGTAGTATCTTTTCATTTTCTCTTACTGTTCTAGGCCATGCTGAACTGGAACATCCCAATAAAAAGAAAGGCTAATTCTCTTCCATCTCAATCCTGAATTCCAGTTCCCACCTAGATGTTGAACTCAGGTTACTAAGAGGAATGGATTAAGGCACAAAGCCCCCATGCTGACTCCATGAAAGCTTTTCTTTGAACCTCTCCATTATTTGAACAGCTCTGTTAACCAAACCTATTATCCTTCCCCCTTGGTTTTCAAGTTGAGAAAGGAAAAGCAACTTCTTTAATGGCCCACAGATTGATGATTAACATTTTACATGTCCCTGCTGGTAAGTAAAAGAACTGCTTTGTGGACAGTGAAAATGCCAGAGAGAAGGAAGCGGGAGTCAACTTATGTTATTAAGTTGTATTGCTTCATTAATCACAATCTTTTTTTATTGCATCGCTCGAAGCCAAATCCATTCTACTTCTTGGAAATGGGTTAGATCAAAACCAAGTGCTCTTAATGCACCTTTGACATCTGGCCTAGCAGCTGGCTATCTGCTAATATTGCTCTTAAGAAATGTCAGGAGCTACATTTACTGTGACCGTTGTAGCCCTTCTGATTTAAGCTACTGTAGACGGCAATGAATTACCTTAAAGGAGCTCCTCTGGAAAGCCCTAAGTTTTATGCTGGACCCCTGCCAGCCTCACTACTTCATGAGTATGAACAATCAGACAATTGAACTGATTTGACTTTGCCACTCCTGGAGTTTCATTGCCTTTAACCTTGGATGTAATGATGGTAATGCCATGCTAAGTGCCTCTCCTACCAGGGGGAATAGGGTTTGTCGGCTCAAGTAGGGCACCCATTCTTGTTAGCTGAAAACTGCGCTGATTTGCAGTGAGAGGGGAAATAGATTGAACATGATTAATACCACTTTGAATGCAGCTTATTTTCTTTCAAGGCTTTTGAAGGTGGGAATTGCCTGTATATACTTCTTTTTTAATTGTAAGTTCATTACTAAACAAGGCTGGGTTTAAGGCTTCCCCCTCCCCCCGCCTTTTTTTTTTTTTCTGTCTTTTTTTTTTTTTTTTTTTTTACGAATTCTTTAATGTCTACTAGAGACTCAATAACATCAGCCTGTAAACCTTGTACCCTCCTGTCTCCAGGCAGAGCAATGATGACTTGGTTTGATTATGGGCTGCATTAAATATGGAGGCAACTGTTCCTCTCTGATGAAGGTGCTGTGAGAGGAGAGTTTTCTTTTCCTAGCAGTAGAAGGGGAAGAAATAAAGAGACGGTCAGTGAAACTGTCCAATCCACATCAGAGAGGAGATATTACAGAGTCTTCAGCTTTCCAGATGCTGTGTTGCCTACTTTCTCTACTAGCCATTTTCCAGTATCCTCTCACCTTGTTATCTGCTTCTGACTGTCTGACTTGGAAAGAAGCTGGGAGATGGGATGAAAACAAAACTGAACAGCAGTTTAACAGTCTTTATGATAACATGGCCCTTCTCAGACTGAAGGCTTTTGACAGAGGTGTCAGCTTCCTCCACAGATGTTATAGTCAGAGGAGGTCATTGTACTCGTCTGTTCTGACCCACAGGAACCACAGACTCCTGCCCAATGCTGCCCACGTTACTGAGCAGAAACTACTGTGCTTGCTGAGGCCTCTGCAGTGACCCGATATGTTCTGGGAGGAGCCTTTCTTGTCATACTGCAACCTAAAAGCGCTGACTGATACTCCCTACCAAATCTCAGTGTGAGAGATGAGGCCTTTGTTTAATGGACCAGCCTGTGAACCATATGTTGTAGGGATCACAATGCATTCACTGCTGCCATTCCCACAATCCATAACACTCAGCAAAGGGGCAGTGGATGCTGGTTACCGGTGAGACCTTAAATGCCTGCAGCTGGACCAGAGACATAATTCTTACATTACAGTTAAAGAGAAGAATGAAAGATGCTTTGGGACAAGTTGGTCCAAAAAGCATGGTTCATCTTTGCCCATGGAGAGAGCAGCTGATGCTGGGGAACATCTCTGAGGCCTGAGGCTTACCAGGGAGAGAGAGGGATGCTGCTGCCTCTGTGAGCTGGATGCAAGTCCAGAAGCTGAGTAGATTTGCTTGCACTGTGATGTGCTCTGATTAGAAGTCCTGCCTGACAGTGGCATGTACAGTGGGATGTGCTGTGGCACAGCGTTATAGTGTGGCAGTGGGCAGTAGGTGGCTTTTGTTGAGAAGGAGGGAGGAATTTCCACAGAAAATGTGCACCTCTTAGGCCTCTTGCTGTTGCGGGAATACACAAATAATGACTCTCAATAGTCTACTGTCACTTATTAAGGACCAATGCATTTTTCAGGCTATTTTACAATACAAGTGGGACCACAATTCTGCAAATACTCATCTGTATCTACTTCCACTTGACAGCTACCCAGATGAGTCCCAGTCACTCACAAAAGGAGCCTCAGGGCAGTTGGAGTTGGCATGGGAATATGATGAAAATATAATAGCGGACTTGACAGTTATCTGCTCCTGTTGGAGTTAAATGGGCAGGACTCACTGTTACTTGGTGGTTCACATTCAATTTAAAGTGAAAAAACACAGAGAGTTAAACCAAATTTTGCTGAGAAGGGAAACTAGGGGACTCTTCTGGACTATTTGGACTGCTGTAGCATGTGAACTAGAGTGCAGGCTCCATCTTCTTCCTGAACATTTTCTCGTTATGTCCCAGTTCGCTGTTAACACCTTGACACTGCTTCACCTCTTTCATGTTCCCCGAAACTTTACTGTCTCCCTATGTCTATGATTTGCTACAGAGACTCGGTACTTTCACTGCATTGTCTATTTCTCATCAACATATTTCAGCACAGCAGCTTTCTGGATGGCAATTCTGCACATATAAATGAGCTCAGTCACCCACAAGATTTTGCAGGAATACAGGCTCTGATTCATTTCACCCATATCCAGTTGGTTAGCATTGTGATTACCCAAAAATGGACATGAAAAACACAGGAAAGGAAGAACAGTGTTGTGACTTACTCAGGAATGCTACACAATCTCCCCGTGGCACTGATGAGCTGATCTGAGAGCTGAGTTACACGGCACACTCAAATTGCTGGTTTCTGAGAACAAAGTGTTAATCTTGGAACTTACCCAGATGTTTCCATGGGGATCCACCCGTGCTACCTAGCATCTGCTGGGGCTGCAGTTTGTGTATGGAGGTATTCAGCCAGATGTGATGGAGAGAATGTTTCTTCTAATGTTTCTTTTGGTTTCAGCTGAGTGATGCTACACAGCCCTATCTTTATGGGCTATCAGGGCTGCAGTTGGAAGTAGGTGACTACGAAAATGACAGAATTATGTAATCTAAAATTCATAATGAGAAGAATTTAACCCAGCTTCAGTGAATGCTGTTTCAAAGCCTTCTGTTTACAGCTCTCTTCCAAGGCTAAAAAGCATTGCCACAGGGACCATAACACAGACCAACACACCGAACAGCTTCTGTTTGACCTGTGGGCTGGAAATTCCTGCTTAAGCTGGAGTTCTCAGTAAGTTAGATCACTGACAAAGAGCCAGCATATGTGATGATGAAAAATAATGAGATAAAAAGTTTCCCACCTGCTCTGAATGTTTCCTTGGCAGCACATCAATCTGCAAGCTGTTTGACCAAAGGCAGATGAGAAACAAAATACAGCAAACAACCTTCATAAGACAGAGGTGTTCTTTCGTTCTCTCTGTACGTTTGTACAGCCAATGTCTGGAGTCTGGACTTCAGTGGTAGTTTTTTAGGCTTAAACAGACTGAAGTTATGCAGAAAATCTTGTGTGCTTTGTAGCAGCTATAAACATATCTAGCTTGCCATTATTTTATTTTTCACTTCAAAATATGTAGCTTTTGTATGCACTTATTAATGTAAAGGTTATAATTATATGATCATTTTCTACCCCCAGTATCATCACTGTCAAGTAATGCTGCTGATTTCAGAGTAACTATGGTTTCATATTCCTATAAAAGGAGTGCTCTTGACTCTAGAATACATCAACTTCTCAATGTTTCATGTGCTGTTTTTCTGCAGTTTGCGTAAAAATGTTCTCTAAGGCAATTCCAGTAAATAAATTGTTACTTTAAAAAAATCTATTTAAAAATAACACAATAGTGGCATTTGAAGCATATGATTGCATGGGTACTTTGTCTACTTAATACTGGAAAAACACAATTTCTAATGGAAAGAAACAGATCGGTCCAATGTGAAGCACTCTCGCCTCCACCTTTTTGCTGGAGACAGGGTTAAATAAATATTTTTACTATAAGTTGATCTTTCCAACAGAGGGTAATGTGTCAGTGACTCTCCCTGTTACAATGCTGCTCCATACTGGAAAGAACATTGCAACAGCCCAAACAGAGCTCCAAGTTCAACACAGAATTGGAAAGAGAAGCTCTTGTGAAACAGCCTAAGTAGATACCGGAAAAAGCTTTTAATGCCCTGAACTCAGCTGCTACAGACCAGCCGTTACATCAAGAGGATCCAGTCCATAAATGTAAAATGGAAGAATTCTCTTGTGCTTTTGATGCAGACACTTGATGGACACATTTTTGGTTACATTTGGTAGAAAATAATGAATTGTATATGGCCATTAAATGACTGAAGAAGTTTAAATGGAACTTCTGTTGTTGGTCTTCTTTGGTGTGCGCTCTGATTCCTAGTCTTTCTACAGAATACCATAAAAAAAACATACTATTGTCTTTTAAATGTAATGAAATAATGCACCAGGTTTATATCAACTTCCATGACCTTTCAATGCAATATTCCTCACAGGAAAACTATGCCCACAACAGAGATTTGTTTTTCATGGAAAGAATACTAGATCTAATAATAATTGATATTTTTTTTTAAAAAAATAATCTTTTGACTGTATATGCCTTTATCAGCACTAGTCACAAATGCCCTCAGTTTTTGGTGGATAACATCTTTGCCTGTGGGCTAAAAGTTCAACACCTTTGAAAGTGCAAAACATATTTTGATTATACTCACCGAGTGTTTTCAAATTAAAAGGAAAATAAAAAATTTAGATTTCTTAACATTTTCAAATGAAAAGAAAAATAACAAATTTAGATTTTTTATTTCATACCAAGATTTTGAATTCTATTCCTTTGGTTCAGTGATGTATAAAAGACATGGTACCTATGCCTTGCTAGTGTTTGGTGGTGTAAACAGTGCACATTTTAGTAGAGCTGGATATCCTTTAGCATGCAGCATTGAAGGTTAGGAGTGATAACTTTAAATCCTGATTTGCAAACAACCACAGCTTCTCAGCATGCTGCTTCAGTGATATGACAGGATTGCAGGATTTTCCCTGAGATACTGGAACAATAACTCACCTCAGAGAGAGGCAGAGTGGATTTCATTAGTAACACAGATGGCAGCAAGGGAATGAGGTAGTCATTGCCAAGACAGTATGGGTTGATTTGATAACATCTGGAAACTCACAGTAAAGATGAAGACAGCGCTTATACCTTAGAAGCGCCAAGAAAAAATAGATATACAGATATCAAATCATCTGCTTGCCTAAAATGACAGGAGTAGTCAATGATCAGAGCCAGCATCCCCAAAGCATGGTGTTTAAACTTGGTGTTCTCATTTTCTGGTACTCCTTTTAGTTAGCTATGTAATAGTATTATGACTTAGTTTGTGGACAGAAAATATTAAGTTCTTAAACATTTTTCTGTAAAGCTTTTGGCTGGTAAAACATTCTGCACTTCTTGAAACTGCTTGGACATTCATGCTACATTCATGCAGTTACTTAAGCATATGTCTAGCTTTAAGCTTATGGAGGAGGTATTGATTTTTTGGATAAGGTATGGGCTTAAAAAGCACACACAAGCTAATGCCACTGACTCTCCAGGGACTCCTCAAAAGCATGACTTCCAACCTCTCTTCTGTTATAAGATGAGAAGGGTAGAGAACAAAATGGGTAAAGGATCTTTAGAAGAGACAGAAATAGAGGAGTGCCCCTGAAATGTACTTCCTTTTTCAAACTACCCTGAAGTACAAGCCAAGGCAGTTCAGCATTCTTAGCAGGCAAATACATGGGCTGAGGAACAAAAGGGAGAAATCTATTCACCTCCATATCTGCTGATGTAGTGGAATGAAGATGGGTTAATTATCATTGATAATATACAGCTGTGGGCTGGCTTCAGGGGCAGCGGGTTGGCCGATGTAGGTAAGGTGCAGCTGTGGCTGGTTAAATGGTTGAGAGCCAATGAAGAAGGAGCAGCCGAGGAAGAAGCAAGAGGAGGGAGAACACGTGCCCTGGATGAGGTGAGACGAGGACAAGGCAGCAGAGGGACTGGCATGAAGAATATGCTGGTATGAGATGGTAAAAGACCTTGTTGCAGCTGGATAGTTTGGAGAGTGCTGTGATGTGCTGAGGGTGTCTGAAGAAGCATGTAGTATGAAGCACTGTGCACAAAACTGTTTTGTAACTTGGCAAGAGAAAATTCAATTCCCTCTTCCTTTTGCTGTGAAAAGATGGGCATGTTGATTAGGGTAGCGTGACCTTTTAAAGAGGGTGAAGGCAGGATAAGCTGTCTCCTAACATTATGACCTCCTCGCCAGCCCTCTTACTTCAATTTTGGTATCACAGCGCTCCTGAATGCACTGCCTCAAGAGAAAATTGGGGTGCCAATTACAAGCTCAGTAAATGAGAAATCTAACTTCTAAGCCAACAGAAAATTTTTACTGGTATGAGACTAATACCAACATGTATTTGCTAAAATGTCACAGTGTTTGGTCATCAGCTGTCACAAGGAAGTAAAGGATGTGCTGAACCTTGCCTGTGTCAGTCACTGAGTCATTTAGAGGAGTGTTGCAAAGCTTATCAACCACTACTTCAATTTTAGTGATGCTGTCTTCATAACTGAATGCATTTTTGAACACCAAAATGCAACAAAAAGAAGGTGACAGAGCATGCAATTTCTGAAGCCCTCTGACAAAGGCTCTTATTAATTAGAAGAAATTTCAGGCCAGATCAGTATTTGTTCAAAATTGCTATTGATTAATTTGTTGAAATGGAAGCATCTTACACACCAGCTTTATTATGACTGGGCTGAATCTGCTGATCATGGAAGCAGTCTCTCAATCTCCATAATGCAGTTACTGTTGTAGCAATTACTTCTAAATCACGGATGATGCCTAATCTGTGTACTTTCACATATGCAAAATTCCAGGCTTTCATATGAAGTATGTGTCATATACTTAAATTCTCTACTGGCACCTAACACCAGCACATAGTTACACTGGAGTTGCCATGGGTTATCCAAAATGTCCATATACTAGGAAGAGGTAGGTGTGAGAGGCCTGAGACCCTGAGGACCAGCAGGAGGAGGTCAGACAAGGTACCCAAGAGCAATGCAAATAGGACCAACACACCTCTCTGGTCAACTGAATTGAGCCTGTACAGGTAGAACATCCAGATGAAAGATTTGCTCAGATTCGTTAAGAATCATAGCTATACACACATTTTTAATGTGTGTCTGTAGGGGGAGAAAATATTTTTGTTAGCCTGTTCAATATAATAGGAATAAAGCCTGCCTGGGATCAAAGTCCCTTTATCAGGACTAATAGAAGCTCTTAAATCTTCTGTAAATCTCACTTCTTTCATATACACAGACCATAAAAGCTACAAAAAACTTGCTGCACAAAAACCAGGAAAGTAAGCAAACGTTTCCCAGGAACAGAAGCACGGCCTGTAACACCAAAATTACAGCTACCTTCCATAATGAACAGGCATTTCACACCTGCAGCAGAATAAATCAGTCTTCGTCCTCCCAGAGCAACCTGCAATCTAGTTTTCAATGGATTTTTTTTCATGATTTCTCTTGGGGGTGGGTGTGGGAAGTGAGGTGAACAGTGGAGGAGGAAGAAAGGAGAGAGGCAGAAAAATTGCTCAGCTGGATTTTGATTTATCCAGTGCAAATGCTGAACTATTTTTAGAATGTTTATCACATCCTAAACAGTTCCTCTCATGAAGATGTTGCTAATCCATCTGTCTTTGAGAAACTGCAAAATGTGCAAAATACATGTAGGAGTAAATCTATTGTGGGCCTGGGCACACTGACATTTGAACTGACATTTAACTGGTACAACAGAGTATTGATGCCCTGTAAGACTTTCATATAACTGTGTTTCAAAATACTGTTCTACTTCTCACAAAGTGTTGGTAACTGTGCTATTTGCCAGTCAGAACCTATTAAAGTTTGGTTTTGTCTTTCAGGAAAATTGGGTATTTTACTAAATTTTTTTTCCTAAACAGACTAGAAAGATAAGGCAGTGTTAAAATATAAAAGAGAGCAAACCAGTATGGAAACACAAAATTTGCTGATATATTTTAAAAATTAATGCTTCTGATTTTCTAACTAAAAAAGATACAGGTTAGTATAAAATGAGTATGTCTCATAGTGACACTACATATTTAAATACCAACAGCATATTTGCAGGATTCCCGGTTTTGCAATATGTAAATACAACAGTCCATTTATTTCATATGGCTAGTAAACCATTCAGCTTCATGATGTCTGAAATATGTTTATATATGAACTCCCTATTACATGTGTCTGAAATTATTTCAGATGGATGTGAAACCTCCAAATGAATCTTAAATATCTAGTACTTGAATATCTAATCATGCTAATCTGCACTTACTGTATCTTAGAACCCAAACTTGCTTGCCTGCATTGTGATGCAAGAAACGTGAACATATAGCTGCCTTTAAGTATATGCATTAATCCTGCTGAAGCCAGTAACACTATAAACATGTGTTTAACAGTTTGCAAAGTGAGGCCTTCAGGTATTGTCTTTTTAAATTTACTTCTTTACATTTAGGGTCCTAAAAATGAAAAGATAGTATCTTTGAAAGGTATTATCTTCAGCTTTGATAGCTAGTGCTTTCTATTCCATCCTTTAGTATAAATTATTACTAGACATACACAAACTTGAAACATATTTGATGTATTTAGAATATATTTTAAATACAGTATCTTCTTTCAAGTAAGATAACCCTCTGTTACATTACTGTGCAGTTTGTCTTCATGCAAGTGTTTGCGTTGTTTTTTCTACTAGCTGAGGCTTGCTCCAAAATAAATAAAGAAATAAATTAATAAACATAACAAATATAACATATTCAAATGTTGTGGCTCTAATTTAAATTGCAAAATACAGGCACTTTTGGTGCGTTGATGGAGTAACATGCTATCCTTAAATCAACAGATTAAGAGAAAAACTGGATTTTTTTTTAGAAAACCTAAACCTACATACTTTTGATGTTTAAGTTTTTGGTTTTACCCTTTTCTCTTGCAGATGCACACACTGTACCTTTTTTTCTGACCGATCCAGGTAGTTTAAAGGGATGGGGGAAAAAAGTCACACAACAGAATTTATTTTCTTATGCATTTTTTTTTTTAATTTTGCATTAAAGAAAGGAACTTCATCAACATTGATTGTCATTTACAGAAAACATTCAAAAATCATGTGTGCATTATTATGGAATGCTAACAGTATTGAACTAATAATTTACAGGACATAAAATAAGACAAAAATCTATTACATTCTAAATTAATATAGAACCGTTTCATTTGACAGGGATGCTGGTCCTACGAAATTCATGATAAATAATAAAACCCTCAACGGTCACTTTCTAAATGAATCAGGCTGTATTTTTACTCACATACACATAAATTAGGTCAGTTATATTAAACAAGGGAGAGAGATCAGAAGAAAATTGCAGATGTAAAAATGCTGGATGAACTCCTGGCTCTGTAGAAGTCAGTGAGGGGTTTTGCTGTTGGTTTCAGTGGAGCCAGATTTTTACCCAGCATGTCATGGTTCCTTTGCGGTTTCACTTTTTGCATCTACAAGCCAGTTAAGATACATCATAATTATTACACAATTAAGCTTAAAAAAAAAAAAAAATCACTGTTGACTCTATGAGGCATTTGATTTTAGAAAGGAATTTTTATTCAGCTTTTGAGAGTGATTAATTTTGAGTGTTGATTGTATTTTATCACACTTCTTGACAGGCAATGCAACTCTTACGTGTTACCAACAGTAGTAAGCATACTTATCAAGTAGCAAACAACACCCCCCCCAAAATTCACATTAAATTGATTTACAACAATATAGCTACAGCCAAGCACCAAATAGCTCAGGGCTTGGAGATCTGGGTCTTAACATCTCATTTCACTCTAACAAAATGAACTGGAAATAGGATAAAAACATTAGATATTTGAAAGTGGGAAGTATATGAAAAATCATTTTCTCTCATAATCCTAAAAGCAAGGAAGCATTTTCAGGGATATTTCAAAAATATTAGAAAGTTTCATTTAAATCTAAATATCTATTTTAATTACGTTTTTCTTTTTTATAAATTGGTAATCATAAAATACTAGCCATTAAAGTCATATCAGGATGCTGGAAAAGCATCCAAATACTTCGCGTGTTATTTATGCTCCTGCCTGTGTTATTATAGCTGTTGATAAACTGGACTTAATTTCTTTTTCTATTATGGTCTTTAAAACGTATTTGGTGAAGGTCAGTTATGGCTTCAGATTACAGCTAATGAGTGACCTGACCTCAAATCTGAATAAGAAATTAAAGGCATACAAAAATATTTTGCTCATTGGAAAGAAGGAAATGTTTCTATTAATAGAATTCATGCCAGAAGGATTCATAAAAGCCATACGCTGTAAAGAATCATTATTTGCTTGAGCAACTTTTCTTCAAATTATATTAGTCAAATGCAGTCTGCAGGTATTAATACAATACTAACTGTACAGACTCACTGGGATCATGTTTCATTGACAGTCCCATCTTTTTTTTTTTTTTTTTTTCTCATTACAAACAGAAGTATACACTAAACATCAATGGCTGGTCAAAAGGCTTTATCTATTACAATCAGTTTCCATAAAAACTGAAGAGTACAATACACTTACAGGAAGCAAGTACATAATTTGCTCTTTGATGTTTTTCCTCTTAAAAAAAATCATTACAAAGTCTTATGCTTAAACAGAGACATAGAAAAAATCAGTGTATTCACTGTCCCAAGTTATTTACAGCAAAAATTACAGAGACAGCATACATAGTATCAGACCTTCCACAAGCATATATTAAAAGTAATTACATTTGAAAAAATATTTTATTTGTCTTCTACATTTCTACAATACATACTCAGGTTTCTTTCTTGTTTTGTTTGTTTAGTTTTTAAGTAACTTTCTTTAGTGTTAATCAGATGAGGCAGAGAGTGCAGCTGGAAAATAAAGGGATTTTGTTGCTGTTCTGATTCTTATTTTATTTATACCATCCACTCATTACAACCACAGTAATTAGTTTAACATGGGAATTATCTCACAGCAATTAGCATAAATCTCAAAATACCCCATGCGTTTGATTTAACTGGGTGTTGATAACAGCTTAGACTTCGGTTGTGCTTTATTTGTGGCCACAAGTACAATCACAGAGCCGCTCCCTGTAGCCTACCAGAGGTCACATTGCAGTCACACAAGAGGCAAAGACTGTCACGGCTAGTTCACTTGCTATGCTACTCAGTGGCTTTTTAATAAGTGCACGAATAAATCCCCATCTACTGCACGAGAATGTGTGGTCCACACTCCGTAGGGTTAAATGATTATTATCATTTCTCACTAACAACAAAACACCTTTTTTGCCTGATTCTGACATTGAAGTGACACATTAAAAAAACACAAATGTAGTGCATCTGAATCTGAATCCCCAAAGTCAACAGCCTAATGTAGTTACTTTGACTTATTAAGCTGTGTGTCTAATCAAGACAAGTATAAGTGCTTTTTTTTAATTTTTTTTTTATTTTTCTTAAAATAAGCTGGTTTTATCTGGAACAGTCTTCAAGGTAAAGCCTGTTCTTTCCTGTTCTTTGTGGTTGACCATCTGGCCCTGCTTGTTTTTCAATGCAGTTGCGTTCTTGTTGTCCAAATAAGGGACCAACGTGATCATAATATTGAAAACTAGGAGACATTTTTTAAATTCTGTTCAGACAGTTTTATATTGAACATACTTTACTGCTGCCAGTGTATAGCCATAAACAAGGGCCGCAGCCTTTTCTTGAAGCACACACATTTTTCTAAACAGCAGTATTTTTGATCACAAAGTAGCAGCTCCATCCAACAAATCCAACAAATATGCAAAAACACAGTGATATCTACATTAGATGAAGTTTTTCTTTATGTTATTGTACAGAAGACCACGTGCAAAGCAAACAATTTCTGCAAGTACAGTTACAAAGAAACACTTATAATTTATTTATTGCTGCTATATTCAATGATGTTTTCTTTCACTCTCCCTACGTGCTGTGCTTGAATTGTGAGGATGATGAAATTATGTAAATGTAGTACGTCACATTACTGAACTCACTGTGAGCAGTATTATCCTCGCTGCCTGCAGTAACACCCAGGAAATATCTCCTTTCCCAGAGTGTTTTGTGCATCACCTTATTCTCTCAGCACGAATGAAATGCAAGGACCATTCAGAGGACACCGACACACCCATCATGTCACTGGACATTCAGGATGCCTTTTTAGGAGAGTTACTGATCTGTGAGCTACCACTGTAGAAATTTTAGGTCTCTTCTTTTCACAATGGCTTTCATCTGCAGACTGAATACCCAAGTGGCTTTTATAGTTAAGTGATCTGCTGCAAACTGTTTCTGGGATGGTAAATTACCGGGGTGTTGGGCTCATTGTTACACAGCCTTACTTGCAGGGACAACACATGCAGTGACAATATAGCTAAGTGAGGACCCTGGGAGGAAGAGGAGGAAAGAGCCTGCTTCCTACCTCCTGGGTGGAGCCTCCCTTGCAGACTGCAGGTAAGGGTCAGCCTTGAGAAAGAACAAAGACTTATATTAGGAGCCCAGAGGAAAAGGAAAAGGAAAGAGAGGCAAAGATCTCTGGCCAGAAGACTGTTCTTTTTAATGGGCAGGTGTCACATGAACAAGAATTTCAGTCACTTGAATGTGGCTCCAGCAACCAGAAAAATTAAAATTTATATTGTAATGGGACAGCTGGTAAATAATATGATTATGAAAACCTTGATGCATAGGGATTTTGGCTTCTCCTTTCCACCTTTTGAAGTTGTCCACCCATCTTCTAGGTGTAGGGAGTTCAGAATATGGAGTTAAAATCTTTATATACCCACTGTAAGAACAGAAGCAATGATCACACTCAGAGCTGAGGAAAGCCTCTTGGCTGGAGACCTGGAATTAACTCAATCACTGGCAATACAGTCCACTGTAATTTGTCTTTCTGTGTGTGTTCTTGTATTGATAGGTCTGTAGAAAACATGTGGTGTAAAGCTAGGGATAAGCAGAAGCGCACCTCAAAATTCTAGGAAATGGAGTATTTTTCCCTAGTGCAGTATAAAACGGGTCATGTTTGCTTGAGGTAAGAAAAGGACTGGTCATGCCATGGAGAAGCATTGCTACAGAGGCCTGGGGGTAGCTATGATTTTGTGCATCCCTGAGAAGAAAGGCTAGCTGTTAGCCACTTTATACTACTTGCTTTTTATACACATTTCTCCATGTGGTAGTTCAGCATACTTGTTGCTGTTGTTGCTGACATACTATTATTTCTTTCACATCTTAACCTTTCTTCTTATACGCCTGCAGTAATTCTGAATATGAGCTCACATTAATGGTACCTAAACTCAGTACCTTTAAACTGCACTTTCTTTTGTCAGTTATCTGAATTCAGTAACTCATACAAAGCTTGCTTGCATTTTGTTTCCAAAAGGACTTTAACATCACAAACTGATGTGTCAGTAGGGCTCCACTGACCGTGAAACAATGAGTGAAGTGAGTCCTGCATCAAGCTGAGGAAATGCTGACAGTGAATTCAGTTTATACCAATGTTATTTCTAATCACTGGCTTGAAAGCCTTGTCTGGGTCATGTTCATTTGGGCAGCTCAACCCGTGCCCTTCAAAGCCTCTAACATTCTCTTCCTTATTATCACTGTTATATTTATATAGCTATTTTTAGTAATGAAACATCCCTGAGTGGCATACAGTGCAACATCTGCATCAAGCAGTGATTGTCATTTACAAAGTGTGAAACTTAAAAGGGAAAGAAGAGGACTAGGTCTCCAATACACTGTTCCTAATGGATGTCAGAGACAGCAGTTAAGTTTCTAGAGCGGAGGCAGAAAGTGCTGGCTGGGACAGGTTGGTAGATGTAAATACACTGTTATTGCCAGGGAAAAGCAAGCTGTTCTGTCTCAGTTTTCCATTTTATATGTGCTCAGGCAAATTTGGACAAAAAACTCTTTCATGTTTCATTTTGATCTTATTGCCCAGTGCTATATTCCTGGGATGTCCAACAGACAATGACTCTGAAAATAGGAACCATCTTCCAGGCTGGGCCCTGGTTCTTCTGGAAACAGCACAATCAGTGCAGAGTCAGGAGGAAGGAGGATGGGGGAACCCGAACATCTTTCAAATGTACTTTGTAGCACAGCTTTAGAGGGGGTGAAAAATGACAATGGGGAAAGGAGCCATCGCCTGCACATCTCTAACTGTGCTGCCTGACTGATTTGTGAAACTGCTGCAGCCTCCGAGCAGCTCCCACAGCCTGGTGGTGGAAGGCTGAGAGGCCAGTGTATGGGACTTGCTTTGCACTCTCTTTGTGTAGAAGTTATGTCAGAAATCCCTGCAAACTATCCCAAAGGGAAATGTACACCTGTGCAAGCTGTCACCATGAAAATGAACAAAGAAAATCAAATAATAAACCTTATCTTCATGGACAGGTCTGGTAGCTGCTCCACCTGGAACACCATAATCTGGCACAAGCACTGAAATAGCATTGGCGGCCCAGGTGCAACAGGAGGAATAAACTGATCCCTGTGAGATGGGAGTTGAAATGAACAATGGAAAGCATGAAGTAAAAGCATTAAAATGCAAGTATGAGAATAACATCTGACTTGTGTTCTGCAAAACTCAAAGGGGACCTCTTTACACCAAGGGTCTCTAACTTTATGAGGGGTTCAGCACCTTCTGTGGGGTGCTGAGATGTCTCCATTTTTAGAGGCTCTAGCTGGAGCTAAGGGAGCCTGACAACTTGCAGAATCAATTCCTAAATGCTGCCTATCACAAACCAATCAAAAAATATACATTGCTTTTGGAAACAAGTTGGCTCAGCTGAGTGCCTTCTATTACCCTTTTTTTCTAGGAATCGCTAAAGCAATCTTTCCATTAAAAGGAAACATGACTCTTGGAATTAATTCTTTACACAAAGAACTGGCAAGAGTGACATCTACACCAAAATCAAGTCTCTGTGGTAGTATAATGAACAGTCTACATCTGCTTCCTCAATGCCAAGGATAATTTAGATCAATGTGGTGGTTGAATTATATGAGAGCAATGCTAGAAGATTCAATACATGCTTTAAATATCCTTTTGTTAAAGATCCTGGCTTAATCAATCGTTAAAAAATGTGTCCCATTTGAAAACCTTGTCACTAAAAAAATAAACAAACATAACCAATTACGACAGAGACCAGATCTGACAAATGCTAGTTTTAGAGATTTCATTGAAGGGCTTCAGATACTACTGTGGACTAATGAAAGCCAAGAAGAAATAAAAGTGTAGTACTAATATTTTCTGAAATGCATTTTGCGAGTGGATTATGCAGTTATTTACTCTAATTCATGCTATTCTATTATTTAAAGTCTATGGATAGCTTCAACATATGAAATCCAGTATCAAGAATTTTAAATTTGGAATATAAATGACTATGTATCAAAACCAACAACAAAAATCCAGCCTGTGTCATGTGATTGTTATTTTTTGTTCTAAACTCAGTTAAAGAAGGGCAACAGAGGTACTACTTTACTTATGTGGTCAATCTCAAATCACAGAAAAACAAATAAAATTTATCAGCCTTAGTTACCACAAATAATGTATGAGAACGTATTTTTATTTTCCAAATAAGCAACAAGGTTATTTGCTCAAATTCTTTAAAAGTAGTAACAAAAACGGAGCAAGCTGTTGATAATTAACCATATTTGAAGATAAAATTTTGGCAATATTTGTACTGTTTGTACAGGCTATTGCCTATCAATGGCAATGAAGATTCTGTATACCAGCATCTTAATGTTTATCAGACAAAGGCAACAATCCATTTTTATTCCAGGAATGGATGCTGCTACCTCTGTGGCCTCTGGCAAATCATTTAACTTCTTTTCCTTCATTTCCACATCTTTAAAAAGAGGCAGTAACCTCATGATTGAAAAGGTCATGAGGTTGCAGTGATTTAAGAATAGTGCTTTAAGGATTAAAACCCCTGTGGATAATGACTAAATAATGTTCTCACTGGTGAGCTCCACTTGGTTACCTTGTCTGAATCATGAGTCAAAAATTCCAAGGACTGATTAGCTTATTTGAAAAGAACAAAACATTTTCAAGGTGTAACATATAATTGTGAAGGACTATTTATAAACACGACAAACCTCTTTATTTATTAGCACTAAGAGCAGTAACGACATATTCTGTATTTCTGTGGGTTGGCTACATATGTAACTATTGATGTACTGAAAACAAGTTTATAAAGGATTTCAAACAAATATATACGTGTGTGTTTGTGTGTTGGAAAAGACAAGGAATACATGAATCCCCTGCAGTTAAAACTGTGCACTTCTAGTGTTCAGTTTGACTTGAATTTTTTCCCAAATAAATTCAAACAAGTAGTACATAAATATAGCTGATTAATGTTTTTTATAATAGAAAAGAGTTGGAGTTTGGGGTCATTTTCATGGATTTGCCAGTAAAAGGGGCTGCAAACAGATAAATCACCTTCTAAGGGAATGCCAGTCTAAGGGTTTAAATGGAATAAAGAAGCATCAAGAGCAATGCTTTATTATGTTAATTGAAGACATTTTAATGTAATCAATGTAGGTCAGAAAATGTGCTCTGAATTTGGAGCAAAAAAGGTATTTTTAACAACTGCTGTTCTGTAAGACTAAGTTTGAAGAGTATGTCATGTTTGCATCAAAATTCTCAGCACAACTAACTTCTGTACAGGTTTTTTCTCTTTTCTTTTTGAAGTTGTAACAGACCTACAGAGAAACATTTAATAGCTGAGAGTTTGAAACTACTCTTGTATCTGATCTGACATTGTTAAAATAGAGCAAACAAATATTGATGTTTCTAGACTGGATTCTGCCATGAAACGTGAACTTGCAAACCAACTGATGGAGGGCAAGGGAAAACTCCACAAAGTACTTGGAATTGCCTGTGAATTATTTGGTCATGCAGAAAAGGGAACAGAAGATTGAGACCAGAGCTGTGTGAGTATGCTGGAAAAACTGGAGGCATTAAGTTGTCACTACAACAGATCAAGTTTCTGCACCCACCCTGGGGCCCACCTGTGTCCCTGTGGGCTCCCTGTGACCCTGCTCTGCCATGAAGCCTGGCAGAAAGTGGGTCCTTTGGCCTCCCTGTCAATGTGCTCATCCTCACCTTGCCTCAGACTGCACTGACTTCTGTGTGATTTGAAATAAGGAAATATATTTGCTCATCATCTTGCCTTCATTTCCTCTCTGCTGCCTGCTTCCTCTTTTCTATTCTACTCCCTCCACTGGGATCTCCGGAGACTTCTCTGAAAAAGCTCATAACGGGTAAAAGTGGTGGTAAGGTCAGGGTGGTAGCAGAAACTGAATCCATCTTCCATAGCTAAAAAGTCTATGTCTTGTATCTCTGGCACAACCCAAATACATTAATCATGACTGCTAATTAAACTTAATTAATCCACAAGATTAAGTCTGTGGCAGCCTTCCACCCCACTTTGTATTTGCCTTTGGTTTTGCAAGCAAATGCACATAAAGTCAGTTCAGAGACAGACAAAAAGAAAGCCCTAATTCTTTGCTCCCTTCCTGAAGTGAATCTAAAATCAACCCTATATATGTGTATATATATACAATTATATACATACAGGTATGTACATACATATATGCATGTGTATGTAACACACATATATGCATGTGTGTAATGGAAACCATCAGTGCCATCTCAATGATGGCTGTGTCAGAAACAGTGATAGCTGTATTTGCCTTCATCACCATAGCCGTTGCTTGCTTTGACTTTCCTCCTCCTTCACCCTCTTCCTCCCTCTGCCGCTACTCTTCAGGGCTACGTTTTAGGCTCCCTATGATTTTCATTGGGTTCACTATGTGTCTTTCCATTGAGTTCAGCAAAAAACCAAGACTTGCAACTACTTTTCAAAGCAGTATATATGAAATAAAATCATGAGTGGAATCAGAAAAATGTACATGTGGGATAGTCTACATTTTTACTCCGTGTTTCAAATACTTCACTGACATCAAGTCCTACGATGTTCACTTCTATATATGCTCTATCCCTGTAACAGGGAGAAAAATTAAAAGAAACTCCTTTTCTTCTCTCCACTAAAATCATCCAGACAAGGCTTTTGCACCATTGATACATTCCTGATGTTTCATTTACAGACTGCACACATGCACTACGTTACACATATCTCAGAAGTGATCCTGTCATTACACATCAGCAACTAATAATTTAACTCTGACTGGCAAAGCAAATCTTGATTGCCCAAAGTAAATCTAATACATTACTTGGAGAGTAAGAAATGCATGACAGCTGGGCTGAGCATCCTTTAAAAGTAGGCATGGGATTTTTAAGCTACAGCATGTATGCATATAATACCTACATATATATATATATTTTTTTTAAAGTATATAGCACATATATATATGTGTGTATTCCATACATGCACCATAATTTCCAAGACAGCTACAAATTTCCACATGCATTAAACTATCTAAAAACATAGAAATAGGCAAGTCTAATAAGTGGAATTTTCTTAAATTATATTTGAACAATAAACAGCAAGAGTAATACTGCAAAGTACTGCTCTATTCTCATGTATATCTACAATAAAATTCTAGGAACAGTTGTCTCCCAAAACATCCCCCAATAAAATAAAATTAAAAAAAAAGATAACACCCAGTGTCCTATATTCGTATATTCATTGTCAGTTCAAAAATTAAAAAAAAGTAAACAAAGAAAAGAGAAAAAAGACATCCCCACTCAGAGTTGCATATTTACATTCTTCAAACTGTAGCGGTGAAAAATAAATCTATTAAGTGCAGGACATTCCTAGTGTTGCAGTAGTGACATTTTTAATAAGTTCTTCATGAAAACATTTCTTTATGTCTTAATAGTGATGCATTCCATGACTACGTGAAAATTCTATTATCCCCTTCACTTGCAGCCAGTCGTAGAGTCTGGATTGAAAAGCTCCTTGTATAATGGAGGAAACAGTGTGTTCACTATATCTGGATGAGACTGCTTAAATACCTGTAGTTTCTCTCCGTGCAAGTTGCAAAGTGCAGTAATGGTTGGTATCTTGGCTATTAACTGTGAGACATTAAAATAAAAAGAAAAGGAAGAGGGAGGAAGCAAACTTAGTATAAATTGCAGTTTCCAAAAGGGACTATGTTAAGATCTTGTTGGGTAACTGAATGCAATACTCTGAACTCCATCAAAACTACACATCCAAAGGACCAGACACTGTTCTTACTGTAAAAGCTCAAAAACAATTGTCCTGGAAATTTTAGGCATGTACCAAAGAAGTATATAGCAAGGAAATGCTTCCAGGGGTATTTTTTTAAGGCAGCCTCATTCTTGCGAGGATACCAATTAAAAAGATTAGTGGTTGAAAAAAAAGCAGACTAAGAGGAACCAGGGGCAAGAGTAAAACAAGACTTACTTCTCCTGTGCATTACCAGTACATAGTGTGCTGCTTTTAACTTACATTAATGTGGCAGTACATGGGGAAATGACTACCAAAAAAAAGCATCACAATCAAGGAGTGCTTGGCTCTTTGTCTTAACAATTTACCTTTGTCAAAGTCTCATCGTCGAGGTGGTTCTTCTGGATCACATGTTGAAGTGCAAAGTAAATCTTTTCCTGAAGCTTCTGGACTTTCCTTGGCTCTATTAACCAGGCTCGATCTGAGAAAAAGGAAAGCAACAGCTAAAGTCAAGAATACACACACATTGGGCACGCTCATGGATGAAAGTGTCCCATGCTGGCAAGCATTCACAGCAATCATAATTCCCGTGAGAAAGGATAGCATGATAATTAAGACATAGTTTCAGAGGCAAAGTATTTTAATCTATTAAAAGATCACCTGAGATTTTAATTACCAGAAACAAAGTGTACAGAAACACAATAGCTCTGCATCTCTTTAAACTGGGATGTTAGAGATAAAGATGGGAGTAGAAATGACACAAGGCACAACCATTTTATCATTTTCTGTTGGTAAAATCGGTGTTCTTCCAACTTCATACTGGCTAGGTGAAAAACATGTGCTATCTCGGTGGCTTAATACATAAATAATAAACATATTGATCAAAACAGTTCTTAGAAAATAATAGAATAGAATTATTTAAAAATTAAAATAAAATATATCTCATTATTTACTAGGATAACATTTAAAGACCAAATATTATATTCTGAATAAAAAGAAATGGCTTCCTGCAAAAGAATTTCTTTAATAATTCAAAAGAATTATGAGCCGTTGCAATGTCTTGAAGTGCAAATTTCTCATTATTTAAAAATGTTCTCTTTTTAAACAACACAAAATAAAAGATTATCTGGGAGAATAACAATTACAGACACAGTCATTTGGAAACCTATGTGGCTTCTACTGAACTCAAACCCTAAGTATAGCAGGTCTTCCTTAAGATCTATATTCTCACAAGTCATAGCTTCTGGACACAAATACTTTGAATGAGAAGCAGCAGACCCCAAGACAATCCCAAAAACATTACAAAGTGTGTTCACAGCATCATTCAACCTTCTGTTCTCCTATGCTGCAAACTTGTTTCTTCCTCCCTCTTTTCCTTAGTCCAGACCAATTCTTGGGTATAGATTTCAGCTTTCAAACACAAAGCAAGAAAATTTCTTTTATCACAGGGCATGAATCTTCATGTGCAAATTGAAAAGTGCAGGAAAATCCCTTCCACTTTCAGAGCTCTTTCACCCACTCCCAGTCACTAAAATAATCCATAGAAATAATATAAATCGATCATTTCAATAAGCATACGTGTCAGAAAGGCTGGAGCTGAATAGTAAGTATTTCCTCACAGAAGGAGCAGGATTCTGTCATTTGTCTGACTGTGGAGAGATGTGTATGAAAAGTGTCCATCAGCAAGTACCGAGAAAAGAGACAAACCCAAACCTCTAGTTACTTAACAGATGACCAGGAAAAGAAAATAATCTTTTTGCAAATCTTAGAGAATCATGCTCCCAGAAGGTAAGCCAATGGATCCTGTGCTACCAGTGGCAACAGAAACAGGATTAGCTGGGAGCACACACAGCCATCTACACAAATAAGCACACAGTAATATTTAGATTTCACAGGGTAGGTGTCAATTTTTATGCTATTGCAAAAACACACTTCTCAATAGTGTTAAATCGAGGCCTATTGTGGCAGACTGGAGCTAAAAAGATTTATCATAGAAAGCAATCCTTAAAGATTTATCTTTCTGTCACAAGAATAAGCTTAAAAATAGACTGAGGCTGTTGGAGGAGAGGTATAATCATTTATCTGTCATGGAGCATGCTGTATATAACAGAAACATTCTTCAGTTCATGACAAGAGCTAGGTGAAACTTTTACAATGGATATTATGTTCATCTTCCAAAATGTGGTTTCTACTCTCTGAAAACCATGTGCAAAATTTGACGGAATTCCCCAGGTACCTCTAGTTATGTTCACAAAAGTACAGGAAAAAGTCAATAGAATCGTGGTGACCCAAAATTCATCTCCCAAAATGTGGTTTCTACCCTCAGGTACCTCTAGTTATGTTCACAAAAGTACAGGAAAAAGTCAATAGAATAGTGGTGATCCATACAGGATATAAGAAGCAGTGGTTCAGTTCCATACTTTTCCTTTTGGGTTTTGAACTTGTGTCTCTTTAAAGTGTACACAGGCCACTAGGCTAGACAATAGTACAGGAAAAAAGATGAGGGGCAACTCTGCTTTTGCAAAAAGAAAGATGGAAAAAAGGAACATGGCCAGCCAGAATTTCAGAAGTAGTGGCACACAGGGGGCAGCTAGGTTAGTGTCTTACCACCTGGCTCTGGCATGTTTGCAGGTGGAGGTGCCTTTGTAACCTTTACTGCACTGCTTCTACAATGTTTTAACCTTTGCAATCAGAAATCAAGTTAAAGACTCACCTCCAAGCAGAGTAGTTAGGTACACCTTAAAGGGGATAATCTGGATTTGTGCTCTGAATCAGGTGGAAAATGGGTTTGACATTGGGCTTTGCAACCTTAAATTTATATTAATGGATGTTCTTAGGTCCCCTTACTCCCTATAGGACGACTCTTGTTTCCTGTAAACTACCCTAAACATTGGGATCAAGGGTTAAAGATCAAGGGTTAAAGAATCACCTTTCAGGATGGTGGCTTCTGTAGAAAAGAAACTTGAATATGAGTACTACTCATAGTATATCATAGAATCTCTGTGTACCTGTATTAGTGGATGGTGCAGATACTTCTGAGAAGCAGTGCTTCATTTTTAATTTTTTACCTATGTTCCCAAGATGAAACACTTTCTTGTGAAGAAACTGGAACATCTATTGTATAAGGAAATTGTTTCTTTTTCTATTGTTAACTATCATTTTGTAGGAAAATAAATGGTAAATTTCAGTGTCAATTCAACCTGTACTGGTTTTCCCTGCCTTCCAACACACAAATTTCACAGCCCAGATGAAACAGGAATTATTTGCACAATCCAAATTTGCATTCTTTTAATGAAAAAGAGATTGCTTTCAGTCATGTACACGCTACTTCAGACCATAATTTATTTCTTATTGTGCCTTCTCTGACTAAACACACACATCCTTACAGACTACAGAAAAAAGCAGTCAGCATGCATCAAGCTGACTTTCCCCTTTTTGTTTTGTTTTGGTTTTTTTTTTTTTTTTTAAAGCAATAGGAGACACTGTGTGTGTCCTCTTCTTGCAAGTAGGAAAAAGCCAACTTGGATGTGAAATGAGGAACTGTGGATTATTGAAATACTTCAGCTTGTAACACCACCTTCAACCCTGAATCTTGATTATAGTGAAGAAAACCTTGGAATTGCCTCTTTATCTGTGCTACTTAGCAGAAACAGAAGCTGCTATTCAGGAGACACCCAGCTTTGAAAGGCTGTATCAGGACTGATGTAGGCCAGGGCTGAAATGCATTATTATAGTTAGTGGAGAAGCTTTTAGAACACATGCCTGCAATACAGCTGGCTCAAAGCCAGAGCTGAATTGCTAGCTTTTTCAGGTGGTTAGTACAGCTGCAGGAAGTAGGAATGAATGTGGATAGAGTGTCCATGACATGAACTTCTGGCGGAACACAAGAGATTTTGGTGCTTTAAAAATTAAAGGGACATATGTAGAATTGCAGAGCTGAATGAGAATTTTGATGTCCACCTAATGTCTACCTGCAGCTAAGCACATTTCATAAATTACTTGATCCAAAATCCATTAAAATCAGTGGGAAACTTTCCATTTGGAAAACTTTCCATTACTGACATAGGTTTTGCCCAGGCCTTAAGGCACAGGACATCCTGAGATACTAGAAACTTTCTGCAACCAAATTTTGTTGAATAGGGCTATTACTTCTTCTACTTTCCGATATTACCTAGAAGACAGAAACATGTTTTCAGTCTGGCTAGAAATTACATAACTGAATTATCTTTCTCCCTACAGACAAGATGCCCCCATCTGATCCACAGTGCTTCGAAGCCAGCTTCAAAATGTCCTTGTTTCCGTCTGTTCAGCTAACTACTAATTTTCTGTTCCTAACTGTAAGAAAATAAACTGAAGAGTGAAAAACCCTCCAGCTGTTACAAAAGACAAATACAGATCCTGCTTACAAGGACCCCAGCACTCTCTTCTTGCTTCCCTTGGCTTCGTAATGTGAAGTCAGCTGGTAACACCAAAAACATCTTCTGCAGTCTCTGTTAACATCTTACTGAAGAACTTCACAGCCCAGACCTCAAACAAATTCCAAGGTTGCCTTCAACTTCCCACTGAGTCAGTTTGCTGAACAGATCACTAACTCAAAGGAGGACCAAGCCCTGCCTGCACATCTCTGTCACGCTCACAGCTTTGGTCTTTTCAGACTGAGGGAGGGCTGATGGACAGGGACCCATCAGTACCTTGCAAATCCCCTGTCCCAGTGGAAGTCAGGGCATCTGGGGGACAGTGCACAGGCATCTCCCACCCCTGCACACACGTGGGACACCTCTGAGGTGGAAATCGTGGCTGTTTTGAGGGTCTTTTCTGGAACATCCTTGCCTATCACCATGAAAAGCCACCAGGTCAGCCAGTGCACCTCAGAGCAGAAGACCGCAAGAACTGCTCAAAGAGAAAACAAAAGAAGTGGAGTCCTTTCAGTAGGTGTCATTAATGATGAAAATGAACAGGTTGACACCATATGTGCTAGTCTAATTCTGCCTAACATAACCTGCACCACAGATGTGCAAAAGGGCAAAGTGACCTAGAGGAAGTATTCAGCAGAACAGGCTAGAAAAATAATTAATGGTGGGATTTTTTGTAAAGGCCTTTCAAGAGGTTACCCTTAATGGGAACTGCCCTGAAGCATGTTTAAAAATCCTACACTAAGCTGTGAGCTTACCTACTACATCACCCTCTGAGTCAATTCAATCACAAACCCCTCTTTTCCGTGGTCAGACAGCCAGCACTCACTGAATGCATGTTTGCCTGTGCAGAGTTATGATATACGAATACATGAAAAAGTATGTTGCTCCTGGAATCACCCTCTCACCTGGAGCTAAATTTGGACAGGATGTCACAGAGATTTTTACTGTTCATGTTCTTATACCCACAGAAACAGCCCACCACAGTTGGGGACTATATAACCTGTTCAGGGCTGTGAGGTTTGAACTCCTGAAAATGCTCGGAGGTACATGCACCTCCTTGAGTACCACGCTTCTCTGTATGTGGTCTGAAGGAGCGCCAGCCTGCACTGCTTGTCTGCACAATCCTGCTCCACCTCTGTTACCCTCATACTTTGGATCTATTTCCAGCATGTGTAATGTCTGACAGCATATCAAAAAGAGAGTGAGGTATATTTGGGTAATTCAGGTATTCTTCCATTGCTTAATACATTGCTTAATACTGCTTAATACAGCTTAAACAGCTGTTCAAGTAGGTAGAAACAGAGGTGGCCAAGGAGGGGGGGAAAAGATCATTGTGGTGTTCGGAATGAAAAAATTACCTGGTGATATTAGAACAGCAGATGAAAACAAGGCAATCTCCTCTTCAGTCAGCTGTAAGGAACATAAATTCTTTGCGAAGTCAAACGCTTCATTCACCAGATCATCAGAACCTGCAGACCACAGAGGACAAAACCAAAGCTAGAAATTTATCAGCTCTTTAACCTGCCATGAAAAGCGCTGCTTCAGTGTCAAAAAAAAGTTGTGAGTAAATATCCATACTTCTCAAACAAGTGCCTTTCATCAGCCATTAAAATTCCACCTACCCCAAAAACGTATCACTAAAACACCCACAGAAGCACAGAAAGTGTCAAGAATTAGGGGCATGACCTGTACAAAAATCATAGAGACATCTTAGAAGAGGGTTTGCTTTTCCCAATGTGGAAATCCCTGCTATTTCTGAACAGATATTAAATCTAAGATATATGAATGACCAGTCCTAAATAACTTTCACAAGTATAGTTTTATTAAATAACAGCACAAATACATATGAAAATTTGTGAAAACATTTGTGTAAACACCAAAATAAATCAACTAATGCACATTGATAAATGCTTTAAATTTGTAAGGTAGTGTTACATTTACCACATGCAAATTAGAAAAATATATACCTATATGATAAATATGAACAGTTGAAGCAAACACCTTCTCTGAGTTAGGTCCTGAATAAATTTCTGATGAAGTATCAGTCTCATGGATGGGGAAAAGATATCCATTTAGCTATTAACATTTCAGGAAGCACTTGATACCATGTTGAGAAATTAAGTAATTGTTTCAATACATGAATCTAAATAAGCTTAAAACTTTTAGACAAAGGAGTATTTTAGGTAAGTCCTTGTCTATATTTTCTAGTAGTTCACCATTTTAGTCCCCTCATTGCAGGGGCTAAAACTGTCTTCTGCAGGACACAATTAGTGGGAGTGATTTGATACATCAAGCATAACTGAACTGTGAAGATAAACTGCTTGGCTCCTGCCATAAACTCGTATTTTACCAAAACTTCATATGGCAGAGTAAGAATTCTATCTGAAAAAAAACCTCATCCTGCCCTTTTTTATCAGAGAAAAACACTTATTACTGCTAGCAGCTAGTGGAGTTATCTTTTTGCTTTTTCAGTTCCAGCCTAGAGATTTAGGGATTCAACATTTACTGGGTATTTTCATTGTGGGTCACTACTTTCAGAAAGACAAATCTGTCACTATGTGGCTTAATGTCATTGGTTGAAAAGAAGATAATCAACATACCCAAGGCTTTAAACATTTGCATCCCTCCATACTTTCCTTCAAACAGAACAGTATTGTTGAGTGGGTTGAAGGCACGGCACATCCTCACCAAAACGACTTCCAAGCAGCCTATCAAACACACAAAAGAGCAAATGTACCACATTATTACAAACCCAGGAAATCTCAAGAAAATGTTTAGGATGACATCAGTTATTAGAAACATCATCAGGAACAGACACTCTTTGAAGGCATCTAGGTGATTTGTCTCTGAATGAGAGAAAAGATATTTCTGTCCACTTTGAGTACAGAAAGGGATAATTTCTGATCCAGCCTAATCACCCTTTCTTTACGTTGATTTTGCCCCAGCAAATTGGAAGCCTGGACTTAATCTAAATTTAGACCAGGCCAAAGATTTTCGATTTGAAATATTTTATCCTGAAAATTAGGTGTTTATTGAAACTCCCTTTCAACAAGTAAAGATTTTTTTTATATATAAAAGCAGCTCCACTCAATATGTATATAAATCCCAGCTTAATTTGGCTGGAGGGGGGAGAACATCACAAAATGTTTTTAGAGAGAGAAAATAAAAGTTAAAGTACTGTCAAGAACACCCTTAAATTAGGTTTTATTTTTGTTTCCCTTGTTTTTGTTTCTGGTTGGGGAATAGCCAGAGGGGCCCTTCTTTTTTTCTCCTTCTCTTTCTCTATTATTTCCTAACTGCAAAAATACACAGTCTGGGAAAATTTTTAAGAAAAATATAACTGAATCCAAATCTCCTGTAAGAGGAACTCTGAATCCGAGGATCCTTTTGCAGACACGCTTTTGGCTGAAAAGTCCTGACTTTCTAATTCCTGCTCAGCATTAACAGCAAAACAGAAAATAAAACCTGACATCTTTATACATGCTGAAGCTAAACAGAGTTGTCTGACAGCACAGTCAAATATAACCATATCTTTCACTGAAGGTGCAGCTGTATCGTTAGCTCTGCCAGCCAATTGAAGGAAGTTACTTGGGTGCGCTGGCACCTGCAGCATTTTCAAAATTAGTGTGAGCTTTAAAAAGTTATGCTACGGCTCCATTTTTCCAGGAGGTTGCCTGTGTGTTCCAAGGGTTTCTGTATCCCTTTCCCTTTGCACCTGTGCCCACCATCTCAATCCTGCCTGACACTGAGCCACAGCCCTCTGTGTACAGTGTTGAATCACACTGGCTTTCAGCCATAACGAAGAGCTCTTTTTTGAAATAAGAAGCGCTTCTTGTGCTTTAACGAGCTGCCTCACACAGCACCCTGCCTTTTACACATGGAGGGAGCAAGAAACTGATATGACAGGGTAAATGGATTTAATTGCCAGTCGCGGTTCACGTGGACATACCATTTTGTTCTGAGTTTGGCAGTGTACTACATAGTCATGATAAATCTTGTCATGATTCTTCTGGAGGACAGAAATTGCTGAGTTCCATGACAGGGAAGGAATCGTTTTTTCCTCTTGCCCTTACAGGCACATATGCACACCCAGGCACGCACAGAGAACGTGGCTGGAGCACACTGCTGTAATCTGCTCTCATTTATTCTGAAACCAACTGGCACCAGCAGGGATTTTCCCCCCTGTGCACTAGCTGGAGGGTATTTCTGTAGTCTCATTAAAAAGATTAGAGATGACCACAGAGGCAGGTCCCGGTGAGCCTGTGTTCGTTTCACTAATGACAAGTGGGGATTTTACAGGGTGGCAGATGACTGCTTCAACGAGCTCAATTTGTGGGGTACTTCCACCACATGTCAGGTTGGAGACTGCAGTTTCTGCAATGACTGTGTGCTTGTGTGTACTTAAAAACCACAACTGACTGTAGAGGGATGGGAATCAGAAGGCAGTAACATGATTAATGTGGAAAAATATAGAGGGGTTCATGTAGTTCATGAAACAGACTGAAATTAGGGTTCCTTCAAAATTGAAATGATCTGCAGAACAAGACAGCAGAGCACATTTCTAATGTGCTGGTTGCTAAACCAGTCTCAAGCCTCTGGTGTTCACCCACCTGACTTAAGAAGGAGAATTTGGTCATTCTGGCAGAGCTCCATGAATCCTGTTATGCGCTTCGCAAACTCCACCACGTACTGGATAGCGTGGGTGATCTGAATGGCACACTGCTGCCACAGAGCTTCTCTGGTCTTCAGGGAAAACACACACAGAGAAAAGCAAAGCAGTGAGCAAATGGGTTCATCAGTCCATTATGTTCTTCAGGTGGCCTTGCAGCAAGGTGCATGCCTCAGACGCCACCCCCAGCCCCAGGCAGAGCTAGTGGCATCTCTGCTTCTCAAGGTACCTGAAGCTTTTCATTGGAAGGTTGTTTTCCCAAGCTGATTGCTGCAGTGATCTGAACTCTGGCATTGCCTCTCCAAAGAGGGAGAATGCATTGTCCAATATTAGAATGTTAATGTAATGTAGGTTTTTGTGCAAGACAGACAAACAGTGGTACAAACAATGCAAACATCCCATAGTACTCTTAAGGAAGAAGTGGCACAGTGCTATGAAGTTATCCAACAGAATATTTTTGCTAGTTTGAAATGCAAAATAGAATAGAATTAAAGTACCATTGCAATCCAAACACCGATTGCATCAAATTTTTGTCTCCTTGACAATAATTTTCCTTGGACTCGCAAATGTGCAAATGTAAACAGATGCTTTTTGTTTGCACGCCACAGCTCTGCAAGCTGTGGTGTGTTTTTACTATTGCTAGTATTGCATAGCCGTTCAGCTTTCAAAGAACAAGCTGGAGTCTCTTCCTGGATCAGCTAATGTGCCAATTGAAATCTGACTGACAAATCATTGCTAGTGATGCTAGTGCAAAAGGCACAAAGATTTTGGTTGACTGGACTGCACCTGAAGAGGTGCCAGTGAGAAATAGCCTGAAATTCACCTGAGGATCACAGTGGTCGAACAAAAATGTAATGTAATGAGATAATTTTGTCACCTAGTTTTGAACAACTTCAATTTAAGGAGTACTTTCAGTTTGACATTACTATCCTCTGTAAGTGACAGATTTTTGTTATTCACATAAAAAGGGGATGCATTTTTAAAATTATAAGGAAACACAGTCAGGTTGTCTTATTTTCTTAAAATCCTTACAACAGAGGATCCAATCCTGATCACATTAAAGTCAACTGAATTTTTGCATGAAGTTTAGACCTGCAATAACAAGCAAAGCATGGGAAGCTGGGTTCCATAACCACGCCCAAGCTTTAACACTAGCAAACATCCCAACATGCTGGAAAGCTGCTGCTTCTTTTTGTGAAGTGTCACTCCCTTGCTTTCAGCAATCAGTTTCTCAAATATATTTAAAAGCCTGTTTTGACCTATATGAAACTCATCAGCATACCCTTGCCAAATACATTGTACTGTTAACAATTCAAATCATAGAGAGCAGAAGAAAAAGCATATTACAGGATTGTACCTTGCTCTGGTAAACCTTGATTTCTTCATAAGTATGGGTTTGCCACGCTAGCTGGTGTAGTTCCTCCATTGTATATTGACATGTCTCCAAATGAGATTTAATGATATTCTGTGCAATTCGATCTGTGAAGAAGAGAATAAAAAACAGCTTGCATGAAACAGTGAGCAGTGATTTGCAATAGCACAATGTTGAAAACATTAAAGTTGTTGGAAGATGCAGATTTTTAAAAAAAAAGGTAAAATCTTTTCTTTCCAATACTACCTTTCTTATTTTTTTGATTTCTGAAGAGGACTGTTGCAAAATGTTTCAGTATTCAACCCAAAGCCAAAAGATGCTCGATAAATAGTGGATCTGCACATTAAAATAATGAATCTTGTGAAGATACTCAGACTCTTTCATTCTGGAGGTGATCTCCATCCTCCCCTCCCCCTGTGTTTACCTAAATGTCATTCGGAGACTCTGGTTACTTCATCACTTCCGTCTGCCCCAAGCCTGTGCCATGCTCTGACTGCTCAACCCTGACATGGGCATTTGAATTACCTTGGGCTGACTCAGAAACAGGTCTCATCTCTTTTTCTGAAGTTAGTTTTCAGCTGGATCAATTTCTGATTTAGCTTGATGAATACAAACATGTAGGCTGGTGGTAACAAGGGGTGATAACTAGAACTAGTATCCTGGGTTTTAGAAGGAGAGATGGAAGAAATAGACCTCACATTTACCTTTAAGTTATTCTGAGATCATAGTCTTAAAAATCACCGTGTAACCACTGTGTAGAATGCTGGATGCAAGGGGAAAAGGAAGCATTCAGTGCTGGCCTGAGATCCCACTGAAAGCAAGAGTAAACTTCTCAGGGAAGTATTTTAAAGTAGATATTTGCCCTTTATACAACTCAAGTAGATTAAAAAGATTTCATAAAAAATACCAGCATGAATTCATTAGCACTGGAAATTGAAATGTCTTGAAATGCTATAGAAATGTGATGATTTCTTATTTTGCAGGTTTGAGACCTGTATGTCTAATGAAGCTCAGTGCTTCAGTCTGAAGACATTGCTTAAACTGAATACCTTTTAAGCAATGGAACAAAGTCGAAGTCGCAGAACCGAACTGAAGCCCTTGCGGCAGAATTGGCATTTGCAGAAAACATGTTTGTCAAAAAAGGAAAGGACACTGACAATGCATTAGCCAAACCTGAATGTGGGAAGTAGAAAGAACTAGGAATGTAATCATTTACTCATTCACATCCTCAACAGTTTTCATATAGTGGGTGGATCTGATGCTTGGAGTCCCAAAATAAAACTGTTTCTTTGGCCTGATGTTGACTGAATTTAAAAACACCACCAAGAAGGAAAGCTGAAAAATGAATGTAAACATGTATATGCTCCCTGCAATCACTGCTATAGGAGTGTTATTTAGAGGAGAGATGCTTGTGCTACTGTCACAGTTAATAAGCCGAGATTCAGTGAAAAGGAACTGAAGAAAACACAAAAGAGTTGCAGGTTTTTGTAGGAACAATAAAACCTGCTCAATTCAATCTTTACAGGTATCTCTTTAAAGGTCAACACTATCTTTAGGTTTCCTGATGGAAGAACTGACTCAGGCATAAAGATAACTAAAAGTGTGTATTAGTGAGTACAGGGATGTACCCATTGTTCTTTTATGGAAGGCTGGATACAAGTCTTAACCCATAATGGTAAGCTGTTGCATTTTATAGTAAAAACCTTACAGATAGATGGGCATATTGGCATAAAGGGATGATGAATTAAAACTGTTTTTAAAAGGATCAACAAAGGTTTATTTGCATTTCTTTAATCAAGAAACCAAGAAAAAAAGAAGTAACCTCCAGTTTTTTTAGAACAAATTTCAGATATTTACTCCCATATTGTTCTATTTAAATTACCGTTTTAACAATATCATCTATCTGGAAACATCCTTAGCCATGGTAAACCTGACTGCAGAAATTAAGCTTAAGCTATAGGGTTTGTCACTTATGTTTCTGGATGGGTTTAACCAGACAGAACTGAGGTGTGGTCAGAGGAACATTTAGGCCTTGTATCTAATACACCAGTAAAAGAAGTATGATTTCAACTTGTTTTGCATGTCTACAGTCTGAATAGTGAAGGATTTTGTTCTCTGCATGCATTGGCTGGTCTTTTTCTCTCTTGTGCTTCCTAGCCTGGCTCTCCTAGCCTCGTATGTGAAAAAAGCTAGAACTATTCACACCCTTTACATAAAGAAATACATACAATAAATACCTCAAATTATTTAATATTACTGCATAGACAGATATTTGAATCACATAAGGTGACCTAGTGCCAACAATCTGAATAGAAGAACTTTTCATTTCACTGACTTCAAAATATACTTGGTTAGCAGTTCTATATTACTGCAGTGATCCTCAACTCCACTCCTCCTACCATGTACTTACCTTAGGACTGAAGAGCTGAGAAGCTCTTCAGTGTTTTGTAGGGATGGCACCCTGTGTTTTACCCCATACATCTTTTCCTTATGTACTTGTGCTTATGTTGAGCTGACATTAAACCCCATTTAGACATGCGAAGGCCTAGGGCAATCACAGCAAGCACCAGTTCCGAATGCTGACATCCAAAGAAGAATCAGGTGCAAGACAGACTTGAAACTCCTGCGCCGCAGGCTAGGCAAGGCTGAGTGTGTGATTGAAAGGGTACATGGGTCTCAGGGGAGGAGGGGACTGCTCATTCAGCATAAGGAGCAGAGGAGGCTGCTTGCGTACACTCAGTGCTGGAGTCCCTGGAAAGAGCTTTATGCAAACATAGCATACACTGGATGTGCAGAGCTGACATGATGCAAAAAGTAAAAGAAATTCAAGCTTGTCTTGGCTTCTCAGATGGTCCAGCAACAGAAGACCCAATGCAGGCAGAGCAAAGAACATCACTCTCAAAGGGTTTCAAAGACCATAGTCCTTTTTTCTGCCATTTTCAGATTTTTGCATCTTTTTGCTAATGAAGCTGGGATCAGTACACAACTCAGCAAATTCCATGCAGAATGCAATTCCTAAACCACTGGGAATAATGTACTGACATCTAACGTAAACCTGTTCTGCCACATGGCTCATGGTACTGTGCTGTACCCAAAATATGATACATTTCTGTGAAACCTGGCAGCTCTGAGGCACTGCTGGTAGTGGAGTTGTTTTAGCAGAACTAGAAAGGAAGGGACAATGAGGGAGGGAAACAAGCAGCTTCAGTGCAGTGGGAGAAGGGCTCTTGCCTCGATGTCTGTGGCCTCAGCCCTATGGAGGTACCCTGCTGGGATGGTGCTCAGCAGCTATTTCCTTCCTGTTCTCCAGGCTAGAGGAGTCCACACGAGTCTTGACTTTTGTTCATTTTGTTTTAAAAAATGTTGAGCCAGAGATTTCAAGGATCCCTTACACTGGAAGCTGCATGGACACAATTAGGAATCCAATTTGGATGGAGTAACAGGACTATAAAAAACAACTCCATTTTTGTGATCTCAATGTGAACTCCATTTCTATTTGAAATGTCGTCAGCCTCCATTTTACATAAGTTACAGTAGGTTTGCAAGGTTTGCTTTATGGAAAGGAAAACAAAAGAGATGATGTAGCCAGTCAGGTGTGAAAATCATAGTCTGCAACATTTTATTTTACAAGCAGCAACTGCTGCAACTGTTGAGTGAAAATTACTAATTCCAATTGAAAGAATTACTGAGTCTTCATGATAGTACACCACCAGAATTATAATAACTAAGGCTGTGAACTGCAGGATTTGTAAAGCTTATCTGCGACAGTATCCAAACAGAAATGTAGACTAGGTGGGTCACTCCTCCCCTTTTGTTTAGATACTGGATTTATCATATTAGGGCTATATGTCTTACTGCATGATGATCACTTGATACTATGTGACACCACAGGGAATCTGAAAGCCACAGCATATCCTGACAGATTGGTTCTGTCTGGGAAACATGGTCCACAGAGAATAACATGTTCCCAGAGTCTGAACTGCAGCATGCACTGTGACATGGAAGTATTTATATTAGATAACGTGGTTCTAAATTTTAAGATTTGTAAGTATTGGTACCTTGAAATTTTTCATGGAAAGCAGAACCCTTTTGTACAAATGCTACGTTTCATTACAAAAAAACACAACAACCAACCAACCAAAAGCAAACCCAGAAAGTCCAGAAAACAGGATTTTCTTCCAGCGAGATAAACCAGAAACAACATACTTAAGAAAACAGTCAATAGTTGTAACCAATACGCGGTCTTTAAAAAACAGAAACACTCTATGAAGATATATCCCGGTATAACCTCTTCTATTTGATTTCTGTCCTGCAGGTATCTGACTAGCTTTCTACAATGGCTCACTATTCTAGCTGTAAAGTCTTGTCCATTCTTAGGGGTGATAAGGAAACCTAGCTATTGTTGGTTGGCACAGCTGGAGAGCAGGAACCCAAGTGGCTGAGCTGGCCTATGTGCCCTGCAGCAGGAGGGAGCCCTGCTCTCCCTGTCACAGCATCTTTGGTACTGCTGGTGGGGCTGTGAAAGGTGCCTGCCAGGTGGGAAGATGAATTACTGGGGATTTCGCAATGCAGCAGTGTAAAAAATGTAAAATGCATAGTAGGAGATGCCCAGCAGAAACTGAAACCTGTACATCAGGAACCTGAAAGATTACCTGTCAAAAAGATTTGTTCTCATTCAGAGAAAAAATTGTGGGTTTCTTGAAAAAAAAATACTCTGTCTGTGTGTGCATGTAATTTTATGGTCTGTGACATGCAACTTGTCAGACAAGATGGCCTCAGTGGCTATCACTATATGGAGCAACAAAAATGTAACGGAAAGGTGTACATGTATAGGCTGTGCAACATGTAAGGGAGCATGGCCGCAGAGTAAATAAACATCTACGGGATGTGCTGCTGGGCTTGTAGCTTGGTGGTTACAAATTAGACTGTCGAGGCCAATACCTGAAAGAAACCACGTGCAAATATTGATGGGAACTGTCCTGAAGCATAATGAGGGATCTCACTGGTGCTAAAAGGATTAAATGAAGCTATCAGGAAAAAGCAGCATCTGAAGGGTGAGATGTGGAATATAGCATATAGACAACAAGGATGAGGAGGACCATGAGACATCAATGCTGTTTTAGCAAAAGAAATGGCTTTTAAATTTGGCCAGGCCTACCTGAAATGACACAGAGAGCAAAAGGACTGGATTCTGTGAGGATGGCCCAGTGAACAGTGAAGTAATCTACACCACAGTTAGTGCAACAAACCCGTCCTGGGTTCCTACAGCCGTGTCAAACATCACTTGTAATTTCCTTTCTGACCCCCAAAAGACGCACCATGAATGTATGAGGGGCCCATCTACTTGGGCTGACTAGCCAGCAACCATCACCTTTTGGGATGAACATGGGCTTGGGTTATGCCTTCTGCCCTTCCCTAAGGTTGTCTGTCTCCTTCGCCTGCTGAGTGGCCTCTTTTCCAAAGCTTGCGGGGACCCAAGCATCTGAGACTGCTGATTTCCTTCATCGAAGCTGGCCAGTAGCTAAAGAAGTATTGGATGGCCCTGACAGAAGGACTGGACAGAGAGCAAGACTGTAAAAGCCCTATTCCATCAGCAAAACAGGCCAAAAGCATATGTTGTATGGGAAGAGCAACAGTGTACAAGCTATACATCTCTTGCATAAACTTGGGACAACAGTTCACAACTTCCAGAGCGGCAAATGTCCTATTCTGTTTCCAGTTTAGGCTACTCTGCTGAGCTCTTCTTTTTTCTTTCTTTTTTTTACCCCCTACTGTAATTTCTTATTTTAGATTTCAGTAGACACCTCATAAAAGGCACTCTCCAAAGGTTATGATATCTCAAACATATATTGCACCAGTGGGTTAGGAGCTGTGTAAATCCTAAGTGCATACAGAAAAATGAACATTGCAACCTAGATAGTATAAATCAGCATAGCACAAACCTGCAGGAGTCTATCATCAGCTGATGAGTCAGTCTTGCTTTTTTCAGACATTTCCATGTGATATTTGGAGTTCTCAAAGTACAACACTGAGGAAAAACTCCATCTTGGGGTCAAGTACAATGCTGGTGAGCATGGGTGTAATAACTCTGTGGACTGTACGCAACATTCACCAGCTCCGAATTTGGCCGGCTAAGTAGAAATTATCCACAGTACTTGGCATTTCTGTTTCCTACAGGCTCTTTAGTTCTTTCATTTGTCTCTCTTTTCTCAGGAGAGACTTAGTTTTTCTCAGCATTCCCTTCTTTTGCACTGGGAACTGAAGAACTTTGAAGCGTGTCTTCTAAAACACTGATAATCATCCTCAATTAAAATGAATAATGAATTTTTAATTTGCCACTTACCCTTAGGATCCAGTTGAGTAGCTAAGAGCTCATCTCAGTTTATATCCTAAGTTGAGCTCTCGCAGGGATCCACTTTGATTTAATGTTGCAGTAACACCACAGCTTTGGCTGGCTGCTGTAAGCATGCATATCAGCTCATGCAACTATCAAAACTCCAGCTAGACATTCTAAATAAAATCCCTGTTCTAGGACCCAAAATAATGCCAAGCTAGTATCAGATCTGTTCTCTAATTCAAGGGTATTATGACTACAAAATGAAAAGTTTTGAAACTGGTTTCATTACACAGATTAGACAGCAGTAGAGGGAGTGACGCAGGGCATTAAGCAGAAGTTGTGGTTGCTGTCAAACATGAATAGTAGGTCCCATTTTTTTAAAATGAACTGGCTGAAAAGTCTGAACTTTTTTCACAGAAAAACAGGAACACTTTTTCCTAAAAAAGTTGCAAAAAAACATCCAATTTTTCATCTGTCCCTGGCATTCTTGATGTCATAATACACAAAAGATTTCCCTTTAAAAAACTGTTAATAGATAGACTAGCAAGTTTTATAACCCCCATTTGTTTAATAAATTTGTAACATTACACAATATGCAGCCTAGGAAGATGATATGAAACATGAAAACACTCATATGAGACTAGAAGCACTTGAATTTAGTTCAGGAATAACCCTCCCTTGTGTTCAAGTTATTGAATGCTTATACTGTCAGGCACAGATTGCACATTGAGTCAACATTATGTGTATGAATTCTGTATTTCCTCTCTCTCCCTTTGAAATAAATCAGTGTTTCATTTGCCTTTCAAAAAAATGCTAATAAATTACAAGAAATGACAATACAATTGAATGAAGTCCTAATCTGAAGAAACCTAGAGGACGGACCCAGAATTCTGTTAAATCCTAGAGGATCCTTATAAACGCTTAAAGGTCTCCACTTAATAATACTTTTCCTGGGTCTCAGCCAATTTAGTAAAAAACGTATATTTTGTACTAATTAGAAATCATTTAGCTGGCAGCAAAAGCACTAACCAAGGCAACAGCTAGAGCTTATGGGACATGGACTCTACAGGCACCATATAATTATCACAAATTTATTGAGATGAGCTGTTTCCTAACTTCTTCCAGCATAGCTTACACAAAGAGCATTTGTTCAATATGAAACCTAGAAATACGCATGGAACAATTGGAATGTTTAGGGTTTTAAACTTGGGTTGGAAGGGTTTGCCCTGTTGTAGCCTGCAAAAGGCTGGAAGAGATTAGATACATATTTTAACAGTTCTTTCACTGTCATAGGCTTGCATTTAGCTTTTAATAAAGGTTTTACGCAATTGAGGTATAGAAATGCTTTAAAAAGTAATAACAAAACATTCTATGATGATTCTGTTTCCCTGTAGTGTCGCAACTCATTTGGATCAAAGTGATGTCAGCCTATAGTGTCAGAAAGTGAAACAATTTGGTTATCATAAGCAATGCCAGAGATTTCACTGATCAAGAGAAAAAATGTCCATGCAGCCAAAAAGGAACACGAGGCAGTGTTCCATGCCTTAATATCTCGCTTTAACTATTCCAGTTTACACGTGACTTTCATCCCTGCAAGACTACTGCACTATAGAAATTGTCTTCTGATAATCAGTTTCAGCATTTGTCTGAGTCCTGTGTCTTGTTGCATTGTATTTTTCCACTAAACACATCCATGTTCCTCTACCATGTGTTTCACTCCAACTTTTTCTCATATCTTTTCACACTTGTATAAAAGAATTGTTGCTGTTCTGTGAAATAAAGTATAAAAAATGAATGGACTGAACAAAGACATCATTACCTATAGAGCTGGGACCAACATCACAAACTGCATAACAAGCAGAATTACATTATTCTCAAGAATAAGGTGGCAAGTAGTGAAAAGCATGAAGTGAGTGATGAAATCTGTCAGACAGAAGGCATGCAGTGTGAAAAAGTGAACTATGGCCTCAGGAAGTAAAACTTAGGATGTTGCCTGTGTACTGAGAAAGAAAAAAAATTGCAATTTTTTACAAAAATTTTTTTACAAAATACCCCCTTCTTTTGGCTTGCCTGTGCCTAATGATTAAAGAACAATCAAACAGAGTTGTCCAGGATGGCAAAGAAATGCAGTACGGACCCCAGATTAATCTCTCAGAAAGTACAAGGGAAGTATGCATGCTGTTGGTGCTGACTGCCCAGAAACAACATACACCAACATTAAAGATAGGGAGCATTTGACACTGAGATGAAGAGGTTGCTTAGATGAGGAAGTAAGCAACGCAGCAAATACTAATTCAAACCACACCCGTTTTTGCAGATAGTATGCCACTTCTGTATACTACAGTGATTCCTAAAGCATCACTGCCTTGCCCTCTCGATTCTCATCTGCAGCACTGTTTGCCTCCTTGCGGGCTGTGTGCGAGACACAGCCCTGCAAGACATCACCCTTCAGATGTCCTGGGCCCTCCGTGCTCTGGCACCTGCTCTGGCCTCTTTTTTCAGTGTTTCTTGCAGAAAGCCAGTTACCATGTCTTCTGCTATTGACACTGCTGCTCTGAAGCATATGATAGGGAATCATCCAGGTGGCTATGCTGGCAACTGGCAGCAACAGCACCCCTCAGTACCCATTATACCATTAGTTTTAAATCGATCTTTTTGTGTGGTTTCTAATCTGACAATATTCACAGCACAGTGTTGTTCTCGAGATGGCTGTTATGGTATATGGCAATATATGTGATGCATGATATGGCATTTCACATGTTTTGACTGCTACAAATAGTTGCTTTCTAACTGCTTTTTGGATTAATGTAATAGAATGAATGTATTTTTTCAAGTTTGGTTATGCAATAAATATTTGTATCTTTTGAGAAAATGAGGAATTTTATATAGTTGCTTTAATGGATTAGAAATGTAGCCCTTTTAAAGAACTAGATTATCATGCATTAGAAATGTAAGACATAGATAAGGTTGTTTTAAAATAATACTTAATGCATGTTTTTAATTCGTGAAAAAATCTGAAAAGTAAGCCAGAAAAACAGATCACAAAACGCTCCCCATCCTCAATCTCAGTTAAAAAATTCCACTGATTTTATTAATTTCGTAGCTTAATTGAGAGCTACTTATATTGTTCAAATAGTTATAACCACAGTTAAGATGGGACTTCATTGTCTTGAGTGCTGCAGGAAAACATGGACAGTAGACAATTTTAGTTTCTTGAAAACATGCATTATATGTCAGAAGTAATTAAACTTCACCTCTTTGTCAAGAGAACTCTTGATTGTATCCCCACTTGCAACACTTATCCCCACAATAAACATAAAAGGCAATATTAAAAATGGCATTTTCTGCAGCATCTATAGTGCACAGTCTTGCAGTGTGATCAGACCCCAGCTAGGAATGCTGCCAATGGTCATCTTCCATAATAATATTGTGATATTACTGGTGGGCCTGCATTTGACATATGAATTGACACAACTGAAAGAGAAGTCAAACTGCTTTCAGAAATAACCAAAAACCTTTACAATTTGCAGGAAAAAACAGTCTGATATGTACTTTTAGGCTATCTACTATATTTTAAAATAGTTTTAAGATTAATTGCTTTACTGTATAAATTTGAACTAGAGTTAGTACAAAACCACATTGTGTCGTGCTTAATGAACTGCTCTGATTTGCGTTAAGTGTAGTCAAGCAGGACTGCCACAGCCAACATGCAACTGATCCAAAGTCCACAAAGTCACTGTGAGGCAGTAGATGCTCAATGACTTGAAAATCACTGAGTGAAAGAAATGGTGCCTAAATATAGTACTTTCTAGAAAACAGTCTTTATTTTCTAAATCTATGTCAAGAGTTGTAACACAAACCCTGACCTGCCTAAGTCTTCTTAAATCAGTACGTGCTAAAATATGCACTTTAGTAAAAGATAACAACATAATCAGTTATTTATGAATATTTGAATCATTTAAACTACTGGCTGGACAGCATAACTCATTAAAGCCTTTACAAAAATCTGTAATTAGGCTGGTTTTGGTCTAAATTCACAAATAGAGTTTACCAATTTGAAAGTGGGAAAATATACAACTAGAAAATGTTACAAATTTTCAAAATTATTACATTTTTCCCAACATGTCTGCCAAATTATTTGTTGATTTTATTGGATGAATTTATTTCTAAATATTTGCTTTGAAAAATCAGAAACTACAATTATAAAAAAACACCCTTTACTTCAGTGTCATTTCAGCTAGAATGCTTCAGCATCATAATGCTCTAATTTATTCCTCCACTTTTCTGCTCATTTTTTATGAAGTTGAAGCATTTCCTGACCGAGCAATGCTGTCAAATTAGTTTTAAATCTTGCCATTCTCTGTTCTCTCCTTGTGTGTATGAAAAGAGGAAAAAAATAATTAGTAAATATAAAAAGCGCAGAAGTTCTAAGTTTTGTCACATGAACTGAAATGAGTACAGAACTGAAATATTAATTTATTCTGATTGTCACCTTTAAATAGGTAATGACGGTAAGATATAGTGCCCTAAGGGTATCTGCTGGGAAGTGCACATGATGCACATTCTCATTGCTCGCTAGATGGCAACATTGCTCTGCTGAAATACAGCTGTGAGGCCATCGGCATCTGCCCTGCAAAATTTGACTCTCACCCTGGTAGGAGGGATATTAAACTAAGGCTTAGAAAAGGAGGTGAGGGAACATTACACAGGACTACAGTCACAAAAACGTCATTTCTGCTTCACTGTGTGGTGGGTCTTGTAAAGGGAACATCAACATAGACGTTAATGTCACCTTAGGTACAGGTTTTAGAGAGTTTATTGCATTTTGAGTCTGATGGTCTCTGCAGTGTCCCTTCAAATAACATCTAATTGATCAATACACATTCAGTAAGCTGTCCATTAACACTCGATTTGGCACAGGGAACAAATCCTGGAGATACAGAGAAGGGAGTTGAATACTACTACTACTACTAATAAAAAATGCTTATCACTTTGGAGAAGTGCTTTTGCAACCTGCAACAAGGCACAGCACCCTTTTTAAAGACATCAGTCTAATTCCGGTATATATGTTGCATATGCAATATATAGTGCTGTGGACATCTATGAACAGTACAGGTGGAAGAATAAACTAAATTCTTCTAAAGTTATTGGATAGACTTCTACTGAAAGGAGTAAAATGTGGGACTGGCTTTCAAATACATCCTCAGCAGAGAAGCTTAGAATGTTTCCAGGTGAAGATCTCTCAGGGTGGGATAGTGAAAGAACTAAATGCTAAGCTCTTGCTTGTATGATATTACAGCAGTGGAAATTCATAAACTTTACAGTGTATAAAGTTGTTCACTGTAGGTCCTGAGATGAATGTACAAAGCCTGCTAAACTAAGGCTTAAATACGCACAGTGTGTTATTTGTGGTTACCAAGGGTTTTTTTCTTTTTTATACCCATCCTGAGCCAGTCTTTAGAACGTTTTGAAGGTTTTGCTTTACTGCCATTTTCCAATCAATGGGTCACAGTCAAAAGAGCTTTGCATTATGGTGGATTTGTTGAGTATGGCAGGTAATGCCTCCGCCAGTTCTCACCATGTGGCTGCCCACCGTAAGATACACACAGCAGAGCAGGGTCAGAGGGGCTGGGGAAAGGGAAGATCAAGACTGATTCTACCAACCTTACTTACTATTTGATTTTAATTTTGGTAGAAACATAAGCTTTCCAAGCCACTGAGTACCTTCAAGCAGTGCTGAGGTTGAAGAAATGCCACGTAAATACACATAAACAACACTTTTTTCTGTAATTACAGAGGCTGAGTTACGTGAACTCCTGTATGCTCCAGTGGTGCCTTATTGACCACCTAAATTCATGCAGCTATAGGGCACTCTTCAATTTGACCTGAAGTGAACCCTTAACCAATCTATTTTCTCCACAACAGTGTTTGCTAATAATTTGTTTCACATCTTTAAGAAATCATAGGCTGGTAATCTCAAATGCAGTCAAGGCAGGGAAGCCTTTCCATTAACTTTTACAGACCAAGATATAAGCCACATATTTTGTGTGGAAAATGCAATGCTCAGCTCACTAAGAGATAATATTATGCACATATATTTAAACAAGAAGGTCTTTAATTTGACCGAGTCTAAAAATAAGCTTTTAACACCTGCTAATTTAAAATCACACTGGGGTGCAAGCATTTATGTCCCTCTGTGGGGCTACCAGGGTGAAGAAATGGAGCTCCCCTCTCCCTTCAGGATTTCCCATGCACCAGCTGACCTCAGCAACTCCCCCTGTGCGGAGAAAGCCATTCTACAAATGACCAAATTCTCGCTTTTGACACAATGAGCAGACTTCACCTCATGGTTTGAGCTCCCACTGTAGCATGAGGAATTTCTGCCTTCCCAGATGTGCAGACAGCACAGTGGTCAGGGAGAAACAGGAGCAGGCTGCAGGGTCCCTGGCAGCGTGCACCCTCAAGCCGTAGGTATGTCCCATGGTGGCAGCATCGCTGGCTGATGTGACATGCCTGGGTCATGCAACCCATGGACAACAGGACAGGTAGAGAAAGAGCCTGCCCAAATCATCTGGTCACCGCATCTGACTTTGTCCTCTGCCCACCCAGCTACAAATCCTGATCAAGGCTCCGATAAGGTGCCTTGAGTTAAGGAGAAAACCACCTCCATTAAAACAAAAAGGACCTGGCTTGCAAATGCAGCTACCGCCAAGCTGAGGCTCCACTCCTCTATGCTTTTTAATAATCTTTGGACTGATTTCTTTATGCTTTGAGTTTCTTTTTGTAACAGGATCTGGAATACTGACCAGGGCTGAGCCTAAGGCACAGTTCTGCCTGATGGGTAACTACCTGATTTTATCCAGCTTTTCACCATTGCAAGCTCTGGCAGTTGCATGATAAATTTGTGTCTGTTTCTGAAACAGCTTTCTTGTACTTAGCCCTCTCTTCCACAGGAGACATTACTTACCCTGCTTCTTACAATGTTCAGATAATGTGCAGTTGTACCCTGGACTATTCAGCTCAATTGGAGAAACATACTAGTACTAAATACGTGTGAAAGAACCCTATATAATTTGTCAGCAGCTGTTTCTCCTACACCTATTTCCTGGTACAGCATTTAGAGATTCTAATAAGCATGCAATGCAGGATAATCTATTATTTTGCTTGCTGTGCCACTGTAATACTATGTGTTGAAACATTTACTATGTAAAAATTTTGAATTCCAAAATGGTTAAGTTGAACAATTTCCATTTCCACTACAAAGTCTACTGTAGATGAAGGTATGTATGTTCAGGAAAAAGAGCACTTTCACATTCAAATTAAAGCACAGAACTGTTGAAGATCAAAGTGGGCCCGACTATTACGATTCTTTTTGGTGGAATTAGAAAATTAACTTGTGAAGAAAAGAATGTAAATGATGTTTAAATTACGTCATAGAGTATCTTGGAAAATTTTATTTTTATAACTGAATCAAATGGACAGGTAAATGAAGACTTGTTATTTGGATTTTTAAGGGAACCTTACTGTTGGATAGCAAGCAAAAAGTAAATAAGGTAATTTATGCAATTGTAGCAAGTTGTTTAGTCAGGTGCAGCAGGGACATTGTTAGAACTTGTTTTACAAGCATTTAACATTTCCATTAATAATCTGAAAGAGGGTTCACAGCATGCTAGTTAAATGAAGAGAATTCTAAACTGAAAATAGTCACAAAGCATCAATGAGGACTGAGACATAATGTAATAGAATCAAAAAAGTTAGAAAAATGAGAAAGAGAAAATAAGATTCAAACTTGGAAATGTGTGGTCAGAGACATCTTAACAGCAGCTGCCCTATACAGGAGATGAGTGAGAAACAAGCAAAGCAGTACACTGAAGGAATAAGCGAACTGGATATTGGTCAGCATGTAATGCAGAAGCTGTGGAGGCTACCTTGATTCTGGACTGCCTGTGGAGAATTCTGTCCCTTGGAGAGCTTACAGCAACTTTTAGGTGCTCAAGGATGGAAGGAAACTCATGCATTCATTTATGAGGAAAAAATTAAGAGGGTTACACTGGAGATCACGTAAGTGGCAACTGAGGTTGTGCTTAAAAAAATACATATATTTGAAGAATATAAAGACCAGAAGTCTGAAACTGAGTCTGGAAATTTGAATCTCATAGAAAGTCTTCAGTGAGGAAAAAACTAACATGACCTGGGATACATAAAGCAATTGTTCAGTGTATCACTAGACAAGGTAGTATAAAGAAATTTCAATTAGGCATGAGGATCAATGCAGTATACGTTTTCCATGTCCTATGTATTCTCTATGATTTCATCTAACAGTTACAGCAGTAACTTCTATTTAACATGAGTTGAGCTTATTCCTAAATCTTGCTGGAGTAAGATACAATGCTGCAATGAAATTTAAGCACACTGTAATATGAAATCAGTGCATCCCAGAGCTTTGACTGCATGACTGCAGCTTTACAGATGGTCCAGCAACCCACTGCAGCATTAAGAGGCATTTTCTGCTTGTCGTTTAACACTGAAAATATTCACCTGTGCACTAACCACAGCATTTTATGGCACATCTCTACAATTTTTCCAGTTGTGTCAGCTCATTTGTTACGTTATCTCTCACTAATACCCTTACCTCGCTGCTGTAGGTGCCACAAATAACATACAGCAGCACTTGGGTAAAATCCTAGCAATTTAAAAGCACCAGTTCCAATTTCAAAAGGAAGAGAGGTAAATCCCAGTACCTGAATTTTACTGTCAGCTCAGAGACAGTCCGTTTGCTATGTGCTGCTCCCTGTGCTCTGGGGTTTCCCCAGCTTTGTGTGCTCCAGAAGGGGAACACTGACCAGATGACACAAAGGATGAAAGACTAGGAAAAGTGGGGTGGGTTTAGTGCTGGCTTGTTTAGGGTTAGGAGAGCAAAAAACTGTGTGAAAATTTAAGAAAGATGCATTATTTCTAAGTGATCCTGCAAGAGACAGAAGTTCAAAGGTTGTCTAAAGCTCCATGAATCAAAAGATCCCATTGACTTCAGTGGGATTCCTTAGCCACTAACATTATAGTCCTGTGGCCACATTCTCTCTTTGCACTCACTTCTGTAACTGAGCACAAACCCTAATTCATGGACTATCAGAATTGTTGTATTTCATTCTGGTACCTCCTCTGAGTGTCTCTGGAACACTTCCCTTTCATACAGCATGCTGCAGTGAAACAGCTCCTATGACTGACTGAATTGCCTCACCTGGTTTGGAGTATTGTGAACTACTGTTGCGGGATTGAGGTTTGCACAAGCCAAGTGTGAGTAATATTCATATGGCCACAAAGGCCAAGAGGGAAGATGGAGCAGTTGTTCCTCACTACTCCTCCATACTGCTGTGCTGTGGGTGTAGGACTTTACTGGGCAGCAGCCTAAGCCAAATGTGATAACCAAACATGTCCCACCAAACAAAGTGGCAGAAAAGCATAACTTTCTCCTGTGCAGTTTGCAGCTAAAGCACACAATTTGTTACACTGCTTCTTGCACGTGAGCATCCATGGGTAGAAAACATGCTACAGATTCCAGCCACACCCTCATTTTTTTTAACTGACAGTAATGACTATGTACGCACTTCCTGCAATGTATGTTGAGTGCATGCCACATCTCCAGGGCTCTCGGCAGGTCTGAGTACACACACATATATATACATCCACGAGGCAGCAAGGCCAGGCCAGAACAATAGATGTGTTTTATGATGTGACACTAATTAATTTGTCTGGGTGCTCTTGAATATAATCTTTTTTTTTCCCTCCTCCTTTCTTTTTAATGAAATTCCATTAATGAAGTGTTACTGTTTGATTATGTTCTCAACCACAACTGACTCAGCATATTTCACTTGTTAAGGTGGGAGGTACCTAATTACTATGCCGATTGTCTTTCATGCTATTCTTTTATAACAGAAGCAATACTTCTAGTTGCACTGGAGAGGTATGACTAGAGGCATTAGATGAACAGAAATCTTCCTTAGAGAAGAACCACCATTAGCCATTGCCTTTCAAACCATCTCATCTCACAGACGGGTCTCTTTGCTACTTTCGGAAGAAGAAATCAAGGGATGGGTTCTCCAAGGCATTCAGGCAGAGGAACAGAACTATCCATGCAACTACATTCAGAGTTTGTGCACCTCATGAATTCAGTGAACTCTCTCTGCATGTACATCAACACACCGGAAGTAGCGAGTCGGTGCTTTTTGACAATAAATACCCTAGAATTCGCTGCCATGGGAGTTCTGCGTGTTGACAAGAAAACAGATGGCTGGCTGAAGAGATCATTTAACCCTGCTAATAATGACCTCATTTGAAACAAGCTCCCCACTACTAATTATCATTGGTTCTGATTGATTCATCACCTGCTTTGATGCTCCTATTTCATAAACAGAACATGAACTGCTGAGTTTAAGAAACCGCATAATTTGCAGATTTTGGTAAAAACTTCATCGATATTGTGTCAATTACTGCCAAAATGATTTTCCTTCCCTTACTCCCTATAGGTGTATGCACATATACACACGTGTGAGCATGTGATTATTGTGCACCTGTACATGGAATGCCTATATAATATTTTAATAAAGACAGTATTGAAATCTAGCTTATATATATATACACATTACACTAGAAGAGTAAGAATTTTCCTTACCTATTTCACTCATGGATATCCCCGGAGCTAATTGCCCATTGTTGAAAGAGCTATAGGTAAACAAGTTTGGTACAGAGGTGAGGTCATAGATAGGTTCCTGCTTTATCTGTTTGATTCCAGTCATGTCTAACCCAGACTGGTCTGGGGAAGGTTGGGCAGAATCCACGTTATAATAACCCTCAGACTTTGGCAGGTCGATGATGTGCCCATTTGAGTAGGTGCTGCCAGTTTCATTATTCAGGTTGCTCAAGCCATTGCTGATGCTGTTGCTGTAAACCCTGGCGAGGGCTTCTGCCTCACCGCTCTGCTGCTGCCGTTGTTCCTGCAGTCGCTGCTGGTGCTTCTGCACTTCAGCATACAAGCTATCCCTCTGCTTTTTGGACATTCTTCCAAACTTCACAGCTGAAAAGCAAAGCATAATGTGAACCACTGTCATCTTTCACTTCTTCTTGATTCCCCTCAACCCCACCTCTCTTTTGATATTTACTTTCAGTGTTACTTTTGCTGTGGAAACTTGTCTTTTTCTGTAGAAATGAGAGAGGATGCAAAGCTTTACATCATATGCATCTCATAAAGGAAAAAGTATTGTGTGCTTGGATTTACAAAGTGACGACAATGGCTCCAATTTGACAGGAGGACCTCAGTTAAGCAACTCACTTCCCACTGTGAATGTTAAAAAGACCATGCATCCTTTTATATCTCTGTGTTCACTGAACAACAACCCAGAGCCATATTAAATGTACAGTCTGTAGATTCATATCCCATATGATTTACCAACTTTCCACAAACCTTTAAACAGTGCACTAACAGGATTAGTACTCTGGGTGAACACAAGCCCTAAAGCCTTATTATCACATCCTTTCAACAGGGTGTTATCTTCACACTTAAAAAAAAATAAAATCTTACAGGTTAGAGTTTGAACCAAGAAGAAAATAACAGATTTGGAGGTAAACAGCACAACTGAATGTCATCTTTTCCACAGAGGAAAGTCTCAGGGATTTACACAACCAATTTACATAATCTCCACGCACAAATCCATGCATTCCTTCTGATGAGAAAGGAAGGAAAACATCAGAGTGCAAACCACTCTCCCCAGGAACAGAGTTCATTACATTGAGATTGAAATTTTAAAAAACGACAGGCTGATTGCTGTGGCAATAGGAGTAGTAAATCCACAGCCTGTATATACAGTGGGTCATAGCTGATTATCTCCACACACTCCTGCCCCCTCATCTTTCTATAAATTCTGACTTTCCACTGGGCTGGATCTTGGGATCTCAGAGCAGAGGTAGCTGTTTATGGCACTCTAAAACAAATGAGGGATACATTCAGCAGAATTTATCAGAGCACAGATAAGAGGACATTGCTCTGGAAATACTGATTTCTACATATTATGAGATGCATTTTCCAATACTGCGTATTTCCAGTCCATCTGCAATTGGGATCAGTTCAGAGTCATTCCATTTATTATAACAGGATGGGCTTGGCTCTCATTTTTGCTACCCCATATTTCAGATATAGCCCTCAAGAAGAGTCTGAGCTTACATATATGGATGAATGTGAAAATCTTCAGTCAGGAGAAAGAACAGCAAAGGAAGAGTGCAATACAAAAAGGCAGTGTCAGAACACCAACGAGCTGGCAGCCTTTTCAATTTATTAACACTTTTTTACACTAAGGGTTTTTTCTTGTTGTAAACCTCAGTTTACTCTCAGCCCTTCACATAGGCTGCAAACTACCTCACACAAACACGACCTGGACCTGGAATCAGTCCACAGTGCATTGCATACCCTTATGGACAATATACAATGACTGTGTTTCAAAAAATGCAACTGTGTATTTTCTTCAAATTTAGGGCCTCAGTAATAAAAACAAACACCCACTGTTTATTCTCATTATATATTCATTAATTGGATTCTCCAGCTGCTGTCAATTAGCATCCTGCCTCTGCATGATAAAAATGGATCTGTTACATGGCTGAGAGGTAAAAATCACATTCAATTTCTCTGGTAAAAAGATCCATACAGCCTATTTAAAACCTGCAAGAGCTCTTAATATCATTAAGTATAAACACCCTTACATAAACAATGAGAGAAGAAAGTGATGCTGTCGGAAGAATCACTCCCTTTGTCTGTATGCAGTGGTCCCTGAATTACAGATTGGGAAGACAGTGCTGTCAGTCACACTAAAATGCCCCTGTAATACCTCAAATCATTGGAATATATTACTTTTGGGAGGAAAGCAGTTACTATTAAATTACTGAAATGTTTCTACTTTAATCTCCTCTGGGAAGAACTGGGAGCTAAAGCATCAAGTAAGCTGCATGCTAGAACCAAAGAGAATTCATGGATTAAAGGCTAGACTGCAAGACTCCTCCCCGAGGGTGGGACTGGTGAGCAGGCTGTTTCACTAAGACAGGAGACACACCGAGGTAGGAAAAGACCTATCACAATCTAAATTTAAAACGAGTTTATAATGTGTGGACCATCTCAAGAAATAACTCTTTGAGTAACTCTCCGTTAATGACTGTTGATTTCAAGCGATACATCTTGTGTAAACTTTCTAATACAGAAAACTTCCAGCAGGCAATCAAAATTAATATAACCTGCCTTGAAAAATAGTTCTTCTCATACTTCCTGACCATTAGAAATATGCCTATGAGATGGAAACCCCCAGCATGAGCAGTGGTGGCTGGGGCAGGTCTGCTCTGGACAGAACACAGCTTGTCACAGCACAGCTTGTAAAGTGTACCAGAGCTCTGCCAGGACCAAAGGATCCTGCTGTTGGATACACTGTGGAGCTTTCCTCTGGCCTGTTGTCCCTTTTCAGTGCTAAACTATGAAACGTTTCTATAGACCCAGACAGGGACAGGGGCAATGTACAAGTAAAAGAAATAGGATTTTTGGCAATGCAAAATACGTGGTCAAGTGCTCTGAGTAAAACAAACAGAAAGCCCTAATGCTATCAAGGTGTAAATTTCTTCTTAACTGCCTATTTACTGTCATAGACCTTTAGAGATCTCAAGGAAAGGGATGCGTTACCACATCAATATTTAATATTAAGATAAATATAATTTAAGAGGTTATCTAAACTAGAATATAAATTCATCTCTCCAGAGGTGACCTTTTTGTGCTTTTGATCAGAACCACACGTTTCACTTCTGACTCTTTCTGCCCCAAACTAATACTTCTCTCCATTTTGTGATTTGCCCACCCTCCCCATGAAAACAGCCTCCTTTGTTAACTGGATGGCAAAGATCTGTCTCTCACAGTGCATGCATTACAAAGCAAGGAGCTTCTCCTCTCTTTTCCAGAAATCTACAGAGAGTTTAAGTCAGCAGTGAAGAATTGTTTCAAAGGGTTTAGGAGTGAAGCAGGAACCTGACTCCTTACCATCTCGAGACATTCCCAGGGCAAGACATTTCTGCAGTCGGCAGTGTTGGCAACGATTTCTGTTGGTTCTGTCAATTAAACAGTTTCTCTGCCTTGGGCAGGAGTAGGAGGCATTGTTCTGCTGACTCCTCCGAAAGAATCCCTAGAGGCAAGAAAGCAAGAGAGACAGAGTATTACCATGTGCATATACATGCACGCATGCGCGCGCACGCACACACACACACACAGAGAACCACACAACTGACTCTGATAAACTCTTTTTTAGTGCAATGCTGCTTATGCTATGGCCTTGCAGACGTGTTGGCCTTGTATAGTGAAATTAATGAACATTTACTTATAATGAGAATTGTGCTTTATTCTGTAAAGAATGTAATTCTACTTCATTAAAAAGCAAACAATAATGTTACAGAATGCATTCTTGTTGTGAAATAATTAACATGTATCATCTAACGCTTGCTCCAAATAGACGAAAAGCTTGTCAGCATTTGTAAACAGATGACTTAGAAGTACTTGCTCTATTTTCTTCCTTTAATGAAAGAGACTGGTAATAACCAGCACTGGCTATGCATAGCATTAGAAGCTGAAGTCTGCTGTTCAATTTAACCGGGCAAATGTTGATCTGATCTGGAGGGATCATACACTTCAGGAGCGAAAAGTAATTCAAATTCAGGCACCACAAAAGCACTAGGATTTGATGACTGTATCAAGTAAAGCCAACACACAAAGGGGAAAGCAACACCTTCAGACACTGCCATGAGAAAGTAATGACATTTTCCATTTCAGTGGAATATAACATTATCCATTTTATCTATGTAAAAATTTCTAGATATTCTATCTCTTAGAAGGTTTCTTTTCTGGCCAGTTGTGGGTTGTTTGGCTGAAGATCAGAGAGCTAAAGGAGCATATTAACCCATACCTAAGGCCTTACGAGCTCCCAGCTGCTGTGAACAACACCAAGATCCTCTTATGGTAGAAGTGACATGAAATGGCAGAGGTGACAAGAGGAATGAAACTAGGGGGTTAGGATTAAAGAGAGAAAGAGAAAGAGAAGGCATTTAATGATATTCTTGTCTTTCCTGTAAAATAAAGGACAGAAGGAACAGCAAGTTCAGACAAAGAGGAACAAAAAAGAGCAGTTTCTTGACCACTTTGGCATCTTTAAATGCAGGCATCTGCAGGGTTGTGTGGAGGGAAAGCTGAAGGATAGCCTAGCCACCGCAGGAAGCTGTGAGGAGGAAAAGGGCACAAAGCATCATTACTGAAGCTACCCTAGTCACCATAAGTGATGCCAAAGTGATTGTATCTTTCTGGGCTGGTTTGCAAACAGCTCTGAATGGAGCCAGAAAGCAAGAAGTGACTTCATTTTTCAGGCAAAGCCAGTGTTATCTCTTCACAGGCTGACAGACAGTAATACCAAGCAATGGAAATCATGACAGACTTGTTTTGAGGGAACAAGAGTGAGGAAGCAATAAGGTGACAGCGTCACAGGGCTAAATTCGCTTGCTACAGGTATTGCTTGAATTCTCATTCAAGTCCTGGTGAACCTGATGAGGATGGTGTGGGGTGTCAGAAAGAACAGGTGACAGGTGTGGTGTTCCACCAAGGACACCCGGCAGTGCTAGTTCCTGAGGTCAAGCATAAAGAGACTCACTTCATCTAGCCTGTGCTAGATGTGGTTTTATTATAATTTTTTAAAATACATTATGGTATACCTAAAAACTAACCTAAGTTTAGTGATTTGCACCTTTGAGAACATGGATGTCCTTTAAGCGGAACTCTCAGAAAAATCTGGTGGGGACTTATCTGATTCTGGTTGAGCAGTATTTTCCTGAAACTGTGGAGGTGAGTTTAATTTAAGGATAAATGAATGCTAATTGCAGATACTTCTATTATATTTGCTGAACTTTACAGCCAATTTTGTTTCTGACATGGGAAAAGATTTTCTGTTTAAAGGTTTAGATTTTAGCAGCTCCCTTGTGGATATGGATTTGAGAGAACAAATTAACTAAATAACATTAAAAAAACCCACATAACCATCTAGCATTGACTATGCCTTATCCTCTAGTGCTGTTTTTTCCTGTTAAGGCTGATCTCATCTCAGAAGAATTTGTTTGTTCCTTCTTTACTCCTCTTATGAAAAAATCAAGGGTTACATAATAAAATTAACCTATAGTAGGTAATTTATCTTTCCAAGCAGACTTTTGTAGTCTCTAAATGTTGTCTTACAAAGTACAGACAAACCTTTCATTTAATTTTTAGAGGATCTTTATATAATATTGGCTATATTTACGGAGAATAATTCCATTTGGGACTAGGAGGATGCAGTTCATTACTGCCATGCTACGAACTTTAAGACAGGTTTCCCAGTATTTCCAGCACTGACAATAAGTCTTTCTGCATCTTGAACAAGTCACTTTATCCATCACTGAAAGTCTGAGAAGGGAAACGGTCACGTGAACTACTGTCTAAATAATGACAGAGTGGTAGCAAGTACTTTGCTCTGGGGGTGGGCTACAGAGATGATAAAAGGCTTCTCAGCAAAAGAAGGAGCCACAGAGACAGATGGGATGGAAACTTGTCTTCAGGTTTCAGCCTTTCAGTGACGACAGTGTTAGAGACATCATTTTCTTCAGTGGCTCTAGCAGGTTACTCAGTGTATGCAGACATGCACAGGAAACAGCAGTAATATTTATGATGCCCCTTAGGCAGTTATAATATGCATTTGCAGTGCATAGCTAAAGTAGGGGCACAAAGTTAAAGGATTTCCTCTCCCTTGAAGACTGTAGCACCACTAATGGTGGTACAATCCTTGGATGCTGTGTCCTGAGTTGCTGTGGCTGCCTGGTGCCTGGCTCAATACGTGTGCATGCTTATAGAGTGGTTCTCGCCTCTTTCTTCCACATATGGTCTCCCTTTTAATTAATTCAGGTTTCTCACACTTTCAGACAAAAGGAGCCAGAAATTACCAGTTATTAGTATGTGGGCTGAGGAAACAGTTATCTACTTGCTGGGCAACGAAGAGCAGAGTCTCCCTTCTGGAGACACTTAACCTTAAAAGAGAGATTTGACACACTGAGGTGCCTCCCATTGGACCTGATGTGAAAACACATCTTTTTTTGTAACAGGCTCACAAAACAAGATTAGACTAATTGATCTCATACTGCAATACTGGCACAAAAGCAATAGGGTTAAAACTGTCGTAAGTGGAAGAGAAGCTCTTTATCTCAATAAGCAGTCTATACACAGAGCTGAGGGGTATCATCTCCTCTTGAGGCACACACAAAAGCCAGCATTAACCCTAATCACATCTACAGGAGACTTTACCCCTAACTGCTCTGTGGGCACTGAGTACTAAGACAAGATGCTGGGTTTTTTGCTTAAAGCATTTTCCTTTTGTAGCTTTTGTGTCAATTTTGAAGTATCAGATCAATTAGTCTAATCTTGTTTCATGTGATCATCATAAAAAGAAGCTTGTTTCTAGTCCAGTGTCACAGTAATACAGTGACACATTGTGGGTTTTTCCGTTTACAATTGTTAAAGTTTCTGAAAGAAATCTGATCTTTGACAATCTATTGCTTCTCAAGGCGTTGGCATTAAAAGCTTTCTTCTAGGAATGGGTGCACCCAAATTTTCAGATGTTGTAAAATTTTGTAAAACATTAAGTAAATACAGACTGGCCATTTCACTCTACAAACATGCACCCACTTTCAAATGTACCAGTTTGTGTGCTTCCACATAGACGAAATCAGAGAGGCTACCTTTCCATCTTTGCAATTTCGCATTTACAGTCAGAGCTGAAGTACCAACATGTAGTATGAAACTCTGGTTTTTCACAAGTAATGATGTACTTCCTTAGATAATAAAATCACAGAGTATTTTTGAAGTTGAAAACTGAAGCCTTTCTTCTCTTGGCTTGGGGTCTGATTTGTGTTATTTGAATTAAAGCCTGGAATAATAAGTTAATATGACTAAGCAACACAGAAGGGTTATTTCCTTCTTTTTCCTTAACTTCCAGTTCACAGCTATTGCCCTGTGCTGGAGCCTATAAGGCAGAAGACAAAGGATCCTTTTAGACTACTCACAATGTAAGACTTTTATTTTTTCTTTTGGAGATTACAATTTGGTCTGCAGAGAATATAAAGGGGATAAAATAGGACCCAACTGTCACCTGTAAGCTTTTAAGAGGTTGAACTGAGATACCGCGCCAACTTTTAATGCTACACAGTTGTGTAGGAAACAAGATAAGAAATCCTTCTCTCAAGCTGATTTAAGGTAGAACAGGTGTGACTTACAGTTGCCAGCCTCTGTATCAGCACTTACACTGTTTTGGATGTGACTGATTCATGTTTTAAACAAGGAGGTAACTGTAAAGACTATTTGATGAAAAGGAAAGCAACTAGTAAAATTAGGCATGAAATGTATCTCTATCAGCAGCTGGCTTTACAGCCTTTGGCACCACTTGCTTGAAAGCGTGTAAGAGTATATTATTGTACAGAGATGCCTGAGGCTAATGCAGATGCTGATGACTGTGCTGTACTAAAATCTCATACCTTGCAGCCTTCACATGTGATGACTCCATAGTGTATTCCAGAGGACTTATCACCACAGATTTTGCATGGTATCACTTCAATTTGTGCTGAAAAAGAAAACAAGAGAAATATTTTGAGTACATAATTCTATTTCATGTCTGTCTTTCTCAAATGGAGATCTTAAATACTGGAGCTAGACAGCAGATAACCTGCTCACCCCCTAACAATAAAAGACTGCTTTCTTTTGTACTGCATGTTTCTGAATGCTTTGATTTGGCAAGTTTTAATTGCTTCACATTATGTAGTTTCTACCATACCCCACAAAACTCAACAACAATTTAAGATATCTCATGATTAGCAAGGTTTTCCTCATATTCTCCTTTTTTGCTTTTTACTGGTTAGTTCCATCATCATTATTGCTAGTAACAGTCATTAGGGGTCCTAAATAATTCTCTAGATCATTCATGCTTACACATTTCACACATTCACAACTTTTCACTTTGCTGAGGCAGAATTACATGGTATGTTTCGATGCATTTTTCAAAGCAGTTGAGGTGATGAAGTTTTCACATCCTTCAGATTATGGCTTCAAAATACACAAAAATACCAATTCCACCGGCAGAGATGGGCTTGCAAATGATTGCTTAACTTCTCCTCTTCACGCTATTTGTTTCAGCACCAGATTATGCACAGGCAAGGCCCACAGACTGAGTTTAAGTAGCCAGTGGCTGGGTGCTGGGAGAGGCAGGTACTATCTGAAAATGTTTGAGTATGGATATGCTTCAGATCCTTTTATAAAATTAATGGTCATTTACTTCAGAGAAGGAGAACATATTTCACTGTCTTCCATATCTTTTTTTCTAATTTTTATTTTTTTTTTGCTAACACAGCTGTTTGGTTCCCTGAAATCCTTTGAATACTGTGTGTGTTTCCTTTGACAATACTGTAAGAGCACACAGTATGAAGCGTAGGGGAAGACTGTGCCTTTATTGTAGCCAGACGTGTTGCAAGAAATAGAAAACCTATATTCATTCTCTTTCATTGTTTTCTTATGTGGGATGCACGTCTCCCTGCAACTCTCCGACCACTTGGAAGCAGCAACATACTTGGTAAGGATCAGTGCTCCTGGCAGGTATCCTGCCTTCGTGCTCAGGGCAACAATAGCAGCAGTTCTCTGCAACATGTCACTCATCAAGTACTTGGGTAGCAAAGCTGAGAGCTTGTGTAGTAGAGCTACTCTGAGCACAAGGATTGCTAACTGTTAGTACTTTAACTGGACACGTTCAACTCCAAAATTGATTAGGAGATAGGGAAACAAGATTATTGTCCAGATGCTCATTCTAAGAAAAGCATCCCATTTCAAACATGTGGGCAGCTGAAAAGGTTATAAATGCTGAAGAAAAATAAGCACTTAAAAATGACTGCACGTTGTAAGTAAGCACTAAGCACACTTGTATGGTGGATGCGGTGACAATGTAAAGGTGTATTCTGGATTTTGCCCTGTTTCCACCTATGGTTGCCATTTATCACTCTTAGCAGAAACCAGGAGTCTCTTACAAGTTACCTTCCTACCACCATGTGGTTAAACAGCCAAAACTCAAACTGTGTCCCGCAGAGCCATCACACTTCCCACTGAAGGGTGCATTGCATCCCCTATTCCCCTAGCCCCCTACTTAAGGTAGAAGCTTAGCAGGGTAAACTCCACAAGGTGAATTCTAGCAGGCCCTCTTCTCTGGCAAGTCAAGTAACTATTTCCTTGGGACATGGTATTCCAAAGAAACCAGGGAAGAAGGACATTCATGGATGGCTAAAGAGTTCCCACTGTGAGCTCAGGTTCCTGAGATACTGTCTCTGATCAAGCAGATGTTTAGGCAAGGCTTAGGCAAGCAAACCATCTTTTATACTGCTTGTAATCCAGGAGGGATAGAATTAATTTTATTGTAGGAAATAGCAATTTGTTGTTAATATGTTCTGGATGGAGACAACCCAGAACCAAAACCTTGCCTGTCTTTGTACTTAAGAAAGTTCATATCTAGAAATAAAATTTCCTGTGCCATCCACAATTTCTGGATTAGCTTCTGTATCCATTTTGGTTTTGTGAACTAGGTGGTGGTAGTTTCTTTCCCTTCTTACGAAACTAATACTCATTAGCCATCCTGGCATGACAGATGCATAAAAAAGAAGGCAATTCCTTATAGAAAAGCATCTGCAGTTCCTTGGCAATTTTGCCAGGTTGATCCTGCTCAAAAATTCCTATGCCTTATCCCCACTGAGATAATTAAAACATTTGAACACGCACCCCCAGGTATTGCTGTTTGAGAGGCTAGTTTGAGTAATTGCTCACACGTCTCTGCTTGAGAGTCATGTGGAGGGAGCAAGCTTAGCTCTGGGACCACATGCTGCTTTGTGCTGACAAGTCACAAAGACATATGTCAATGTCAGAGGCAGGAACTACAGTGGGAATGTGAGGACATCTTCAGGAAAAGACAAGACAAAGGAAGTAAAAAAAACCCCACCCAAATAATATGAAGGTACTTTTAATGTGACTTGCATATATAGTTTGTACTGTGATAGGAACAGACAGAAGAATTGATCCTGTGGCACTCGTTGCATTTAGCACAGTACTTGTTACTGTGAGTGATCAATAATTCCATGCATGACGTGCAATTACAAGCACTGTGCTCATGGTAAATATTTGTGGTCACTAAATGCTAAGGCTCCATGTTTCAATTAATATTAAATAAATACTTGCAACTTGCAACTCACCAGTTAATTTAAACCCTTATTCAAAGCTAACCGTTCTATAAATTAGTAAACACAGGATGTCTAGGAAATTGCTACCATGGCTCCTTAGACAGCTCACAGAAAAGGCAGCATCTTTAGGACACAGAAGGCATTTGAAGAAGTTTGGAAAAACAGACTCTGCTACTGTCTCCTAGGCATTTCATTTTGCTCATAAGACAGCACAACAATTTAAGGATTCACAACAGAAAACTTGAGTCATTAATTGTACAGGCCAGATGAAAAAGAAGCCACTGTATTCCCAGAAACCTCTTGAATTACTGTAATTAACACCCAGTGTACCAGGTTTCTTTTGCAGATTTAATGATTGTCAGAGCTACTACACCTTTTTCACACCGTATCTTTGTTCAGCCACCCATAATTTTATGTTGTTTTTCTTCTTACATTCTCCTTTTAGACCAACAGTTTAGGGACTTATATATCCTATCTCTCTTTACAGCTATGCTAAAATAAGCAGCCAGCTTTTGAATTCCTTACAAGTACAAAACCCATTGATTCAGAACCACTTCCTGAATATTGAGGCAAAAATGGAATGAACCAATAGTGGAGTTGCCACAGTGATAACTTTCGGCAGCACAGGAACAGAACTTCTTTTCTCCCAGTGTAATAAACAGAGGAAGGAATAACAGCAAAACTACTTACCTCCACTTTGAAAGTCCTTCCCCTTGCCTTTTTACCTATAAACTTTAATAATGTGAATAAGAATAATGGCTCCTGCCTCTTTTCAAGCAATAACACAGGTCTCAGCTGTCCATCTGTCAAATTTTTCAATAAGCACATTCAGTTTTCATCCTGTCCTGACATGTATCACTCAATAAACCTGGAAAACTCAATCACTGCAAAACCACCATCACCCTGATGTCTAACAAAACATTTATAATGTTTCAATGCATGCTGCATTGTGATTGCTCGTTATCACTAACTGTAACTTCTGTCATCAGTACCACAGTGTCATCCCATCTCTCTGTGGTATTAATCTCTTATTTTATACTTAAGTTTTAAAGTTCTTTAGGTCTGGGAACTGCCTCTAGTTTTATATGGCAACCTACAAATTAGAATGCTGCAATGGAAATTAATTAATTCTACATGACTAGTAATAATAATCCACAGATGCTGGGTTTAACACCTGGAACCTAATTCATTCTCTCAGGACAACAGGAAGAAGGGTGGAATTCTATTAATGAATCAAATACAAAATCATCTCACACATTTGAAATGAACACTTGAATAAAAACAAATATGTACTTAAAACCATCCTCAAACCAAGCATTAGCTGTTTTCTCAAATGCTGCCCCAAGAGAAATAAAGGATACACTAAGCTGCTCTTTTTCTCTCTTTTTTTTTTTTTTACCAGCAAAAATTTACTCATGGGCACAATATTCATTATCCTAAATGTAGGGAAATAGTCAGGTTTCAAGATTTGTTATATTGGTGAAATTAGGAATAAATCTGGAAGGAGATACACAGTTTGCTGAATTCTTCTTGAAACAAAGGTAAGAGTCAACAAAGCAGCTAATATATCCGTTGTGTATTTGTGAGGACTGCCACTCACATGTATATGTTGTCTAACATGAAAAAAGCAAAGCTCACATTTTGTGTAATCTCAGTTTAACATCTGAGGAACTTCATTTGGGAGAGACAGGAATATAATTCCCAGATCTGTAGCTTTGGTTCCAACAGGCAAAAAAAGACTCCAGCTTTCAACATTTAGTTCTTGATCAAAAGAGGATACTAATGCATGCTGGGCATGAACTTTGAAGAGGAAGTCCTCTCTCTAATTTGTTGATCCAGGAGGGATTGCACTTGGAAACATCAAGGCTAATGAGAGAACTGACAGCAAAAAAAGCAGCTCTTCCACCTTCCAAGAATTCCCATCATCCTTAAGCTGGAGTTCTTTGAAAAATACCAGTAGATTGGCCCAGTTCACTTTCATGTTTGTATCCCTAAGTGATTTCAAATTAAGTATATTCAGCAATTTTATCTTGTGGCCAACTCTGGTTGTTTTTTTTTCTTGGTTTTTTTTTTTTTCTTCTTTTTCTTTTGACCTCTGTGAGTAAGACAGGTTTTTTTCCTTGCATGTTATCATCAATAGAGGTTTCCACTATAAGTTAGGCTGCCAACTAGATCTTGGTATATCCCCTTTGCCACTGGATTAGATATTCTGTGGCTTCACAGCAAGACTTCAGGTGCTTTGCATTAGTATTTAATAATCTGAAAATATACAGCTGAGGATACTAGTTATGTTTTCAGCCTCTGTCGTACCTCATGCAGTGAAAACTACATGGTTAGCAATATCTCAGCAAGCTAATTAACGCCAGTTAATGTTAATTAATGTGTCTGTAGATACATTTCCTGTCAGCCATACCCCAAATGAGCCATTAGAGTAAGCAGATATGATGGAATTCACCCAGGAAAAGAACGCTTTCATAAATTCTTAAAGTTTTTGCACAGTGATACACACGAGTCTGATTGTGAGTCTGGACCCTGGACTAAGTTAGAGCCACAAAGCCTGTCAGGTCTGCTTTGCTCAGAGCCCTTTCTGTATGTGCAGCTAGACTGGTGATTCTCAAATATTCCAGTTCTACAGCTCATGTGCAGAGATGTACAAATTCCCCAGAAGCAGTTGTTCTTGTATATCTATATGTCTCGCTGGGCACACACAGTAGATTTGATCTGTACATGATCTTTAAAAACTTGTTACGAATTTCAAGGTAAGTGGTAGTCCTAGAAGTAGGATATTGAGAAATCTGATCCATCATTGCTTGAAATAGCAGAGCTATAGATTACTGCTAAAAAGATTGTTTTGCCCATAAATCCATGCAATTTGTCAGGTCTGATTTCTTTCATAGTCTTGCACTCAGCTGAAGGTTTTTTAGCTTATAATCAATGTCACTTGGAACGTTTTTTTCGTGACACATTTTCTTTTCCCCTTCCTCTTTTATGATTTTCTTGGGGGGTGGTAAGAAAAAAGCACTGAATTGTACATCACTCTTACAGATCAACTCTGCCCTTTATTGCACGGCTGTTCTAAAGACTGTTGGAAAAGAACCTTTTAAAATCTGATTTTTTGATGAAAAGTCTTTATGTAGTTACCCAGTGCATCCTTATTGGGTGCATTTAAAATTTACTTTTTAAAAGAGAAGGTAAGATCACACCTTAGATGCATGACAATGTCTGTAGACCGATGAAATGTTTCAAAATTACATGCTATATATTGGCCTTTTTGCAGGTTTTGCATACGAAGGAAATACGTTTGTATCTGCACTGTAGATATACAATTTAGAAGATTTTTTCTACCTGTTTCACAGGCGTAATAATGTTTACAGGCCATTGTCAAATGCTTTGAAATCGACAGATGAAGTAATACGAGTCCAAATGATTGTAGATGCTTGAGAGCTAAAGGGAATCTCCAAACTGCTCATATTATTTGAACTTTTTGGTTTTTATTGTTACATAGTAATTTTGGAACAAGTCTGGAAAGAATGATCTGCACAGATTACTTGCCTTTATGTTCAGCAGAGAAGGTGAAATTATAGGGAAAAAAATTAGCTCAGTAGAACAACCTTTTTCTATCACAGTAAGAACAGAAATAAGAAAAAATATTTTTGTTTAAATGCCCTTTCTTTCCTAAGTGTAACCACAATGGATCTAGCACTGTTATTTAACAATGTATGAATAGTAAAAAGTTGCTGTGCTTGTGATGGTCCAAGGATATAGATGAGATGAGGCTTTCAGCTAGATGTAATATCTTTTATTAGACCAAGGGGTACATTCTTTTAAAAAGAAATGCTTTTGGAACCCTAGCTTTTTATCACACCTTAGATAGGAGCAAAGGACTTCAAGCTTAAAACAGGTTAAGGATAATTGCTCCAAGCTGAATTTCATTATGCTAATCAATTAGAAAAGCTGCAAGATTTGCAAGGTTGGATGATTCTCTGTGGAGCAAAGGTAGTTGTGAGCAAAAGTATCGTAAGGGTAGGGACATGATGTTGTGAGATAATTGATATACACCTCTTTTGGATTACCAGCATTTTTTCTGCAGAAGTGATGATTTTAATGAGTTTAAAGCATTTGTATATTAACAGAAAATCTGGATTTCCAAGGGCTAATTATGATACAGTGATGCTGTTTCCTGAACTGCAAATGAAAGCTGTGCAGCTTTTTTGCCAAGAATGACAGCCCAACACTCAATGAAACACCAAAAGGTTAGGAAGATGCCAAAGGCAAAGAAATTGCTACCTAGCAGCTTGTTTGTTTCTTTATTTTGGACAAGACAAGAGTGGTGGAAGTGCATAAGAAGCACAAGTGTTTTAAGGTTGTCCCAGACTTTCGTGAGATCGTTCATAAGGAGAGAAGGCAGCAGAAGAGAAGCAGAACTGCCTGCATCCCCTGCTGAGCAGCGATGGCTGACACAGACAAGTACAGCCCAGTGACTAGATCCAAAAAGCTGAAAATCAGCTCCCTTGTCAGAAGCTATGGTTCAAAGCTTGGCCCCTGAAAGGCTACGCCCAAAGAGGTCAGAAAGGGTCAAAGAATGAGTAAACTTTGACAACTCACCTAGCGGTATGAAAATCCGTACAAAAGCATTTTCACTGCCTCTCAACATGGACTTCTCTACACTAATCTATGAACTCTTTTCCCTAGTAACTCATATGCATGGAAATTATGTGTGTAACTTCAAAGGGTGGTGCTACAGTAGAACAAGTTACCACACAACGAAAACAGGTTGCCAAACTGATGATTTAGGCTCTGTAGGTGAGTTCAAATCAGAGATATTTAATTAAATTCTCAAAGCTTTATCCTGGGCCCCATAAAGAGTTCAGAAACTTGCCTTATTCACAGGGAAAGATTTAAGTATATAATAAATGCGGAATTATTACTGTACAGTTTCTACTTCCCTCGAAGACTCAAGCAATGGTTCTGCTGATACTGCACACTTTCCCTAAAGAGATTATTACGGTAATCTCAAATATTATACTACCCAAGCTATCTTATATTTGAGCTCATCAGATCCAATGTTCTGCAAATAACCTCTAGCAGCTTTAGCTAGTGTTTATATAAGCTGGTCAGGATAGCTATTTGAGCAGTGATGACCATGTTTTCTCTGCAATTATCTACACACTAAATGAGCACTTGCTCAAAAACCATCAGCCTATACAGAAAATACATTGCACATGTAACGTTGTTTCCTATGAGAAGTATACTTAGTATTTGCTCTGCCAACATATTTATCATAATTTTTGGATGTTTCACTTGAAAGGTTTACAATATAGCAGGCATTTAGCTATAGAATATATAAATATAGAAAAAAAAATATCTATAGAAATACAGAATATAGAATATAGAAAAGACAAATCCTTTTCCCTCCTTACTTGTCTTTGCTCAGAAAGCTACTCAGTGTGCCAGTGCTTCTGAATTACTGTTTCCTGACAGATGACAGACAACAGTCTGTGGCTATCTTTTTTTTTTCTCTTCTGGATAAATGGACAGATGAACTTTGCAAGTGAAGAGCCCAGATAGCATAATAAATATTTACAGTCCATTTTGCCTGTTGAGAGCTGGCTGAAATTGTCATCTAGTACTCAGCACCTTAGTGGCAATTCTTTGTGTTAGATATGCATAGGTCACTGCTGTACAGTTACAAAGCACAGAGAGATGTTGCACAGACGGACTCGACCTTTTGTTTTCAAGGCTGTGGGATCACACAGGACCTTATCTTTCCCCCAGTACCCAAGCCAGTATTACTGGTTGCTGGAGTGGGGTAGAAATGAACTTAAAATCTCAGCTTGCAGTGGGAGCAAGGCTTATTTTTAGCTGTCTGTGGCAGCACCTTCTTCTCTAGCTCTTTGCTACTGGACTGCAGCTGCAGCACACTCACAATCCTCACACATACCCCTCCCCAGAATCCCCCCGCCCCCGGCCCTTCTTCCCACCCTACCTGCATTGCTTTGTTCGAAAATCCCCAGCTTCCTATACTTGCAGTAACACTCAAATCCAGAATTTGATGCCATGCAAAATCATCAAGGGAAATGACAACCGTTGCACAGTTCAGGTCTCCACACAGAACCAGCTGACACTCGGCAATTTGAGTATTCATGACTCATTTGCCACTAAACGGAGCCTGAAGCCAGCCTCTGTATAAGCAAAGGCTTCAAGTATAATCCTGTTTAACTTCTCTTCTACAACTGCTTATTTTTCCAACTGTTTCCCAAGCACTTGCTCTGTTAAAGGCAAGAAAGTCTACATCAACACCTGGGATGGACAGCTATAAGAAACAGCAACATCATGTGGGATGAGTATTAGTAGTGTGATAGTACAGTGCACTGTGAATGATTAAGGATTTAGGAGGTTTGTTCAGTCTGTGGATACACACAGAGTAGAGTTGATGGACCTACGAAGAATGCAGCTTCAGAGAAAGTAAAAACTGGGTCAGAACCTTCTTCTATTGTCCCACCCCTCAAACGCTGATTCTTTTCACTATTTATACTTCATGCAAAAATTGCCTGTAAATTCTGAAATATTCAGAGGATTTTAAATGCTTTCCTTTTTAGGAAACATAGGGTAACAGAGAAGACTCAAACCATCTACATCCTTACTTCTGAAAATTAGTAATTTATACACTGCTAGAAATAAATACAATTAAAAACATGATAGAAAAATGATTAAGTGATAATTAGAATTGAAAAGTACTTCAGCTTCATATAAGTAAGTGAGCTCACCATTCAAATAACTCCATATTTATGGTTTATATTCTTCCATTTTTGTGGCAATCAATACAGATTTTTACTGAGGTCTCGGTATGTTCTGCTTTTTATAAACAAAATGGTGGAAAAGGAAAGAAGGGAGGCTGAGATTTGCAAAAGTCCTAACCTAATGCACACCAAACAGGAATAGCTAGTGCCATTTTCAAAATTTCATAGGAAAAAGCCATGTTTAAAACATCAATCTTAGTAGGAAAAAAAAAGCATTTAAAGTCCAGAAATCACTACATACAGTAGCATACATAAAAAGTCCAAAAATTTTGTATCTGTATGCACCTTAAAGAAAAATAAATATTATTTTCTTTGGTAACCATTGTTACACCTACCTTAAACATTACCTGTCAGGATACTGAACCCAAAGATGACATTTTACTTTACAAGTTATGAAAATGTGTTAAAGACAATGTTAATGCATACTCTGTGGTTACTAATGGCTTTTGCAGACTTTGAAGAACATTATTTTCCAACTTTTCTCTGTCTTCTACATGTATAAGGTTATAGGAAAGTTACAGAAAAAAAACCTTTCACATCTAACAATGATGTGTAACAAGATACACTTCACATGGTAAGCATTCTGCTGTGGAAATCACATGCAAAAGAAAATGTTTCTTTTGCTTTACCAATTAGCCCAATAACTTGTCAGACTAACATAACTGATTGCCTATACCACATCACTCTTATTAGCAAAACACCCTTCTTTGTATTTATTTGAATATGCATGCCTGCAAGATTGTTTGAACATTTAATTACATTAATTGATCATATCCTCAATTTCCCCCAAATATTACATCCTCAGTATGAATTTTTATAGTTCTATCACTTACTGTAGGAAGCCAATGTCACAATAGTTACATTTCTAGAAATATAGCTCTGGGAGTTTTCATTTATCTAATATTGACAATCAAGCACAAAAGGTAGCCCAGCACTAACCAGTGAAGAAGTATATACACTGAGTCAACTGAATATGTACAGAAAAGTATGTATACATATATGAACATGAGTAGAAAAGCCCAAGAACTTTGAGGAAGTTGTGCACACAGAGTGTCAAGCCCTACAGAGCGTGGACCATTTACAAAGGCGTGGGAATAGCATAACAGGGGGGTACAAAGGGTTGTTTTGCAAATTGAGAAGTAAAATTCATGTCAACGTGCCTGCTTTTTTCCCTCCCTGACCTTCAGCACTTTTGTTTTGTGGAATGTTTCTCATTCCTGGAATCTCTGTAAATCTGTTTGGCCATTACAATTAAAAATGCTTAAATATACTGTTTTCTGACTGCCTGATGCAAGATATTGTCAGGGAAATTTTAGCTGATTTGACTATTACAGCCATATACTTTGATTAAGAATGGTGAACCACAGGGCATGATGAAACTTAAAAACCCAAAGCATTTCAGCAAGCTAAATATATTGTATATCTGGAGTCCTGATAAACCACTAATTAATGCAGCTTCTAATTTTAAATGTTTTACAGCTTAAAGCTTCTTGCCAAAATAGTTAACTGTAATGCTCAAGGAAAAGTTCAGAGGGAAGAATACATAAGCATAGTTTATGTCTTTATTTTTGTTAATGAGCATGATTCAGTAGCAAAAGCCTTTTTAAAAAATTGGAGTTGCTCTCCCTGCCCCCCCCCCCCCCCCCCTTTTTTTTTTTTACTTTTTTCTTTTAAGACAGAAAATCATCAAGCTGGCTGCCCAGGGGAAAGAAGGGATGGGGAAATGTGTTTCTGCTGGTACAGATTTTGATTCTGAGTTGCACTAGGTAAATGAGGAGTAAGTCAACACACTCAAGTAGAATTATAGCAGTGCAGCAAAAAAGATCTAACTTGCATTGTCTGGGATTTTATCTAACTGTATCACAGTCAATGGAATAATTCCCCATCCCCTTTCCTAGATCACGTTCCTTACAACACATTCCCCCCTACATTAGGCACAATATAACTCCTACAAGGGAAACTGACAAGAGAGACAGGCAACAACAAACAATAAAAATTATTTCAGTCTGAAATGACTCTGAAATCGTTCTGGTGTTTTCCTGCTTAGAGCTTTTTGACTTTGTTCATATTTTTGATCATCATTATGGATTTTTACTTTTGCACATTTTTATTTAAAATCTTTGCCCCATCTTTTGAAAAGCAATCGAATCAGCTGGAGATATTCTGGGATTTGCATCTGTTGCTGTCTGGAAAATGTTATACCTCCCAACTGTCTACTTACCAATTTAATCTGCCATCTTTTAACACAGTAGGAAGAATTACTATTTAGTAAAACTCCCCAAGTGCAGTTGTCTCAAAGATAGATTTGGTACAGCCAGATTAGTATTTCCCTATTTATTCTTAATTGGAATACTTCATATTGTTAAGGAAGTGAAGAAGAAAAACATTTCAACTCACCAGTTGCATCAGTTTTTATTCTGGATTGAATATCACACATTTTGTCGTAAATAAGACTCCTAGGAGCAGAACAGTATTCTTCCTATTACCCTACTTATTCACAGTTACACCTGTGCTGTTGCAAAAGTGGAGTCTTAACAGACTGCATTAACAAGATTAAATGGAAGAAGTGATAAAGGCACAGACTGTTCCATTTCATTAAGGAAGGGAGGAAGACTGCTGGAGGAACTAATAAAACAATATTTGCTTTTGATACTATGTTCATGTAGAATGCATTTCTTAATCCAGACCAGTCATTTAAAAATAATATTTTCTTGTAAATTCTGAAAATAGATCTCAGCTTTCCTTTACCATCAGTTGTTTTGTTTCAGACATATATAAGAAATGCAGGATTAGAATGGTAGAGGTAAGATGACAAATTATTACAGATGAAAAACTGGTCCTGTGAAATTACACCTATATCCTACTGACTGGCAACCAGAGCTAAAAAGTTAATTTGCTTACAGTGTTTTTAGACTCTATGTGACAGACCAAACTGAACTGACCTTGCTGGACACACATTACATTAAGGAATATCACCTGAATCCCAGTTGCCCTTAGTTGTACAGCCGGGGGAAATTTGGGGAATTTAGTAGTAAGCCCTCAGTATGAATCTCTAACAGAGTTGCTCAGAGCTTGTAACTATGATTTTTCTTCTCTAGGCTCCCACATTGGCTAGAATTGCATCCTGGTTCACAGGATGGTTAAGGATGCATGCAAGAGCATGCAGTGGCTGTCATGTACCAAACGTGGTATAGACAAACACAAAGCACAATGAGGTTTACACAGGCTTTCTGTCAAAACCAAACCAAAGCAAAACAAGACGTAAGAAGGGAGCATTTTTGCCAGGCAGCTAATACATTAAATGCAGTGCCTCTCACTAATTCAGTTTTCCCTTGGGAGTCTTAGTGTGCTTTCTGTGCTTGGAAAAATTCCCCTTACCTCTCCCCCTTACACATTCCCAGGCTTTTTTCCTGGAAGAGCTCTGCAGAGTTTCTTTATTTCCAGGTATCCTTTCCTTGTTACTGTTTGCTTATGTCTTAACCTTTTGCAGAAAGTATTTGTTGGAATAGGAGACGATTCAGATTTTAACAGTTCTGTCCTGCTAACTCTGCATATTCATTCCCTTGGAATTTGTGCCAAAGCCAAACAGAGAAGACTTTATTTTCAAGATTCAATAAGCCTGATATATACAGAAGACTGTTAATCCTACATACTTCTAAAAAATAGTTGTTTGAAATTGCCACCACCTCAGCCACTTTGCTTTCAATGCTTGTTCTGGTTAGATCCAACAGTTGAGGAATTTTCAGAAAAGAAACCAATGCAAGGGGAAATATTAGAGGAGAGTTCCAAAGTTTACAAAAATAAGCAGAACTATTGAAGATTAGGAAAAGTACAGAAAACAAACAAATACATGAGCTGGGAATAGGCAGGCTGAAAAAATATTTTTTCAATAATGAGGAAAAAATTATTTGAATGATAATAAGAAACAGGATGAGTTAATTACTTATAATAACTCATTTAAATCTGCATAAACATTACACAGCTATTTTTTTCATCTCTGTTCCTAGAACCAGTCACGTAGGCTACATGTGATGCTGTGGGATTATAATCTTAAATAAGGTCCCAAATGCTTGGCCTGCTGCATTTCAGATGAAAAAAAATTCCCTGGCTTGCTAAAAGAATAGGAATTGCCCTCTCTCTATTATTTCATAAATGGAAGCCTTTGATGTTATGGGGCATAATTTTTCTTGACTGGATAAATAATTGGTGTATAATTTTCCTCCTGTTGCAACAGCATTTCATTCTGCTGAAGTAGTGATTGCCTAACAAGATTTTTAAGTCTCACTGTTTCATAATGTATTACAGTTCCCTATTAGACACACCACTTTCCTCTCAGATAAAAAACATGGATCAAAGAAATGGCCAAAAGAACTGAACAACATTTATGGGTTCTTTTTCCCTTTTCTCCCTCTCTAATTTGTGTAACTGAAAATTAGTTCTGCATGAGTCAGAAAAAAATCAATAGATTGTTGCCAAATATTACAGACCCTTTTGATGCATGAATTAGCATCAAACTGGTACTGAGCAACGATTCCAGACGCACTGGCTTTCAAATTGAGAATCGTCACTTGACTAGCAGCCTAATAAATCATCCTGTATGTCCTGTTGGGCATGTTCTGCCTCTACAGGCATCAGGACAGGCAGAATTTGGACACAGAAATCTCATGCAATGCTTGTGTTTTGTAATGAGAACTCAGTTCCAGAAGAAAATGGCAATTTTTAAGCTTGTACCGAAACATAATGAGACAATGTAGTTTTCAGTTTTAAGTTTGTATGTCTAGAAATGTACCCCACCTGACCCCCAGATGAAAAGAAACTATATTGAGGAACAGTAAGAAGAGCTGAACGAATCTAACATAAAAATTCCATTCATCTATAGCACAGAGTAAAGCAAGCTCTGACATCCCTGCAGAGGAACCTTAACAGGCTTGAGAAGAGGACTTCACAAAGTTAAACGAGGCCAAGGGCAAGGTCCTGCATGTGGGTTGGGACAATCCCAAGCACAAATATAAGCTGGGTGGAGAATGGATTGAGAGCAGCCCTGAGGAGAAAGACTTGGGGGTGCTGATGGATGAGAAGCTCAGCATGGCCTGGCAATGGGTCTGCAGCTCAGAAAGCCAGCCATACCCTCAGCTGCATCGAAAGAAGTGCGGGTGGCAGGTTGAGGGAGGTGGCTCTCTACCTCTCTACTTCACTCTTTTGAGACTCCACCCAGAGTCTTGTGTTCAGCTCTGGGGCCCGCAACATTAAGCACAACATGGAACTGTTGGAGCAAGTCCAGAGGAGGGTCACAAAGATGATCAGAGAGCTGCAGCACCTCTCCTGTGAAGACAGGCTGAGAGAGTTGGGGTTGTTCAGCCTGGAGAAGAGAAGGCTCCAGGGAGACCTTATAGTGGCCTTCCAGTACCTAAAGGGGGGCTACAGGAAAGCTGGAGAGGGACCTCTTAGAAGGGCATGTAGTGATAGGACAAGGCATAATGGTTTAAGATGAAGGAGGGTAGATTTACATTAGATATACAATAGAAATGCTTTACTGTGAGGGTGGCGAGACACTGGAACAGGCTGCCCAGAGAAGCTGTGGATGCCCCATCCCTGGCAGTGTTCAAGGCCAGGTTATCTGGAAGGTGTTGCTGGAAGGTGTCCCTGCCCATGGCAGGGGGCTTGAAACTAGATGATCTTTAAGGTCCCTTCCAACCCAAACCATTCTATGGTTCTATGATTTTATGATTAACTATGGAAAGGAGGAATGTAAACCATTTATCACAGTAATGTAGAAAGAAAATAAACTATAAAAGTTGTTGTACAGAAACTGACTATTGCATTACAATAACCCCTCCCCCACTAATATACCAAAACCACCCTCCTGAAAGACAAAGGTATTAAAATTCAAAATGGTAACAGATTGGATATTACAGGGTTTTTTTTGCAGAAACTATGAATACATGAGGACATGGTCTGCTGGAGCCACCCTGTGCACTTTAATAGCTCAGGGCATCCTTCAGCTGTTGTGGATCAAGTCTGTTCTAGGCAATAGCTCTGTTAAAAATGATTTTGCTAAACCAAGGACAATCTGGCCATCACTTTAGAGACCAACAAATGTGAAAATTATGAGGCATAGTGAGATTCACTTCCATCCAGCCACTTTGCTCTTGTTAAGAGCAGGCACCAGATGCATCCACAGAGAGGAAGTTTTTTTCTCTTGCTGTTCTTGTTGTTTTTATCAAAAAGCATCTATCCATCTGGGGAGTAAGGGGAATGAAAAACATATGTGTGTGTGCACATGGGCAAGACTGTACTGGTTCAGAACCTCATTTGGTGTGAGCTGGTGCAGGGCTGTTGAAGTTAGTGAAGCTATGCCAAATTATATTAACTGCGGGTCAGGTCCTCTTCTCATTTATTCCTACATTACATGACAGTTGGAAAATAAAGGAAAAGAGTGTTATTAAAGAGGCTATAGGTAACTATCACTCTCTTCCTGAAGGCTGCATATGATAAATCCCCCTGGTCTTAACTGCCAGAACTACAGGAAATTGAGTAGCAGCTTCTAGGTTGTGGCCTTCCACAATTTCAAAGAAGGTGCTTCTGTTCTTTCATTTTAGGAAGCAGGTATTGTCCTTGGGGAATGTGATGAGGTGAACCTTGCTCTCTTTTGCTTTGTATATTGTTCAGCCATGCAAGCTCTGATTCGCCTTGCAAATGTCCTTTCAGATGTTGGCTTTCCTCCCTTGTGGATACAGAACAGAAATAAAAGTCTTGCTGCACCCTGAAATCTTGTGATCTGTAAATCTAAGTCTCTGCAGCCCTGGGGACATTTCAACAATGTGAATCAAGTTCTATTCCACTTGCAGGCTAAAGATACAAAAATGGTCATGCAACTTCCTGGTTTAAAGTAAAATCAATACAGATGTATTGAGAACCCAAGTGCTTTAATCAGGGAGCCTATATCTGGGAGAATCACAGCAAAAGGATTAGCCCAAGAAATTGGTAGCAGGGCTTTCTGTCCTTTTTTATTTTTTTTTCCTGGTGAAAAGTAACACCACCAGACTGGGTGAACGGGAGCCATGAATGTGAGAAAGCATGCTCTAAAGGTCTATTAGCCCACTCTGCAGTGCATTTTAAGTTCAAAGACTTCAGAAATGGTAAGAGAGGCTATACCTTTATGTGCAGAAAAGATCTTTAGACATCCTTGTAACATTAAGGTGACAAATTTCCTCTGTTGGTATGACCTCTAATGGCTTTGAAAAACACTGAATGATTTTTAAGAACTAAGGACTAGATGGTTATCCACGGAAAATTTGAAGAAAATCATGGACATGTAGGAAATACTATTTTTGAACCAAACTGGAAGTACTGACCTCAGATTTTTAGGTGGTCTATTATCATACTTCCCTGTGGAAACTTGCAGCATCTGGGTGACTTTTTGTCTCACCACTTCTTGTTTCACCTTCCAAGCAATGACAGACTGTTGGAAGAAGGGTTCGCCGGAGTCAAGAAGACGCTCAATATGAGTTATGCATCTTGCTCAACTTTATTAGTTTCTAACACCACTTATATAGAACCGATACACATGCATATTCGTAAAGCAGAAATATAATTGGTTAGTAGTCTCTAAACACGTGCGGTTCTCACACCCCTAATTATCATGACTAAAATAAGCATTCTATCCATGTAGCTACTTGTGTTGCTGTGCTTCAGCCTTGTAGTTTGTTACTCCCTATATTCCCATACCGGTCCCTACCTTTCTTGGCCCTGCACCTGCTTTCCCAGCAGCTGTAGCTTGTTACAGCCACAGCCTGTTGGCACGACATAATTACTTGGTCTCAGGATTCACGAATAGCTCAAGGCTACCTTTCTTGTTAACTTCAGCACAGCAACTTCAGTGCAATTCTGATTACAGGCCTAATACCAGGCCTGGACCGTGCAGGTCTTCAGAGATTCTAAGGCCATGCTTCTGCAGCCGTTCTTCTACAACAGACCCCTCTCAATAAAAAAGTTTTTCCCTAAAATGGATGCTGCATCTCCTTGGCACACGTAAAAAAAAAACCTGACAGATAAATCCATTCAGAAGCAAGCCAGGTATTTTAGACATTCACAGTCCAGATGTTCACACACCACTTAATCAGACTACAAAATTTTTGCTGTAGGAAACCGTGTGTCAATCTCTTGTTATTGGATTTTAACATTGGAGCAAATAGTTTGCCAACAGCTATTGCCTGTGGAACTGCTGATTATTTCCACAGGCCCATATACTTTTTCTAGTGTGATTGCAACTGCCAGCACCATAAAGATGTATCTAACAGGGCTCTTCTGGAAGCAGAGTAGCCACAGGTAACAGTAGAGCAATTAGACATATTTTTGGTCTCCTAAGCTTATGAAGCCTTGTACTCTTGCCTAAGTCTTTGCGCCTTGACAGTAAGTTTCAGCTTTCTGGAGCAACAGAACCATTGTCTCCTCTGAACTTGGTCTGACGTGTAAAGAAAAGCTGTGCTCTACACAGGCTTGAGACTCACAAGTAAAGCAGAGATAAATCTAAGGTGGTATGGTTTTTTTTTAAGAATGAGAAAATTGCTTCCTGCAGTGCTTTCTAAACCAGAACTAGCAACCCAAATATTTTTCTGTAATTACTGAAGTGATCTGCTAAGAAGAGTAGCCCTTCCACCTTGAAAGTAAAAACCAAAGCAGAAGGAATTAAGCAAGTTTGATAAATAGATATGAAAAGGAAACATTTTCAAGAGTTTTCTGGCATCTGATGCAAGCCTTTAGTCTTCAATACTTTAAGCACAGTATGAGGTGAAACCTCTTGATTTTACTCTCATAAACCACCGTGACCGCAGTTTACTTCCTCTCATGTAGCCCACTTTCTGGATTACACTCTGTAACTCTGTCTGGTTGGAAGCCTAACAAGACGGGACAATTTACCTGCCAATGACCACGATCACCTTCAGTAAATTAATGAGGCCAGTGTAACTATATATAGTTCAGTCTGAGGCCTCTGTATTTTCACTGTACTGTAAGGAAACAATAAAATGTCTCTGGCAACTCTGCATTATATGTATCAGCAAATGGTATTTGATGGTAGCAGTGCTGCTTCTGAACTGGGCTTGTATCATGTCCCTTCAGTCTGCCAAGCCCAAATGTTGGAAACAGTGGGGTGAAATGACAAACACAGCAGAATTCTTTCAGTGGGGATCTTGAACCTCTCATGAATTTGTGCTACATCCAGCTGGGGGGAGAATGGGGACTTTGTGTTTTACGTTAAACTCAAATAAGCTTTCACAAATGAGAACACTGCCTGACACATTATAAGGTCAGTCACAAAGAAAGCATCACTGCTGGGTTTCTAATCTTGAATCTTGTGCTCATTAATAATACACAACAGAACATCAAACCTTTCCAAAGCGACAAGCCCAGAACTTTGCTTTAATACCTCTGTCAGCATTTCTCCTTTGCACTCCTGAAGATGCGCATTGTGCTTTTGACAGAAAGAGCAAGTGCTTTTAAGTCACTCTTCTAAACACTACCACAGGCTTCTGTTTCCAAATGCAGCACAGATGCAGAGGTCAACAAATTTAAAAATAATGAAAAAATAAATTAATTACTAACTAAAGATCATGTCTGTTGCAGGCAGAAGACATGTAACTGAGGGTGAGCATGAACCATCCAATATACTGCGCTGTTATTTTAGTTATTGTACTCAATAGGATCTCCAAGCAATTGACAAAGCTTGCCCCCGCCCCCCCCTTGAAAGTCTTCTAGGAAGGCATGAAGTGAAGCAGAGAGAAACTGTAATTACTATGAAAACTTCTGACTGATGACATAAAAAAGATATTCATCCACACTGAGGCCAGATAAAAAACCCAAAGAACAGAGACACCCAAGACTTCGGTGCTCTGACACCTGGCTTTTGAGGGCAGTTTGATTGAAAGTGGGTTTAGTAAACCTGCATGAGGTACCTAAATGCTTCTACAAAGTACAGGCGGTCCAGTGATTTGCCATTGGATCTGGCCATTTGTAGACTGGTCACATACAAAAGCTGAAGAAGAAAAGAAGGTACCTTAGGTGCCTTGGGTAACCTATTAAAGGAGGATTTAATTCTGAAAATTTACCTAACTTCCTTCTCAACAGCAAGTAATCAAGAAAATTGTACTAGTGGCATCAGAATATAGGGGAAATAGTGAATGAACTATTCTTATACAATCATTAGATACATCAAATGTAAGCATCTCCTTACAGTGATGTTTTTGCCCCTCTGCCCAAAGTACTCAACATTTTTTTTACAAAGCTTTAATGAACACAGCTGTAACTTCATTAAGGCTAAACCAAGTACAGCTTTGTCATCCCTGTTGTATAAAACAGATACGTTAGTTAGTTTTGTTAAAGCTACAATGTAAAGGAGAACCAGCTCTTATGTCCATGCCTAACAGTACCTGGGATGTGGCCACATCTGAGACAAAGTACAGTAAGTACTGTCTGCTGTTGAGACTGTAAGCCTCAGACAGCAGCATAGACTAAGAAATGCAAAATGTTCTAGCCACACAGAACTTCAGGGACATTTAGTTAATTAGGCAAATGTGCCTGGTGTACTAGGAGCAATGTGTCAGAACACTTTCACAAGATGCAGTGAGAGCCCCTCACCCCTTTCAGTAACTGATAAAGGCTATCACCATCTATGGGATAAAAGGAAAGAGCAATACCAAATGAATCACAAGTACAGCTGCTGCCACGCTAGTGAAATAATACATCCTCGTCAGAAGTCTTTCAAAGAGACATTTTAAAAGAAATGAGAACAAGCTGTAAGGAGAGAAGACACCACCAGTAGAACAGTGGTGTTAGAGTAACTTTTTTTTTACTGTCACGGTTCTGTCACACTGTTCTGTCATCAGGTTGGGTGTGCTTTTCTGGCTTCCCCTTCCAGGAGCTGCCAGTGAATTAAAAGAAATGAAATATAAACCTTTACTATTTACATCTTACGTTAAAAAAAAGAAAACAACCCTCAAAATAAACAAAGCTAGGGACAAAAAACTAATCCATTGTTATTCTGCTTCATAAAACATAAAAACTTATAGAAAGGGGATTCTGCTTTTCTAGGCCATGAAATATAACCCTTCTTTGCTGGCATATTTTGATTGTTCTTGAAAACCATAAAAGATGTAAACTTTGATGAAGACACTGAAATGATTAGATGCAAATTTGGCATCTCCTAATGAGATACAATAGCTAATGAAATCTAAGAATCCAGTAAGAAAAGTACAATCAAAAATATGTTTCTCAGAATTTTATTTTTTTAATTTTAATTCTGATACTTATCTAGACAAGATATGTCTACATATCTAACTGAAAGATTACCCACTCTAGGTGCTGAGACATCTTAATTTGCTTCAAAAAGTTAAATGAAGGGTACAGCAGAACGACGATATTTATCAAGGTTACGGACTAAGATCCTGTCTGTTGTATTCTTAAACACAGAACTACAGCCCTATTACAGCTGTCAGAAATGGCATTGCTACTAAAAATGTTTTAATGGTACGGTATACTCAGGTCTGCTTATAATGACCTTTTTATCCATTTTTCTTCTCTCTCAGATGCTCTTTCTGAGGGAGGAAAAGGGTATATCATCTGCCCCTTTGCACATTTCTCATGCATAATGCAATTACTATGATCTTCTGCACCTCAAAAGTGCAGTCATTTCCCATAACTACACAGAAAGAAAGAAAATGACCCCAAATCAAATTACTGTACAAGAGACAGACCTTACTAACATAGCTCTTATTACTTAAGATGACAGTGAATAACTACAGATAGCATTAGTATTTTCAATTCGGGTAGTTCTAAGTTTGATTATTAACCATCCCTACCACATGTTCCCTTAGACACTAATGACTTCTGGTCATGTGACTCAGGAGATCTGGGCAAATCTGTATTGGTCCCACCAAGAATTACCTACCTAAGTAAGGGGAAAAATAGTATGTCAGGGATATGTGCCATAACTGCAGCCCATGGTAATGTTCAGTGTAGCTTTAGCTGTTAGAGCCACTAGAAGGCAAAAGAAAGAAAATCCTGCAGTGTCTGGAGCTCTTCCTCTTACTCTCTTAGCAATCATTGCTAAGCAAATCTGGCATTCAGACACAAATGTTTTGCTTTGCAGAAAAATGCTGGAAAAACATTATTAAAAATGTCAGGAAAAATGTTGTATCTGGTAAAAATCACAGACATTTAAAAAAAAGAAAGAAAAGCAATTCAAAGAAGATGTTTTCAATAAGTCTACCTGAAACTTTTTATAACAAAGTTCTCTCTCCACATCATTGATCTAAAGCTTTAATTGGCAGACAGTAAAGTCTGATGGGAAAATAATGGTCTTTTAAATACCTGGGAATGAAAAGCAAATTGAGTTAGCACAGTGTAAGAGGCAAGTAATTACATAATGTCAATCCTGTTTTATACAGTTCAGTCTTTAAACAGCATGCAAAGGAAAGACATGTCTGGGAAAAAATATGAATCTTAACTTCCAAGTGACTCATGTGCTCTTTTCCCAATAAGAAGTTAGGGCTATTACGTGTAACAGCAGGCTCTTTGCTTAAGGGTTTCTGAAACGGAACTGCTGTTAACACTGTTTGGACTATTTAAAATTTTCTCCCCCTCTTGTCAAACCCAAATGTCAGTCACTAGCTACAAGAGTAGAAGTCTCCATTGGGCAACTTCCAAAATGATAATTTCTGCAGAAAGAATTTCTATTATCTCAGAGAAAAAAACCCACAAAAAATAGACATAAAGTTAAAAGACTGACTGAAATCCTAAGAATACATACTATGCAACTGCATATTTTAGTTGACATTGTATTTAATAATTGGCTAAAATGTAAGTAAATCAGTGAAAACAAACAAAAAAAGGGGAATTTTAGATGGCTTATGTCTCAGTTCTTCACTGATTATGCACTTCTTATTTTCCCGTATCTTCTGTGTTTGTACCATCACTTGTCCTTATGCCACATACGTTGCTTCAGCAGGATTTCGCCTAACAGCTCAACAGCTCAACATCAGAGAAAGCATCTAAAAAAGGGGGCAAGAACTGACAGGAAGCCAGAACTCAATAGCAGATGTCAGCTAATGTTTCTAAGCGAGACAGTTATGTGGTAACTTTAAGATTTTCAGGAAATATTACCTATTAGTTTAACTTAGAGTATTTTGCATTTGCACACTTTTACCTTAGATTGTCCCAGATGCAAGGATTACTCAACAGCAGTCACTCATCTCCGTCCCATATAGGAAACAGAAGATGATCCTGGACCACAGTGATAAATTTACTTGAGCAAATTTGGGTTATATGTGAAGACATGATCTCAGAACCCTTTGTGTAAATAATGCACCCAAATATACTCCAAATAAGGTCATAGACACTGAGCTGATAAAGAAGGAACTGAGAACAGCTATTACGATCATGATTTTCTTTTATTACAGGCCTCCACTGTTACTCCACAGGGTGCATGCAATTAAATTATGGTATGCTACTTGGTATCTCAAAAGATGGTAACCTTTGACCACTTGGCTTCCTCCAAAAAGGGATGGATTACATGTTTCTCCAATTTATGTCCATGATGAATTTGAATCTTTTCTTCTGTTGAGGTGCCTACTGGCAGCTAGAAGACAATGTCTGGGACTTCTTTTGCCTTTTCTTTCTCCTCTTTCTTGCTGATTTCAGAACAAATGAATTCAGCACTGTTGCTCGCTGCTCAGTCTCCTTTCCCAAAAGCCAGTTTAACGTGCCTTTCTGCTAGCCTCCCAACACTTTAACTACTTATCTTATGCTCAAATCCGACTCTCCACCTCCTTTCCTGAAAGTTCTCATGGATTTTATACAGACTTACATAAAAATATATTTCCCCTATGTCTCTCCAATAGAACTCGAATGCATGAATTCTTTGCTTCAGATTTCTCTTTCTTTCCTACAGCCAGAACAAAAAAATGGGAGACTCTGTTTGCTTTGTTACTGCTACTTCTGGCTTATACCATGTGCAATTTTGAAAGCATGTAGTAAGTTTTTACAGCAGGGATCAACTGACTGACTACTCAGCACTGTGGCAATGACTCATACTTGCTCACCTGCCCTATACGCTAGTCACTTGTTGCAAGTATGCTAAATTAAATAGCAGCATCTTTCCTGCATTTTTTTTTCAAACTTTTCAAAAATTTCCACAAATTGCAATTCTTCTGTTGTTCACAGCAAGTAACTGCAGTGTCACAGTTCAGCTTTTGCCATATGGAAGTGTTACAGAAACAGTCCTTGGTAAATATTCTCAAATGAAATTTTTTTACATACAGGCATACCAGTCAGGAGAAAAATAACAAGCTATTGGAAGAGGACAGAACTGCAAAGCCATTAGCATACACCTACTGTCCTTTAGTAGGCTATATGTATTAGAGAGGCTCATGATACAACCTTCTATAACAGAATTCCTTTAGACACCAAATATAATTTGTTTTGAGTTAAAGCTGTTAATGATAATCACATATAAAGTGAGCAATAAAGACATAAATGTCAAGTGTTGTGAAAGACTCTTTTCACCTGGAAGAGAGTGTACCTTACAGACTGAAATGAGGAGGTAATTAGGGATTTTGAAGCAACAATCATGTTACATTTGTTGATTTTTTTTTTTTGTTGTTGACTGTAAGTACCTAAAAGGCTTTCTTTTTCAAACCTAATATATTAGTTAAGCCTTTTCTTTATACAGACTTCAAAACAATGCAAATCAATCAATTGAATAACTTTTCTAGAACAGAACTACATTTATGTGGTATGTAAGCAGTAGTTACTGACATATTCAGGAAAAATATCCTGACTGATAATAGCTGAAACTGCTGTGTAATGACTTAAAGTATTTCAACTCCATAGGTCTTCAGAGGTTTTTAAGTGAGTTGACATAATGTAAGAAATGCGTATGTTTCTTCTGATAAACACATTTGGACTACAGGTAAATGAACACACACTAAGAGCCTTCTGATGGCTGCTTAATTTTTCATTACTTACGTGTGCAGATAAAACAACAAATCTGCAATGCATGATAAAGTGTTTAAAAACCTCTTAGTAATTCTAGGACCTTAACTTTCAAAAGTGACATAGAGCTTTTGAAAGCCTGCAGATCTACCTGTCTTTTCAGTGGGCACTGGTTAATGAAGTGTTGGTAGTACTAAGTAGTTTTTGGTTTGGTGGTTGGTACAAAAAGGTTTGGTTTTTAGTACCAAAATATATTTTAAAAATTATTTTTAAGAATTTGAGTAGACAAGCTTACCTCTTTCTGGAAGCTGATGACATTTAAAGCCTCAATTTCCTGAATTACTTTTCAAAATCACACCCACAGCTTGAAGACCTTCATCACATACCTGCTTGAAAACCACTTCTGTAAAGACACCTGTAAAATCCCTTCTGCTATTACATCTGCATTTCTTTATTACAGATGGAAGAGAATTGAGGTCTAAACAAACAGTAAGCCTGTCTGCAGCCAGAAAGGTTACTTTCCCTGGTACATAATCAGAACTATATTATTAGCATTAGTATTAGTCTTTCAGGGAAATGAAAATATATGTGATCTCCCCTAGTCCAGGGTTTTTATTTACTAGGTACTAGGAACCTATTCTAGAGCCAGAAACAATAATTTCTCCTTAAGAAAAAGATCAAATGTTGATGGATCTGAATGCAGAATCAGCAAGGAAATGGAGATGCTGACACTCCCTTTTAACCAACAGATGGGTTAATGATTGTGGCACACTTGCAGGGTAAGTATTTCTTGTTGCCTAAGGAACTTGAAGGCACATCTCTTTCGTAAATTACTTAACATGCTCCAGCAAAGACTAAAATGGGATTTCCATCTCAGAGCTGAACTGTGTAATTTCTGGAGCTGGAAAAGCTTTCTCCTTTTCCAGGACTTGGGAATTTTACCATGTATCAGATGCCTATGTGCCCAAAAAAACTGGGTGCAGGAGCACAATAATCTGGTTTGAGAAACCTGCATTTTACACAGGAGAATTCACTTCAGAAGGCACAAGTAAAGACTCCAGTATTATGGATCTTACTGACCCTGTGTGCTGAGAGCCTTTATAAGCCATTCAGTGCAGGTAGAAGAGGAATCGTGCCTGTGCCACTCCTGTCTCCACTCCTTAGCTTACAAGAGATAAAGTTGCACCTTGAATTCACACAGTGCCTCTTACTTTACCATGTTTAGAAAAAAACTTTTTTTTTTTAAACATACATCTTTAGGTTTAACCACTTTGAGGTTAACAATGAATGAGCTCATTCAGAGATTTAAGCAAATATATAACTGTCAGGATCTAAACTGTTGTCATTAAGAAGGGAGTTAGAGAAAGCTGAGGAGGCTTTGAGCTTTTTTGACATGAGTATTCAGAAAAAAGGTGAGAGGGATAAGATACCTGCAAAGTTAGGGATGATGTTGATGCACAAGAATAAAGATCTCAGCCCAGAGTTCTCCTAAGAAAATACCTTGTTTAAGCATATTTTTCCATTTAATCCTTTGGGATTACATTTCCATTATTCTCTGGATGAAGCCCTGGCCTCAGTTGTTTCTTTAGCATACACTTCATTAACAGAGGCATCTTTGAGCTTCTTGATATACAGGTAAACTTACTAGCTGCTATAGCTCTGCGTGAGCTGTATCCCTCCTTTGTTGGCCAGGTGTCCATGGCTAAATTGGGAAGTTTATCACAGCTAGTAGGAACAATCCTAAGAAATCCTTCTGTGAGACGTGTGGAAAAATTATTTATGGCTGCAAATCTATGGCAGCTTAGGTGTACAGGTCCCATCCAGAAAGCTATTTCTGTAAGCTTGTTGCCATTATTTCTATTTCTTTTTTTCCAAAGAAGATGGTTTCAGAAAGATAAGAGATTTGTGAAATATAAAGAACAGGCCAAACATCAGGAACAGTGTAACATTCTAAGGCAGGTCCCACCGCGCTGAATCTAAGAGGAGGACTTGTCCTGGGATGCTGGGAGTGTTTAAACTTGGTACTTTATATATCCATTCTGAAGAACTGCAGAAAACCCCTACATTAAAATTTTCACCTTTGTTTTTTCAGTGCTTTTTATTTTCTTTTGTTTTTACAGAAGGTCTTATTTCCCTTTCTTCTAATTGCAGGCCCTGAAAGCTCAGCGTGGGGCCTGAGAACCAAGCAGATTCTTCCTTATTCTATAAATAAGGCAATAACTGTTATCTAGAAAAACAACCTTTTTTTCCCACTCCACTGTTTCATGGTTAGTCATCAGTGACAAAGTACAATTCTTTACCCTGAGTGGCTTAACTTTCTGAAATTTAACAATCAACCTGCTGATGCACAAAACCAGGCAGAATACAGTTTGCCCTCTCTCAGCTGGTCTGGATCTCACAAGTGCTGCAACAGTACGAAGGATTAAAATAAATCCAATTAAATCTTCCCTTTTGACTGAAGTTACTATAAAATCTGAATCCACAAATTTCAGTCACAAAGTTTCATTGGAATGGTTCCAATGTAATTGTATTTGAAGCAAACAACAATAACTACAAATGAAGAATTTATTACAAGAATGAGAAACTGAAACTCAAAACTCAAACAGGCGTCTCTCAAGACTTTAAAAAGTTCACCTAGCTACATACACATCTAGATAAACTTTCTTGAACTTCTGCTATGCTCTTTTTATCTACAGTGAACCTAAGGAAAGTTTTCTCCAGATTTAGCCTGCTGAGTAAATCAATCTTCTACTAATTTTGATAGTTAGGAAATTATTTAACCATGATTTTAAAAGTGTATTTTCTGTTTCAGGAGCAAGTTGATCTTTTAAAAATGTGCTGTTTTGAAATAGCAAACCCCAGGTTAATGTCTTTGTTTTCTTAAACTCTGTGCCTCCTTTAATACCATGGTTAACAGCACTGCAAAGCATTGATAATTATTTTGATCACTAGTGGCGGATGCCAGTCACCCAGTGGGTTTTTTGCATTTTTATTGTGTTGTCCCTTTCCCCTGAGGAGGATTCAAGATCTGTTTAAGTTCCTATAAGGCCCAAACTTCATGTCAGCAATACTACCCTGTTAACAGTTTAGACAGTATCACTTCGGGCAATATAACTGAAAGCTGATATTAGCTGATCAGATACAAATGATTTGCAAGGCCGGACAGTTCTTGTGACAGGTTAGTTTTCCACTGCTGTTTCCTCTTCTCCTATTTCTAGAGTTTCAGATCCAAAAGCTATTTTAGAGTGCTATTACACATGGGCACGTAATAGTGTGTCTATTTGAAGCTTATGACAATATTAGCCCACAACTAATATGTCAATGTGAATATAAATTCAAATTATTAATAACATCTCTTCTATTTGCCTAATTTCTCAAAAACATTTTTCTGTGCTTGTGCGCTTCAAATATTACATACCCAAAGCAGCTATTTCTTTAAATGAAATGCTAATAAGAATTCGTAAGAAGTAAGAATTGGTGTGTCAACACAAATGTGATTGTGCACATTTTTCATCTATGATGGAGATCCAAATACACAACTCGGTGCTTTAAGACATAATGCTGGTTTGTGAGTGTTCAAAGTACTTTGGATCTATACATGAATGCATGCCTTATGTTCACTTCTATGACCAGTTTATCATTGCTCACAGATACAGTATGGCCAACTTTAAAGAGCTAACTGAACTAACGTGTAATGTAGGTAACATATAAATTAGACACCTTATGTACCTTAACTCTGCAGCAAAGGGTACACCTCATGTCTCTTTGGACATCCTAAGTGTAAAATTCTCAATTAGAAAAATGCCAAGCTTCACACACAGTAGTTTGTGTGTGTATGTTTTGGGGTTTTTTTTAATGTATTGAAATAGACATTTAGTGCATTTGGACAATTACTTGCCATCAGTATTGTTAAGGCATGAGGCAAACATCAACCAACGTGGTACTGGATGATTAACCTAAGTATCCCATGCAAAGAAATAACTATGTCTCAGCTAATTAACTTTTTTTTTTTTTTTGACATAAGCTTGTTGGTGAGCAATGGCCAAGAAAAAAACAGGAGGAAGAGCAGTGTGTAAATGTTTCAGCCATTTGAGTTTTTCTTAGTCAGAACAATAGAGCAAAGGGAAATATTAATGTTAATTGTAAACCAAAATTTAATTGAGTTGGAGTGGTCTGCTTAACATGAGGACACTTAGATGAAGTGTAAATGAACATCTCTGTCACAAGGAAAGTGTGCCCAGTGTTTCCAATGAGTTATCTGGTACTGGACCAATATGGAAAATTGATCCTGAGGGAACAAATCCACAGAGATACTCTTCATTTATCTGATACAGGATTGTGTAACTGCGATTGATGTTAAACAAAGCTGGCAAAAGAAAGTTTTAGAAATATGTACGTACAGCTACTAATAAAAAGACAGCTGCATGAATCAGTTTGGTTGCAGTTTGATACAATACCAATGCTTTCTTCAGTGTCAGCTGCTTACTTGGCTCTGCATTGCCTATTACAATCTCCACCCTTAAAAACAGAGTTTAGACATAAATTACCTTCCCAAAGAAGTAGTAACTAATGCCAAAACTTGATTTGAAGGAAACATGTATGAAGTAAAGGGCCATCCGACTTGAGTAAGAAACCACAATAGAACTTGACCACTAGTGAGTGGGTACAGACATTTTGTCTTTCCCCCTCTAGTATTCAGAAGTGTTCTTTACTTAGCTTTGCTTTTAGTTCCAGAAAGCAATAACGGCATTCTTCATGAAAAAAAACCAACAACAAAACAAAACTGAAAAGAACCCAAAATCCCACAGTATATTTATAAACAGTAGTATTTGTAATTGCACAGATTCCAAAACATTCACCAGCAGAACTTGGCCCAAAGGGAAGTAGAGAGATTGATCTGAAAGAGCAAACAGGGGAAAAATAGTAATTAAATTAATTACTGCATAAAATCAGGGTCAGAGATAGACTGGCAGGTTCGTGTCAGTCACCTTAACAACCCATTAAGGATGACCCAAACACTGGACACAGTTTTTTGATATGGTGTTAGAGAAAGACTCAAGTGAGTTGTATTTTCTTTTCTTTTTTTTTTTTTTTCTTTTAATTTTCTCTCGCGCTAGAAGAATGGCAAGAAAAACCTCCCCGGTGGTATTTAGGCACTCTAGTTAGAAACTTGGAAAGAATCATGAAGTTCATAGCTGAACAGCAGAGGAACTATGTCAAATGTTTTTCTATACAAAATTTTTGTTCCATCTTTTTCGAAGAATCTCTTAAAATGGTTCGTAGACAGTGAATGGTTCTGCAGCATAAGCAATCTATTGTAAATTGCTTTGCAATTCTATTTAAATAATCAAATCATCATTTAGTTTTGCATGATTTTTTAATCAAATCTTATTTTCAATAAATACATATTCCATGCAGAAATACCCTTGTGAAGAGAAGCTTAAAAGTTATGCAGGTTTCAAAGAATAATGATGAGGAAGAAATGCTACAAGATCCACAGTGGGGGATAAATATGATAAAGAACAATCTTTAAAAAATTATGACCTGCTATTTGTACAAAAATGAATTAAAAATAACTTACAATTTTTAAAAGACAGTATCAGTGGTCTGTGAGATTTCAGGCCTAAGGAAATGAGCTATACATACCAGAGGCTTTCTTTCAGTGAAACAGAAAGCCTCATGAGAAGAAAAGATTTGCAGAAAGGCTCAAACAATTTATTCTAGTTCGATATAATCCACAAATATATTTACACTGTTTAGTCCTAATTACTCCTGTGAAAAATGGCACCTTTACAGAAATTGCTAGTTGCTATTAAAATGCCATGTAGGAAAAAATGCAACTATTTATATTAAATCTTATATTAATAATAAAAATGTGCCACAACCATTTTCTCAAAAAGCTAGAGCAGACATATTTCAGTACTAAGCAGATTAAGATATGTATTTCAATACAGATATTGATACATTATATTAGAATATGTATTTATTGTAGTTGCTATATGTATTTTATGTATTATATTAGAATATGTATTACCAGTGCCTGGTAAAATTATGTAGAAGGTCATTCTGGGAGTTACTGAAAGACACTTGAGAGACAGTGCAGTCATTGGTCACAGCCAGCACAGGTTCATGAGCGGGAAGTCCTGCTTAACCAACTTAATTTCCTTTTATGACAAGTTCCCATCTAGTTGACCAAGGGAAGTCAGCAGAGGTGTTCTTTTTTTATTCTAGCAAAGCTTTGGATACTGTCTCTCACAGTACCCTTCTGGACAAAATGTCCAGCACACAGCTGGACAAGTCAACAACATGTTGGCTGAGCAACTGGCTGACAGGTTGAGCTCAAAGTGGTGTAACAGTGTTACATCAGCCCGGCAGCCTGGGTTCCCCAGGGCTCAATTTTAGGGCCAGTGCTCCTTAACGTTTTTATAAACGATGTGGACACAGGAATCAAATGTACGTTAAGTAAGTTTGCCAATGATACTAAACTAGGAGGAGCTATGGACTCCCTGGAGTGTAGGGAGGTCTTACAGAGAGATCGGGATAGACTAGAAAGTTGGGCAATCACCAACTGTATGGAACAAGAGCAAATGCAGGATTCTGCACCTGGGACAGGTAATGGTGGTTATGCATACAAATTGGGGGATAAAAGGCTGGAGAGAAGCCCCATAGAAAGAAATCTGGGGTTTGGGATGATGGCATGTTGAATACGAGTCAACTGTGTGCCGTGGCAGCCAGAAGGGCTAACCATGTCTTGCGGAGCATCAAGCTCAGCATAGCTAGCCAGTCAAGGGAGGTGATTGTCCCACTCTACACTGCACTGGCGTGGCCCCACCTTGAGCACTGTGTGCAGTTTTGGACACTTCAATATAAGAAGGACATCAGATTATATAGGTGTGTCCAGAGGAGGGTGAAGATGGTGAAAGATCTCAGGGGCAAGACTAGGGGGAGCAGCTGAAGTCACTTGTTTTGTTCGGTTTGGGGAAGAGAAGAGAAGGCTGAGGGATGACCTCATGGACACCTACAGCTTTCTCAGGGGGGGCGATGGAGGGGGAGGTTCTGATCTCATCACTTTCTCTGATGACCAGCAACAGGACATGCGGAAACAGAATGAAGCTGCATCAGGAGAAGTTCAGACTGGACTTTAGGAAAAGGTTCTTCACTGGGTGGGTGGCCAGTCACTGGAACAGGCCCCTCAGGGAAGTCGTTGCGGCAACAATGCTATCAGAGTTCAGGGAGTGCCTGGATGATGCTCTAGTCACATGGTTTGGTTTGGTTTTAGGCAGTCCCGCAAGAAGCAGGGAGTTGGACTTGATGATCCTTATGGGTCCCTTTCAACTGGAGATGTTCCATAACTCTATGATTACATAATCTGCGATTCCATTTCAATGTAATGGTAATGGTTAACTGTGATGGTCTAAAATCACAGGTAAGACAAGGTTTAGTGTTGAGTTTGAGTATATATTTATAAATGAGAAGAGCAGTCAAACTTACAGGTTCATACACTCTTCCCCAGAGATTTCAGCTTACAAGCAACACTTCAGATCCAAACTTCAGTCAAAAATGTGCTTTTTTAGTTAATTTTATTGTTTAATAATATTAAAAGTGCATAGTTATCTTTAAAAGTATACAGCAAAGAAAAATCCTGTCCACTGACAAAAGCTTGGCTTGGGAGCATGTTCATTTCCCATGGCATTTATTTACTCCAGCACAAAACCAAAATGGTGATGGAAGTTGAACACAGGTCACAGATGAGCCTGGCTGAACAACCCTACGCATTTTTAAATCTTCTTTGAAGTGCCAGAAGTCCAGAGAGAGAAATACAGCAAATGTGAACGAAATTATTAACAGTGAAATATATTCTTGACTAGCCCTGTACTTTGAGAAATTTAGGTAACCTTACAGGATTGTGTTGATCAAATGGACTTTGTTAAAGTACAAAGTACCATGTTCAATACTGTTCAGACTTTGACAATGTGCAATTGTTCCACTGCTGTAGTCACATTCAAGGTGATGTTCATGAGATCTTATGATCTTTCAGTGTGCAGCTATTTCCCACAATATTTTAGCAACCATAAGCAGTAGGCAAGAATAAACACAAATCCTAGTTACATCATGGACTTTTTGGAAGAGTACCTTCATGTCCATCCCCAGAGCCACAGACTTCGTATAAATAACTCTAGCAATCTAGGAATTTAGAGGACTGATCCGGATAAATTTTGGTGCCTTCTTTTCACTTTCTGAGTTTCAAGCTGGGAGAAGGGACAGAAAAGTAAGGTCTGTGAGCAGGCTGATGCCTCAATACAACACCTGCCCTGAGCATTTATGTGGGCTTTCCTGCAGCTGTCCCCCCGCATTCCCAAAACCCTAACATGAAAGCAATGGACAGAGGATCTGAGCTCTAAGAAACATTTCACACCTCACTGTTAGACAATGAAATACCTGCAGGGTCAACAGAAATTTATTTAACACATTCTGTTCTTTGTCTGACAGCCAGTATTAACATGCTGCAAAAGGAAGAGCAGCAACTTATAAACAATTAATTTTAAACAGGTTATATGAAAAAAATAAACAACCATAAAAGTGTACATTACTAATCATACAAATACCCATATATAAGTATATATAAAAATACATATACTTTACAAAAGGTCCTCAGCCTTTTGACTTAATAATACCAAGATATCTTCCTGAGGGTAACAGTGACACCCAATTTCTCTCCTGCATATGTTCCTGGGTGTGGGGAGCAAGGCAGTTCTTCCGTCTCTCCTTTAGCAGAAAACGGTAAATAACTGATTTTTGGCTTGCTGGCTGAACAAGAATATCACCAAAACCAGCTTCAAGCTAAGATTTTTTTTTCCTTCTTTTTCTTTGCAAAAAGTACAAAATATTTTTTAAGCACCAAAAGGCATAATTTCACCTTATTTACTTTTGGAATTACTTAGGAAACTACAAAACAAATATATTTCCAGATGTGGATTGAAATGCTTCCTTTGCTTGACAAGGTACTGTCATTTCTTCATGTAAAAATTGTGCTTTGCTTTCCTACATTTGTCAGTATGAATTATTATTTTTTTAATTTTTCTCCTGACTTGCAAATATTTTTTTTTTCTCTGCACTGCATGGCAGATCCGCCTACAGTGTTACGAACTCAGCTCTCAGCTATGCTATTCATTCATGGATAAATGCCATTCCCATATATTTTAAGTAACATTTTTTCCTTTATATTTTCTTCCACTGAAAATAATAACTGCTTCTTCACAGTATGTAAATATTTTCTTTATAACTATGGTGTGAATCTGAAGCCATTTTTAATCTTCATGTCAGTGAAATTCTGCTTAGCAACCAGAAAGATTTTGTTTCCCCAGAGCAGTAAATGATTACTGCCTTCAGGCTGGGTAGCACGGGAGCATCAGTTCTGATGGTGTAAATATAAACATCTACAAGTTGCCCATATCTTAGGTTGTTGTTTTTAAGCAGGGCTTGCCTAAGAGATCTGAAGTTTGGTGCAATAATTAAAACACCTTTTTAAAGAATTTCAACTGACTGGCTTAGACTGCACAACAGTGGATACATCAAGCACTCGGGGAGCAAAATGTGGCCATCTTTATGGCCAAAGGTCCAGCTATTTCAGGGCAGATGCACAGAAGGTAGGGAATTTGTTCTTCTGCGCAATGTTAATGATGAATTGCCTTACCCTCCCCTCTGCCCATAACCATGTGCTCAGTGCTGTAGTAAGAATTAATCTACAGAAACTCTACCATTTAGCATGCTTTCCCTTGCTACCGGGTAGCTCCTGCCATCTTTAATCTTCTGTATACAGCACATCTTCGTATCATTGGCTACACTTGCCAGTGTTAATACACAAAATTTTGCTGAAGTTCAGCTTTTCTCTGCAAAAGCTCCCTAAAAAATAGCATTGTGAAGCTCCAAATGCAGTTTGTCTATCAATAATTAGCATTCTAAATGCACTTGGTTTAAAAGGAAAGAGTTCATTTGTCACTGACAGCTTTGAAAACTCAAATACTCATGGGGTCCCACTGAGTCTTTATTGTATCATATATTATCACCCGGAGGAGTGCCTTTAAAACAGGAGCTTTTGAAGCCCTGGTGACATCCTCTGTTACAGTTTTCGTATGTCCCATCTCTGCCCCTGTCCCACTCTGCCCACAGCACAAAGTTCTCAGTACTTATGTAGGTAACATACAGAGATCAAGTATCTGCCCTTCAGTTATCAGAATCAGCTATACAGTATCTAGCTGTCACTGTTCTTGATAGCAATTGCAGTCTTGACCTGCAGTGAAGTTTTTGATATCAAAAATACTGGCATCAGTTGCATAGCATGACACACTTTTCACTCAGATGGGTGAAATGTGGGCTAGAACTAGCTAAGCAATTCTGCTCAAGCTGAGTCTGGGAAGACATCAAAATGAAAGCAATTAAGATTTATATATATATATTTTTTTTTTATTAAAACCCACAGCCACACAGCACGGGACATTAACAAAATGCTTTGTATTTGAACAATGACAAAAATGAATTATGGAGTTCTGAAATTCAGCAACAACAGGGGCAACCAGAATAGTCTCTTCGAAACATTCTCAGCCCCCACCAGATAATCACTTCTCTCCAGTTTTTCCCCAGGCCTATGATGAGTAGAGGCCTCATTAAAGTTTACAGTGCATAGTAGAAGACTCCAGCTTGCTGGGCATGATTTTATTTTAATTGCCAAAAATACATCACAATGAATACCCAAACAAGCACTAAAAGGAAAAAAAAAAGACTTTTTAAAAATTATTATTCCACTGTTATATCCCATTGAGTATTTAAAAATAAAGAAGTTCATGGACTCTACACTTCAAAGATAGCCCATTTTTTATTTACTTGCTGCTGAAACAAGGCCAAATCACATATCTGAGAAAAAACTGTTATTTTATGCCTATCACAGAAAAAAACAAATTAAATGTTAAAAGCAAAAGGCATTCAACTCAATAGTAGAGTACCAGCTGTACAACCACACATAAGTATTTTTATTTCTTGTAACCAGTTAGATGTACTGTAAAATTGTCAAAGACTGACACATATAGCAAAAAGTACAAGCCATGACAACTACTCATACCCATATCAGTTAGAGTATCAATCTCCAATGACGCAAAGCCAGCCAGTGTGATTTCCACTTGTATTCAGGTGGCCTCTCTCACAAAGTGTGCTTGTACATATGAAAGTACGTACATATGAAGTATGTATGTACATATGAAGTACATACGAAAATACACACCAATTTGTCTGTAAATCACTATGACCACATGCTCAAATCTGGTAAGGATCCAATGGTTATTTCTTAGCATATTTTTTAATTATGCCACCATATACATAGAATAAATATGTACAATGAAATCAGGCAGCAGGCCTTGATTCTTGGCTACAGATTAGGTAGACTCCTACAGTCATTACATGTATCTTGGCCAAGTTCTGAGAAGTTTTCATTGAAATCCCATGAAAAGGGGGCTTGTTTCTATTAGATCAAATAAAAAGGTAGTGGGATGCAAAAAGATCTTCATCTGCCTGACACTATCCTGACCGCTGGCCCTTCAGGTACACATTTCACTTCCTGAAGGACAATTACACATAAAAAAACAAAGCACCACCTCTTTAATTTAGAAATCCTGTAAGTTGCTATCAGATAACAACCAAATAAAATTTGCGAATGAAAAACCTACTTTATTCTGAACTGATCTAGTAACCCAACTTAAGTTTACACTGTAATAAATTAATTGCATTGAGGGCTGACCTACATACCAAGAGCAAAACAAACAAAAATTATCCAAACAAAAAAAAGATTTAAGAAAACAGCGGGAGGAATAGATGATACTGATTCGATATATTACAATTTCTTGGCAATACTGGAAGACGTCAAGAAATAAAACCAATCTGTAAAAGAATCTGCCCAATATTACTTAACAGTACTGCTCGGTTACATCACAAAGTGAAAAGGTTCAAACTCAGAAAGGACCATACAGCTCAATTTTGAATAGATCTTACCATATTTTTATTACCTCAATAAAAAGATTTAAGAACAACTCAGTGACAAACACATATAAATTTAAGAACAGTCAAAACATCCAGGGCTTCCTGCCATTCTGGAGAATAAATATACCCCAACTCACTGTCTAAGACAGAGTCAACTTTGAGGATTCATAGTATTTGTACTATTAATATTTTACTGGTGATAAATTTTAATAACTCCCAGAGAAACAATGTCACTGAACACTTACTTACCAGAGGGTGGGCTCAGTCATGCCTACACTAGTAGACAAATGGGGTCAAGCTGCCATTCCAGATTTCAACACACTTGGCTTCCTCAACTCTTACCTTCAGTTTTCATACACCTCAAGATGCTGTTTAACCTGCTCTTTTTCTAACCAAAATAAAATAGTCTGAATTTGAAAAGGCTAGTAAATCTGAGTTAGAGAGGCACACTTGCCTAAACATCGCTTTCCTAACAGGGAGATGTACACAAAGAAAAGGATTTTCTGATCTCATCTGTAGCTGTAGTAGCATTTGCAAAAACTTTTGACAATTTTTTTGTGGTTTTCAGGAATCTGATGTAACAGTTTCAGGAACCAGAGGTGGCAATGAAGCCATTGTGTTCTTCCCAAGGTCTACTAAAGAAGTTGATATACAAAACTGTGGAGGAGGCAGCACCTAAAATCTGTCATTCCAGGATTGATTTTGAATACAGAATAATATTTACAGTCTTTAAAGCACATGGCAGAGCTTGCTAAGTGAGAGGTAAGGTCTAACCTGGCCCACCCCAGGCCCACCCCAGAGACCTAGCACAAACATCCCACATTAAGACAAACATCCCACATTAAGGAGCCCACACCTGCTGTTGCACCTGCCCTCTAAGAACTGTGCTTTGCCTACCTATTTTTTCCACTTAGTACAAAACTCAGTATAAAACTCAGTACATTGCTTCAGCTTCATCTGCACTGAGATGGTCTTCTGCCCTAGCTTTCCTCCAGACCCCATGCTCTACTGCCCCTGAGCCTTGCAGTTTCAGTGGTGAGTGGGAAGCATTCTTTTGCTTTGTTGCAGTCTTGCATGGATGCAACCATGAAAAGCAAAATTCAAGTAGCTGTCATCAACAATACTAATAAAATATATTGACCAATAAATTTAAAATGCCGCCACAGCTCCCCATTCACAGTGTTCTCGTATCAAAGACTTTATGTAGAAATGCAGCCTTTCCTCCTCAGAAGAGTAGGTCATGTAGGTAACCAGAACAGATTAAGATCCTAAAATATTTAACAGTGAAGTCAGCAATTTAAAATTCCATTTTGGAATATGGACTAAGTCTGAATCTGTGATTTTCCTTGGAGACTGGTTGTAATAAAGAAACATTTCAAAAGCATTTTCAGTTAAACAAGACGTTACACTCTCTCAGATAGTTTCTCACTTCTACTTCATTATTAACAAACCTTTTACCTTGGATTTGTTTCACAGTAGCTGCTTACTTACCACCAACCTTGTAGGTAGAAACAATCAGCGAAGGAAGAAGGATTACTTGGCTTACTGAGTCATCCAACTATAACACAGTTCTATTTCAGTTTTTGATAAGGAAAGAAAAATTGCTTTATTAATGGTGCTCACACTGCTGCCTATTTAAGATCAGGTTGACTACAGCAACTTAATCCTTCAATACAAGAGGATTTTACCCTGAGAAAAATTCTCTGTGATTCCTTTACTTCTATAAAGAGCTCCAATACGCTTACCCAACAAGGAGCTTCCACCTCCTAACCATGGGCCTGCTAGCCATCATGTCAATGGCTCCACCTTTTTTTGCCTTCTCTGTCATTGTTACAGCTTTAGACGCCCCCAAGGCCTTTTAATACAATTGAAACATTCTGCAGCATCATGCACTTTGTATTCACCTGCTGCTGTTCTAAGCAGAGGGCTAAAACAGCTTCATAATTTATGATTTAATTAAAGCTATTCTCTGGACTTTTTATCTTTATGAAGCAGTGATGTGGCTAGATCTGGGAAGTGAGAGCCAAAACAAAGTTCAGTTCCTGGCTCCACCACTTGAATTGCTATCAGCCAGATTTCTTATTTTAGTACAACTGTAAGGCTTTTCTTGTATTGCAACCCTTCCATGGATGGAAGGCTCTACTGTATGCAAAGCATAACACCCAGGACACACACAACTTTTCACAAAGTCTAAAGGAGAACCCAAAAGTAATCGCTACATGAAAGCAAAAGGCAGTACTTCATTTGGTTTGAGTGGCAAGGTTTTGTCAGAAGGGGGGGGCTACAGGGGTGGCTTTTGTGAGAAGCTGCTAGAAGCTTCCCTTAGATCCGATGGTGACAATCTCAGCTGGTGCCAAGAGGGACCCACCACTGGCCAAGGCTGAGCCCATCAGCAATGGTGGTAGTGCCTCTGGGAAAATGTATTTAAGGAGGGGGGAAAACACCTGTGCAACAAATTGCAGTCAAAGAGTGAGAATATGTGAGAGAAACGACTCTAGAACATTGATGTCAATGTAGAAGAAGGGGCAGAAGAGGCTCCAGGAGCTGGCACAGAGATCGCCCTGCAGCCTGTAGTGAAGCCCACGGTGATGCAGGCTGTGCCCCTGAAGCCCATGGAGGTTAATGGTAGAGCAGATACCCACCTGCAGCCCGTGGAGGACCCTAAGCTGGAGCATGTGGATGCCTGAAGTTGACTGTGACCTGTGGGAAGCTCACACTGGGGCAGGCTCCTGGCATGGCCTGGGAGCCCATGGAGGGAGGAGACCAGGCAAACCAGGAGCAGGTTTGCTGGCAGGGCTTGTGACTCCATGGAGGATCTGCGCTGAAGCAGTCTGTTCCTGAAAGGACTCTGTGGAAGGGACCCATGCTGGAGTAGTTTGAGAAGTGTAGCCTGTGGCAAGGACTCTTGTTGGACATGTTCATGGAGGACTGCCACCCATGGGAGGGACCCCATGTTGGAGCAGAAGAGTGTGAGAAGCCTCCCCCTGAGGAGGAAGCAGTGGCAGAGACAGCGTGTGATGAACTGACTGTAAACCCCTGCTCCTCATCCCCCTGCACTGCTGGGCAGGATAAGCTAGAGATACCAGGAGTGAAGTTAAGCCCAGGAAGAAGGGAGGGTGAGGGGAAGGTGGTTTATAGTTTTGGTTTTATTTCTCATTATCCTACTCTGATTTGAATGGTAATAAATTAAATTGATTTCCTCAACTTGAGTCTGTTTTGCCCATGATGGTAATGGCTGAGTGATCCCTCTGTCCTTATCTTGACCCATGAGCTTTTTATTATATTTTCTCTACCCTGTCCAGCTGAGGAAGGCAGTGATGGAACAGCTTTGGTGGGCACCTGGTGACCAGCCAGGGTCAACCCACCACAAGAACTCAGGTTCCAACGTGATGTGCTCAAGGATGGTAGGATGCCATGATTTAATTATTTTCAGTACATCAATTCCACATATTTACCCCAAAGAATTAACTCAACAAAAGTGAAGATATTTAGAATAGCATCGTATCTTTGAAATACTGTCACAATAGGAAACACTTCCTTCTCCCTCAAAACTATCTGTTTTGCCATCATGTAGAGGGGATAGGAAACATCCTGAATAAATAAAGGTTAAAACTTAAAAAGAATTACACAAACTCTGTATGAGGACAGTGAAAATTTGACATTTTCAATAATACAATAAATAATAGTTATACCCCTCTCTAGCTCTTACATTGCACTTTTAGACATATTTTGATCTGTTGTCATACAAATCCAGTTCAACGGCTTTATTTTTGATTGAGTTACTTCAGCCTCACAAACATAACCAAGATCAGAGGCTGATGAAGTGATTTGCCCAAAGGCAATCACTAATTTAAAATAGCAGAGTAGAAATTAAAGCTTTGGAGTTCCAGTCTCCTCTGACATTGGTCTTCAGCAATGGAAAATGCAGAATATCATCTGATTCACTGATGAAGCAAAATACTGATTTCCAAAGCATTTCTGATTGCATATTTGGATCACACTGAACTACCTCACGGTCTGGCAGTGTCATCATTCATGCTACACAATGTGCATAACACACACACAATCTAAGTTAAAAGAACCTTATTAACACAGCGGGTTCAAGCTCCCTAAAATTAGGAAATACCAGAAATAATATTCCCCTCTGGTGTGTATGTATTACAATACAGCTGTGAATTACATGATTCACTAATGTCTTCTTCAGAGAACTTTATCTCACTGAATACATAGAATGGATGGTGTTCATTGAAAAAGCAACCAGTCAATAGATTGTTTTCTGCTAGGTTTTCAAAGTCTGGCCTAGGGTCTGTCTTACGGTACACACTACACAACACTGCTCTAAACCCAGAACTCTTAATTTTCTCATAAGCCTTTTTTTTTAGTGTTCATTGGTATCCAAATACTTTAAAAATACATTTATTTTTACATCTTAACCAGATATGCACACACCAATGTTAAAAAGGAACAGCTGAGGAACAGGGAGACTAAAATAAAAGAAGTAAACTTGTTCAGAAGCTTTCCTAAGTAGATGGTTGATTTTTCAGCTGTTTATGAAAACAGTTTTGATGAAATGTTTCCCAGGAAGCTTTTCTTAATTTTAAGACGTTTGCTGTTTCCTGATAGCCAAAAGCTATAGAAAAGCTATCTGTCAGATAAAGATATTCAGTGGCAATGAAATAGGTGACTGTTTCAAGTCTCTCAATGGACCTCAGGCAGGCAGGACAGCAACACCGGCTGATGACCAAAAATCCCAGGCAACCAGCCACCAAGCAGTTCAGCCGCCATCCCTTTATCTTCACACAGATGGATACCGGTACACAACTGTGTACAAATGTGAGAGATTTCAAATGATTCATTCTGATGCAGAAAAAAGGAGTTTCTGAAATCCACCAGAGTGAAATCCCCAGACCTTGAAAGGACTGAGGAAAAGGTTCCCCTGTCTTCCTTTGATTCAGGCAGCATCATCTTTGAGATGATCCTACCTTTGAGTAGAATTTGAATCACAATTTGAAGTGAATAATTTCAGGAAGGGCCATAAGATTGTGATTCCCAGATCTCAGCTCCAGTCTCAGCCCTGGTCAATTCCAGGGGAAAGTCCTGCTTACTCCAAGCCTGCCACAGGTCCAGTATAAACAGATGTTACTAGGAGCGCAGCTGAAAATTGCTGGAGTGTCTGTACAGAACATGTGCAAAAAATATTTCCCCTAAGCCAAATCTCCATGGTAATGAGAGGGTATGTAGGTCTGAGAATCAGGCAGCTCCTATCGAACCACCAGAGTTTCACAGGATACCTCGTATTTAAAGGGACCCATAAGGATCATAAAGTCTGACACCCTGCTCCTTGCAGGACTGCCTAAAACTAAGCAATATGACCAAGAGTGTCACCTGATGCTCCTTGTACCCTGACAGGCTTGGTGCCACAACCACTTCCCTGGGGAGCCTGTTCCAGTGACCGACCGCCCTCTCAGTGAAGAACCTTTTCCTAATGTCCAGTCTGAACTCCCCCTGATGTAGCTTCACTCCATTTCCTCGTGTCCTGTTGCTGGTCACCAGAGAGAAATCAGCACCTCCCCGTCTGCTGCCCCCCCTGAGGAAGCTGTAGACTGCCGTGAGGTCACCCCTCAGCCTTCTCTTCTCCAAGCTGAACAAACCAAGTTGCTTCAGCTGCTTCTAGTCTTGCCCTCGAGGCCTTTCACGACCTTGGTTGCCCTCCTCTGGACACAGTAATAGTTTAATGCCCTTATATTGTGGCACCCAAAACTGCACACAGTCCTCAAGGTGGGGCCACACCACTGCAGTGTTGTTTGCTCCAAAAGATGAGGCTAAAGGCTTTACACTTCCACACCCTTGCCCCTAAATTTGTGGTAGTATGTCTGATGGTTTCGACAACTAGGTGTACATTACAGTCCCTGCAAAGCAAAGTCAGGACGTGGTGAATTGCAGCATGCCGGCTTGAATGTCTTTGACTTAGATGAAAACGCTACCGGAGAAAACTGAGATAACAAATTACTGAATTTAGTTCCAGATTTACTTTGGAACCCCATATAAACTGCCATAAACATGTGTCATGCATGCTTGCTAACATGGTAGAGGCAAACCAGAGCAATTTTGAAGACCTTGGTTATACAGTTTAGTTCTAGTCATGGCTTCAGGCTGGACAACATGTCTTAGAACCTTCATTCTGTAAGTAGCTGAAATGTTTCAGTTAAAATTATCCAGGAACATTTATTAAGAGGGAGATCATCCATTTTGGGGAAAAACATCAGTCCAGATTATTTAAATGGTACAAAGCTATCATCAGTTGAAATCGGAGTCACATGATATCCGTGTGTTAACAGTGATTTTATACATACGTATTAATGTAAAGTGGCTGTCTGCAAACCAAAGAGAGATGTTTGTTGATTCCGCTAGGAATTCAAATATTTCAAAACATTAAATTAAAATATCATTGCAAGTTAATATTGATATATTGATAAAGACTATAAAGGAGACAATGCAGTTTGAATGACATATATATAACCTGCTCAAGAATTCAATGTTGAATTCGTCAGCAGACCTTAAAGGGGAAATTATTATTGTTAATGCAATTCTGTAATTTAAATGGGTACCACCTCATTCATGTATTACAAAACAGATTTTTACATGCTCCACAGCAAGTGGAACACAGATGAAGGCAGCCAGGCATTCAACAGACCCAGTGGCATGTGGCACACATCTTCCACCTCACCTTGGTGGGTCCTACATAAGAAAGGCTGCCGTGTTTATTTAACTGCTCATGACAAAGCCCAGCCTTATAAGACACTGAGTGCTGCAGCTTTGGCCAAGCACCTGCATGTGCTTTTTCCCTTAAAGGCTCCTAGTTTCTGAGGCTTCATGGCACATGCCCTCATCCTTCGGGGCTACCAAACTGCTCTGCTGGGTGTGGGCAGCTATGCAGCCTGCTGTGCGACTGAGCACATGGGCAGCTAGCTGCCTGCTGCACACACCTGAGATACGCAACACCCACCAGCACTGCATGAGAGGCAGTGGCATTAGGTTTGCTAGCTCACAGGGCACACTTCCTCATGATACTCTGTTCAGCCGTGTTGTCATCTGCTGATTCAGTTTCCACTGCTCTCTACACTCCACAGTGGTTTTATAAATCACTTCAAGAGCACTTAAGGACAAAAAAGCTGCTTGTATTTTCCCTCCTGCCACCCCCCTCTCCAGTAACACACAATACGTTTGTTCAGGGATTCATTAGCAAAGCATTCTTTAACATTAATCTAGGGAGAAAATCCTGCAGTGGTTCCTTAAGCTATTGCTCCATTAACACTGAAAGTAACCAGTCTGCAGGCTGGAGATTGCAAAATGCTTTGTCCTTTCTACTTTGCAAAGCAGTATAACTCATTAGCAAGCCCTAGCTAATTGAATTTGATTTAGTGTCAACACTGTCACAGTCACACAGAAGCACACCAATAAAATTTCAATCCCACTTGCTGTGATCATTAAGTCCAGTTGTCTAACAACAGGAGCTCTGCCTTTGTGGTGAAGGTTGTCAGATCAGACTCACAGGGGCTCTGCATCTCAGTTGCTACATGAAATAAATAAAAGTGCCAAAGCTGCCATCTAAAATATAAGATTAATGGAGAAATTCATTAGTTCAAACAACATGCATAAATGCTGCTGTTGGCTGTTTTTTTGGGCTTCTGATCTCAGTTATCCTCTTCAAAACACAAAACCCCAAAGATCAATAGAGAATTTAAAGAAGTGTGCTAAGAAAATTACTACATTTTTTTCAATGTAAATCTCCTTTCAGATAAACAGAGTAAAAATATGGAAGGAAAAGGTGGCTTCAGAGTATTTCACCGGTAATTACAGATTTTTATATACTGAGCTTACCGGTAAAGTAAGGCTAGATTTACTTCTGTTTTGGCTTTTTGACTAAATAAAAAAGATAGTAACAAAAAATCATTTTAAATACTCTAACCTGTGGGCTTTTGGCAAATAATGATACTGCTACTAGTAATAAAACAAAACATAAGAACGCAAAAACCCTAAGAACAAATATTATTTAGAATCTGAGCATTAATGAAACCAGAAGGAAAATATTCAAAGGCTGAAGGTGCTATTCAGAATTGTAAAGAACTATTAACTGTATTGACTGTCCAAGCTGATTTTCCTCTTTTGGCCCATCACCAGGCTAAGGAGACACACTTCATTTTTAGACCAGTATTTAATTAATTACTTACACAAAACAGAGCTTCTCCCCTCTTGAGGGAGAAGTTCATGAACCACTGGCTTCATGATACCCCATCATATCTTTTTATTTTAGTGTTTTACACACAGGCACCTACAGGCACAACCCCACCCCTCACCAAAGTGGGGGGGCTTCTCTACCTCAGCAGGAGTGTGCTTCAATCTCTGCCTCACAGATCACAGGAAACTGCCACAAATACTGGATTAACTGGGGAGCAGTAGTCCTGCAGGGAGCTCCTTACCGACATCAGTCAATACCAAGCCTGCATTTTAAATCTCTTTTGCAATTTCACCTGGAAACTGAAAAAAACCCACAACACAAAACCAACTCAAAGAACCCAAACCAATGGAAATAATGAGATCTGACGATTGATAGCTATCCAGTGACTAATTTCTGTTGATTCTTCTTGTCATTTTCCACAGCTAAACTCCCAGATTTCAGGAGTTCAGTCATTAATCCAGAAGTATACACTGTGAAATTTTTATTACAGAATTGCACCCCATTTCTATTCCTGTCCTTATGGCCATCTGTACAGTTTTCCCTACAGTAGATTCCAAACCTTCTCTAGATTAATAAAGCCTCCTATTTTTGTGATGTCAGTACATCCCTAATAATCACGTCATGGTCATTAATGGAAACACTAAATAAGATCAGCACAAAAACTGGTGCCTGAGGAGCTCCACTGGGAAAATTATTCTTTTCAGTCCATCACTGTATATCCCTATCAGCAATATATAATTTACTTTCTCTTATGTTGAATCCTAAAAGCCTGAGATGAAATAAAGAAAAGTTCATATTCCAGATTAACCCAGATAACAACAAGTAACTGCCTGTTTATTCTCTTCCTGTGTTTGGAATGATACTTATCAAACACTTAGTATCAATTTAAAAAATCCCAAATGATCTCAGGGAAATATTTGTATCACAAGGGTACATTTTCAGGCATTTCGGAGAGCTTCCCATGAAGATGCGGAGGCAGACCAGGCATGACAGACCTCCCTGCAGCTGCACTCTGGTGTGTATACACCTGGCATTAAGCTGAGCTCTCGGCGAGCTCTAACCCAGCACTGTCCTATGCAGCGTGGACATACCCTAAGTGTCTTTATGCAATGAAGGGGAAACTGGCTGATTCTACACACTGCAGGCACAAAATTTTTGGTCTAAAATTACATTGTTCATTGGTGTCCCATACTATATAACTTTGAATTACATACACTTTCTTCTGGCAGACTACAGCCTCACATTTTCGAAAGCTCTGGTCATAAGAACAGTACTGTAATTTATTGAGAAACATTTTGATAGTTAGCGGGCAGTGCATTCAAAAGTTGCACTGCATAGGTGTGTCTACAACAACTTACTGCTGGCCCAACATAGTATATGTTATAGATACATACCCCACCTTGCAGAAAAATAAAATAACACTTAAAAGATCTGCATGCTGTTCTGTCTTGCAAGTCAAAACCAAAGGGAATAGCCCACTTTTTTTTTTTTTTTTTCCAGTTGTTGATGTTAAAATGTTATTGTGTAACCCATTACTAGAAACTCACTAGTCTTCTTCTTCAGCCTAAGACACATGCTCTGATGATCTTAAAGTCTGTCCCTTCCAGCTTGGCTTCGAGTTGAACAATGAGTACAATGACTTGTCTGTTGGACAGTTCGCTGTCTGGTCCAGCAGATTCTGAATTTCTTTCTTGCCTGCCAAGCTGGAAATGATTCACCTTTGATAAGGGGAAGCACTGTGCTGCTTACAGGTTGTTTTCACTGAGGCCAGCCATTTCCCTCCTCCTTTCATGAAGGCTGCTGATCCTTACTCTGTGTCCATGAGAACATCCTCCCCTATCAGGGTTTTCACGAGAAATTGCTGCCTCTTCCCAAGACTGACTTGCGGTGCCTAACAACCAGTTCTTTCCTTGATCCTTTTCCACTAAGATCCACCCCGAGTCCAAAAGTGTGCCCTTACTGTCAAAGGTCAGAATAATGCGACTGATCACTTGCTGACTTTTGTCCCTATCCTACCCTGCGCTCAGAGGGACTGAAGATGCTTCTGAATTTTTTAGTCTTTTCCTTATCTAAATCTCTGGGTAGGAGAAGAACTCAGAAACCTGTTTAAGCATTTGCTCCCCAAATTGTGTGTGGGCTGTTGCCTCACTTCATTCTGCCACTGTCTAGACTATTCTGTGAAAAAATCTAGTCCTTATGTAAAAGAAACAGACCAGACGATGTCTCAGTTGTCTAGTATGTATTTTTAAACTCTGCAACTTTGTGTCATTCCAGTTAGCAACAACCAAATGAAGTATAAAAAGTTGTCCATTTTTAAGCTGCTGAAATCCAACTGCTTACATAAGACATGACTAATTACAAGGAGGAAACCAAACTTCCACAATATAGTTTTGCTGGTTGAAGTTCTGCATCACTCTCACCATCATCTGGCCAGAGTTACCCAGTTGCCAATTGCCTGGTTCTGCTGGCAACGCAAGGATACGTAGAGTTAGGTTAAGACTAACAATTAACTTCTGGAAACAAGGCTGCTGTTTTTCCTGATTTTGATCTGATGATTTCTGATGTTTCTAAGATTTTTAAACCGAATGACAGGATTATCTTTACATTAGAGGATTAAAGCTCTCTTTAGAGTAAGTACGGCACTTACTTTTGAAGTGAAAGTACTCTGTATTACATTTACAGATGAAAATTGTACACTGCCTGGATTTTTCCATTAGAACAGGCTTCCAAACAAGTGTATATAAATAAACCTCCTTTTCTTCTTTTCTTTCTAACCACACATACACTGATGTTGTCTAAAAGGACAGAAAAGAGGTAGATAGCAAGCTAAGTTTTCACTACTTTACATAAGTGAAGATGAGGAAAAGTCCACAATGAAACTAATACACCTCCTCCTGTCTGAAAAGATTTTGCATTACATGGTCACTGCACCAGAACATGAGAAAACTCGTAAGTATAGAAGGTAATTTACACAGCCTTTTTCGTTAGAGGCTCAATACGACTCCAGTATTTTAGCATGTCTGAGAAAAACTCAAGACCAAGTCAGAAGTGCAATTACACACAGTAAGATCATGCCCTTAAAACTGCAAGGGATATTTCTAAGATAAATACTACAAAGACATGCAATTTCAGTAAATGAAACAATAGTTCTTAACAAAGAGTAAGAAGTTTCAGGCCTGTGATATACTGGGCATGGTATTAATATTGAAGAAAGTGTTAATGAACTGTACTGTATAGTCAATATATCCTAAAAGTAATTGAAGATGCATTTTTATATCCAAAGCTGAGGATCGGATAGCAACATGGAATACACTTAGACTTAAAGTTACTCACTTAATAGTGCAGAAGTATCAAGAGAACTGCAACATGAAGTTTTACACAGTTATATAACAAGTTGCATATTTTTAATTACTGTGGTCAGTCTTCAAATTCTGCATTTTCACAGTTTGTGAACTGTTCACAACGTAGTTCACAAGTAGCTAGCATTTTGATCTAGCATGACAAACCCTTCACACAATCGAAAGCTATGGTATATAGCTTGTGAGGTTTGAAGGAAGGATACAGTGAAAAGAGCGTGGAATGACAGATTGAATTAGAGGAATGCCTGCTCAGATTGAAAAATTCCCAAGAACGTAAATAAAAACATATGGCTTCATCTCTCTAGATTTGGCAAAGCAAACTATAAATGTATCTGTTCTAAAGAGGGGAACAGAAAACCAAAACCACATACAGAATCTTGAAACTGTCAATTGAACTGACAAGTCACATAAGAAACTGATCTGAACCATGCCTGGCCAGCTACCTGGCTTCATCTACTGCAATCCACTGATTGCAAAGGATTGCTGAAGTTGTTTCAGATACGGTTGGAAGGTATCTTGCTATCCTGTGAAAAATTTCTGTTTCACATTTTCTCATTCTGTAATAGGAAATTCAAGGACTCTTTAGAAGTGTTCTTTCAAAAATATGTCAGAGAGATATATCAGCCTTAGAACAGCCCACGACTTAGGTAAATCCTTTACATGAATATATCAAAATTTAATTCCCTGTCCTGCTTCTTCCAGTTAAAGATACAATCTGTGCCCTCTCATAATGATCTTCCCATTACCCATCCATTGGCTATTCTGTCCCACTTAGGGTTATCCTACCTTCAACAAATAATGAAATACTTTTTGCAGTAGAGACTTTTACATTTTACCACAGTCCATCTGGCTGGTTTAGCCTCTAGCAAAGACTGTGTTTGCAACAGGAGAAGGTTTTCTTAGTTGTCTCTTTCCCTCTTCAGTACTTTGGTTTTGATCCAAATATTCTGTTCTGGCATACCTGTTCCAACTGGCAGTTTTGATTTTGAACACTGAACATTTTATGATTAAAAGAAAAATATAAAACCACAGGTCATTTTTTAACATCACAAAACTTCAGCCAGTCAAACTGAAATCAATTGCTTTTCAAAATGACAGAGTTGTCAAACTTATTTCACCAATATCAGCCAGCACTGGTGCAGGAAAAGCCATTTTGGTACATTATGTCTCATTGAAGTACTACCTTACTTCACAGTGTCATTCCTCAGATGCGATTTTAAAATATGTTAAAATTAAGGACCTACAGCTACAATAAATTAATTTAGAGAAGCCTAAGGTAAATGTTCTTTTTTTCCCCCTCAGACTGTAAAGTTATCTTTTTTACTTCTGTTTAATAGCACTTTAATAATAACACTTAATAGTGCTACAACTAAATTTGCCCACTGAGACAAATAAGCTTTGGCTTCCAATTCAGTGTTTGTTAGCACGGCTTTTAATCACTGTCTGGGGGTGCTGTCTAAGCCCCACAAGTTACTAAATATTTATACTATTGGGAACACGGTTTTCAGTTTTCCATTTGCTCTGACTTCCTGCTGTAAACACTAAAGGGCTCTTTTTGTGACCACAACTCTGTCATGGTGGGTCCCAGCTTAATTCAGGCAGTGACACGATCCCTCTTTCCTTGGGTATTCTCAGAGTTTGGAGACAAGCCCAGGCATATCCAGCTACTTAATTAATAATACATCACAGTTATTTCAGAAAATGTCTCTGATTTCTTCAGGCGATAGCATTTCTGTTAATTCTGTAATAAATTAATATGTAGTGCAGTACTGTCCTTCAGAAAAGGCTGGGTCACTCACATGTTCCAGAAAACATTTTTGTTTTAATATCATGACAAGGCAACAGCACTTCACTGCGTATCTGTCTACTGATGTTCCAAGCAAGCAAAACTGTGGGGCAAACACTCGTCTTATTCTTCCATTTAAGAGAGAGAAAAATCAGTCTCTAATTATAAATTTACAATGGTAACGCTTAGAATTATTTTTCACTGATTGGAGACAATTATAATGTCATATTAAACAGAATGCACCCATTTTAAGGTACTGATTGATTTATTATACCAGCTGGATGAACCTGTACCTATTGCTATCAGCCATATGATGTTATCGGTATTTCCACAACCCTAAAGATTAAGTTTATCATATATCATTTATGTATTTACATATTAATTCAGTGGGACCAGCTTGTTACTTAGTGGCAACAAGACTGAGCTTGGTTTAAAGTTTCTGTCTTTTCTTGTATAAATGCACTGTACTTGTTGATTCTTTTTGGCTTTTCATCATGGAAAATCTTTTTTTTGTTCAGTTTTGGAGCTTTTCTGATCTGAAGTTGTGACATGCTCTTTTTCGTTGGATTGTAGCACCCAGACATCACTGGGAAGCTTGCAACTATTGTTACATGAAGCATATACTAGTCATTTATCTACACAATGGGAAGGGAACTCAAATATGTCTTCGCCAAAGCACTGACATCAGTAACTGTGGTAAAACAAAACTTTGGCTGCTGTAAGGCTACAGCACAATGTGATTATTGCTGTGCTGCTTCTACCGCATTTTGTATTCCATTTATGAAACCATCTGGTTCCAAGTTAAAACCAGACAAGTTATATTCCACAATTACTTTTGCAGAAGGCTAAAGTCATAGAAGGAAAGGCCATCTATTATTAATGAGTAGCCTGATAAATGTCCAATGGGGTTCACATAACAAGGTTTCCTACAGTAGCATAAATACATTATATTGATACAGAAGCATGCAGGAGCCAATCTGGTTCTATCTAGCTGAAGTCATGTGACTTGCTTATAATGTAAATACTTATAAAACACTACTAACCCTTACAGTAATTTGCATATCTTACCATAGCAGAATAAATAATTATGAACAGGCTAAATGCATCTGAATATTGGCCAAATCCATGAACATACATGAGAAAGCAAAAAATTACCCAGAGTCTGTGTAGATGAAGCCTAGTTCCACAAAAAGCAGTTTTCACAGAATAAGGTTCCCTATCCTACCCCACTGATAAGTGTTTGAGATTAATATTTTTCAAGTGACAAGCACACTATTGGCAGGAAAAAACAGGGACATTTTTCCTAAAGGTCCTTTGTTCAATACTTGTGCTTGCGTTGCAATATTAAAAGATGCTGGCAATTTAAGAAGCAAGTCGATGTGTTTATATTTAGATAACATAGGTTTGTCTGTATACTCTTACACGTGTGCATTCTTTGCCGACCAACTGCAAGAGCTGCGCATCACTGCAGTGGGTGAGAGGAGTAAAGTGGTGGTCTTCGCCTTCACAAGTATACACTGTACCTGTTGCAAACACTCCGTACACCCGCAGTACCAACACTTTTCTGTGACAGTGAGGCTTGTCACCACCCAGCTGTGCGTACCTGACCTGTAAAATCCATGCCAAGTAAAACTCCAGACCACAGATTCATAGCTGTTGTACTGTAACTTTAACAGAGTTACTAACTTACTGTAGCTGAGAGTCTGGCCAAGTTTACTTTTATGATTTCACATCTGGGAATGTCAAGATTAAAAATGTAATTTATCAGCTTTTTTTTTTAAAACTGATGTAGAAGGTATCACCAAAATATTGTGTAGCTTGTTAAACTAGTTACTTGTGAACTCCGCTTCATATTCATGTCTTGGAAAAACACAAACAAGCCTGTTTTTCCAAGACATGAGCAGCGAGTTTATAACTGTATGGTTATGCCATTCAACCAACACATATATTAGATTATATATTCCCCCTGTACTAACATTTATTAGCTTGATATTCATAAATTAGACTATTTATGAATACAATACCACTTCCACAGCACAGCAGTTGTACAAGGCCAATTCTTCTAAATGGCTCGGATGACCATCTAACCCCACCCTTCAAACATTCACTGTGAAACATCTTCACAAGGTTCAGTATGTGACGGTGACAGCTTGCATATATAAACAGGATATAATCATGAAGCATTTGTGTTTCTTCTGAATTTTTCAGTTATTAATATACAATGTTGAGACTAATGAAGTTCATAGTTTAGATTCACAGCATGAATTCCAGAATATCAGAGGCTTAGAAATGGCTGCAACGTACTTATTTTTCTTTATGAGAGTCACAGTTATTTCCATTTTGTATTTTAAAAGCCCCACTACTTCAAATGGTAGAACGCTTCTAATTTACTTGATTTCTTTTTTTTTTAAATCATGAACATAAGACTGAAAGCTACAGGTTACCTAGTATGAAAAGAAATCTGTTATGTTCCAATTGGTTCTTCTGGGGAGAAAAAATGATAGTTCTGTTTATAGCCACATTCATGCTGTCACTTTCCTGTATCACTAGGTAAAATAGGAGATACTACCATCATCATCACCACACTGACTTTCATTTCTGGGAAATGAATATAAATAAATGCTGCAGACAAACACAGAAATGAAGTAGGTTTAACCTGATTCACTCTTCTTTCCAAAAGTGCTGTCCAGTGCTGAATTATATTTAATTTTGTGTTTTATCAGGTCATACATATTCAGCATCGTAACTGCAGGCTGAATTTTGATATGAGTTTCTGGCTATAGAGGTGGGAGGACAAAGGAGGCTGTTGACATATATGAAAAAGGGTTAGCATGTTTTACTACTGAAACATTGTGTTTTCCAATTCCAGCGTAGCTATTGAAATTTAGGTTAGCCAAAATAAACATCATTTGCTTAAAAAGTTATAGAAGACTTTTTTTAACAGACACCTAATCAGATATCCTCTGTAACATACCATCCAAAAAGTTTTGCTTTCTGGCACTTTCAATCCTTGCTTTTCAGATACAAAATGTTGTCCTATTCTGCAAGAAATACCAATGACCTGCAGTTCCCCAGCTTTCAGAATATTTTAAGAGGTAGTCAGAATATTAGATGATCTGATCCAAATGGACAAAAGTAAAGTAAACGAACAGCTAATTGAACACATCAGATTTAAGTGGGAAGAACTGGTGGCTGATATGAATCAATAACAGACTTTCATAAAAGTAACAGGAATGCCACTACAGTTTTGAGGGCTATTATACATGATGCCTTTTTAATTTGTGCATTCCATAAATTGTAAAGATTGTTCTTGAACTGTAAAAAAGATCTGTGGATGGATCTGCTAAGAATTCAGAGCCTGTGCTGAATGAAACATTTCCTCAGAACATTCTCGCACCAGGAATATCAATTTCTGCATTCCTGTAAGCAAGAGTGATTTGAGCATTATAGAAAAGGATGCACACGCTCCACTGTGCATGATTTTAGCAATAACTTTGAAGTTTAATGTTTTCAAATATCTTGATTTAGTTAACTAGTGACTCTCAACACCAGGTATTAGCTAAGGTTTGGTTTCAGAACCAATTTTGAAAAAAAATATTGTTACCCTCTGTACTACGAAATGCACAGAACTGAAGCCTTTCAGTGATCTGCAGATGCAGCTTCGAAATTACATTGCATTTTTGCCTGTACCATTTTTGTGTTGCCATAAATTCCTTTTTCTACTTGATCAAAAAATCTGAAAGAGTTTAACAGTTCAGCTCAGTATGAAAATGTAGCTCTAATTTCTTTCTATCACAGTGCTCCTTTAAAATACTCTTCCTAACCTAACCACTTCAATTAAATTCAGGGAATTTTACAGAGCTCTGAACATTTCTGGGATTATATATTTTGATGCCAATTATATGACAACTATTTGATTACAAATTCACCACAAAAGTTGTAGAAACTATAAACCCACAGAAATGTTTAATAAATTAAAATTATCTAGAATGCCATTAAAGGTTTTAGAGAATTAGAAACAAGGTGGTGGACAGAAGGTAAAAAAAACCCACAAAAACAAGTACCCTTTCTAAAGAAAAAAAAAAAGGCAAGGAAAAAAAGCATTTCAGTTTAAACACAATCAAATATTTTGAAGTTTTGCTAGGCTTTTAATTATTACTACCTTTTTCTAAATCATTTTCCCCTGCTTGTTCTTATTTCAAAAGCAATTTTCCTACATATTTTACACAGAAGGCAATTTTGCAAGAATGCTAATCACAGGTACAACCAAGTCTGTCGTGATCACTGTAACACCAGGAAAACAGCTGAATAAAACAGATACCTTGCATTGCTCTACATTAGCTTATGTGCATGCACACACATGTGTATAGGAATGTGGTTTTGTTTCCAGTCTTGATGCAGTGACATATTCAGCAAAGTATAAACTGGCAAGAAATTTCAATTTCGGTAAGAAAAACTGAAACTGAACATGTAAGTTTAGGTCAAGATACTAATTATGCTGACAGTACCTAGAAGTTTTTATTTGAAATTATATACCTATTAAAATCATGCTGCCCTTTTTTTCCTGTTCTGGTCTTCCTAGGCAACATTATTTTCAATATTGCGATGCAAACATCTTACTAATTTGTAGTGCTTTCTACTAGCTTTGTATTTCTACTGCTTTATGGAGACACTGTCTGGCCAGGAACAGAGGAACATTAAGTTCTCTGAGTGCAACTCACCATCAAGCTTTTAAATTATAATTTCAATGACACTTAAACTCTTACTTGGAGATGCATTTTTAAGTTTAAAATGAAAAAAACATTTAGCGTTACCATGAGTTAACATTAGTAACATGAATGCCAGTTAACGTTAGTAACATGAATATCTAGCACACCACAAAGATCACATTTTTGTATTTTTTCTGTGGTAAATTTACTACAATCATTCCAGTATGAGTGTAATTCCTATCTTTTGCATGAAGCCCACATAAATAACAAGGTAAGTAGGCAAGGGAGAGCTGAGCTGAGTGTTTTTACAACTTCAAGCACTATAGAGTGAGTACCTGAAATTTCACTTCAGATGATTATATGAAGAAATGAACCCTAAGATGTGGTAAGAATTTGAACATCTCTCAAATGCTGCATTCTAGTGCATAATTTATTTTATGCCTGTGCAAACTCTTCTCAGCAACTTATAAAATAGCTCATATTGTCTCCTAATGACCAAACGACATTGATTTCAACCATCCCATAATTTGCTTTTGCTTTCACAGCGTCTCACTCACTAGTTTTCCCACCAGTTTCTCCTTTGTATGTAATCAAAAGAACTCCAAAACTTTGCCTTGTATATAAATAATATAAATATGTAAGTATACCCAAAATACACCCCTAGTGCATTTTTGTGTCTTTGTAGAATAATTAATAAATGACTGAGAGAATCTTTTTCAGTTTCCTCTTTGTTCACTGTTATTTCATCACATCCATTTGCATCTTCTGATTATTGGAGCATCTTGTTTAGGATACTAATGGGTTTGTCTTAGACCCTATGCCTCCTTGGATCCTATACGCTTTTGAACCATCCCAAGGGTTTTTGTTTGTTGGTTTGGGTTTTTTTTTCACTGTGCAAAACAAGAAAACATTTGTTTTCATGCGTATACCTCTTTAAATCCATATTCAGACTATCTGTGTTCCAGTGTGAGCTTTTCTGAACTGCATGTTAATTCTAGCTGTCTGCAGGACAATAGATTGGCCTGTGCATGCTGGATGTTATGGAACAACAGCAACAACAGCAGTTTCCTAACTCTGTATATTTACAATTTACTTACTGTAAAGAGGGAGAAATGTTTCACTAGCTAGTTTTGACTCTGCAGACATCTGGCAACCTACCCTGTGCTTCCAGGGAGATGTCAGCATTAAGAATGACAAAAAACTTGGCACAATATTTTCAAACTAATCTATATGAAGTTTCTTAATGGCTCAGAATTTCAGTGTTGAATGGGTTAATTCCATGGTTTAAATCTTCAAAAATGCTTTATTCAGAAATCTAGGCTGACATGACATAGGCAGAAGATAGCTGACAGTACTAATACAATGTATGATTTCAGTGGAGTCTAGTTAAATCTTGGCAATACAAATACAATAACTGACAGGACTTTAAGCTTAAATATATATTTTTAAGAAGTGCCTAAACTGTGTGTTCAGCAGTGTTGGCTTGATGAAAGTCTTCCATGGAAACTTCTGGTAGGCTTACAGATACTAATTCCTTCTTTATTTCTGACATACACAACCTGCCATGTCAAATCTACATTCAGAAGCAGCTAAACACAGCATTATTAGTTCTTGTTTGCACTCACTGTTATAAAATGAGTCCAAGCCATAGCCTGATTATGTGGTAGTATAAACAGTAAAAACTTTCAGGACTTATAAAGAACAGCTACTAAACAAAATACTGCGTTCCTGATCAGAAAGGTTTCCAGAGTTATGTTTCCAGCTTTTAGCTCATGACCTATGATTTTGAAAGCAACACGTGTTCAGAATTTTTGCAGCAATCATGAAGTAAACAAATATTTTGATCTTTTTTTGTCTTCTTTGTGGGTTTGGGTGGGTTTTTTTTGTGTTGTTTGGGGTTTTGGGGGTGTTTTGTCATTTTTGTTTCTGGTTGTTCTTTTTTTTTTGTTGTTGGTTTTTGTTTGTTTTTTTTTTTTTAATAATGGATTTCACCTTTTTGCACACTTTCAGGACTGGTTAACTTCCTCCTGAAATACCTGTTGAAAACCAGGTAAATCACACGGGACAAAGCTCTCTATTGCAGTGTACGTAAAAAGAAGATTTACACTCATATGCTGTATTGAGCAGTATGGTTGCATAGCATGTAGCATACTGCATCTTTGACAGGCTGAAAGAAACCACATGCCAGCTCTGATTTCAGACTTGCCTAAGAAGCAGACCATGTTGTATCTTCAGCACATCAGGAAATCAAGCAGCCAAAGGGATAGAGAAAGAGAGGAATTGGGAAAGAAAGTAAGGTTCAACCTCATTTTGTTGTTCTACATAATATTCACAGCTTCAGCTGTTTCCCATTTATATGCTCCCCAGGGCAATTATATGGCACTTACTCACTTTAACATTAGTAGCAACGAGAGGCTACAAACATGATTTTGTCTAACACCATTTAACCCAAACTGTCTGGTGAAGAAGGAAGAAAATGTCACCCAATCCATGTTGCCTAAGTACTTTTGGATCATCAGAGCTGGCAGGCTAGTATTTCAACCACTTTCTGTTTCTTCTGGAACTATCTGCATTAATCCATTCTTTGACAAAAAGGGAACTTATCTTCAAGTTTCAATCAGATAAGGATTCTTTGAAAGGAATAATGGGCCTCCATTTATTTCTTAAAGATATTCAAACACGATTTTCAAAGAAATTAAATCTCAGGTAGCAGCATGACGTATCCTCACTTTTACTATGGAGTGCTGGGGAGGGAGGATTCAAAATTAGGCCACCTAGGTGAAGCTTTGACTACAATCCTGAATGTTCAAAAAAAATAAGACCAACAAAAGAAGAAAAAACAAAAAAGTTTAAATGCATATAGAACAAGAGTAAACAAACAAAAAACCCCAACTCTTACCCACATAGTCTTTCTCATGGTACAGGTATAAGCAGTGAGGATAACGGAGAGAATGTATGGATTATTCAATTTTCAAATGAAATGTCACAAACTTTTACAGGTTTTGCATACATCTATCTCATAGTAATGACTTATAGTGAAACTGATATATTATTGAACTGTCAAAGTACTGTATGGTCAAACTAGCACTTGGAGGTCCCAATTTACTTTCTAAAATGGAGACATTTGGAAAGTTATCGGCAGTGTTTGGGTAGTTTGGGCTTTTGTTCATGCTTAATCCACACATGACAAGATTTTGCATAAACTAGCATAAAATTTAGCTTAGACTCTTTAGGATAGTAGCTGATTTCCAGTCCCCAAATAAAATGTTAATTTTTGTTTAAAGGTATTTATATCGAAGATGAATCCCACTCTGAATCCCACTTTCAAAAAGCCTTAAGCTTTGGCATGCGGGTTTGCAACCTAAACACAGATTTTGACTAGATATTATGCAAGACCCCTATTCTCTCCCTAATTGGCTAGTACAATACATGACCCCTCCATGCACATCTGAATGCTACGGCATGGACTCTCCTCCTCACAGGCATATTGGCTGCTGTAGAGGGAAAAGTCTTTAAAGGGATAACCATTAGATAGTCATTCACCTGAAACTGACAGAGTACCTACATCTTTTCATAGTATATGATTTCTGCTGGTTGCATCCAAGCCTCTTTCCCTAAGACTGCATTATAGCCTATTACAAAAAAAGGCTTCCATCTTTTGAAGCCACACTTCATTGGTTGAATTACATGGATTTGTCTAAAAAAATGAAGTTATGCAGGCACCTATTAAGCTTCATTACACTTAGGGAAGTAGTATAAGTCATATAGGATCAGAGAAGAGAGTCCAACAAGACTGATACCCTCCTTCAATATAGGACACTCCTAACTCTTCAGAGATATGTGAGTGTCCAGAATTTCACGCATCTCTGCACATGCTTAGCCACAGAGCTGGGATAATCACAGAATAATTCAGTTTGGAAGGGAGCTCTGCAGTCAACTAGTCCAACCTCCTGCTTGAACAGTGAAAGGAACAATGCCTTCCTGACTCCAGCATCAACTAGTTTATACTGGAATATTAAATGTTTTTTATAATCTTTTGTAATACACATACACAAATTACAGATGCTATTTCTGGATACAAAATGTTCCATTATGAGGTACTACTATCTTAATACAGATTTAAGCAGACCTCTCATTTCATCTATGAACGCCAGGTAGTTTGTTTCCATCAGATACCCCAGCTCCTGGCATTACATAATGTACTTAAAGGTATCTGCAGATCACTTCATTGGTTGGGCATTACTACATGAATTTCATTATTTAATCTTGGAAAGCATTTCAGCTCTATATGATTCCCAAAGGCCTCAGTCCCCCGTATTTCCCCCAAATTATTGTTATTTATCTGCAAGACAGAAGGGAAGTAAAGAGAGGTCCTCTTATTAGAGGTTATCAAAACTTAATTTAGCAAGTGTATGGCTGCAGGAGAATAGACAGAAGACCTGATTCCCTCTTACCTTATGACAGTATAAATTAATTTCCTTAATGTAAGAAAAGATATTTGGGATACATGCTCAATTTCCTCTTTCACGTTTTTAGAAGCACATACATAAATCAGACTCTCAGTTGCATTCATTTCGATGTGGGGTTTCAGTGGAATTATGAAATTAAAAGCAGAATGTAGCTTCTTTCTTTTTTTCCCATTTTTCTCTTTTCCTCCCCCCCCCCCCCCTTCCTTTTTTTTTTTTTTCTTTTGTGTGTGTGTGTGTGTGAATGTACCATACGGCATTTTTTCACTTAGGGATTTAGATTACTATTTATTCATTGACTTAGACAAATGAAAGGGAACTGAAGCTATTCTCCTAAGTGAAGTTTTCTGTTCTCTGAAAAAGCTTGCTAAGAAATGGATACTTCAGCAAGAGAGCAAGGACAATAGATTTTGCACGTTGCATGGAAAAAGAAGTCTTTTATAAACCAATGAATTTACTTTCTGCCTAGCACATATCCAATGACTGTTTGATTGTGTATCTGTGATGATAAAGGGTAGTGATTATCTTCTTTGTAGAATGTTCTCACAGATTTGCACAATGACTTAAAGATCACAGGCAACAGGAAAACTGCCTCTTTCCCCCAAATTTCGCACTGTTCAAGACTCAGATCTTGCCCATCTTGCATCTCCCTGGGAAGCAGTTTTTTTGGATAGTTGTATACGTGGAGCACTTGCTCAAGTTTTACACCATTAGACACTGACCAGAATCCTACTATGGTCTCTAGCATTCACTATCACATCTAGCTTCCTTTGGCACAGCTGCCCACGGATGCCAGGCAGAACTGGTGCTCTTCACTGCACACTGGCTGGGTGGCTGTGAGTCACAAACTCACAGCATGCTAAATATCCATCTGCCACAGAGATCTTGGAAATGCTGGAGCAATTCTGTTTTTCTTACTCTTTGTGCTGCCTCCAGTGCAACTGAGAGCACTAAGGTAGCATCACCTTCCTTCCTAAGGTAAAGCATAGGTGCAGAGGTTGCAAATGTAGTCACAAGATGAAGCAAAAATCCTAGGGAATGAAAAAACACAGACTGAAATGTAGGAACTTAAAAGCAACTTAGAGCAGGGGTCCTCAAACTTTTTAACCAGGGGGCTGGCGCGCGGATGCAGTGGCAGGCAGCCAGCTATGGCTGCTTGGTTTCCCCCCCCAGCCCCCGGCAGGGGGGTGGGGGGGGTGGGTGGGGCAGGGGGGTCTGTAAATACCGGGGGCCGGATTGAGGACCCTGGGGGGCTGTATCTGGGCCGTGGGCCGTAGTTTGAGGACCCCTGCCTTAGAGCATCCTTTGGTAATTAAGAGTGAAGCAGTTAAATTTTCACCTCCTGCTGGTTAGAAAGGCATTTCAGCCACCTAAACACCTAAAGAGAACAATACTTTGAATACCTGTTTGCCTTTTGAAAATAGACTTTAATTTGAGGAAAACCTATCTCACAGATTACCTCCATCTTTTGGAATGAAAGTTTTGAGGACTGAGAAAGTATAACGTGTTTTACTTAATGGTGCGATGTAATAGAACAGTATGTACTTTTGACTCAGCTTTGTGATTTTCGTTGCTTGTGTTGTGTTTATTTTGCCCTACAAAATATGAAAAAAGTAAGTAAGGCATATGGGTATTTTCCATACTGGGTAACACAATATTAATTCACAACTGTTTTTCCAAATTTTGCAATGTAGCATGCTTCTAGGAATGGCAAATAAAGCTGATCTTGGATAGGGATTCTTAATGAGTAACAGTTAAGACTGAAGTGAAAGTCCTTATTTTTTCTGTAATTTAAAGGTTATGTGATGCTACTTTGCCTTAAAAGTAACTGCTCTAGACTTTTCCAGTTTACACCATGATCTGGCACTAAATGTATAACTTAACATGTTACTTTTTTGTTTTTCTTGAAACTTCAGTACTTTGTTCTGTTTGGCAGGTAATGAGTCATTCTACTTCAACAAAACAAAACCCAAATCCACCTACTTTTAAGGGTCAGCTGGGAAGTATTTTGCTGTATTTTGCTGGCTTGTAACAAGATCTATTTGAATAGATAGTTTCATTTCTTTTTTAGATACTACTAATTTTATGCAACACTCTAAGACAGTACATATTTCTGGTCAAGCAAAGCACGAAGTGTCTGGCAAAGGGACTTGTGCTACTACTGAGAAAGTGAGTGTCAGAAGCACTAGGCTGCTCCCTCCTCAGTATATCCCTGGAAAACTGAGATCAGGTTAAGTAGTAAAGTTAGGTTGATATTTTAATATGCCAGAATAAATGTTATTAGCATTGTAGTGCTGGAAATAGTATTTCCTTCGGAGGTTTTTGTTTTGGTTTGGTTTTTTGTTTGTTTGTTTTGAATTTTTTTTTGGGGGGGAGGGGTGTTTTTTTAAGTGGATTCTCAATAAATGAAGCTTATATAATTATGGAAATGGAAAATGGCTTCACTGTGAGTTACACCAGAGGTACCATGGTACTTCTGAATGGAAAGAGCTATGTGGTTGCTAGAGTGCTTCCATTCTCACGTGCCGCTCCATCCATTTTTTGTAAGCACTGGCATGCAATGAAAATCCCTAGGACTCAACAGATGGTTTCTCTGCTTCATGCAGAAGCATTTACAGTCATACTTGTTTCTTCTCTTGGATTCACTTCTTCCTCCACCTGCTCAAAGCAGGTCATCCTCATGACCTGAGGAGAACATACCCTGTAATACCCATATTCACATATCCCATTATACCCCTGGAGGCTGGAATTTATTTACTTTTAACTGCAACTCTCATCATTGGCTGAACTGGATGTCTCTGTGGTTCTCTAAGTCCTATAAAAAAATTGACCAGCATCTTGCCAGCTAAAGTAAAAAGAAGATTTGGAAAGTGATGCCTTAAAACTGTTATGGAGAGAAGGCAAATCCCAAAGAGCTTGTGTTCTGGAAACTCCGACTACCTGAAGATTTATCCTTTATGAGCTGCCTTGTTCGGCAAATACCCTCTTAGAACCACTGGCATGTGGAACATGGAAAATGGCCATTATGCTCCAGAATTTAGTATTGCAAAAGCACATTATTTCTCACAATAGAATAATCAGCAACAGTAACTTCAGAGCTGATGTCCTATATATTCATCAATTAAAAAATTATTTAATTTCTACTGATGCTCCAAAGCTAGGTATATACCAAAGTATGTTGACAAACTGGATATTTCTATCTTTTATATTAATTAAAAGATGAAATCCTTAAGGCCTTACTTCTCATGAAAGAAAATAAGCTATTGCCAGTGTATGTTCTCCCTGCTACAATGGTAGTCCAGATCATTCAGACTTCAGGCCCAGGAAAACAGCGATCCAGAAAAACACACCCTGCATGATTCATAGATTGGATGGTTTCAAAGCTTCTGTTATTCTGATTCATGAATTTTCTAATACCAAACGACTGTCAGGCTTCCACGCCGGTCTTAGTGACCGATGCCGTACTTTGCCATGTATTCTTTTATTAGTCATTCTCACTGCATAGACTCGTGCAGAAGACTTGTATTTTCTGAAATGGTACGTGCTGGTACTTCAGAAAGCAGTGACTGTCACTTGAGAAGATTGGTCTGGTTTATGTCCACTCAGAGTTTGTGGTATCTACCAACAATGAAACTGTGGTTTTCAGAAAGTGAATAAAACTCTATGAAACAAACTGAGCCCAGCTAATTATTATGCAAACTGTAAAAAAATCATCATTAGATAAGCCCATCAAACAGCAGTTTCCACATTGTGGACTACAGATTAGTGGGTAGTCTTGCTCAGCAGCCTGCAGCTGCTCCAAAGAAGATTTTTTTAAAAAAATAATTTATGTTAACTTAAAAAGAGTGTTAAGTTAAAAGTTTAATGCTAGGACTAAATAGTGATCAATAAAAAAATTGAATACATATTAGGTACAGTGATCAAAAAAAAGTTTGAGATCATCATATTATATGTAATATCGTTAATAGCCATCTACTTGAAAGACAGTCCCATGCTGAAATGCAATGTCCATTAGACTCATGTCATGCAACAGAACACAAAACATCAAGTCTAAGTTCTATAACCTTATTTATTAATTTGTCTTTCTATAAATCTCTCAGCTTTCTGATGCAGAAAATACTTTTTTTAATTAACATTTTCAGAGGAAACTGTAAAACTGACACAACTGTTTTTCAGTATTATCAGTATTCCTACGTTAGGAAGAATAAGCTCATTTCATTTGTGCCTCATAGCTTAACAATAAATACTCTCGAAAATCCTGTTAATTATTTCACTTATTTATTTAAACTGAAGTTTTATGTATTTCAACTCCATTTCCCTATTTCTGTGGTTACTAATGGCTTAATTCAACATGCAAACATACAAAATGCATGTGTTCTTGAGCAGCTCCTTGAAGTATCTTGTTTCTAAGACGTTTGGCTAAGTGTCCTTAACTGAGAGTCAGTGTCTTTAACTAGGATGGGTTTTCTGACATGCCCAAGTATTTCAGTAAATCAAACCCTATAGAAAAGCAATGTAACATCTAAAGCTACTTTTAAAATATCCTTTATCCATATCAATAGCTTTTAAAACCAAATAATGTATTTCCAATTTCCGCTGAAGTCAGACAGCTGATGATACTTAGCGTGTCTATACTATTCTTCTCACGACCATCTCAATTCACATGACTAAATTTTTATCTTATGATTGAGGTTTTTAAGTTTGCATTTTAAAGGTAACATAGCAAAGGGGAATTTCTTTTTTAACCAGTCCTGAGTTGAGAGAATGGAAATATGTTAAAGAAAAAGAAATAAATGTTACAGAAAATTCATCTTGAAAGATTTGTTGTCATTACTTCCTTGCTTTGTAAGCTTTTCTACGTATTGGAAGATAGAGAGAAGAACATCATGTTTTCTTGTGAAAGGATGATGGGGGGGTGAGGGTGGTAAAAAGTGTTGGAATGGAAAAGGCTGCTGTTTTCATGTAAAATCCCAGCATGTTTTACCTTGTACTCAGAGGTTCCAAATTGCCAATCTTGTGATGTGCTGTCACAACTTATGCGTGACTGACTGGTTACAGAGCCTGCTGATCTATATGGAGAAGTGAGAATTTGTCACTGTGCATAAGCAGAGAGATCAGTCAGATATAGTGATAGATCTGTTCTTTGCCTAGATTCGTCTGCTGCTATATTAGGGTGGCTCAGCGGCTGCCAAATCAAATTCTAAGCCTAGTTTTGTGGTTGAAAAAACAGGAAAAAGTAGTGATGTCCTGACACAACCACTTTGGGATGCAATAACCATGGAGAAAAAAACCACTCATAACCTCTGTGGTGCTGTGCTCCATCTTCCAGGGCAGCCACAGTGGTCCCAGAGTTATTTCATAATCTTTTCACAGTCACTGCAGTGCACTCGCCACACACTACAGCACAGCGCAATACAGGAACAGGTACCTACCTCTCCTGGGGCTGCCAGTAATGAAGATACTTTGTATAGCTAAATGTGCCACTACCAAAAGACATAAAACAGCAGCACAGCACTATAAAGAAGAACCTCTGCTTTCAGAGAGGAGAGCCCTCATGCAGTGTTTGAAGTAGCGTACAATGGTCTGCTTCTTTTTTAGGCTTGCTTTAAAACCACGGAGCCCTTTGCCACAAAGAGGCAGGCCCTGAGTGGTCTTAACTCCCAGACAAAAGCACCCCTGTCTAGAGGCTGTGTTTGTGTTCTACCAGCAGTAACATTTTTGGATGACGTGCTGATCTTTTTAGTGCAAGCTTTGCTGTGTACCAACACAACTCTGTGGACCGAGATGGTTTATGGTTATCCCAGTCTGGAGCTCAGGTAGAGGTGGGGTGCAAACAAATCACAGTCTCTGCTCAAATACCTGGCACTCCAAGCAGGAGCTCATGAGATCTGCAAGGAGAAGAGTCCCTGTCTGTGCAAACCTCCCTCCCCATCTGAGATGCTGTGTTGTCTGTACTGGAAACATGGGTGACAGCTTACAGAAAGTCACATGTAGCACCCGCTGCAAGTCAAAACCAAACACACGCAGCAGTGGAAATGTGTTGTGTGCCTGCATAGTTAAGGCCTGTGCCTCCTCCCTCTTCTTCATTTTGCCATCAGTCCTTGGACTCTCTCGCCATTGCAATCTCCCCAACATGCTGCGCTTTGTCAGAACTCTTGACCATAGGCAGATTAAACCTAAAAGTTGAAAAGTAACTACTTTAACAAAGAAGCACATCAAACTAACACTTATCTTACAGCTAGAGAGATTTCAATAGAGTTGCAGGGGCATAAAATTGACAAAGTGAGGTGTCAGGAACACAGGATTTACAGAAGCCTTTTCCAGCCCACCTCTATGCTTCTCCTAGAAGCTTACAGACACACCTAAGACTGCTGGCCTAAATGTAGGTCAGACCCTCTTCAGGGGTTTTAGACAATGCTATCTATGCTTCTTGGGCAATGTAGATGCTGGTTTTGTATTCACAGTGGTGATAAATATTCTCAGTTATTATTTTTTAAACTAAAGGAGTCACTAGGGAGATAATATCAACTGTATCAAGTGTATTTAATCATACTGCTTAAAGGCTGCTTTACTGCTGATGGACAGAAGATTTCACTCAGAATTTTCTATTCCTTACCACTTGTCTAAGGAACAGGAGTAGAATGTATATTACCTTTTTTCCCCATGGACATAGCGTAATAGTAGCTGTATTATTTTTCATTCATATAGATTAAGGTAACTGTTGGTATGCAGCAGTTTGCAATGATGGGACAAAGCACTAGTGTTCCTCAAAGGTATTTCCAGACCTGACTCTGACCTGCAGCATGACCTTGGAAAAGGCACTTGGCACATCATCCATACAGCGACCTGTGTTTGGGCTGCAGGAGCTCATTCAAAACAGCAGGGACGCTTCCCCTTACTTGAACATCCCTGCTAGTCCTCAGAAGAGAGACCTTGCTGCAATCGCAGTATACAAAGTTGGCCATTAGTTTGCTAAGCTGTTTGTCCCTTAAATGGGAGACCATGAAGCTGAGCACTCTGTCATTAGTGTAGGTAAAAAGCAATGCAACTGTCTCTTGCCATAGAGTGAAATAACGAGCTGTTTGTTCAGCAGTGCCTTCACACCTGAAGCACAATAGTGTTACGAACATTGTGATGTTCACAAGAGTCATTTTATTTAGGGTTCCACTGGAATTAAAAATCGCATTGATTTATAACAAATCGGCACAGACGCCAAACCAAACATTAAACAGAGCTCCTCAAGTCCTACAACAAATTCTGAAAGAAAAAATATTGCACATTTTCGATTTCCCTGAAAGCAGCAGCCAAACAATGAACTAGTGGAACAGTTACTGTAATGTGCTCTGCTGTTTCATACAGAACTGTTTGTTTGTCATTGGTGTCTATTTAATCATGCCTGTTATGCTAGATTTTGAAGCTTAGTAAACACTTTACAAATCCACTCTGGTTTTAGACAGGCTTGTTTTTTGTGAAAGCTGAAATGACTGGATTCATCAAGGGCAAACCCCATACACAACGCAGGCATAATCTTTCTGTGTACTGCGGCATGATGAGGAATCAAGGTGGCAGAAAATGAGTAAATCAAAGAAGATAGAGTTACCCTGTTGGTGCTGTCGCAGTATTTTTCTTACTTTTCATTTGTATAGCACTAAACACTGTATTTGACATGTAAAATAGCTATCACAGAAACTTTATTTTTACTGCACTCTACAACTGACATGCAGCGTCACATTTAACCAGAGCCTACTGAGTCAACATGCAAGGATAGGTTTGGCAAAAAAATGTGTGTATAAATATATACACGCACCCTAAGGGAACATGATGGAGCTTTCCACAAACATTGCACATGTATAATCACACAACTTAGGAAAAACCACCATGATCAAATCTATACTACTGTTGATTAATCAAAAATTTATATAAATATGTGGTTCTCTGTGTGTGTGTATATGCACATATATGAGTGTATATTATATATAATATTATATATAAATATATGTATATATACATACACATACAGACAGAAAAGCTACAGATGCTTTCAAGTACGCTTTTACAGAATCTAATGGCAGATTTTCTCTGAACCTATCATTTACTAGAGAGTACATGCTAGCAACAGAAAATATTCACAATAATTTGCACAGAATAACATCAGTAGATGTATTATTATCTACTGTAGTAAATGTATTTTTTTAAGACTTGACTAAGGTTTGGGAGAGCTGCTTGAGAAGAAGTAGCCTTGACAGAACGTGCAGCTTGGAATCTGGCTTCAGCAGACTAGATCAGTTTATTTTCAGCTAGAGAGACAACATGTCAACTCAGCTAAAAAAGATCACAGGCATTTCTTCATTCAGTGCTAGCTTTAGAGAAGTTTAAGAGTTGCCAAAAAACTCTGAACTCATGAACCCAAACATCAGCTGAGCCAATATTCTCAAGGTAGAATATTTTCAATAGAAATACTGGTGGCTCTGTCCATGTTTATGACTTACACATTGAGCCTCAGGGACAGTGTATTTGAGGGCAGTGGGACAGCCTCAGACCACTGGAAAAAATTGCTGCTTTTGAAAGTGAAATGGTGTCATAGCCTTCAATGTGAAAAGTCTCTCATTTTGAACAGTTCGTATTTACAGTAACCACAGACAACCAGACCATTGCCTAAAATGTAAATTATTTTTTTTTTAAAAAGAAAAACACAGAAAACTCTCATATTTCAAACTAAGTCATAACTTCATGCACATTTAAAGAGATTTATCTTCAAAATGCTGGCAGGACTGGCATACAATTGTAGACAAAGTATTACTATAGTGTAATACTATATTGAAAAGTACTGTTATACTGAAAGTACTCTCTATATGTATACCTAGATGCTTGGCCTGATTTCCAAATGACTCAGTATCCTCCACTGAAAATGTTTGTTTGCATTAAATAAAAGAATATCTGGAGGCCGGAAGATTTTGGGCTGACCTTACAGTTGCTTTGTTTTTCCTTTCAGATCACTAAACCAATCTGCATTCAAGAAGTATGTGATATACAGCAGATGATGGTGAGGAAGAAAATTCCTAAAACCACAAGAGCAGGTATGAAAGCAAATAGTGCCAGCCACTGTATAGGCAGGCTGCCTGGCAGTTCAGTTTGATTAGTTGTCATCAGCTTAGTAAAATAATTAGTAAAAATGCCAGTGTGCTGCTTGTCAGTTTACAGTTTTAAAGAGGTGTTAGCTCATACTGATAGACAGCACTGCTCTTTTCCAGTATAGCAAAAGCAAGAGTACAGTAGAGTAAAACCATAAATATTAATATGTATCATCAGGTTTACTACTTAGGAGTGTCACCTTGTGATTAATGGGCTGAGAGCCTGTGAGCTGTAAAGCAAAGCTGAGCTGAACGAGACGTGCTTGTAGGCTAAAATATAATTTGTATTGCACATTCCAGATATTGGCAATTTAAAAAAGAAAACAATAATAATAACAATAAAATTTAAACCAACAACAACTATTAATCATAATATACAGAATGATGAACTTTTTCATACTAGCGTATGAAGGAGATGCCTGTTCCATTTCCAGCAGTTCACTATAAAAAATCTTTCATGCACAGGCTAAATTCTTATTTGCCCTGTGCAGATACTAAAACTGCAGTAACATTTTAGGCAAAAGGCAGTATTTGCCCCAATTTCCAACAAACATGCTCGTCTCTCCTCATTGATTGCCTCTACAAATGCACTAGGATGTTTGATCAGTGTATACATATTTACAAAATCTAACAGTGGTGGCCACTTACATGCACGGGCGGACTCAAACATGGTGACGTATGCAAACTTTGGGAGATCGGCAGAACTTTCTCGAGTCCTGAATGTATGCCAGCGGGTGAAGAGCTACTTTATATAATATGCTTTATGTAAGACACTCTTTCATGAGTCAGACTTCTCACAATATAGCCATTGTGTGTACCAGCACCCTGCAGAGGGTTCAGCATCATGTCTGATCTAATTCATGTTAAGGTTTTGCTCTTTAAATGGTTGAATCTTAAGAGTCTTCACAGACTATTAGGAGAGGACTTTAGATCTACTGACTTCAGCACTACGAAGTTCCCAATGCCATACAAAATAAACACTTTGCTGCAAACTATAATATTATTTTAATTTGGATTTATTTATGCATTAAGAACTTACTCAACATAATTTTATATTCCTTTTTCTAAAAAAGCGTATATAACTTGTTATCTAAGAGTCTTGTCTCTACCAAGCTTCCTATAGAACATGAATCACAGTGTATTCCTGCAATCCCTCCTGCCTTATTTTCTGAAAAAGAAAGGTTAAAAATTCTGTCAAGACAGACCATGTGGAAAAAAAGCAATAATGATGCCATTGAACCAAGGAACCCAATTGAAAAAATTTGCTCTTTTTGCTTATGCCATGCTATCAGTGTTTTCTGGTCTGTGATCTCCTACCTGCCTGTCATCTGAAAACACATATTTCAGTGTTAGCTAGTAACAGCCATTTCACATTCACAATAGCTGATGCGCCAGCTGAAACAATCCAATTATTTACAACAATAATGTGGGCAGCATCCCAGCTAAAACTTTTCTTATACATTCTTCTGCCAATTAAGAACTGGAAAATTCCCTCCATTTATATGAGATTGTAAGAGATTTGGAAAAGCGACATGCCAAAAACTCTTCCCAAGGAGTGTCTCAGTCTCTCACTAATGCACTGCTTCCAGCCCAGCAGAAGAAAAAAAATGTGAGAGCACAAATACTTGTTTTAAAACAGGGTTGAGAACAATTACTACTATAAGCTCCTGTAATGCATTTTATTGCTCTGCCATGTGAAAGTGATTTAGAAGTAATCATTGGTTTCTGTACTGCAGGCGGTGCGATACATGCATCTGTGTTTGTGCATGAGCAAGATGGAGGAGTGGACTAGGATCTGGATTTATACACCCAGACACTCAAGTTCAATAGCTTATGCTCTTCTATGTGAAAGTGACAGATCTATGTAACTACATATGCCTTATTCTATTAGCGGTGCATTTGAAATCTAGAGTCCATTCAACAGCTAAGAAATATTAGCAGTCTAGAAAGGGATAAGATGCTCATATTTAGGAGTAAGAGTGTCCATGCAATCTGTTAAACAGGAAACTGCCTTTGTTTGGTTTACCTTCAACACAGTCCTCTTGAAACTGGAAAAACTTTTTCCAACTTTGAATATTAAGCAGATCTAATTCCCTCCTTTCTTGCTTCTCATTGCCACCTAATCTAGGTACTATTGATAACCATTGGTGGGAATCGGCCATCTTGCCTTTCTAACCAAGTTGTTCAGGGCTCCTCTGTAGCCAGGTTCTTCCATTAGTGCTGGAAGAGCTATCCTGATACAAAAGCACTGTATGGACATTTTCAAAAAGAACTCACTTTAAATGTAGCCTGAAAAGTTGCATGAAATTTGGGCACAGGTCTGTAAATGCAGGCACTGACCTCATAGAAAATTCCTAGGTTACCACGGCAAAATAAGGCTTTTGCTGGATCTTACAAGTTTTCCTTAGTTCCATGGATTAGTATGAAATTAATAAATATCAGTTTCTCACAAAAACATTTTCTTGCATCAATGAAGTACTATCACTCTAGCAAAGGCAAGAATATGGTTTGTATTCAAAAGGTTATAGACATCTAACCCTCTCATATAGCCTCATAACGAATAACTTCGAACACCATGTTTTCAGAAGGATTTCTTGATCTTTCTCCTCTCCCTCTAGCACTTATTTTGTTGTTCTGTTTTCTTTCCTCCTGCTTTCAGCTTCCGTCTTTCAAACTGTTCTTATCATATAGTTTCCCATTAATTCCTCACTTGAGTTTTATTCTTCCTGGAGGGTCTTGCTATCAAAATACTGGCACTCTGTCAAAATACTTCTTTTAGACTTCTCTTCTCCCTACTGTAGTATCACCCTGAACCTTTTACATTCCAGATCTACTTGTATGGGAATACCACACTATGAGAATTTGGACCACAGAATTAAGCAACAACACCCACATTTTTAGTGCAATTTCAGTCATGAAACATGCATGAGAATGACAAAATCAGTATAGTCTCAGTGATTAATAATGTCAGAGGTACTTATACAGTGTAATTTTAATTATTCCACGTTTTCCCTGTAGTAAGAATAGGAAAGCTATGGCTATACCAAATAATATTGAAATAATTTATTTAACTGCAAATTGGCAAATCTTTGAGCATGGCAACATACAGTATTAGAATACAGTAACTGTGGCAACATACAGTATTACAATACTATATTCAGTATTACAAATATTTAATATTTTAATATTCATGTTAGTAAATGGCCATGGTCTGCATTTTAAAGAACCTTTTTTATATGGATATAGTAACTTTTCATCCTAGCATTACATACGTAAATCCTTGCACATTAGGGGGAGAATATAACCTTTATTGTGAATTTTTAATATGCATTGCACATGGTCCATGCCTACAGAAGAATTTGTATTCTACACTACATTTTTTAAGTCGATGACAACACTTTTGAAGAATAAAACACAATGCTTAGCCAGGGCCAGAGAAAACCAAACTGTCCTTTATTCACCAAGACAAGTTTAGCTATAGAATTAAAGAATTAGATTCTATAGGATAAAACTAACCTTGCTAACCTGAAGAATAGTAATTTTCTAAAAATAGAAATGGCTGAGAAATTACATGCATACACTCAATGTACAATCTTATATTCCCGCTCCTTAATGAAAGCTCGAAATCCAAGGTCATCTTCAGTGGCAAGCATCTAAATAGGAAACCATATCCAAACACATGTAGAGCTGTCAGCAAGGTCACTGTAGGGGTTTAGGGTTTTGTGTTTGGGTTTTTTGCCCTTTGGATTCTTATTAAATTTCATCTGACATCCACTGCCTCAGCAGCTCAACACAACTCGAAAGCAGTTTTCAGTTGGAGGAGAAAGAAAACATTCAACATGACTAGCTGATGCACACCTAATCTAACCCCATGCTCAGAAGATGAGATGAACGCTCCATGTGAAACACACATTTTACTTATTCATGGATTTGTTCCAGCTACTGCATGTGGCCAGAAAGCTTCCTCTAAGACGTCCCACAGCCTAGTCTTGCACAATGTGGTGTTCATCACTTATTGTGCTTTCATTCCCCTTCTACCACGTCTTTGGGGACGCACAAGACTGTCATGCCATGGGCTTGGACCCTGAACAGAGCAAGTCAGGCCCTGTACCCCACCCAAGAGGGACCAGTAGGCAGAGGTGTTAACTGAGATGCCCCACACAACTTCAGCCACTTGGCTGCAGCTGGCAGAGCTCAGTGCCATGCAGGTTAAAAGTCTTCTGTAATATAACTGAACTACCGGAGGGGAACCTTTTTGCACAAAATTTAACGCCTGCATCTCTCATGATAAGGAAGTTCTGGGTGTGGGCAATAAGGCCAGAAATGGATGTGTCCACCCTTGCTCTACATGGGACATCTAAACTCCAGGTTTTACAGAATGGATCTAACCTACTGGAAGCAGACCCTTTTCCCCCATTTACCCCTGTACCCTATAAATCAATCAAAATTATTTGTGGTGGGTTTTCTCCCCCACACCCCTCAGCTGCCATGTTTCCTGTTATATGAATTGCAATGTTGCCTGGAGTAAAGTTTAGTGTCTCAGAAGAGCTTTTCTTTTATTCAAAGGGAAATCAAATGACATTTGTTCAATTTTTAATGATAATCTCATTCAGATAACAAAGTTACCAGAAAAATGCTCTCAGGAATATGCCAGTGCCAGAAATGAGTTACAAACTGGCAGTAACACACAGAGCCACAATTATCAAAGGAGATGTTTAGTGTTTCTGGGGCTAACACTGCAACAGCACCTGTTTTTTTCAGTATTAAATTAAGGCCTTGCTGTAATGGGAATGTACACCTATTTCAAAAATGTATATCCAATTTAGTTCAAAATATCATTTTGGTGCCAATAAATGCAAACTTCAACTTCTAGCACTACTGAAGAAATTTGTGTCTGAGGATATATCTCTGCACTGAGGAGTCCCAGTTTAAAATTAAGACTGGTAACGGAAACAGAACTTTGGCAATCATAACCCCGAAAAGTTCAAGATGTATTTTCATATGATGTTTTTACAAGGCCTGCGAGCTTGACTACCATCCTCAGCAGTGACTTCGTAACATGTGAGGCTGAAAGCTGTGCAGTCAAATTCACAAAATTCCTGCGAAAACTTGGCAACTGTCACTTTTCTCTGAAAAATTAAGCACTGGTACAGACTGGGAAGTTTTCTAAATACAAGTATGCAGAAAAGTGCACTGTGAGTGCTAAGTCCTTTGAGAACTGCTTGGCTATGCCTCTCTGGAAATCAGGAGCCCAGTTTCCCAAACACTTAGAATAAAACTATAAAGCAACATAGATGTTTCTGCAAAATTCACCCGAAATTGTAAATGATTGAAATATGTATTTGAGCACTAAGTAATCTCTACCAGGGAAACCAAACCATGGCCAGCTTCCCTTCCTACGATTTCCTTCAAATTTCCCAGGAAAGCTATTTCAACTGTGCTTACAATGAGCATGGCATGAAGTCTGTGCATCAAGTTCAGTAAAGAACAGTTTTAAATAATTTATTGCATTCTGCTATAAAACCAGCAACTCAGCAATCACTGTTGGTACCAGAAATAGTCTGATACTGCCCCTTCAATCACAATTAAAAAATCAAGCAAACAACTGTTCAATTAAACAAAAGGTTATCAGTCCAAAACTGACCCCCTCAAAGGCACTAAGAAACCTTGTGTACCACAGTGGGAAGTCCCAGAAACAACTCCCATATCCTGTGACTGCTTCTTCATCTGTCTTCATCAGTGAGGTCTACAGAAGGGCAACCTACTGAGGTGAATACATTTCTGCCACAATACAAGGTTGAGATATTTATTGTGGCTATTACTTGATTTTTTTTTTCCTTTCCTTGTATTATTTGTCTGTGTGCAGCTCCGTGAGAGAGTTTTATACAGATGTAATGTGGGCAAATATCTAAAATATATTTTCAGAAAATACTTCCAAGGGAAAAGGTTGTATTTAACTTCAGTTTATTTGTCCACTTTTCACACTCACCTTCCACAGATATTTTAGCAAATAAACTTACTAACTTCCACAAAAAACTAATTTTAAATAAATATGGAAGAATGTTAATGAATTTTGAATTCATGAGTACTTACACTAGAAAGCCACTTATTAGAATACTATTCAGCAGTTGAGAAATAGAAACTGTACCACGTTATACTTTTCAGAATTTTAAATATCAAATATTTCCAACAAATTGCTTATGGACAATCTAGCACAGGGGTCCCTCAAACTTTTTAACCAGGGGGCCGGCGAGCGGATGCAGTGGCAGGCAGCCATCTGCGGCTGCTTGGTTTCCCCCCCAACCCCCAGCGGGGGGCGGGGCGGGGGGGTCTGTAAATACCTGGGGCCGGATTGAGGACCCTGGGGGGCCGTATCTGGCCTGCGGGACATAGTTTGAGGACCCCTGATCTAGCAACTTAAGATCATTTATGGAGGAAACTCAACTACTAAATGTGAATAATTGAAGGAAAATGCAGTCTCATTTTGCATACCTGAAAATACAGGGTAAGAAATTTCTAAAAAAGGATAGTTTACCTGCATTCTGTAGATTTAATTACATAGATACACCAAACAAGCCAAAATAACCAAACATTTCCCCATGTTCTTAACATTATAAATAAAAAAAGTCTTGCATCACTAGCTGTACATACCAAACCAGAGAACTAAGGCAGGTGGCTGTTACTTCTGTTGCTTTCCACAAAAGGATTTTAAAGCCATTACTACTTGCTGTCAGTTTTTCAATTGTAAACAAACCTTTATCCTATATTGAAAAATCAATACACCAACCCATTTTTATAATGCCTGCCTTTTACTTCACTTAGTCTTCAACAATACACATTGATGCAAAAATCTTATTTTATTTTTCTAGCTATGTGAACTATGTGATGATATTTCTGTAATTATGACAGCTGAGCTGATCCTTACCCTCATGAAAAGGTTATACACAAAATTTACAAAAAAAATCCCTATGCAGAAATCATAAAATTTTTACTAGATTAATTTCTTTAAAGTGTGTTTCTTCAGTTTTCCCTCAACTGACACAAAGAAATCCATTGCTTATTTGACAGTTATTGTGTATTTAAAATTACATTATCTGTCTTAAGTGTTTAGAGGCAACACAAGTAAGCCTTGACAGAATCTAAACTCCCACAAATACATTATATATTCTACATACTAAGTGAATTCATGAAACTTAGAAACTTAAGAGTTTCAACTTTCTACACCAACCTTCTAACTTGAGACAAGTAAATTTATGAGCTAATACAGTATTGCAGCTGCAACAGAAAAGGGAAAATCTCAGCTTCCTCAGGGTCTGAAGAATACTGTCTTAGCTGAAAAGTTAACTTGAGTGATTTTACATACAGAAGAACAATTTTAGGTAAGAGAGGCAACTAACTGTAATCTTCCTGTATTTCCACATGCTGGGCAGAACAAACCTGATCTCTTTACACCACAACTGTAAGTCTAAAGGTTTCATTTTGGCACAACCAAAACACTGCAACAGGAACCCTTATATACAGGCATAGAATATAGTGGGGGGAAATACATATATGAATATCCAGCCTGAACTTATTCCTCCATAAAATATATTTCTTATGTTGTTACTAAGAGTTATGGTAAGAAACATAAAAGGTACCTGCCTAACTCTTTTGACAATGGTAACACGCATCATGACACAGATTTTCTGTGCCACAGTAAATCCTCCAAAGCTACTAAAATTGGCCAGAAGACACAGTTCTCAGTGAAAATTCTGAGAACTCCCCAAAGGCATTGAGAATAGTTAAGGAAGGCTATGAGAGATTGAATGTCCATGGAATTAAACTCCAAGTATTAAAACTCTAATAATTGAAATTATACACATTTTGGTTAAAATAAAAACTATACTAAATTTAAAAACCTCAGTGTACCATGGTAATAATGCAAACACTTCGACACCTTTCCTACATATTTCTCCTTTAAAATATTAATGGCCTGCAAAAGGTGTCACTCAATGCTGTTCCGAAGGCAAGAAGAGTGAATGTGCCAAAAATGCAGGGAAAGACTCCAACACCTAGCCCTTTTGTGTCTTTTGAGCCAAATGTTTTAGACATGGTTCTGAGAAAAGTCCAGACAGTTTATTTAGACCAATACACTGATGGCAAGTAAAGGCAATCAGATACTAGATGACTTTATTGGGTGGTTTGTTTCAGAAATATTACAACAGCTTTCTAATTTGGTAAATTCTTATTGCCACCCTGCTTATTTCAGTAGGAGCTTTTTATCCATCCTCTCCTTCCCTCAACTTTTTCTATATATTATTTTCTATTAATCACTCTTTAACTTTGTATCAGTGTGTAATATGGCATGGGGGAAAAGTGGTGGCTGCATTCAATTTTAGCCATTGATGTTTGAATGCCCCAAGGGAAAATCTGCTATCTATAAAAGAAACTTAAAAAAATACCCTGCCATTGATATAACAACATGCAGATCTCAGCAAGTATGACATTAATATTCAAATGTTCTGGGAGTGTAGCTATCATCACCCCTCCTTTTCAAAATAATAAAGCTGAAATGTAGCAGGAAAAAAAGCATTAGGGAGACAACTCCAGAGCCTCTTCTGAATATACTGCTCATCAGTGCCAATTTTACAAGAAAATTTTGGAGAAGAGATGGTAACTGAAATAAATGAGGGAGCCAAAATATGGGAAATGGCTCACATTTTATTGCTTGATCCCAGTTACCTGACCAGCTCAAAGTTACTAGTCACTCATTGACATGTGACAGGAGTTGACTGGCAAAGTGACCAGGACGTGATCCAGCAATATTAAATAACATATTATAAAAAATATACTGCAGAGGCTTATGTACATTGAAAGGTATTGGGAAATTTACTTTTCTTTGCAGAGAACTAGCAAAAATGATAGCCTGGTGATGGCTCACCTAGTGGAGTTTAGGCATGTAAGTGAAAAACAGAAATTAAAGTAGTAGCAAAGCGGAACAAAATAGCAACAGAAGTTTAGAAATAAAAGCAAGGACAAAGAAGCAGTAGAAGGATGAATAAACTATCAAAACCCTACAGAAAATTTCTTTTCCATATTTGAAGTTCTTACAAAGGTAACTAAATAGAAATCTATCATTATCCGAATACTTCATGTTACGACAGATATCATGATGTCATCATTTCATGTAGCGACACCTGAATTTGGGACATTGTGTGATTCAGTCAGAAAGTCTGTCTCTTGAACTTTTTTGTTTGACTGTTTCAATTGTTTAGCTAGAGTTCGCCAAAAGGAACTCTACACTCACCAACACTACAGAATGTCAATTGAAAAGTAACAGAGAGGACAGCTATCTAGGCATGCGGTTTACAAAATTTCTTGTGATTCAATTAGTAAGTGTTGCTGACAAAAAAAGATATTAGTCTGTTAGATATTATATCATCATAGCTGCAGAAAGACAATTGGGATACAATTTCCAACAGGTCCATCACAAAAACACCTCTCAAATAAGAGAAGAAGAAACAGAGTTTAGGGCTGCTAACCTAGCGAAAAGCATGAAGGGAGAGAGTACAGGCCTAGCAGGACACGTGCCATTAAAGGGTTATAGGCAGCAAGCTGCTTAGCATGGGATCAAGAACAGACTTACTGTCTGAAATGAGAAGTGAAGTATGTTGAGGAAAGAGAAATTAGAGAATGGAGTTACAGAGTTCGGGTGCACTGCCAAGGAAAGCTTGGCATCAGAGGAAGGATGCTGTAGTGAAAGGGTGGCCTCCCTGAAGGGGTGGGGGCAATACAAAATACAGGGCCAGGTTTGCGTGTATTACTTCAGTGTTAAGATAGCTATCTATGATCTGAGCAACAGTCTTTAAGCAATGAAAAGCAGCCCTTTCCTCAACCAGCACCTAAGTAATAGTAGACAAGTGATGTCTAAATGCAGGCTGTGCTGCACACGCTGTAAATGCTTAATAAGAAAGCGGTTTCATTGGCAGAAGACAAATGCTTTCATTCAGGTTTACTCCAAACCTCAATGAAGTACAACATCAGAAACAGCTGGAAACACCTAGGTAGAGCAGAAAAGACAAGAAGAATGCTGAAGGGAAAGGACCTGAATTAGTGAAGCTCACTAAGTGAGAGAATATGGTAATGTGGCACAAGCAAAAGTCTTTGGAGACATACTCAGAACGAGCTAAGGAATATGCACACATGAATTCTATACTGCAAAGCTCTCTCCTGCATGCAGACACTGTTCTGAGTACTAAAATAAAAAATAAATAAAAAAATAATTGCTAGGAGCCAGGCCTTATTTCTTACAGAAACACATAATGTTTTTTTTAAAAAAAATCTTCAGTTATTTGTGTTGAAGTCAACTACACATAGCTCAAGTGATCAGTGTATCTTTGGAGACCCTCTGTCTTTGTCTTACAAATAGCGAGTGGAAAAAGATTGAGTGATTTTACCCTGTCAGCCAGCAAGATCAAGTTTATCTTACATAAAAGAATAAATTATTCAATTTGTTATCTAATAGCTTAGCAGAAGTCAGAACAAACCCCCTTGAGTTTCTGAGAAATATCTTTATTGTGCACATGGACAGAGCTGAGGGACTGAAATAACAGATACTCTGAGATGAAAATCATCCTTACATTCAGTAATTCTTGCTCTATCCCCAGTGAAATCAAGGGGACCATTTGAAGAATAATCTCCTATGCAGGGCGGTCCATAAATTTATAAGCATTAACCTGACTGGGTGATTATGTTCAACAGTATCTTGATACTGTGGTAGGACAGCAATTGAGATCCCAGCTCTGCTGCTGCTCTGCTGAACTGCTGCCCACAGCTAAGCCTACTCCTGGTAGCAGGATAACCTTCTGAGGGCAGCCCTGTCCAACACTATTAAGTCTATTGCTGATCCATGCTACTTATCATAACACTCGTACTAAGCCTGACCTTGTGAACTTGTGATCAGTGTGGACACACACTCAGTACATAACTGGGAACCAAGATATTTTACTTTGTTACAAAGCATGGAAGGGAAAAATGACAGCAACAAAACCCTCCAAACAAAACATTTTTTAGGACATAATAATCCATCTACATCCTTGTTTACTGTTTGGTATTTGAAGTTGTTAATTTAGAAGACACCATCATCATTCCATTAAAAGTGAATGAAGATTTCTAACTCTCACAGAGATCTCCTAATGCACTTCTAATTATAATCTTTAAAGACTGATATAACTCACCCATTCATGCAAATTATCATCTGGAGAAAATTATCACAACTTCAGTATTTTCAGCTTTTCAGCGGAATGGTGATGATTAATACAAGCTGAAAATCAAGACAGTTGTTTTTACTGCTGCATAGAACAGAAACTAAGAGCTATATATGTAGAGGCATGAAGACACCATAATACTCACCTTCAGAACTCACAGGTTTTAGGGACTTTATGAGGGGTGGTGAATACTCTTAGCTCCTCATCGTGACACTGTTCGATTTTGGACTATCTGTTCTTTAGAAAAGCAGGAAGTAAGGAGAAGATCAAAACAGAACAAGAGTGAGTATGGTTCTTCAGCACTGTCATTAAGTCACTTAAGGAGGAGGGTCTTGCTCCAGTTCATGACTCAATAGCTATTTCTATCCAGTTTCAAATTTGGAAAATAGATCCAAGGTCAGAGTATGACATTCAGATGTTCAGTCTTGCTCTATGGAACTAATGGATCATGCTTGCCCTACTTCTGATCCATGAAATCTTTGAAAGCAGTAAGTGAGAAGCATCAACAAGCAAGATGGAAAACCATCTCCACTCCCTTCTTGCTACAAACTACCCACAGCAATGTCATTATGGTACTCCTCTGATCTAAGACATCATCACAGTTACTAAGGTCCTGTGGAAGTACTCTTAACCCTGCCTTAATGAATAAAAAGCCCCCATCATCTCCCTCTCCACTTGTGTTCAGCATACAGCCTGCTCTATTAGGTATATCCTTGTCTATTTATGAATTTGATCCTCAAAAGAGCACAGGCAGAGGAATGCTTTCTGCACTGTAAGAAAGTATAGATGGGAGATGCAAACAAAGGTGGGAGAAAACAGGAACTTTTGATTTCTTAAGAATCTAAATGTTAAAGGCAAATAAGCTTACAGAGATTCTGCAGCTAAGAAGTTTTTAAAGTCACAGCTGTAATTGACCACTTATCACAGGTGCTTAGTTGCTTTTATAATAATTTGGTGGATAATAATCTAAGCTCTTAAGGAATTAGAAAACTACTAGCGTCCTCTCCCCAGCACAAACTTACCTTCAAAATCAGTAAGACATTACAGTGAAGTCAGTAATTTCTATAATATATTTAACCTTCATGGATGCAGCATAAACTGTGTAAATGTATCAAAGACCTATGTAATATTGTCCAGGATAGCTACTGAATAATTTTGCAGGTACACCCTCACTGGTGAAAACGTTAAAAGACTAACCTAATGTTATTAGAAAGCCTGAATTGCACGCATGACCTTTGGAGATTCAGGGGCTTAACAACATAACTTGACCATTAAAAGCTATGACTAGTGAAAAGTTGTGATTTTTAAGGGCTAATATTATAGAGGAGAAACAATCCATGCTCAGTGAGAAAAGTTGCCATTTGGATAATGAAGAGCCAAAAAATAACTGAGATCAGAAGAATGTAGAAAAGTCAGATGAAAGATAGTAGTGGAAGAGAAATACATGTAAAAGTAGAAGAAAACCAGAACAAATGTAAAAATATGTAGAATATTAACGATAGTAACGATTAAAAAAATCGTAAGGACAAAACCCCTAAACATGTAATGAAAGAAATAACTGATAAAGAAAAATGACAATTTCAAGATGTAGAATCTCTTTTTTCTTGTAACAGGCTGAAAACACCAGAAGAGTTTGTTATTACTATTTATTGGCTATGCGAGTTTGGAAGCAACTGTGGCAAAGCTGTTAGATCAATGTGATGTGGTCCATACTGGGGTTGGCTGCAGTATGGAATGCTCTGCCACAGATAGGCAAGAAAACATATCGGACCTAATTTATCTTTTTCAGTTTTCTCCTACAATGTTACAGCTGGGAAGGAGCCCTCAGACATCCAAGTTAATGACCTCTTTAACTTCAGCAGAACCAGCATTATCCGCAGAAGAACCACAAAAGAGAGTGCAAATGGGGCACAAGCACCTCCTGCCTGTCTGCAGGCTATGTCTTCCAAGGGTGCACTTCAGAAACTTTTAACACATATGTTCCTCTTGACCTTTTCTGGTTAGAGGGGATATCAATATCATGTGATGGTAATTGATAAGGCTACTAATGATACTCACTGTTACAAAAGCAACCCTGTCTTGAACTTGAAATTCTGAAAAACATTCAGGGAATATTTTACAGACAGCAGAATTACAGAACAACCTCCCTATCTTCTTGTTCTTCATGTTTTATTTAGCAGGTGAATATAATGTTTCTCAGCGCAGTTCCACTCTATATGAACCCTAATTTTGCTACTTTGAGTAACATTTGACTGATCTTCTGCTCACATGATGAAAAAGGAGCAGAACCTATACCATGCACATACATGAAGGTCAGCACTAGACTAATATCGACATCTGTTAGTACAGTTCTGACATACAGTGCTTTCACCGTTCCCTGCTTGGTTTTACTTGATCAGAACACATCCATCAACCTTCATACATGCTGCAAATGTCCCATGACTGTCCTACCAAGCTCCATGCAATTTGCAAACTAAAAGAATCTAAGATATTATATAACAGTGTGATGAAAGGACCAAATAATGACTCGCATTTCTAAACTGCATATACACTGTCCTATGAGAACACAAAAACTCCTTACTGTCCATACTATCCTTGCCCTGGGCTGTACCTGAAAGCATCATTTGCGCAGCCTACCTAAGCCTTTCAGGGAGCAGCCTCCGGACTGCTTGCCATAGATAGCGCTCCATGGTGACACCCTAGAATGATCCCCAGAAACATCTCTTTCTGCCACAGAGACTGCCTGGACTCTGTCTACAGCTGGCTGCCTGCAAAATTAAACCCTGCTTCCCCAGGAAAATCATTAAAATAGACTTGAGCTATGGCCTGAAATGTCTCCTCAGGAAAAGGCTGAAATGTGGGCAAGAGGAAGACTAACACTGACTTCACATGATGATTTCCTCCCTCCAAGATCATTATTGTAGGCCAAAAATCAAGCCAGCAGTATCCATTTCATAGCATTCGCAGAACAATTACTACAAAACATGCCGCATCAGATATTGCGCCATTCCTGCAAAGAACATAGCAACTTCATAGTGTAGCTGTTAGGTTTTGCGAGATGGAAAGATGCTGAACAACCTCAAAAACATTCTTGACTGTTTAGGGATAGAAATGAAACAGAGAATACTTCACAGGAGAAAAGAGAATTCACTTTGTGTGGCATTTTGAAGCCTTGTTTCTCTCAGTTACTCTCAGAGGTTACACATTAGGGAACACAAACAACAGATAAAATAGATACAGAAAAAAATTCCATGAGTCATTTGTAGCTACAGCTCCTATGTAACCACATCCTTGACTGGCTTCTACACCCTGCTCTCTCTCTTCCTTCCTTCCACCTTTTCTGAGTAAGCAAATAGCCAATCCACTAGTCCTGATGTGACCGACCATAATCACAGCCTGTCCTATCCTGGCACATCTTAAACACATCATCCTTTGGGCTGTCATGCTAGAAGAAAAAAGGTGCCCATCCTTCCCTCCTGTTTCTGTCTTGGGCCTCAGAAAAATCCAGGATTCATATTCCCTCTGTTGAACTGAAGAAAGATTATTTAAATTATTTAAATGACTGCATTTGGTTTTATTCTAGATGGGGATCTTCCTCAGATCTGACCAACGTAACATTCACAAATGTTTCCCTGGCATAGCTAGTCTGGAGATGAGCTACACACTAAACATGCAGGCTGGGAACACTGCAATAGAGCTTAAGTCATAGGAAGAGTTTGCATGTAATGCTTTTTGGGGCACTTGTCCTGTGTTTTTTTTTCATCCAGGATTAATGTCTAGCAAGGAAATCCTTAGTTTTAAACTGGAGTGAGATGTGTCCATCTTTGATGACTGAGGTTTTTTTAAAATCAACTCCTGTGGACACAGAGGTACAGTTAATTTAAGAGTCTTCTTGTAGGTGGCCACAGTGAAAGATGTTTATTTTGCCACTGACAAATTTTCATGAAAACTTCACCTCATCGTCTTGGTGGCTTTCAGCCTCATTTCTCAGCAAGTGCTGAATTTCGTAGCATTACACAATGTGCAAAGAAAAGATTCCTTATCCAATGCTTTAGAGCAGTTTCAGGGGAAAAAAAATCCCAAACAAAACCCACAAAGCAAAACAGTGGAGATTAAGGAGAAGCAGGGTTTTTCAGCTTTTTTTTTTTTTTTTTTTTGAGAAGGGGAGCTTTACTTTTTCTACATCTACTGCCTAAATGAGGAGACACAAAGTACTTGGTCCTTGTCAATAACAATCTTTATTGGCCCTTGTTGAGTGTCAAGTGCACATATTGCCCTGGAACCCCTCTCTCTTGATTCAATGTCCTGTGGAAAAGCCTCTGCCCTAAATTTCCATCCTCTCCTGTATGCGCATTTTTACTTCTTCCCCACATCTCTCTGCCAGGCCCCTTTGGTGCTATTTAATTATGCTGACCTCCAGCAGGTGTTGTGAAGTCATGTGGTTAAGAAGATGACAAAAGAACCCCTTAGTGGATGGATAATAGTATGAGATGAGACAGTGAAGACATGCTATCAAGTAGATCATGGGCTTTTGTATAGACCACCAGTTTTCAGCATGGAGAGTTATTATGATCTTGTTAGAGATGCTCTGAGAACCAGTGAATTAAGTATGCAGTACGCAGCCCGATGCTGCCCTAGAGAGCATCTCTGGCAACTGAAAACACTGGAAGAGTGGAATAAAGCTTAGGAATTATTTAGGAGACTTTGAATGACATGGACACAGCCCAGGAATCAAATAATTACCTGAAAGTGGAAAGATGGCATCTCTTTCTTTTCAGAGCACCTGGACACCTTTATAATCAAAAATTACTTTGGAAAGAATCTCTACAGTAACACTTTGGCAAATGAAGAGAAACTATGGATTTGCCACACCTGCAACAGAGATCAAAATACAAATAGTAATAAATTTCACTGTGTTGCTGTGGAAAACCTTTGAAAATGTGCTGCTTGATCTGTGCTCTTAGTGCTTCTTTCTTCAGTAATGTTTCCCCACAGAAGGACTAAATAATAGGTTCGTCCCCCTTATTATCGGAATTTGGATGAAAATACTAGTACAGCAACAGCAAAGCTGAGATCAGTGTAATTCTTAAGAAGCAAGTTCTGCATTATCTTTGGTAGAAAATGTATGTTAAGAGTGTTGAAGAATGCTACAAGAAAAATATTTTTAAACATTAATTAAATGATTAAACCCTACCTTTCCTTCTCAGAAACATGATGGGCAAAATTGAAGTATTTACATTTTGGTGAGGCAAGATAGCCACATGCTATCTTGCTTCTTCAATTTCTGCTTTAAATCAAGTTAGCAGAATTAACTTAAATTTTAACAAATTACACCATCCCAAAATCTGCTTTTGTCAGTTCAGTTTTTCAGCCGTGACTCTACGCCAAAACACAGTCCTCAAAACAATTCCTTTTCCTAGATTATTTGAGTTCTCAGCTAACTATTCAACATACCAAACCAACCTTTTTTAAAAAGGCAAGGTAACGTAATGATCCCAAAGCTTCTTACCTGATCTCAGACATTTTTGCTTAAAGAGGTAATATTTCCATGCGGATCACACAATGTTTCTGAAAATTTCTTGTATGCTACGTTGGCAGAAGAGAACACTGGCACAAGATCTTTTTGAGGGATTCTTAATCACACCATAGATTAAAAGGGAATTTTCTGTTGGTTCATATTCAGTTCTTTTTCTCCTCAACATACCACAGAGGGGATAAAATCTATTTGGAAAATAAAGGAAAAAAATATCACTGCAAACACTAGCTTCCTATCCAAATTGATTTATACAAGAGAAAACAGAATCAGCTCTATTTGTTTAAATGTTTTTCTAAAATACCCAGGCTGAATTTATTACAGAAAACAAGGACGGAACATCTCTTAAGTCTTTCCTTTTGCTACTGGAGCTGACCAGCTGAAGAAACCAACTATATGTCCAGACCTTTAACTGAAATCTGCTGCTGAAGGGAATTATACTGTGGTATCGGCTGGTGCAAGTCAGGCCACCTAGCAACAGAAGCAGCAACTTTCAGCAAGGCCCTATGACATAAACCAACAACTGCCTCCGTGGGCACCAGCTTGTGGAAGTAGCAGTATATTTGCTAGTGAGTGCTCTTCAGAGAAGGAACAGGAAGCCAGTTGAAATTAGACGATAAAGTATAAATACGACTTCCTCAAAAGTATGCACTTTTAAATGCATACTTTTGAGCTGACTCAAGTCAGCTTTCCATATGTTGTTGACAAGCCTATGTTTTATTTATCAAATACTCTTTGAAGGCAATGCTCATGTAAAATATGAACCCACAGGATAACTGGGGCAGCCATTAAAGCACCAATAAAACCTCAAGTTAAATAAACTACTGGGGGATTAATTCAATCTTGACTAGTTTTAGCCAAAAATGTATTTCCACCGCTATCTGTAACTCTAGATGTCAAAGCAAGATTTGTGTGTTGATAAGAGGATAGTACACTACTCCAAAGTAATTTTTCTGAATTTGTTTCATATTGTACTTTTGAAATAGTAATACCCATAAGGCACATCTGTAGTGTGGCAAAGCAGAGCTCTGATGTCAAGACTCTGTGGAAATGAGTCCTACTAAGATTCATGGGGTTACGTGAATACACAATACAACTCCACTCATGATGAAAATACAGGCGGGTAAAATGCAGGAAAAAAATATCCTGAAACGTCATGGGGCCCTAAATCCGGGTGGGGGGTGGGGCAGAGATGACCTTTGCAAAATTATGTGCTAGAAGAAAGGAAAACCATTCCAAACTCTCAAAAAATAAAGTCACTCAAACAAAGAAATAAGAAATGTAATACATTAAGTTTTGAGACTCCTGAGAATGTTTTTGTAATATTCACAGAACTAGATCTCATATATGCTTCTAACAGTATGACTTAATTAAAAAAAAAATGCAATTTCAGAAAAAAAAATCATGCATGTTGATGCATTTCTGCTTGACTTTGATGGCTTTCTACTTGTTATTTAAAAGTAACAAAGCCACAGCACACATCTATACCATCTTCTCATTATCACAGAAGTACAATGAAACAACATGCATCTCTAGTTCAGCCCTCCTTTAGCAGAAAGTCCAAGTCAGCATTTTTAGTAGAATTTATTTTAAAGGATTTACAGAAGCAACTCAAAAGTATCAATATTCACAGTGCAAACTCATATCCTTGTTCTGCTATCTCTTGCTCACTCTGCCTTTTTTAAATTTGCTATAAAAGCTAAATTAGCTCTCAGGGGCACTGCACTGCTAAACAAAGATCTCTTCTAGCCCATTGTGATGGAAGTAAATGTACTTAGAAGGGAGATGTGCTTGAAGGAGAGGCTAAAGTGTCTCCCTCCCCCAATTCTCTAATCTTTAACAATGGTTTCTTTACCCTGCTTCACAAAATCGCTCACACTCAGTCATACACTTGCCCCTCCTCCTGACAGCCTTTTTTTTCTCAGGTAGATTTAGCCAGCTGAATTTACTGAACAGGAATAAAAACCTTTTTTGGCATAACTTGCTAAGCTGTTCCAACATTTGCATGATTCCTTCCTCAGCCTCTTCATGGACATACACATTCAAAATAAATAAGAATACTCTTTTCAGCATCAGGACAGCTATTTCAATAGGATACATCCACAATCCAATGTGCAGAATGTGCAGCCTTATTATAACTTAACAACAAGCCAGTTCTGCTCTCTGTGTGCTTTCCCATCTACTGTTGCTATTATCAAATTTCTACTATTTCCTCAACTTTAGCTTCATAACCACAGGATTTAAAGTTGCAGACACACTTATAATATGCCTCACTATGAGGGATCCCAGCTTTCACTGGAAGGAAAAGAAAAAAAAAGCCTCAAACCCAACAAAAACCTGAACTGCACAATTTATTTCCTGCTTAGTTATAAAACCAAAAGAATTAGATATTTTAAAAGTTTAAAATATTAAAAATACTGTGAAAACATAAAATCAAGAATGTTGTATTCAGCTGACAAGCCTAGTATCCAGCCATATATATATGTTTTGTTTCTTGAAATTTGGCATTACAGACTTAAATGGACACTAGTGACTGCCACTTCCATTGGACTTTGAGAAAACCTTGTTCACCTATAGTTAAAAAGAAGAAATAAAGATTCCTGTAACATAACTTTTCTGCTGACAGACAGAAAAATACAGAATAGTGTTTCAGAACAACTGATTTAATCATGGGCTCCCTGCAATGCTTAAGAACAACTCTATTTTTCAGCTCAATTTTCTATTTCTGAAACCTTAGAAGTCTGGAATATGTCTGAATATACTTAAATATTTTTGACAGAAAGGCCCTAGTAATTAGAAATGTCCTAGGATCACTTATGAGAAGCCCGTAACAGAATAGAGACTCGTGTTTGTGTATTAGATTACTAAGCTTATTGTAACACACAGGATTCTCTTTATTTGACACAAAATTCTAATGCTCCTGTCATTTCTGGTGTGCCCTTTTCGTATGCCTGGTCAGTTCTTCAGAATTTTGATAAAATTTGTGAACTTCATAAAAGCAGACTCAAATTCGGCATCTAACCACAAGCAGCAACTTCAAGTATTTTACATCTTTGCTGCGTAATACTATGCTTTATTAATATATCTTACTTCAGAAGCAAACATCTCCTACCAAATTAAATTATTTCAGATTAATGACAGACACAGAGACTGTACAGATTACAGATGAGGCTCAACACGAGGTTGGTAGTGACTGAGCGAAACAAAAATGCCATGGCACTTAGTGGCCTGTATGAAACAGGCTGGTGGTCTCAATCCAGGATTTTGTCCATTAAAAAAAACCCCAAAACCTACCACATAGAATTAATTGGCACCCCTATGGGCACTGTCAGTAACAAAGCCAAAGTTGTAACAGCCACAGGTTATAACGGCCACAGGAAAAGGGACTTTCAAGGTCACTGTTGAGGCACAATAGTGAAACAGCATTGGAAAGAGGCAGCGCCAGTGCCGTCGGCAGTTCAGCTCCCAGGACCTCTGTCAGGTCTGCACCCAACAAAATCAGCCTGACAAGGACTTATGCACATCAGTCACCACACTCATACAACTACTTGCATGCCAAAACCCCCTTCAGGAACAGGTCCTTAATCTCTGCAGGGTACAGAAGAACCATTAATCTGGCAACTTTCTGAAGTAAAGAATACATCACATGTAAAGACACCAGAGAGCAAAACCCCTGGTAAAGTTTTAATTTGACTGATTTCACAAAATTCCATTGCACAAAAGCTTTCTGCTTCTTCTCCTTACTGTTTAAAGACGCTGCCTGTACTACAATAGAAGGGAAAATAGGTAGAAACATGTAGGTAGAAACAGTCATGCAGGCCAAGAAAGTACATAAACAACGTAACTGAAACACACTTTTCTGGCTTTCTTGTACATGAATAGTTTATAAATGTCATTACAGAAATCATTCATCAGAGTGTGTAACTATAGGTTAGTCTCGTGTGGACAATTACAAACTCATCTTCAACCTCCTTTCTAATGAGTCTAATGCACAGTGTGGAAGGATCATATTCCAGGTTTGTCCTTAACACCTATTCAATGGCTGCCTTCTGAGTCTGCCAGTAAGAGTATACTTGTGGCAGTCACAGCTCCCAAACTGAAGAGCCACAAAGGCTGCAAGAATATGAAATGGAGCAATAAAGAACAAGTAACTGACAACCAGTGGAGATGGGGATTTAAACTAAGACAGCACACAAAAAATAATCTAAAAGGTAATATGCAATTGCAATAAAAACTAAAGCCAATAAACCTACATCAGAATGACCGGTTAGCTCTAAGAGCAAAATCTGATATCCAAAAAGGATTGTTCTTCACTGTAAACTACAAAAATACATAGATACGTCAGATAAGTTTGTATGCTTGGATGTGACTACATCTATTGGAAATACATTTTTTAAAAACTCACATAATGAGGAAGTAATACATAATTTTTTAAGGAATTGTTCATAATGGTCTTATTGCATAAATGTATCAAAATATCACCTATTCCTTCATGAAATGTGAAACATATCTATACATAAACCCAAACTATGAAACCTTTTCAGTTACCTTCCTGAGCAGGAATTTATATTATTCTTGACAGTATGCTTAAAGTTCATCCTTTGACTTGTTCCACAGTTAAGCATATATTAAAAGTCTTCTTTTGGAGGTTATGAAAAATCACAATATGCATTTAATAGCATTTGTAGTCTTAAAATTGTTTTACCCTGCTGCTCATTTCTGCCCAAAAGATAATGTAAGTTAACATTGGGTCAAGATCTGATGCATTCCTAAATATTTTAGTAATAGCATAAAGACTTTCCTCTGAGACATACACCCTCCTGTAGCTCAACTGATCCTGAGAACGGATGAAATAGATGTTAACGGTTGACAGCTTGGCTCTCTGCCTGTTTTATGCTTAGGGCTTACACAAAACTACAGGGGGGAGGCAGGAAAGCAGAGAATTCATGTAAATGAACCTCCTACGCTACCAGAGTAGTTTTCCGAAAATTCTGATTTCCTTTTTCTTTCTGGTTACGGAGAATTCTGCTATTGTTTGGTTGTAATAAGCTCTGTGGGGCTGCTACAGAAAAAAATGTTAGTGAAGGGTAGATACTTAAAAATCACCCTGGTCTTGGAGAAATGGAGAGCACTGTAAGAGCATTCTTTGTTTATCTTCTGAGCATGCAGAAAAGATCTAAAAACATTACTTCTATCTCACAAGAAATGTTTTGCTGCAATCAGATAGGACATTATCTCCCCACTACCACACATTTCCACTTTCTCCAATGCTACATAATAGACAGTTTAAAAAACAAAATCCAAAGATACAGGCAAATTGTTTTACCAGGCAAGAGAAAGAGCAGGTGCTAGCAACCAAGCAGTACTAGGGAAGGAAGCAGAGATTCATCTCTCAAGCACCTCTTCTATCTCCAAGGCTACAAGCATACAAATGTATGAGAGGTACATGATGGAGATGTAGCCAGGCCAAAATTTAACCATTTATTTCTTCCTGACAGCATATCCCAATCAAAGATTAAAAAAAAAAAAAGGAAACAAAAGGGTGAAAAGACCAAAATGTTTTTTCTGCAATACATGGGCTGGTATGATGCATGCTCTAATAAACCAGTTACACGTTTTCTAACAAATGAATGAAGTTTAGCGTCAAGGACTTTTCTGAGTGTACTCCTTTTTAACTAAAGTGACTGGAAAAAATGCAAAGAAAGGGAGACAGAAAAAAAATAACAGAAAAATAGAAAAAAAAACCCACCCAAATTTGATTCAATCCAGAATTTAAAAAGATCAGGTTTGGATGTATTTTGCAAGTGACATTTTAATTTTGCAAATTACTAACTTGACTGAAGTGCAGTGAATGCCAAGCTTGTACAGACAGCTTACATAACTGTATATGTGATGTTCCAACTTGCAGCACTCCTGAGTAGCTGAGCTCTGGATATGCATAGTAAAATGAATGGGAGCGGATGTCTAATGTTAGCGTTTAGCTGAATACCAAATAGTTTGAAGTCCTGTTACAACAAATCTACATGCAACAGCAAGTAATAGAAAGTAGCACAATGAATACATTTATATTGTACATGAATTCTTTTCCTTATTTCACACCTTTTTTCTGTAACTTCACTTTTCTCTCTCTCATTTCTAGCAGGATGTTCCTGTAGTTAAATCCACCTGCAATGAGTGGAAATTGAGAAGTCCAGCACTTTGTAGTAAAGGGCCATTCATGTCAAACCCCCCTTCCATCTTCTCACTCTTCCTTTTTATATTCTGTTATTTTCCTTTATATTTCCACCTACTTCGTCCACATCACTCACTCACACTCTCGCGGAACGGCACCCTTTGCAGTTAGTTTGTTGTTTATCCAAATTCACCATGCTTTTTTCCTCTGTTTTCTCTTGCAACTGTTTAAATTGCATGTTGAAAGCATATATGTCAGCTTTATGATGCAGCTGGAACAATATTTTTCTCCTACATTCTGTTGATGCCTGAAAATGGATTGCTGTAAAGGTCATATTTAGAGTCCCATTCTTCAGGGCACTCCCACTACAGTCTGTAGCAACTGCTGATTTAGAACACATCTTGGTAAATGGTCTTTTACAAAAATAAATACTGGGATTTTGAGAAATTCAAATCAATGATAAATGAAGACAGCAACTTCTGCATAGGCACCTGAATTAAGACAGTGCAAGCTGTCTTCCTCTTATCTGCTGAACTCAAAGTAGTAAGAGTTATTTAGCTCTCTCATCTTCTGAAAATCAGTAGATTGTAAACAACCAAGGAGCCCTATCGTACCATTGGTTTTACAGTAAAACATTCCATTCAAGACTATAGGGAATTCTTGTTCAATATTAAAGATACAGCTGGGATCAACCACAGCTCTACAGATACATTTCACTCAGTTAATGTAATATACTGTAACATATATTTACCTGAAATACTAACACATATGAACAGTTTCTCCAGAAATCTTTTATGTGATAACTGTTGCTTCTCAAAATGCCAGAGTAGATATTGCATGAAAAGTTTCCTGAATTCTTTTTGGGTTTTTTTTTAATACTACATTGATTATTAAGAAAAGTATGGCTAAATTATGGTAGTTACTATTTGATGTTTCATCTTGAATATTGCAATAGCTGCCACAACACTGGTAATGCGTTTATTCTCAACCAGTTCAGAAAAAGGATTTTACTTCCATAAGCATGTAGATGTGTTTTGCAAATTATAGTGGAACATAATGACATTCTTTAAGCTATGCGACAATTTGTAGTTTGAGTTATTCTCAATGGGTGTTAGTCAACCATATTTTGTTGCTATTGACATTGTTGTTTTAATTTTCCTCCTTATTCCTACTAATCAACTGAGAGATTATATTAATCTGAATTTTCCAAAATTTGTTATGGCCAAGGGGAAACTAGTATATATAACAATTGCAATCCCTCAGTAAAGTGCATCCCATTCAAATAAATGAAAACTGTTTTATATATGTGCGGCTATAGTACGTACTATTTAATACTCATTTTTTTTGACATAAATTTAGATTATTTAAAATACATACATAGATTTTTGAAAATGTTGTGGAAGTGTTGCTAATTTTTACTTTTTCCAATATAAAGCAACATTAATTTTAAATGCAAATCTCCCACAATTATAGCTGCCACATCTAATAAAGATTAGTGGTACAGTACTGCTTACATACCATCTATAATATCATATATATTATTGGTTTCTGTTCATTAAAAAAACCCAACAAAAACAGTTAAGTGATATCTCTCTTATCACATTTCCATATCCTTATGTATTGGCATACTGAGAATCACTTGTGTCATTACAAAGAGAAGTCCAGTCTGCTGACAGATACCAGTAATACAGTTCTTGTGTACTTTTCACAAATACATTGAAAGAAAAAAATTCCTAAACAAACTGAAATAGTCTCTTCTTGGTGATCAGCAGAACTCTCCAAGAGAAAAGGGTTTTTTTCTTCGCAAACATGAAGTCACCGAATGGCACCGTGCCTTACTAAATACGTTTCTTCTCTAGTGCCATTACCTCTCCGTGCCACTAGACTGTGCTGTGCTTGTTCATATTTGTGCTCCCACTGCATTTGAATATCTGGCCTCAGTTGCTGTGCATGGTCTCGCCTTTCTTTCAGTTCATTCCAATTAAATACTAAATACAGTTCATTGTACAAATATTGTACAAAATCCCCCAAACAATGCACCCTGAAGTAAGCAATGCTTTTCATAGCCAGCTTGCCACTTCATTCATCTTCCAGACAGACAAATATGAAAAGAAACAATAGACCACCTGTTTCACTACTTAATCAGGACCAGAAATATAACATTTACTTCATTTTTCCATCTTGTTTTGAGGAGCAAAACTGGTTCTGCACTGTTGAAGTGTGCAAGCAGCCAAAGAAAAATGTGGTAGCAGTGCAGTGTTAGGTTTTCCAAAAAGCACTCCTGTGTCAGGCTCTTAAGTTTGTCATCACCTAGTAAAATCAGGCATATTTTTCAAGACACAAAGAGAAGAAAACACACATGAGTGTCTTGAAACAACATTTTAAAGTAAAAATATTGTCCTTAGTTTTGTTAAACTCAGTTTTATAGTTCATATATAGGAAATTCATTAAGATGTCATGCTCCAAAAAAGATTCTAATTTCCAATAAATCTTTTGGAAAATGTTTTGCTCGAGTTTTCGCTCTGCTAGCTAACAAACAGAAACATCTACAGTATCCAAATATTTTTCAAACAAGTATAAGCTTTTGACATGTAATGCACACTAAATAACCTAATCTTGCCAAATTATCAAATTGCACAAAACCTATAACACTTCACCTCCTGTTGTAGTGGGAATGGTAATGTAAGAGATGCTTATTTATAAACAGCCTTGTCTTCACTTTTTACACTTGAAGTTTATTTTAGAAGAACCATAATTTCATCTGAGACCAACAACAACCTGCTCCAAAACATAGTATGTTACCCTCTTGACAGCTCATTATTTTGACAGTAGACTGAACTGCAATTTAACAACTTCTTCTTTGTGTTCTTTTGATCTAGCTTTTTTCCCCCCTCATGAACACCTTCACTCAAAAAAACCCTCATAACACATACTGCTTGTAAGAGTAAAGACATTTTTAGTCTAAAGAATTGCTTCAGAGAGTGAAAAAACTAAATGCAATGGGAATGCATGTCTTGTTTGGAAATGTTACTTTGAAGGATAAAGTCACTTACGGCTACTGTGAATTAATCAAGCAGAAATAAGACTCTTTTAAAAAGAATGATTTTGGTGCAAAAGGTGTTTGTCATGCTTAGGAAACTGAAGAGATCATGGATAACTAAAAGGAATCAGTTAATTGTGAGACACCTGAAGAACATCTATAAGCAGACAGAATACTTTAAAGACTGACTTTATAATAATTGTCAAAATTACTCCTAGAATTATACTGCTTCTTTAGCCATGCTAAAATGTTTTATACCTGTGTAGCATACTCATGCCTAAATATAAATGTATCCATTTTCCTAATCTTTACTTAAAGATTGATTTGGCCAGTATTTACCAGCAGCAATGTAGCAATCAGCACAATGATAACAATTAAGCAAAAGAATATATTAATAATTGGCAGAAGAACAATGTTTTTGAATACTTTTTATATGTCAGCATTAGCTGAGAAAACCAGTAGCTTGTTTACCAACACCGCTTCCCAGCAAATATGAATTTCCAGACAAGCCAACAGCTGCACTTGAGCCAAAGACTAGTAGGCAGTTCGGAATAGAAGGTGATTTTATTCAGTTTTCAGGGTAAAAAGATTTTTTTTAACACAGCATGCTTCTTAAAACACTGATTCCCCACAAGCCTTTACAGTCATTCATGTTTCTCATAATACCATCATTGGGTTTCAAAGGGACACAGGACACACACCCTCAATTCAGTTTGCCTTATTTATGTGAGTAGTCCCATCAAATCTAGCTGAACCACTCACATAAACAAGGCCTATGATAACAGGAAAATGCTTTCAAAATGAGTATGTCTGTCAAGCAAGCGTAATTACTTGACGTTTACTCTTTAATGAGTATGTGGGTTTAAATGGCCATGATCCGTATCTGGATAAACATATGATTTTTTAAATTTATTGCATTTTTGTGCAGCAATAAAAGTGTTGATCTTCCTTAAAAATTGTGTGGATGCATTGTAATTGACAATTCATCGAAATAATTCATCATTAACAGCAAAACAACAACATTTATGTCAAACTAAATTAGCCTATATACTTGTAGCAGAGACAGAAACAGCTGTCTTTCTGTTTGCATAAATTTCCAGCAGAATGTGTCTGGCAAAGTTAAGCAAGAGCAATGCTGCTTTATAAAAAATAGTTCCAAGACAGCAAAAATCCAGAGGGCCAAATGTCTCATCAATAGGACCACTCAAGTAAGCAAGCATTGTTCAGTCAAACAAGGACCAGGCCATCACAGCTTTATTCCATTCTCAATCCCATGCATACATCAGTTTTTAATATGTTCATGAAAGCAATATTAGAAATTAGAAAACAGCACAATCCAAAAGGCACCCTCTGTGTGCCACCCCGATGACACCGTGTGATGTCTTATTCTCAAAGCTGCACTGCAGACTTTGCCCAGACTGCATACAGAATCGGAAGGAACAAAAACATTGAACTTGATAAACATGAAGCACAAAAAATAACATTTTGACATCTGTAGTTTGTCTATGAAAATCATTATGGAAAGCCTCAACTGTGCTAAATGCACAAAACTGTTAAAACTGCTCTTTAAAGATACTTGAGTTTAATTTAAAGTGTATCAGGTTTCTTAAAATTTACACTTTGGTTTGAAGCTGATTGAATAGGTTTATTACGAAGCTCAACAGTAAGTGATCTAGGGCAGTCTTCGAAATGTAAAACAACATGTAAGCACTAATACTACTACTAGCTCATGGTTGTGTAGTAATGCTGAATGTTTCTATTGTTTTCTTTTTAATAATGTCCCTTTTGTTCTATGGAACTACAACTGGTTACTTATACAACTATTACATTTAGCCCAATTTATCATAAATACCGTTATAACACCTGTGATTTCCCTCATTAAGAGCTCAATAGATAGGGTCATGGGTTGGAAGGGCAGCATATGGACTACGAAAGGGCTAGTTAACCCATTATACTAGTGCACTAGTAAAGCTCATTTCTATTCATCTGATTAGTTCAATCAATATTTACTCCTGTGCACATCTTTTGTCTTCAGCTAAAAAGCATACATTCTTCAGTTTCATAGCACAGACTGTGATTTGTGAGAATTCACTGCACTGTTTAAGAGGAAAGAAGATGATTTCTTGGATGGCTTGGGAATCTTTCAGTCCTTTGATTTTGTTTTCCTGTATCATGTAACCAATACCTGTATTATGGCAGATCCTACTTCCTGTGACTGTTTAATAACACACAGTACTGTTAAAGGTATACCTCATCCATACCTATCTTAATAGGCACATCTGAATATCATGTATAGCAGCACCTATTTAAAAAGGAATTCTGACTTCCAGTTTACCCAGAACGTATGTTGGTTTTTTTTTTCTCCTGGTATATTTTCCCCCAAAACACTGCAACAGTTTTAATCACAAAACGCAAATTAAGCAATCTCTACCTGCAATCATGTCTTTCATCAAATGGGTAAACCAAGTTATTGTTTGTCACTGTATTTGTAAAAGGTCAATAGTCAACATCAGACACTTCCCATACCACAGAAGAGAAATTGTTTCCAGCTAATGCACATGATATTTTCATAGTTTTTAAATTAACTGTCATATTACAGGTTGCCAGACTTCTATCAATCAAAAACAATTTCCTCATTAAAAACAAACAAACAAACAAAAAGCATCAAAGCTACCCCCACACATTTTCTATGGTAAAAATTCTAATGACATTAAAACAGATAATGTTTTCTATTGATGAACTTTCATTATGTACTCCCTTTCCCTCCCGTCCCCCACATAACAACAATTAAAGATAAATTTAAGATGTAAATATGATGCAAAGTAGAAGTATTGCAGAGGTACCTGCAATAGGCCCTCAAGCTTTAGGTTTGATTTTCGTTTGATCTAGAGAGCTGTCACTCTATATTAACTATACACATTTGTATTTGCTATTAAGTAACACAGTAACTGTTTATTACTGACTCCTGATTTTCTAAGCATTTACTACCATTTTTTAGAATCTGACCTGCAAAGGCGTAACACCAGAAACTTGTGCTCCATCACGTATCAAGCAGTCTTAATGATGTCAAAAAACATTATTCAGGTAAGTAGTAGCTCGATGCACCACGCTGCGGTGACAAACAAGGTTTGCTATGGTAGGATAGGGTCCTGTTTCTGTCAAAATCAGTATCCCTTTTCTCTTACCACCTTTGTTTTAAACAGTCAATGTGTTTGTTCACATATTTTAGGATATTAATAATACATATATCAAATTCAGTCATATTTATTTTTCCTGGAATAACTTGTGAAGTAAGTTTCCTTTGCTTTAATGTGCTTATAAAAATTCCCTGCACTCATCTATTAAGGAGAACTTTCTCAGTTATCCAGCCTATTTGTATATGTTACTTAATAAGCCCTCTCGCCAATATTGCAGTAGGTTTTGTTTGATTCACACTTCCCTAATTGCTTACAAATATTACAGTGATGCTAAGAAAACAGAGTAACTATGTAACATGTATCATTGCTCAGTCTTGACACCAACAAGAGAAAACACAGAAAAAACTTGCTCAAATACGTTGGCTTCAGGGGTTTGCGGAGCTTCTTTTCTTGAAAACATGAAGGACAAAGCTTTTTAGTAAGACTCCCAACAGAAAGCTTAAATATTACTTTTTCATTAAAAGGGGTACTCTGTATGACTGCTTTAGTGTCACTTTCACAACTCAAGTAACTGTGATCGTACACTTGGGTTTTGTGTGTGTACAGGTACCCTGTGCCCAGAGTAAAATTACATGATTTTACATTCTTTTTTTGACACTTGGCATTTTTTTTTAATGTTTGCCTATCAGCTGCATTATATACAGAATTCACTAATTTCTAACAGATTTAAACTTTACAGATCAGTCTAACAAAAATTATATTACAAGATAAAACCCCGTAAGTTTTATTTTCTTTTTCATTAAGCAGCACAATGATTTTTGTGCATTTTCAGTCCTCTTTTTCTAAAAAAGTATAGTGAAGTACATCTTCAGTGTTTCCAAAACCCTTGCAGGGTGTTGGCAGGAGTGGGACAGGTAGAAGGAAGACTGTGATGAACAGTCACTGTAAATGTAATTCTTTTGTACCTGTCTTTGCCTCTATAAAAAACAGGTATGAAAGTCATCAGCTTCCAGAACTTTCATTCCCGGTTCAAAGGAAAATATCTGAACCTACCATAACAATGCGAGCACCAAACCCACAAGTGTTCAGCCTCCTGTACTGGAATACTGTTCTGCTATAAGTCAGCATGGCTATACATCCTGAAAGGGATTAAAACCACGATTTGAAGTACAGGAAATTATTATTTTGGACAGGACTTGACTAATGACTATAATGTAGCGGTACCACAGCTGAGGTGTGCCCCAAAGCCGGCTGGGCTTCCATAGGATAGGAGGACAGACAGCCCCTATGGCTGCCCAGTGCTTTGGGATGCAGCAGGCTGATGCTTTCAGAAGTTCTTGGCCCCCATCTCTAACATGGAGCAGGTAAGCAACCACAGCAGCCTCTGCACGCCAGGCACGTTAGGCTGAGCACATCAACTGTGGCTTGGAAGCAATGCAGCTCAGCTGGGAAAGTTTGGAGGAAGAGCTCACATGCGTAAGAGAGCGAGTGAGCACTTCTTCCTTCAAACCCAATGGTGACTATAACATAGTTGAAAAGTGTATCTCCACAGGAGGCTTACAGCTGTCTAAAAGCATTAATTCATGGAAGCCCACAATCTGTTAATTGTGATATACATGCATTTCCTTTATTAGGAAAGTCACAAATGCAACGGACAGATGCTCTATTAGCATACAATGTTCTTGTTCATTTGAAGTGGTGTCAGACGCTGTCCTCATCTTGACATACACCTGATGCAAAGCATCGGTTCGGTAACCTCTTGCACACCAGTTTCGCGTAAGGATGAAAGTTGCCTGTTTGTTGTTTTTCCCCTCCCTCCATCCCAGCCCTTCTTCCTCCCACAGCCATAAATCCCCTACTGAGCGAGCCTAAATACGACGCAAAGATAAACTCGCATTCCAGGGGCAGCGCGCACCTCTCCGTGGACAGCAGCGCAGCTCAAGGGGCCGGCGGAGGCGGCTGCGGAGCACGGACACCCCCCACACGGGATGCCGCCAGGTGTGCGGAGAGATCCGTCTCCCCCCTCCTGCCCAGGGCCGCTCGGCAGCCCCGGACCATGTTTTAAGGGAACGGGCCAGGGGAGAGGGGCCTTTCACCAGGCACTCGCCGAGGGGGGCTCTGCGCGCCGCGGCAGCGCCGGCCGCCCCGGAGCGGGGGGAGAAGCGGGGGCGGCCGCCGCTCGGGTGGGCAAACCGCCGGGAACGCGGGGCGCGGGGCTCCTGCAGAAGGGGCACCAACGGACCTGGTTCTAAAACACCCCCTCGGAGCCACTGATCGGCTCTGCTCGCATTGGAGGTGCTCCGGATGGGGTAGGGGCCAAAAGAAAAAAAAAAAAAGGGGGGGGGGGGGTTGGAGTGCAACAGAGGCCGCTTTACAGAATTTAGTTTTCTCCCGTTTCCTGTTGCTCTTATGAAAGACAAATACTGTTTAGCAAGTTATTGCCAGATGCCTCAAAGCGAACATGCTATCTTCTAAGGAAAGCCAGAAAAAAAAAAAGTTTTTTTCGTTTCTCAGCGTAAATGGCAAAATTACAGTTTCTTTACAGAAAATTACACAAACGCGTGATTTCTTAGCGCTGCTAAGGCACTGCTACAGGAGCCGATTACGCCACAAGAGGAAAACCCGGCTAAAAGTTGTTCAGCGTGTGCGTCCCCACCCGTTAAGGCAAACCGGAGACCCAAGCAAATTGCACGCAATGTCGCTGTCAACCCCAAGCATGTGCCGTTCCCGTAAGCCCTTCTCTCCCGCCCCTGCACCCCTGGAAAGACCACTGATTGCTGCCCCTTTACCACGCCGTGGGGCGAGGCAAGCAACCGGGCCGAGAACCGGGCGATAAAGGGGAGCGTGGAAGACGGGGGCCGCATGCGCAACCCCCGGGGCCGGCGGGTGTTGCTCTCGTCCCGGTGCTCGCCTGGCCCGGGAAAGGGGCCCGGCAGCGCCTGGCCCTGGGACACGGGTGACAAAAGCGTTCCTACGCCCCCGCACCCCTCCGCGGCCACCTCGGTGACCGGCGTGCCCGCCCCAGAACGCAGCCCCTCTCCAGCCCCAGCCGTGCCCTCAAGACAAGCACCCACGCCGAGGGGTGTCCCGTTGGTGGGGATGCTCTGTGCTCTCCGTTGGGACCCTCGCCGGCTGGGGGCTGCAAGCCCTGGGGGAGGCTCTGGCCGCCCTCCAAGGGAGGGCTGCGCAGGGGGCACCGGCTCGGGGGGCTGCCGCAGAGCGCGGCGGTCCCGGCGGCCCCCGGCAGCGCGGTCCTGCCCGCCGCACTAGCGACCCCGGGGGAGAGGGGCCCCGCGGGCGACGTGCGGGTCGGTGAATGGGCGAAGGCAGGGAAGAAGTACTGAGAATAACTTTTGGGGCGGGAAGGGGGAGGCCGCCCCCCGCCGGCAGTGACCCGGGGCCAAGAGGCAGGCGGATTCTGCGGTACGGGCCAAGTGCCGAGGGCGAGCGCGCCCCACGGACAGCCGCGGGTGGGGACTTCGCGACACGACCGCCAAGCACTTGCCCCTTCCCTCCCACCCCGCCCGCTGCGGCCCGGGGCGACGCCGGGCTTTCTCGCACAGGTACGTCGGGGGCGCCCCCGCCTCCCGCGGCGGAGGGCGCTCGGGGCCGGCCACCGGTCCTCCGCGGGTGCGGGGCACACGCCGCGAGCAGCCACGGCGGCGGGCGGGCGCGACCCGCCAACTTTCTCCCGCCGACCCTCTCCCCCGGCACGAAGGCTCCTCCCGGCCCCTTCCCCGGCAGTTTGCCCAGAACAGAGCCGCCCCCCGGGCCCGCTTACCTCGCATGGTGTTGGCTCCCCGCTCCGCGCAGTCATGAAGCTGGGAGCCCGGGAACAGCACCACAAAAATCCCGTCTCAGCACCCGCGGAGGCGGCAGCCGCCGCAGCTCTGCTCCGCCGGGAAAACCATACCTCCGGGGCGGCTCCGCGGGGCGCGGCTCCGCGGGCTGCCCGCCGCCGGGCGCGCTCCTCCCTGGCGGCCGCCCCGCGCCCGCCCGCCGCGGAGCCCCTGCGGGGGTCGCCTGGGCCGCGGAGCGGCGGCGGGTGGCTAGGGGCGAAGCAGGGGAGAGGGAAGGAAAGGAGTTACGTTAGAAAAAACAGGAAAAACACGCGGAGAACGAAGAGGGGGGGGCTGCGTGGATGGCGGAGCATGTGCGCTTTCACATGACACCGGCGCCCCTCAGCAGCTCCCCGGTGCGGATTTCCACTGCGCAGCCACAAGGACGCGCGGAGCGGGAGTGAGACCCAGCGAGAAAGCGGCAAAGAGGCTTATAGCGGGGGGCGGGCGGTGCCGCCGGCACGGCCCCGCCCGCTGTCAGCGCCGCCGCCAATCGCCGACGGCCCGCCCGGCACCGCGGCCGCGGGCGGCACCGCGCCACCGCCACCGCCACCGCCACCGCTACCGCTACCGCTATCGCCCCGCTCCCGGCCTCGGCCCCGGCCCCGGCCGCGGCCGCGCAGGGGGCGTGCGGCTCCGCGGGGCTGCGCGCCGGCTGTTCCCGGCAACTTTTGCTGCTCTTGGGAGCGCCTGGCTGCTGGCGGGTCTGTGCCTGTCGCCAGGGCTGGCCCTAGGGGTACAGAAATGAGTGTTGTCTGCAGAGCTCTGGAGCTTTGGAGGAAGGTAACCGGCGCAGAAAATCCCCTCGTGTGCCCGATTTTTTTTTTATTTATTTTGTTTATTATTAGAGGCGAGGGGGTGTCTCCGGGGAGGAAGGTTAAAGCGCTCACCCGCTGTGATTGTCACCGGGGAGCTGCGTTTTTCGACAAGAATGGGAAAGTTTGGTGGTGAGTCATTTTCTCATTAAAGAGCGAATCTGGACTTCGAAAGCAGTTTGTTTTCCCTGTGTAAAACCAGCAGACGGTTCTGCAGAAACGGGTTTGTTCTGCCGGCAGCAGGATTTTTTCCTGACTTGGAACTTCCCCTCTGAACTAACTGGTGTTTTGACCATGGGGGGGGAAAAAAAAAGAAAAAAAGAAGAAAAAAAAAAAAAAAGCCTGCGGGACCTTCTTGGTGTTTTGATTTGGGCTTTGGGCTTGGGGTTTTTTTGGGGTGGTTCTGGTGGGTTTTTTTCGCCCTGTATGGTAAATCATGGAACACAATCACACAGCATCTCAGTATGTCATCTTAGAAACAAGTCCCAGGTACCAAGGATCACAGTTCCTAACTCCAAGCCTAAAATGAAAAAGGAACCCCCTGATTTTTCTGAATTATAGTCATACAAAATTATTCATATAGACCTCATAAATCAAAATGGGATACATTTCGAAGAGAGATACTTTAAAGTTAAATATGGACCTGACACAGTAGATGTATTTTTTACTATGTGAATTAACAGATGAGGTTCTATTAGGTCTGTTATGCAAGAGATCATAGATACGATCTCTTTTGCTGGGAAAAAGTTAAGAATCAGCATAGCCGGAGACAAAGTGAAGTTTCCACTCTTGGTGCAAACTGGCAAAGCTTTACTGCTGGGGAACAAGGTGACAGGTTTACAGGAAGCAGTTCTTTACTCTTTTTTCATATTCTGAGTCATGTTGTTCTTGTCTATGCCAATATGGTTATTACATTTAATTATTGTAAAGCTGCATTTTAATACCAGTCAAAACTTTGATAGGCAAATAACAAGCTGTCTACTTGCTAAGCAGTGCATTCAGAATATCTTACACTATTGCACTAGGTACCAGTGCACCTTTATTTGGAAAGTATATAGTGCTTTTGACAGTGGAGAAGAAACTGAAATGGCACTATTTTCTCTTAATTGACTTTGATTTTATTTACAGGCTTTTGTTTTTAAATTTGTGGGGGTTTTTTTGTCTACAAACTGCAAATAATTTGGTCCCTGATTTTTTTTAACCTGTTTTCAGAAGTCCTTGTAGACTTTTAGTTTATTCATCTATCTTGAACTGATACAGTTCTATGTATTGTGTATATGTACATATATACATACTACACACGCTAATATGTATAATGACGTCTGAACTAACTTCTTCACTAACCGGAGCAAGTTGTTAAATTTGCAGTTTTATTTTAATACTTAGGATGACATATTGTCTGCTAGGCACTACTAATGGTGGAAATGATATTTATAATAAACATACATGGACGTCTGTGGGCACCAGGCAATTTATGAATACTTTATTCCAAAATATATGGCTGCCTGAAACCATTAGATACTGAAGCAGGTAAACAACAGACAGGAAAGCCACATGATCTAAGGGTATACAGGAATTTATAGTATGTTTTAAAACTGAACACATATCTTTAGTAGTTAAATAAACTGAGTGGTACAATTCATCCCACTATTCTTTTAAGATGGTAGTTATCCTAGATTTCAAAAAGTCTTTTATGGGATTTCTCATTTCAGATGAGTGCCAGAGGAAAACTTTATTAAAAGCTTGGCAAAAATAGTTAAAATGCAATAAATAAGTTGTTTTACTTCAAAATGTAAACAAACATTTTAGAGGAAAAAAATAATTTCTAATATATTTTCATGGCAAACTAAACAATGAGAAATTGTCTTTCAGAATACTGACTTTCATTAGCACCTTTTCCAAAGCTCTTCTGATGGCAAATCTTTGAAGACAATATTTAAGGCCACACAGTTTTATCATTTTAATAATGTGCCATATATTCATTAGAGCTGTAGCAAGTTATGCCTAATTTAGTTGCTTCATTAAAAATAACTGAATAGAAAATAGTCAAAACAAGCTGTGTCTGCAAGGCCTCATGTCATTCTCTTGGATATCAATGGCTAATTTCTGCTGGCATGAAAGGAAGCCAGATGCATCCACTAGCCAAATTTATTTCTTATATTCAATAGGAGCAAGACTGGTCACAGTTTTCTTCTCATCTGTCTCCAGCAGGTGTGGTCCCATTGCCAGACATGCCTAACTTTATGTAAGTCATGAGAAAGACTTACTAATTTTTCTATTTTATGACTTCTGCATGGAGTTATTGACAGACTCAGGAACCTGAACTTCTTTCATAGATTCTGCACTTTAGATTAATTTTCTAAATTCTTTCCTATTTCTTTGTGCCTGCAATCTGAAATCATGCACAAACACTATACTGTGTTTATCTCCTATAAAGCCTTGCAATCATCATGAAATTTCATACTGTTTCCACAGAATGTTACTGAACTCAAGAACTGCATATTTTTTTCCAAACTGGTAAAATTGTTTTAAAATCCTGACAGCATCAGAAACAATATTTAGTAATTTAAAATCTTTAATTATGCCAGTTTAGTTTTAGAAGCTAAGAATGTAATGCATTATGCATGACGGGATAACCAGAAACTTGAAAAAATCAAAATGAAAAACTATATTTGATTATTTCCTCTGTCTTGTGAGATGAAAATATATCCCTAGCCACAAAGACCGAATCTCAACTCCTGTAAATACTTCATGACATTTAAACCTGGATTTTTTTCTACAATACTGCAAAATTATCATAAAATTCATGTAGTTTGTATATTTAAAGGTTTTTTTTTTCCTACAAATTCATTGTTTTTATAAGTGTTACTGAAGCCTCATTTCATTCATATGTTCTTCTGTGCCCTCATGGCAGAAGTTGTATAGTGAGTTTCCCCTGCTTTAGGTACAGTGTCAGTCACTGGATCAGTGTATAAAATGTGCTCACTGAAATATATCTGTGAACAAGGGTGGATACTAGGTGAGAATTCCCCCACGTTTACCTAAAGTGGCCAGTAACTGAAAAGACAGGCTGTAAGGATATAACTGCTGGTCAAAGCTGCATTAACCCTAAAACACCACGAACATTAGAATGATAGTTTGCATCTTAGAAATCCAGCAGGGAGAGAGCTAAGTTTGGTGGTAGTACCTATGACCAAATAGCCTGGTGTTTGTTATGGAGGAACTGCAGCACATTTGAATGCTGATGAAGTCAGGAGGCTGCAGTGAAAGAGACTCTCTTCCAGCAGAGAAAAGCTGCTGAGAGTCAACGACCTTCTGACATCTGTGTCCACATTCTCCTTCCTTGGCAGGGCCAGGCATTCCTAAGTTGTTCTGAGGCAATCCAAGAGCAAGAATGGGCTTCAGTAAAGGAGGCAGAAAGATGAGAGTTGGAAGGGATACACGAGCTAAATAAAATGCCCTAGGAAAGAAGCAAGAGGCAGAAGACCTACCTACAGGTCAATGCTTTGAATCCTCCTGCTAGCAGTCTCTGAGGCACCAGGCGCTATAGGTCAGGAACAAGATGATTCTTCGAATGTGTATCATTCTCAATCAGTAGTTTAAAAAGCAAGGATCTATTGCAACCAAAGATTTTCCACTTTAAATGGATGCTGACCTTCCAGCTAAACATTCTTTTTGCCTCATGGAAGCAGTCTGAATTTTTAAATTTTTAATGTCGTTTCACTGGAAAAAAGTAAAACTCAGAGTAGAGATATTTTATTTATCAGGAAATTAATTCATTTTATGGTGAAATCGCAGTTTTCCTATTCATATTTTTGCAGCACAGCTTTACATTTTAAAATCAAAGAAAGTGAAAAAGTTTATTTTAAAATATTGATTTTTCCATTGTATGCAAAATAGATAGCTCTATTATTTCTGAGCCAATGTCTGTTTAGAAAATCACATTTTTCAGTTCAGTCCATTTTGATGAACTAGCTGTTTACATAATTTTTTAAAATGAGTCCTTCACTATAAGAAGGATCAAAGAGTGCATACTTACTAGTATTTCTTTTCTGAAAAAGGTAAAATTAAGGGAAACAGTCACATTTCCTATTCATTTCAACACAGGTTATGATTGAAACTGGAATCCTGGATACAAAGAATGACAGGAGTATGAAACAGAAAAAATTTGAAAAATGTAGAGGGCTAACATCCTGGATTTGACAAGGATGAAACACACAGACAGGGAGTAATCTATAACCTTCTCTTGAGCATTCAATAATTCATTATTATGCTACAGTAAATTAGTACCTGCAAAACAACGATGAGCTTCAGATAAAAAGTTTGTTTGGACTCAGCATTTTAAAATGGCTGAATTCCATGGTTTTGAACTGAAAAAAGACATATTTCTGTCAAATTTTCACTGAATTCAGAAATGTTTAGGTTTCAATATTTTGCCCTTGTTGTGGCTTTTAAGGTATTTGTATTTGGGATTCTCTTTTAGACTAATCTCCCGTGCACACTGAGTCTACCTCTGCGCTCTCCAGCTTTAGCTGTAGCTCATAGCAACAGCTACAGTTAAGGATGCTTAAGGGCTTCTATTCTAAAGCAGCTTTTTAGTTTATTCTAACTTTTTACATTCATTCTTTCTTTCTTTCTTTCTTTCTTTCTTCCTTTCTTTCTTTCCTTTCTTCTTTTCTTTCTTTCCTTTCTTCCTTTCCTTTCTTTCTTTCTTTCTTTCTTTCCTTTCTTTCTTTCCTTTCTTTTTCTTTCCTTTCTTTCTTTTCTTTCTTTCTTTCTGGAACAAAGGTATTTGTAGTATGACCTGATACAGAAAGAGTCTTTTTCTTCACAGAATGCACATTACGACATGAAAATATTCCAGAGGATATAAGAAGTTATTGTTTTCTTTTTTCCCCCTATATTTGTAAAGCATTAATAAAAATTCAGCAAAAAAACCCTAGTGAACAGGTGCAACCTTTTCATATTGACTATACTGCAAATACTTAGGGAAGTGTATACAGTAGGTTACCTCCTGTTTTTCTGGTGAAAACTAAAATTGCTTTCAGAATAGTTACCTTTAAATTTGATATCCCAAAGTAGAGTTACTTTCAAATAGTTGGGAAAAAAATGATTAAACACTGTCCAAACAGTAAGGCTAGGGATATTCAACGTGCCCATTGTTGGCCTAGTTTTTGAAGCAGGTGAGAACAGAATCATGCTTTTAAAAATACACATACTGAAATGCAGATTTTTTAAAATTTTTTAAATGTTAAAAGAGAATAAAAGAGCCTACAGATTGCTCTACCCCTATTTTTGGCATGAGCCATTTACAGGGCAATGCAAAGCAAACAAGATAGTTATGTCGGATAACAAAAACAATCTCCAAAAGCAGAAGTGACTACCCATGCTCCTGTTCATTAAAAAAAAAGCTCTTTGTCATATAAAGCTATTAGTGCCACTTTAATTCATGCAGTTAATTTTTCCTTCCAGTTCACAGGGCAATCCCAAGAGGGGAAAAATGTCCTCAGCTCAACCCCTCATATGAGGCAGGCAGATTTAGCAAGTCTTGATCTGAGAAAGTACTAATGCAAATGCTTAAGATTAAACATGTGGTTATGTGCTTTTCTGAATTAGAATCTGTGTCAGAATAGTTATTTAGCTACAATTCTGATACTAAGAAAATCTTTCTGTGTTGGCTGACCTAATACAGAAAGTGGCATTGTTTTGAATATTCCTTTTATTTTATACATTTTGAATAAGTTACACAGGATATATAAACATTTGTGTGAGAGATGTAAATTAGCTAATAAACATTGCCAGCTTTCATTCCAAAATTGCTTTTGTTATACTTATTGTGAGAAGATATGACTATGACTGAGTCCAGGAGACACCTTCTAGGTACGGTGATATAAAAATGTTGAACAACTTGTATTTGTGGATGAACGTGGAAAGAAGAGTTCTCATAAGATGTATTTGAAACTAACAAATGCTGGTGTAAAATCGAGGTCTTGCCGTATGCACCATCTCATGCTAACGTTGCTGTGTCTAACTCCAGCATACAAGCAGGCAACTTGTAAGTATTTCAGGTATTAAATATCTTGGTACTTGCAGCATAGCTGGCTAATGGGTGGGTTAAACACACAGCTTGAATACAAACAAGCAGGGCCAAGGGGCTAATACTCCTTTAAATTTCAGGTTTCCAGGATGGCCAGTTGCACCTGACAAACTGTGAATGTTCTCTGCTGGTGTCTACAGCTTAAATCCTAAGAATAGGAAAATGTAAAAGCCCACTAGGACACAGTGTAGCATAAAGATGCCAGAGCTAGCTTTAAATGAATTATTTTGGGCACTGGCAACAGTCAAGCTGTGATAGCAGAGACCTAACTCTGCGTTAAGAAGTTTATTCTGCTGCATGGGCAAGTTTAGCAGCCTGTCCTGCACCCCATGCTGTTATTGTGAAATGGCTGCAACACAGTAATTTGCATAATACCTCTCGTGCAAAAATGCATCCAACCGAGCGCGGCATGTGGCAAAAAGCAGTTAGCTGGACTAGAGCTGCACTGTACTGTGATACACACCAATTATTATAACCATTTTTGCCTATTCATGGTACCACTTCACCATTATTCAGATCTTTCCCAGGTGAAATGTGACCGGTCTTGGGATGCATCCTCTCTTTTTCCAGGAAGAAAACGTTCACATGACATGAAAGAAAGAAGGTACTTCTAAAGGAAGGCTACTCCACTATTTATAATGGGATATGTGTAAATGAAAAAAGCAAGTCTCCAAACGCCTACATTTATCACAAGACTCTCAGATTAAATGAACAGCTTCTAAGACTGCTGCTGCTAAAAGGACACAACAAAAAAACGCAAGTGTCTCTCTTGCTTTGCATTTAATGCCAGTCACAAAGAGCAAGGCCTGTGGCAGGTTGCCACTGCGTTGCAGGGAGATAGCTTCTGTGTCAAAAGTCATTGACTTTCTTGGCAGGTGGGCAAGGGAAAACTCTCCAAAGAGGTATTAGGTCCAGTGATTAAGGAGTATGAAAACACAATAATAATAATTTCAAGTAACAGACAAAATGTAGAAACAGGAACATTTGGAAAAAGTTCATGAAAGAACAGCAGGGGAACAGACAGAACTTCATTTTCAATCCAGTGAAACAAATAAGGTAGTCTAAACCCCCTGTATTCACAAATTAGTGGTTATAACCCAAGATTAGAGACCTATACGGCAACAGAAAAGTACAAAGATAGCTGTCTTGTTACCACAACAAAATAAAATTAATGTAATGTTCATACTTCTGTTATATTTCCAGAACTTTGCTGATTTGTAAACACTGCCATTTTAGCTGCACAAAGTTAGAGAATTACCTTAAGTGGGACAGATTATCATACCACTTTTTGTTATGAATAATACTTAAGATTTTGTGTTAAAATTACTTATTTACAAGAACAACAGGATAGAGAGTAAGTGGGAAGATAAGTACTAATAGACACAGGAACACAGAAGAAAAAAGAAATAAAGTTACGGAAGAGCCTCATAATCCCTTGAAACCCTGCTTGGTACTGCATTATATCATGTTTCCTGTTACAAGTTTTTTCCTAACTCTGTCCAGCACACTGCAACTACTGTGATGAGACCAGAGAGGGGGAGTAGTGAGGGGTTAGAAGGCTACATAATCTTCCTGTAAACCTTCTGCATTTTAGAAGAACTTGCAAATGTTACACGGGTACCTTCTACTCTGAGCAGTGACAGTACGATGACCAGACTCAAAAAGCTTGGAACCCATTGAAATTGCAGGTTTTTTTGTTGAAGGCTATTAGGTCTTAAGTTTTGGAAAAGGTCTTAAAACTCCCTTTTCAGCTCTTGGAGAAGTTTATAAGCTGTTGAGATTTTGATTTACTTGCATGTAAAGAGTACAGTGCTTACTATTGGAGAATAAATATTGCCTTAGACCATTATATAATACAACAAGATAATTTCTATACTCCTAAAGGCTTGATAGAACGTGCAGTGCTAGGCTGATGTGACTCTGTATGTGTAAAATTAGTTTAAAAAAGCTTTGCAGGAGAAAAAAAAAAGTTAGAAAAATCTGGTAGTATATTGTTAAGATAGATCAGGTAATTATTATACATTGTAGACATTTTTGGAACACCTTAGTGTTTCTTTTTGATTGGGAAGATAATAATAATAAAAAAGTTAATTATCAAGAAATAAAATAAAATAATGTCAAGCACTGTGAAACCACTTCAAAATGTCAGGGAAAAAAATCAAATAATTTTAAGGAGTCAAAGGAATAATGAAAACATTATTGAAATGACAATTGTGTCAAGTTGTTCATTCCAAGCTATGGAAGCCATAATAGGCTTACTTTAATACTTTTCTTTTCATTTTAAAAATGAGAGATAAAAAGACCAAAATTACAGGTTTTTCCCCTGCTTTCTTTGTCTTATGAACTATGACATTGAAACAGACATGTCATTTAAAGAAGCAGCCACTTTTTTCCATCCAAATATGCAATAATGGAACCGACACTAAACAAGCAAACAAATCAACCAACCAACCACTGCTTTTTGCACTTCCCCCTGGCCAGCCACATTGCATGTGACACATTTGGAACAGCTTCTGCACTGAATCAAACTTTTCATTCCTAAATATACCTGTGCAGGAGGAAGCCAGAGGCCAGGTTTCAGTTTCAGTCTTAAACTTTGGTTTCAGAGCAAGACCTGAAGTCAACAGTCTCAACATTATTGATAAATATTGTTTTGTCCGTGGACATTGCAGCTTTGCTCCACTACATCTCTTCTCATTCTGCTAGGTCTTTCTGCAGCGTTTTAAAACTATTGATCATACCGTTGTCTCGCCTGCAAAGCTGCACATCTGTCAGTTGATGCCTAATTTACAAACTTACACTACACAAACATCAGTTTTGTCTCCCTTCAGCTTTGTACAGAATTTCTGTAAACCCACAGAGGAGGGTGTAAGTGTTGGCAGCAGACAGAACGCTCAGCTCTACCTGTCCTACACTGCATTACAGCTGGCTCCCTGGCTGGGAAGGAGTGAGCTGGTCAAAACCAGCCAAAGCTCAGTCCTAACTGGATATAGCAAAATAAAATGATTACTTATGGGCCGTCCTGCCACAGCATTCTGCAAGTGAACATTGGTTTGTGTGCCATGTGTGGGTACTCCTGGATTCTTGCAGATCCTAAACTCAGACCATGTAGTATTGGTTAAAAAAGCTTTCAATCATGTCCTTTTGTCTAGGAAACTTCATCCAATATCGCCAGAAGAATGACTCCCCGTGACTGGACTACAGCACTGAGACAGAGCTGGATATGAGGCTGCTGCTGCTGAGGGAACTCTAGCTCAGAAAGCTGTGACATTTCCTCAGCTGCACAGCTACCACAAACATAGGAGACCTTCCGCTACCGAAATTTTATTCTGGTTCGAGGATGCTTTGCTTATCTTTATAGTTGGGTCCCAGGTACCTAGGAGACTGCTTAAAGCTCTGAAATGACATGTGCTTAGTTCTGGCACAACAGGACTTCCCATGATGAAGGTAAACATGTAGGAGATGAAGACTTCTTAGGGGCTGATCTGATACTTGAAATTCATTTCTATAGCAATGAAGACAATAAAATAAATTGTTTCCAGTGAAAAGTGCATTTTTTTAAGTCTGCATTTTCCATTTTGTAGTTTTCTGTAGCTATATTGTTTTAACACCACTTCTCTTTCCCCCTTCCCATTTCTGTACAGTCAAAATATATTGTTTTGGTTACATATTTCCACCAGATACCTTGTTCTATATGATCTGAAAAACAGTTTTCTAAATACATAGTAAATACTGTGATAGTGTGTATTTAAGAAGATGCAGTTTTCTGAACGCATACTGTAGAAATAAAATTTTTAGTTAGTATGCAGTGTTTGCAGACTCAGATTGTGGTGTCACTGGGAAATACCTGCAAAGAGCAGTGGTTATTTGATAAGGTGGAATGAAGGAAAACTATTAGTGTGATGTAGTCAAGCTCTATAGGCACTAGCAAAGCAGTCAGTTAGGTGTGTAGTAAATCTGTACTGGTACCCAGCAGAGAAAAACCATGAATTATCAATATGAGAGAAAGGTGTAATTTTTGTTACCTTATTGACATCGGAGCGCTTATGCAATTGTCACCCCAGATTTTCTTCTCATGACATTTTACATTAAGGTCCAGGCAAATAAGTATTTGTTGGTGAAACTGAGAAATAATCATTAAAATGTGGTGGCATAGGAAGGGAAGTTCTACAGGACCTAAGCTGATCAGTGAAGAAAATGCAATGCCTAGCTGAAGGATTATTGTGTAAATTCTAGAAATAAGACTACTATTTACCTTTGTACTTGCAACTTTTGAAAATATTGCTCAGGTAATTCTTCTGTAATTCTTCTGCACCACCCATGCATTACATTACTTTGTAAGTGTGATCGAAGGAAAAATGGTGAACAGGAAAAGTAAGGTGTTGGTGTACTTTATAAGGCTTCTTTTACATGTGAAACCTGAATTTAAACAAGGCCAGGTACTGATTATATTTGACTGCTTATCCTACATTTAAAAAAAAAAAAAAAAGAGAATGAATACTGAAAACCAAAATTTTTGTCAAACCAAGTATTTTTGGATATGCTATTTTTAGTTTTAAAATACAAAAATCAAGAAATAGAAAGATGATCCTAAAGATCATCCTTCATATATAAATAGATCCTAAAGCCGTGTGATATGGCCTGAAACATTAACAAAAGCTATTAATCAACATCACTAATGAAAAAATTTTACTGCATCAGTCCCATTTGACTAGTTGACAGCTAACAAAAATAAAGTGCAAGAAATCAAAATTGTTTACTTCAAAAATCAGGAACAAAGGAAGGGAAGCAGTATTCAGTAGATGTGATGAAAAAATCTGCATACAAACATATTTGTAAAGTACAAAGCAAAAGAAAGGATTGTTAGACTTACTTACAATGAACTCCATAGCATTTCCACAAGGACTTGTTTGAATTAAGGCATAATTTTTAGGCAAAACATCCAACACTAATTTGAAATTTGCCAGCAGTGAATAATTTACTGTGTCCTTTTCTAAAGCTGTCCTAACAGCTTTTACTCATCATGTTAAAAATTTAAGTTACTGTCTCCAAACTAAACCCACACGGTAACAACTTCTTGGGGCTTTGTCTTTAAAACTTACCACTTTCAGTGGTGTCTTGCTTTCTTAGTGTGACTCGCTGAAAACCCTGTGCCACAGCACAGGGTGCAGACCACACAGCATGGAAATCAGTCCGGATGGTCCTCATTCGGAGAGATACAAGGTTTGTGCACGTAGTTTTATCCATGAGTCTGTGGAGCAAAGGAAGTGCAACAGCTCCAGCACTTGCTCAGTTGGCAGATACTGGTTGCAGCAGCTTTTTCAATTCATAGACTAGTCTTAGCGACTATAGCCCCAGCCAAGCACATGGAGCCAAGTTCTGTTCTTAGTTACACTGATGTAATTCTGAATAGATGCTGGCCTGTTTTATTCATTCATAGCTCATACTAGTGTTAATGTATTTGGGTATGAAAATAGCTCTTATTCAAGCAACCTCCCACTCGTGTAATATTATTGTTCCAACTGAAACTAATGAAAGGTTTGACTAACTGAAGACTTTAGAATTTTGTAAATAGTCAGTTAGTGTATAATTTGCTGCCAAATTCAAACTTGTTTGCCACTGAGGTAAACGCAGCGCTGCTGAATTTGTTGGAACTGCATCTTGTTTCAAACTGTCTCATAGTTTCATTTAAACCAAAAGAATCTGCATGCTTGAAAGAGGAATTTAGAATAATAAGTGTTTCAGCCAGGCTGTGTAGAGAGTGTTGGTCTGTATTTCCTTTCACCCTAGCATAAATTTGGGAGTCTCATATATATTTGATGCAAGACAGCTAAGAAACGTGCTGAGCTTTTCTCCTGTTTTTGCTTTCCATATCTGAAAATAAAAGTGTTAGCAGTGCTTTTGTAATCTCAATAAATAAATATTACACTTTAAATGTATTCCAAAGTTTAAATATGTGCCTATAAAGTGCCAATTCTGTATATAAGCAGTATTTTTTTTAAAAAAAACCCTGTATTAAAAAGTTACTGTTTTTTGCTTAATGGCCTGGGGTGAAGCCAAGGGCAGGTAACACTCTATTAAGCTGGCTGTTAACTTCATTAATGACTGATTTGCTCAGGATTATTGCTATTATAAAATAAATTCAGTGGTTTAGAACAGAAGTTATACAATTTTGGTTGCCTTGCCCCCTCCTTACATTACCTATGACATGATATGGGGCACTTTTAGGAGAACAGCTATTTTTCATTTAGCCTTTCTGTCCTTATCTTTATGCTGACTACCTGGGACATATATATTCTTTTTAGTAAAAATCTTAGTAAATTAACAGTGTATAATTCAGCTAAAATTCTAGACATTTAAATTAGGCAGAGAGGGCACGAAGAAAGGAAATGAGTATACTCCAGCTTCACGTATGGATAAAACTGATGCCAATTGAAATTCATCTTAAACCTACCCGGGTGTATTCTGCCTATATCTGTTAGGAACTTTTCTCTTCATGCATTTCTTTCACCACTGTTACAAAAGAGAAATGCAGTCAAATGTAAAGTGGTGTAAACTTCATGAAAATAATTCATACTGGTTCTGTGTCACTGTATTTTACTGAAGCAATGCAAAGGATCGTAATACTAGCACAATGCTTAAAAAATAGCAGTAGATTTTTAAATAAAGAGCTCTGCATTCTGCTGGCAGCTGAGGAGTTCAAACAGAAAACATGCCAGCAGTATAGACCAATGCATTATCACCCCCTCCCTCTTGCTGCATAACTGTGCTTCATAATATGCCATAACATTGGCAAGCACAGCTCAGAGCTTTTTAAGAACACAAGGAAGCTCATGAATAATGGTTGAATCAGGAAAGTGATAATTAAATGAGACAACTGAATGCCAGTGGAGTCCCCAGTGGAAAATACTCTTCAGTGAAGATCATCACCACCTTTCATTTCCCTGGTTTCAGCAATACGTTGCTAAAGATATCTTTCAAACCAACATTTTAAAGAAAATATTAGAGTTCTCAAAACTCTATGTGTGGTATTTTCATATGTAAACCCTGCTTTAAAATGTAAGGTATTATTTGATGTGTTTCAAAGAGAAAAAAAAAAAAAAAGGAAAAGCTTTCATTGTTGACTCTGTGAGATAAAATATTTTACAGTTTTACAGGACTAATTCACACCATAAGATTTGAATTAAAAAATACAAAACCCACTAGTGGCTAAATTGTAAGCATACTGGTTTAATGTTTGCTTTGCTTTTCTCCTTCTATAGGAGGTATAGTTACTTTCACTCCACCTCCAATTCCACCTACCCTGTGGCCTCAGAGCAAACATGATTACCTGGAGTGTCTACTCTTCAGCTGCCAGTTTTAATGAAGACAGCTCTAAGCTTTTTATACAACAAACATCTCTACTAACCTCCCTCCTGTCACAGCACATGGCCCTTCTGAACTTGTGATGCAAGGAGAGGTTGCAATGTTCTTCACTCAAACTGCAGTGGGAGCCAGAAGCTGCAAGCTGTGGACCCAACAATCACTTTTTGTTGTTTGTACTTCCCAGATAAAAAGTTTCTCCCACAGTACAGGAGTTAACCCCTCAGAAAGGAAATGAGAAATGAATCTCATTATGGAACAAAACCACTGCTTTCTATTAAAGCACTAAAAGTTGAAGTGACTCCAGCGACCAATGACACGACAGTGAAATGAAACTGTGACAGTAACACAACTAATTTTATGATCCCTAGTTATGTAACACTCATTCATTGATTTTTATTTGACATAAAATCTTGTTTCTTTTTTATCACCTGACTCCTCATTCTTAAAACAAAAAGCCAAAAGTGACTCACATGGATCTCAATGTTGCTTTTCAAAAAAACCTCAGAATTTTGTTTTTTAATCAGTGTACTAACATATCTAACTTGACAGCTTTGTATGCAAGGTTGACAGGATATTTTTAACATTTGAAACGTGTGAATTAAAAGATCTGGGAAAAATTGATTTAGAATAGGTTGTTTATGTAAAACATCATACAGACTATTAGCATTTAACAGATTTATGTGATTTTCAGAAAAAAAGTCTCTTCATTACTCTGTAAAATGTAAAGGAAGATATAGGAAACCTTATCCTGAAAAGAACAAAAGGTCAAAAGCTTTATCACACCTACATCACAAGGTTGCAGAAACAGATTTCTCTCATTTTTAGAGGGAGGTTGTAAAAGCCTATCAACATGATTTACTCACAGACCACTGTAGTATTATTCATAAAGCCTTAATCCACTGCAACCGGGTTTCTATGCTGGGTACGTATAGAGGCATAAACTGCTCTTGAGCCACACAAGGAGAATGAATAATATGAATTTTCATATTATTTTCCAATGAAGTATTTTCACACCCATAGTTGCTCCCTCTCTTGCTTCTCTAGGTGGCTCAGATAACTTGGCCAATGTGGATTTAACATCTGATGGGTTCACAGAAATGTTTTGGGACTCTTGGTTGTTTCAGTTCTGTTTTGCACTGTGCAATTACAGTCTTCTACTAAAGAGGAAATTAACGTGACTGTATAATCTTGTAGGCTACAACACACTTCTCAAAGCTGGAAAACCATGAATCACCTCTGTTCTCAGGCAGACAGCATGTTGTGAGTATTGATTTAAATGGTTGTTTTCCAGCCAGATTGGTTCCCTGATCCAGTTCACTGTGCAGGCATACAAGTAAGGCAGTAGAACAGCAACCAAAGTTTCTTGCTTAGGGTGATATGACTACCAAAATGTAAGATCCAAGTTAATTCCTTTATACCAGCTTGATTCCCCATCCCCAAATGAGAAATTAAATACTTTATTTCAAAATCAACTGTTTTTTTTAATTTCATTTTAATGATTTGTTAAATTGGAGGGGTGGGGAGTGGCGAGAAAGGTTGGGAAACCATATCTAAACTGACTTCTTTCATGAAATTTAGCTGTTAAAACCAAAGAAGCAGGAGAAAATAACGACTACCCGATGAGGACGCACACATATCTTATTTCATATTTTTGCAGATGACATTATGACAGTGGCATTATGGAAAAAGACAGAGAGATGAGGTTATGGAGAGTGATGTTGCCAATTACACATCACAGATTATTTTGATTATTTCTACATGACTTCAGAAGAGTAACAAATCAGCACAGAAAGCTTCTTATGCCGCCATATGCTAATCTGTACATAAAAAGATTGGAAAAATGTCCTGAAATGCTACATGAAAGAGAACTTTAAAATTGTGGTCCTGTTAATAAACTTATGGATGTCAATAACCAAATACAATCCTTGGCTTTCTGAAAAAATAAGGTGCCTTCGATGGCACAGGTTACAAGAATTGATTTCAGCCCTGGTGTTTGTCTTTGTAATCTTTAGGGAAGATTTTGTTTGGGGAATAGGAATGTCATCCTCTCAAAAAGATTAGGTTATTGCCCACACTAGGTCACAGATTCAGGTAAAGAATGTTTGCTTTAGCCTGGAAAGTCAATAAGGAAGAGCAAAAATGATGTGGAAAAAGCAAACACTAGAAGTGGGTAAACACAGATGCAAGGTTTCATCTTAATTAGCATTATTATTGTATGTTTTGTCTCACAATGTATTTAAATATAAAAAGGAGAGGAGTACTTGTTATATACACCTACATGAAAATGAAAGCTGCAGTGCTGAAAAATTGGCACCTATGGCAGAAAATTGCTTGAACATGATTGTCTAAATGTGATTTTCACTGAAAAAAAAATTATAAGTAGTCTTAAAAATCTCCTTATTCATTGTGAAGTGCATATTTAAAGCTGGTTTTGGTTAGATCACTTTTAAAAATATATACAGTATCATTCCTAATGCTGAGACAGACTGGAAAACTCTTTAAGGTAGGCTAGTGAATTAGAAGACATCTGAAAAAAAAGGGGACATTCAAATTACTACTTTTTCTTTGCCACTGACTTTCAGGTTAGCTTGAGGCATGTCTGTTAAACTGCTTCAGTATTCACAGCTGTAGAAAAGACATGACAATATTTAAATAATTCACAATTTTCTTAGAAGAAAAGATAAATTTCTGTTGGGAAAGAAATTTTTAGCTGTAAAACATCAAAGGACTGACTGTGCCATCTTGGCTTGCAGTGATAACTGGGCAAAGAGGCACTTTAATCCAGACAAAAATCTGGATTGCCAATAAAAAGGTCGATTTTGCCGCTTTCTGTCCCTTGCACGGATGTGTTGTTGCAGCTGCACAGTGAGATGGATCAGGTAACCTCTCTGCCTAGCAGCCAGCCTTGCAGAAACAGTGGCATCGGAAGAAAGGTAGGTACCAAAGGGGCAGTCCTTGGGAACAGAGCTGACTCTGGAGAGAGGTGGCTGTGAAACTATGGCCTGGCTACAGCCAGGGATATTCCTTGAGGTGAGCTGCCTCCCTGTGGGAAAAGGCTATGGAAATAAGACCCTGGGGAGAGTGGTAGAATGTCCTCTTACCTTTCCTCCTCCATCAGTGATTCACATGCTCAACCAGTATTTCCTGGAATGATACTAGACACAGAGACAAATGAAAAATGCATCTCAAACTGTGTACATTTTTGTCTTTGTCTTCTTTCTCCTCCTTTCTTCAGTTTATTTTTTTAAACAGGAGAAACCAGGAAGACCTAGGGAGGAAAATAATAAGCTGAAGGAGAAAAACAAGAATAGGGTTAAGCAATTTAGTGAAGAAGTGACATTTTCAGCTTTGTGAAATCACATATTGACATTTTTGCTTAAGGGATTGTCTCTCCCCCCTTAAAATATTTATTCCATATATATATATATATACACACATATATATAATATACACACACACATATATATTTCCCTCTATAATTTGTCCATGAATGTGGTGTGGAAATATATGTCACCCAAGACCAATAAAACTGCTTAAGCCAGGCATTGCTATTCACATAATTGTTCCTATTTGCAAGGAGTTATTTTTTAAGTAATGTGTTCCTTCCCTGGTTATTCATAATTTTACACAAATGTATTTCTGACAAAAATACTGAATAGGTTCCCAAATTTATTATCTTGCCTCTGATTAACCAAGTGATTAATTGTAGTTTCTTTGGTATTTGTATTCCTCAGTTTTCCTAGACTAAATTTAATAAAGAGGGCAACCTTTTCCTTCTTTCAGGGACAAAGAAAGCTCAGAGTTAGGAAATGTCAGAATTTTATGGAGTTTTCAGACTACCTTTTTTTAATTGAGCCCCTTGATCCAAAACTACTGAAAAAATCCAAATTCCTGTAATCCTTCAGGAGTCGTGTTAGAGAGAAAGTACAGGTATAACCAAATAAGAGCATTTGTTTTTCACATAAATGGGAAATTACTGTGGTAGTTGTAGCCAGCACCATAAAGGTTTGTTAAAGCATGTTGCTAAAGCCATAAGCCTTTTTATGTGAACATTACTTTATATTTACATATATACTCACCTAAAGTAGTTCTGATACTAGTGAGGGCAAATAACTCATTTTTTGGTGTAAAATTGTACAGATCATTCATATCTTTGGAGTTTTACTGCCTCTGCACTACAGTATATGCAGATGGTAAGGGTTAACTTTTGCCATCTTAATGCAAATTCATATTAGTTGGTGAAGTTATGAACCTTTCAGAAATCAAGTTAGTGCCTGGCTAAATAAATATTTGGCTGAGTTTAGTAATTAAATCTCCCAGACCTGCTCCCATTCTGATATGGCTTGGGTCACTATCAGTCTTTGCTACACTTCACATCTGCTGCATTCAGAGAAGGTATTCTATTACCTCCTTTTTCTAATTTAGGAAATTTATGTTAATCCACACTGATTTTAGAATCTCAGAGTCATCATATTACAAATAAGGAGGTCTTCCTTATTACAGAGCAGGCTGCAGACTTTCTTTAGGAATTTTTAATTCCTGATTGGGGTAAAAAACTTGAAATAAAATTAATTTTAAATTATAACCCTTACTTGTAAAAATAAATATTTGTGGGGGACCCTGGTTCATGCATTTCAGGCTCTAAAAAATCAATACAACAATGACTCTTTAACCTTCTACAACGATGTGGTGCACATCCCTGTGAAACTCTGCGTTCCTGTAAGCATGGGGCACACCATGCTCCTACAGCAGCAACATGGCACCATGTGATAGTATGCCTCTCCAGAGAGCATCACTGTGAAGAAGGAAACTGCTAAAGACAAAACTGAGAGTAAAGAACTATGTTTAGATCAGCTAACACTGAGAAATTAATGAAACCCACTATACTCAGTATTTCAATGAATCAAAATAGCCTTTGACTTCAGTTTTGAGCACGAAATGTAAAAGAAGTATTCAAGAAAACAGAACAGAAGAGAATGGAATGGTATGTATGTCCTTAAACATCTTAGAAACCTCAAAAAACTGAGGGATAAGAAAAAAAACCCAAACCAAACCACAAACTTACAGTCCAAGAATCTAAACTGGAAGCTTGAATTAAGCGCCTTACTTCCTCATAATAGGTGCAGGAGTGTTTATGAGCTTCCAGATGCCAATCTAAGTGACACTTTAAAGTTCACGCATGGAGGCCTGTGAGCCAGAGACAAATTTTATCTCAGCTTTCTTGAATTGCAGTACAATAATTTAATTTCTGGACAACATTGAAAATCTGTTCAAGGAAGATTGGTAAGTATTTAGAAACCACTCAATTTTCCATTTTGTGTATCCACTTTTATTTTTCATTTGAGTTACATAAAACAAAACCAGAGTAGAAAAGCACTTGTATCAGTATGTACCTCAACTGTAAGGAACACAGGGTAAGAAAGATCACTAGATATGGACTTGGTTGATGATTCTCCTGATGTCATTTAGGGTCCTTAAAAGATGAAAACCGATGGAATTAGGTCATCTAATACTCCCATTATTGTGAATTTCAGAAATCCTTTCTTTTTCTGATATTTTTCATGCCTTGGACCATTTTCAACTTCAAGAGTATCCAAGTGCAACTAATGGGACTTTGCTTGAACTTTAAAAATAACAGCTATGGTCTTTACCCAGTGACTCAGCACAAAACATTTTTGCCAAAATGCTGGATTTTTCACAGTTGCTAGTCCATCTCATGAAACATGGGTCCATTGAAACTGTTCTACAGCACTGAATAGAGCATCTAAGTTAATGCTCCAGTAGTTACATTGTGTACATATGGCATCAGAGAGTTGTATTCACAATGCCTCAATTAAGGAATCCATTGTAAGCATATACTTTCAAGGGCTAAACTTTTAAGAGAAATTATTTTGCAAAATCTGGTAAAAAAAGTTAGTCACTTGTGAAATGAAGGTAGACTTTTTTTCAAGTAGTGCTTTGCTTTTTGTCCTCCTCTCCAAAAACACCTGTTGCATAATAGAGTGCACAATTTTAGTAAGCCTGAAGGTTCTTTTCTCTTTGTGGAACATGTCCTTGTCCCCCATTCAATTTTGCATAACAGGTAAAAAGTTGCAAGCACCTCTCTGAGCCCTGGAGGTAAGAGCTGTATCTTTCGGACTTGTTTCCTGTGGTGAGTTGATTTGTCTTGTAAGAAGGTATGAGTTCCAACTAAAACATAATTGATTTCAGGTTTCAAAAAGTCCTTTTTTCCCCCTTTATACAAAAAAAGGTGCAAACTTGCTCTGTAGACCTTTTCCTCAGTTGGGCCACATAATTTCCTTTGCCCATTCATCTAGCAACTTTATTCATCATCACTTCAGAGTATTATCTGAAAGCCAGACTGATACTGGCTGTAGATTTTAAAATTATTGCGGTTAGGAAGACACACCCATTCCAAGTGCCAGTTAAGCTCAGAAAAGGCCCCTTATTCTAAACTGTTTGCAATTAAAGGAAAAGTATGTGCTGTGGAGAAAGATAGTCTTTAAAGTATCTTATTTGTTACTGTAGATGAAGTAATTTGAGCTGAAGTAATTTACACTATCAAATAATTACATTTCTAAACTCCACCACAGTTACACTGAAATTACATAAGGCATGTGCTATGCCTTTTGTAAAGCCAAAGAGTCAAATGGTAGAAATTAGACTTTCAATCCTAAATTCTACCCGCTACAAGCACTTATTTCTATTGTGAGAAGGAATATGGCCCCTAGACTTTATCTTTTCATTTAGAAGGATTTTCTGAGGTCTTTAAATTGTGAATATATGACATAGAAAGCTTAACTATAGCTTGTTTTGGCTTTGAATGTGAGAGCATAGCTTTAAAGGAATTTACTCAGCTCTGGCATAAGGTACAGGATGTACATTAATATACAGGTTGGAAGACCTGAATAATAGACTTGCAGATTGATTAATTCAGGATGTTTTATACATCTGGATTTCTTCATGATGTTTCTGTGCAGACCAAGTGCAATTTCGACAGAATTCTGATGTGTTCAGATTTCGTGCAGTCTTTAAATGTAACCATTGCTAAAGCTCATAGATGCTGTGCAATGATACATAGATGATGAAATGCTGTGTACTGGCTTCCTCTTTCCCAATCATTCACTTCTTCTCTTCTGAGCAATATGCTAATGTTGAAGTATTTGTTGATCATTAATGGTCCATTTTCTTTTTAAGGGGTGAGACAAAAGGATAAAGTTTAACTTATAAAGAAGGTGACTATGAGGGGTCTTTCAGCATTTCACCCCTCTGACAGATCTTGCTCCATACAGGAAAATAAGGATATATGGCCAGATCATGAGTAGTCACATTATCATTGCTACTCCACCAACATCTGCTTAAAAACTGTTTTTAAGCCCCTTCCCAAAACTCATACTATACCCAAGACTGTCTCCTTTCTTTTGTAGTTGTTTTTTAACAAGTATTAGTCTATGTTCACAGCTCCTTGCAGAAATATATTAACCAGCTTTAAAACATCTGATTAGTCTGCCTTTTGAGGTGATCATCTATTCAAAAATGATTTGGTCAGAAATTTGCAGGTGGCAGAAGCAGGAGATTAAAGCATTTCTCCTGACGACTTTCTACTTTGCGAGCACTGTGTGTGCATAAAAGCAGGCCCCATCACAGCCGCTCGCTCACTTCCTCCCAGCCCCACCAAGGGATGGGGAAGAGAATCAGAAAGGAATGTAAAACTGGAGGGTTGAGATAAGAACAATTTAATAATTGAAATAAATAGTAATATAATAATAATAACAGTTATAATGAAAAGAAAGGAGAAGGGGAGAGGAATTAAATCCAAAGGGAAAGGAGAAAAGAAAGCAAGCGGTGTGCACAATACAGCTGCTCACCACTCACTGACTGATGCCCAGCCAGTCTCCTAGCAGTGATCAGCAGCCCCAGTCCAGCCCTCCAGTTTATATATTAAGCGTAACGTCCCATGGTATGGAATTTCCCTTTTGGCCAGTTCAGGTCCCCTGTCCTGGCTGTGTCCCCTCCCCATTCCCCGTGCTCCTCCATCCCTCTGGCTGGCAGGGCCTGAGAAACTGAAAAGTCCTTGACTTGGTATAAACATCACCCAGCAACAACCAAAACCATCTGTGTGTCATCAACATGGTTCTCACACCAAAACCAAAACACGGCACTGCACCAGCGCCTAAGAAGAAAATTGACTCTGTCCCATCTTAAATCAGGACACCTTGTAGCCAGCTACAGATTTACCGAAGGATGAAAGTGAGAAAAGGAGGGGGGAAGAGAACGTTAATAGTGCTGAATGAGGAACATGTGTCACAAAATGCCATAATTCATATGTGAGTACCTGGCCTCCACTTACTCTGTTCTGATTCAGGATAAGTTCGCTGCAGAAAGGAGTGTATTCTGGTAATCCCATTTTTCTTTTTGCAGCATACTTGGAGTTCAGGCATGGGAGTAATTTTGTCTTACTACCATTACTATTTGAGCTTATTGCTTGCCATCATGTCGGCTTTCAAGAAGATGCTGCACATTCCAGTTAGATGACTGTTTACATTTTTTTCAGCAAGTTGCTTATTAATGCAAAATAAAACTTCATAAACATGAAAGGTTTCCCTGTGAATGCAGAGCCAGCCCTGCAAGGGAAGAACATTCTACTTCCTTGTGGCTCTGGGTTTTTCCTAAGCACTGCTTATTTTCTCAGCAGACAGGATGGTCCGTATGCCTGAGAAACAATTGAAGTATCAAAGAAAGTTGGTAGTCTGTGGTGCAGTGAGATGAAAGCTTCACTGATTCAAAAAAATCCTTGTAGGGTAAAAGGCACAAAAATCCTCCAATGCAAATTATGAAAATGTGCTAATCTATCTCTACCTTTTACTGATTATATTCACCAATTTCCAGCCCATTCTTTTCCCATGTTTGGCTCTTGTGAATAAATTTCACTGTGAGCAGTGAAAGGCAGCATCAAATAACTTCTTTGTCTGGTACTCAGGAGTCTGTGTGGAAGAAATGATTGATTTCTGATGGCTCAGATTAGAGAGGAAAATACCTGATCGGACAGGAGGACTGCGCTGGGAACTGTACCTGAATTTGGAATACTTGAGTGCAGTAGGCAGCTCTCACAGTTTCATTGTTTACACCATCTTCTTTAACAGAGCCTCACAGAAGTAAGCCAGGAAACAACTCAGTTTAATCCTTTCTTACCTTTATGGCTTTTTTAACAAACATCACTAGTTCCATCCCCACCCCCCCTTATTAATTTGGAAAATATTACAGCATGTGGATGGTGGAAAGAAGACTAATACTTATTCAATAAAAAGCTGTTTCTATTGGATTTTTTTTGTTGGAAAGACAACATTCAAGATTTATTCATCTAGGCTTTGGTTTAAATTTCCTCTTTCAAAGCTATACTTCGAAAGAAAACTTCCAGCCAGTACTCCATTAAAATCTTAGACACAGAGGTTTTATTCACACCTTATCATACAAGTTACAGAGCCTGTGCTACTCTTTTTCCTATACTGTCTTTCTTCATACATGTTTTACCAAGCACACTTCCATGGCTACTTGCATTTAATAATTGTGTTCACATTACATGCTTTTCCAACAATTGCTTTTCTGCCCTCTCTCTATTCTTCCTGTCCATTTTTCTTATATTAAAAGGACTCCTACAAGAATTTAATTTTGAGTTAAATCTCTTCCCCCACCCCTTAGGCTGCGAGGATGAATTAAATAAATCCTACTAAAGGTAATAAACCACTCCTAGCTGTGGCCTGGTGATATCGGTTGTCAGACTGTCAAATTGAATTTGAGGACTGAATTCACTGTCACCTCTTCTGGGGGAAAAAGAATCCAAAGTACCAGGAAAACATCAACATCAGAAATGCTGTGTCTCAGACCTGAAAGGAGAGGAGCTCATACAGAAAAAGTGGTCATCCTAACAAAAACATTTATTTGCACTGGCCTAATAGAAATTATTGCTGTCAGGATCAGGATTTGAGTTCATGTACACAAAGTGAGTGTGGCAGTACTGGTGCAAACGTGTAGTGGACATTGCAAGGGAGATGATAACCTCCCCCCGGACAAAACTCCAACACAAAGAGAGGGAAACCTGAAGAACTGCCTCTTCCAAGCTGTCTGGGATACTGCAAGTGAGCACAGTAACATGGCAGAATTTATGGGTGTGACTAATAGAAGGTGACAGCTCAGTTCAGATCTCTCTGCCTGTCTTTAGTGAGACCATTTTAATGAAATGTTTGTTTACTCTTCAAAAGCTGAACTCAGCTTGCAGGGAATGCCTATTTTGTATTTGTCTGAGTCTGGTTTGGAAGAGCTAGATATTATAAGTGACTAACAAACCATAGCCTTGGTGAGTTGGTCTCTTATGGGAACGACAACAGCTCAGAAAATAACAGCCACCTCTTCACTACAGGCAGCAGATTCTTGCCTTCAGGATAGCTATAGCTATAGGAATTCCCAAGGGAATGAACATAGGAAAGGATCATGAAAGATACTTTAACAAGGGTTATTTGAGCAGATTGTGGATGCGCTGTTTTCAGCAATTACTATAGCAAATTGTCGTGATGCTGCCACCATTCCCTAAGAAAAATACAGCTGTGCCAAATGCTTTTAGTAAGTAATGGTAGATGACAATAAAAAAGAATTTTTAAAAGAACAACAATAATAATGGTGATAGGTGGCTGTGTACAGCAACAATTATATTTTTTCTTGTCTTTCACCACAAAGGAAAAAAAGTATTTCCAAACAGGATAAGCACATTTCCTAGAAATCTACTAGAAATCTAGGTGGATTCTCCCTGCCCCCCTTCCCCCAATTTTGTTCAAAGCCAAACTAGGTGCAAAATACGACTGAAAGTGTGCTAAGCCTTGAGTATAAATCCATGGGATCATAAATCAAGGGTCCCAACAAAGACTAGGAGTTAAAAGAAAAAGGGAAAGAAAAAAATTATAAGATTTAAAAGCACATCGTTTTCTCAAAAGACTGAAAAGATTTTCGTCAGCACAGCATCTGATTTTTTTGTGTGCTTTTGCATGGGAGAAGAGAAAAATGCATGAAGATTAACTGTAGAAAATAGCACTGCATGGGGTACAACTGAATGTGCCATGGCTTGTCAGGACATTCCCACCACCACAAGCCTTTGCAGACAAGACAGTCATTCTCTGATGCAGCCACCACAATCTTCCATCAACTCTTATCTGGGATCTGCAACCCTGCACCAAGCTTCCCTCTTCACCCAACTGCACCACCCTGCATCTGTCACCCCCTGGATATAGAAAACCAGTCAGTATGATCTTGCCCCATGAACTGCAGCTCTCAGCGCTGCTGGGGAGATGACTGGGTTGGTCTCTCCTCCCTGTCACCGCATGGGGTTTTTGTGATTTCTCTCTTGCAACCCATGCTGGTATTCCAGTGCAAACTAGGCTTCTGATTTTTCCCCCCTTAAAATGCTACAACTTCAGTGAACATAATTACAAGAGAATATCATATTTGCTAAATTTTCAGCATCCCAAAAGCTAATAGTAATGAGCACAAATGAAGTTCTGCTACTTGCATTAGGAAATAGACAAATCATTTAAATATCATCTAGGGCTCCAGCCTTAATAAAAACAAGATGTCAAGACACTATGATGTTAATTTAATCATTTATGAGTACTCATCTAACATTTATGGCAGTTAGTATTGGTCAAGGTAACTGCAGATAAATATGTCTCTATGTTATAGCAACTTAATGAGATTGGTACACAGAACCCAAGATTAGATGTTACAGTCTTTGTATTAAGTATTCTACATGAGAGTTACACGTTTTATTGCTCATAGTCCCTTATTAATTTTATCACGGTTGTTATATAAACTACTATGAACTGCAAAATTAAGGAAGTGTGTTTTGTAAATATTTTCTCATTAAAAAGATGATTAGCCTGATAACCAGGAATTTGGCTTTTTAAAATAGTCTTGTGAGGTGGGCTGCAATATCGGCATTAACTTCAACAGTGGTAAAATTTAATCTTTTGTGCCCTGGCCTATACTTTTTTCTCTGTTTTTCTTTCTCTCTGAAAAACAATTTTTTTCATTGCTTTTATTCAGTCCCTTTTAAGGAATCTTCTTTGCAAGGCTTTTTCTGTTGAAGTACACCAAATATACAAGTAGAGATTTATAGATTATGCACAGAAGACACTTTTAAAAGAAAATCTCTACATGCTCTTCAGCATGCACATCATAGGAGCATATGGACAGATAGTCACACTTTAGATTTTATCATACAGCAGATGAAAAAGATTTTTTTTTTCCTTATTTCAGGCTTCTTTTTCCTTTTTGTGTTTCTAAATACAAATTTTGTGGAAAGTGAAATATTTGTGATTAGGATATTTCCCCCTTATCCCTTGGACAGTTTTTAAAGCAGTTTTACTAGCAACAGCTACATTGTTACCACATTCTAGCTAAAAAAAAAAAAATAAAAAAATAAAAAAATGCACCTATACTTGGATGGCTACATTTTTCATATTTCACTATGAAAGTTAATGGGAGTTTTATATACAAAACCTGAATTTCACTCAGATAGTGAAATTCTCTGTCACCCAAATATAATAGCAGTTTTCATATTGGATTAAATAAATTTTAAATTTGTTACACTGATTTCCTACTCTGAATGGTATTCTAATACATTTTCATGAATACTTGAAATATAAGGGTGATTTTGATCACAGAAGTTCTTAACTGATAGATAACTGAAATAAAATTCTATTTCATTTTCACCTCTGTTTGGGAATTTCACTAGGGCTTTCTCATCACAGAAGTGTCCCCTGCATTTTGCAATTACAGCATGCAGCATAGATACTGAGCAGCATTAGTTCTGTTTCCAGGCAAATATGCAGTCCTGCACTGTATGCTTAACATTATGTTAAATATTTTGTATTAAAAAGGTACAATCGGTAGCCTATGGCTGCTGAATTCCAATGTTACTATGTGGGTTATTTAAGTTCCACCCTATAATTGAAAAATAGCACTTCATCGTTCTAGTAGCCTCTAGGCTTATATTTTTATTACTTCAGGTAACCATTTAAAAATAAAATATTCTGGGTTGTCAATTCAATGGAGAAGATGACATGCTTATGAAAAGAACACTAGTAACTCAGTCAGCAGATATCTACCAGTCATCTTTTCTTGGATCTTCAGAAATGTTTCAACCACAGCAGTTTTTTGAGCTGAACGTAAATTTGATCCCCCTTAAGTTTTTTTTTATTTGATGCAAAACAGTTTGTTATAATTTAAAAATACTGTGTGACAAAGAAAAATTTATAGGCTTGTTTACATTGCATTCTATAGCCTTCAACAGTAGCATTTTCTGCTGGATTTATGTACTATTTTTTCATAGGCTGGGATTTTTAAAGTAGTCTGGTTAAACCCAGTTTTATGTACTTGTGAAGGCACTTGTAGACTTTGTCTTCTTTCACCCAGTTAAAATAAACACATGATAATGGTGCCACCTTTATCACCCACCATAACATCCACCATAACACTAATCAGCAAGAAGGTACTAAAAAGCAAAATTAGCCTAATTAGCAGAATCATTGTCCATCTTATCCAGTCCCAAATTCCTGCCCAAAGGTGGTTTTTGAAACACTTCTAGAAATCACCATTTTCCCAAGAAAGAGAGGAAGTAAGTTTTGAAATTATTATTTGTTCTAGAGAACTATTGCTTATTGCATAACCAAAATAATTGCCCCTACTATCAACAGCACAGCAAGAAGGGAAAAGGTGAAGTGGGAGGTGGCTAGGGCTGTATTAAGCCTTGTGCACTGGAGCTGAATTTAATTTTTTACCTTAAAAATACCCTGCAATATCCTTCTCTTGTTTATATAGCAGTGGTAGGTACAGGTTTTGAAAAACTGTGATCTTGGAGAGGAAAAAGGTACTGATTCAGAGCACGTGTAAATTAGATGTAGTTCAGAGATTCTCTAGGTAATGAAGACCATGAATTCCCTGAACAGACCACTGGGCCAGCCTGAGATCTCCAAATATTTCTAAGTTTTGGAAGCAGCCCTGGCCATCAGAAGGTAATCAAGCTATGCAAACTTAACACGGAATATTTTCATATACCATTGAAACTTAGTGTTGCAGGACTAACCTGAAAAATTCCAAGCCGGTAGGGACAGTGTTTAATTAAATAGATGTGATAGGTAATGTTTGTCTGTCACATATACTTTTGAGCTAATTTCACAGACTTCATGGGGGTGATGCTGGGCTTAGATCCCTGAGACTGACATGTCCTTAAATCCCTTTGATGTTTAAGGTTGTGGTAAATAAATGCTCCAGGCAGATCATTAACAATATATTAATCGATCACCTGAATACTTTTCACAAACTGTGATCGCAAAAATGGCAAGGGGTGGCCCAGCTTTCTGATGTGACTTAAAGTGGTGAATAGACCAGTATGTCCAAAGTCAGGAAGGAAAAATCAGAAATGTTGAATCAGGATGTACTCTAGAGCTGCTCTGCTGATATCTTTACCTGTATGACAACCAGATCTGGAAATACACTGTACTTTCAAAACTTGACTTGTATCATCTGTGAAGAGTGGTACCTTCAAAAACTAAACTTCAGCAAAGAAGAAATTTATTCTGAGTACACATCTCTTAGAAGGAATTTAATAGAATATGAGCCAGTGACCGTTCCTGAGAACATTATTGACCAAAATTTGAGTGCAGATTCCTACAATTATTCTCTTTAAATGAAGAACTGTGCTAAAATATTACTCTGATTGCTTTTAAGAAACCTTTGGATAAACTTGTGAAGCTAATTTTCTTGCTTACATGAGTAAAGGGTACTGTAAAAATCACTGCACAAATTCCCTGCTGGTGTGGATTAGTGTAACTCTGAAGGATTCAGTTGGGATACACTGCCATAAAAGTAGTTCGCAAGTGAAGAGTGAGACCAAACGGAAATGTTATATTCTGAAATATCCTGTGACCCTGCTTTTTCACATAAGCTGCATTCCAGATCCAGGCTCCAATTCTGCAGAAGATCAATAGAGTCTGGTTTTGCTTGGTTCTCATTGGAGCCTTCTGTATTCCGCACGTACTGTGCCAGATTTATTGCCTGTGTTTTGTCACCGAGTAGACTGAAATACAACAGGAAGGAAAAGTAGTCCATTTTGATTTTACATGCAATACTTTAATTAAATTGAAGTATTGGCACATTCAAATCTCACACAGACCTGAATAAATGTGAAATAACTCCAGTAACCTTGATGATTCCTTAAATGTACATCAGAAAGAAAACAGCTCCTATTGTCAGATGCTTTTTGTATTTACAGTACTCCTATAATACCAGATAGTATGTAAGAAACTATCTGATATGCTGTATACAAGTAGTCTGCCTTTGAGCAATCCATATTGTATTGTATTGCACAAGAATTCTGCTGTGCTTTCAATGCATTAAAATAAATGATATATAAATTGAAGAAACACCATGATAACAAAAGTTACTGTCAAAGAGGAAAAATAAAAAAAAAAGAGGAAAAGAAGCAGAAGAAAAGGCAAAATGAAAAAAATGTGCAAAGTTAAGAAAGGAGAAAAGAGAACACAGCTATATAAGTGAGCCATACTTAAGTAAGAGGTTATAATATGTACCTTTCATTCTAAACAATCCATTTTTCTGCACTTCTTTTAGATGAATGGGCTGGAAATATCACACCTAAGTCAATTAAGAGTAAGATGCCCTTTTACTTTGTTCAACCTGAATCAAAGCTCCCAAGCAAGTATAAATGTATAGTGAATACAAAGGTCAGTGAGGAAGGTATAATGTCTTTTCATCAGAGAAAAATAATGATTTAAAGCTTAAGCTCTTTCAAAGGCTCTTGAGTAAAAAAATGACATTCTGCTGAAGGTAGAACAGAAAGAACACCCAAACAGCATCCCTTTCATTATTCCTCACAATTAAATAAACAGAGAGATACACTGTCTTGACTGGCTACAGCATATTCTTTGTTTCATTTTGGTTTTGTAAGAGCTAGTTAATCAGATCTTTTTATTTTTCCGTTTCAAAAGCCTATATAATCTTATTGACCATATGAATCCATGATAAAGTAAGGTCAAAAATCTGATTTAAACTAACACTTAATGATATATTGATTATTTTAAGGTAATGCCAGGATATTTTATCTTATGTCATAGAATGGTTTGGGTTGAAAGGGACCTTAAAGATCACCTAGTTCCAACACTTCTGCCATGGACAGGGACACCTTCCACTAGACCAGGATGCTGAATTTTCTTGGTCTAAAACCATGCAGAACACTTCTTAATCTAACTTCCTTAGGCTGTGAGTGAAAATATTTGGATTTAGAGCAATATAAGAAATAAAATTAAAGCATTGAACCCTAATGTGCAAGTGGAAGACTGGGGAGGGGAAGCAGTGCTTGCCAGTCTTCCTATTTTAACTGGTTGTTACTAGAGACTAGGCAGTGGGTTAGATCACTACAGCTATTATTACATTCTGCTGTTGCACCAAAAATGTTCACCTTCAATATTTCAGAGACGTTACTGCATCTCTATCACCTTCCAGAAGTCTCAGATGTTCACAGGTGATGGAGATCTCCCATAAACTGGAAATACTTTCCCCTCAGTGTTCTGGGTACATGTTTCTTAAGAAAAAAAAAGTTAATAAAGGAAAGGCCATCCTTGCTGCACCTTATCCTGTTACTAGGAACACACTAATAACCTGCAGATGGGCTAGCTGGAGATGGAAAAAAGGAATAAAGCTGACTGGGTAGTTTAGCCTTTTGCCTGTCTGCTGATCTCTGCAGCAGCCAGTGGCAAGTAAGAGTTCAGGTATTTGGCCACTGCTAGTTTCTATGACAGGTTTGTGTCAATTCAAATGCAAAACTGGCCTTTCCAGACAAATTATTAATTCCAGTTTTCCTACCACAACCTCTGTTTTTATGAAATCATTCTCCTTGAACAATATTATATTTGAAATTTGGAGGATATTATTTCAAATGGTGTTGTTTTCAAGATGGCACTTATTTCTTTTCTATCATGTCTATTCTGAATGTAGGAATGGTTGTCTCCCCATTGCCCTGGATATTTGCAAACAGCCAGGCCTCTGGCTATTATTTCCTCAGGCTTATTATTTTCTGTTAAGGCCCTTCTAAAACTGGTAAGTGAAATAGTTCAGGTTCTTTCTTCTCTTTGTACATAATAGTTGTTGCACTTCTCCAGGCCTCTGCTTCTAGACTGTTACTATGACTTTCTACCTGCTTTTCAGAGACCCAGTCTCCTTGCTGTGCATGTAGTACAGTGTCAGTCCTATCATTAAAACATAAGACAAATGTTAAATTATGAGGGAGATTGTAATTGCAGTATGTCATGAGATCAAACCATGCATCTTCTTCACAACAAAATTTAATATTTTTACCTTCCAGGTTTTTCATATTTAGCATATTCAAATAGATTCTCTACACTTGTTTCTCTTTAAAAATCAGTTTTTCAAAAATGTGTTATGTACAAAACCCACAAAAGAAGTGGTTCTGAGAAGTAATGTCTCCTTTTTGTTATTTTCCAGTTTAAAATCTAAAGGGAAAGAACTTTGCTCTTGTACGTGCTTATATTTTCTTTGAATTCAAATAGGAGCTGCTGATTCCCAGAAAAGAATAACCAGCTCCTATTTTGTAGGGAAGATGGTTTATTATCCACTTTACAGCTCTGGAAAAGGGCTATCAGAGCCTAAAAGAACATTTACAGAAATCATTCATAAAAATCTGGCCATTTTATCTTAAGATAAATAATACATAGACACTTCAGTGCTTGAAATAAATGGTGAACTTTCCTCCAGTTGCTACACAGCATACCACAAATGGCGATTATTTATTTAACGTAGTTGTCAATTAGCCTGAACACTGTATATTAGATACACAGGACAGGTGCTGTTTATTAGCTTTAGTGTAAAGTCCATGAGCCAGCTAATCGCATGTTGTCTATTGGCTTTAATTTAGCCACCCTATTCACACCAACAGGTTGGTCTGTACCTGTGTTGGGTAGAAAAGTTTAAGTGATCCCTGGTATTGCAAGTCCAAAATATCTTCCTGGAAACTTCTCAGTCTTAATTTTGTATTACATATAAATATATATATATGTGTGTCTCTGTGTGTGAACTGGTGTTTACAGAGGGATGTAATGACTTTATTTTAATAATTTCTTAATTTAAAAATTGTCTATGTAATTTTAAGTTTTTAAACTTTTTTTTTTTTTACTGTAATTGTTGCATTATTTCATCCATTATAGACAATGTCTTCATTAAGGAGTTCTGTTTTTGAGTCATTTCCTCTCAGATAGACCTTTATAAATAATGGGCTTTTTGGATCAGTGCCCAACCATTAACTTTTTTTTTTTCCTTCATTTTGGCAATTAAAATACTTTTTTAAGCTGAATCTGAATTATTCCTGTGTGTGTAAAATAAAAAGCATTACATAGGGAAAGGGAGGATATGTTCACCACCCATATTGCCATCTAGCCCCCTACACATTAACGCTAATGAAATCCTAATGAAAAATGTGTTCAGAATGCAAAATTTACTCCTCTCATGGCAAAGATTTGAGCATAATTTGTTATAATTCTAACAACAAGCTCGTTATTTTTCTAAAACTTTTACATTGTATAAAAATTTTATTTTTGTTGAGCTAAGGGGAAAGAGAGCAATTTAAAAATCTCATTGCTGAAAATTCCACTCCTTAAGTAAGAGAACCCAATATTCAATAGCTTTTCCTATGACCATCTATCAGCTGAAATGAGGAAGACACTTATGCAATGTATACATGGCTATGCACAGCATGTAAGGTTTCTCTACAGAATGTAAGATTTCAATTTAAATCCTTTTCTAAAATGAGTAAATAAGGAGTTACAGGCCAGTTCTCCCACTCAGATGTGTGCCTTCAACAGCAAGCTACTGAAAGACCACACAACTGCTCACTTACTCACTCTACCCCCAGCGGGAAGGGAAAGAGAATCAGAAGGGAAAAAGTGAGAAAACTCGTTGGTTGAGATAAAGACATTTCAGTAAGTGAGGGAAAAAAGGGAAAAAAAAACCCCAGCCCTCAAATGATGCAAAACCAGTCACTCACCAACAGCAGATTAATGTGCAGATTAATGCCAAGTCAGTTCCCAGGCAAAAGCAAGTCTGGAAAAACTCCCACCCCACTCCAGTCTTTATTGTTGAATATGACGTTATATGGCATGGGATATCTCTCTGGTGAATTCAGGTCAGCTGTCTTGGCAGTGTCCCCTCCCAGCCAATTACCCAGCCTCAGCATGTCTGCTGGGAGGGTCAGAGTGGGAAATAGGGGAGATCTTGATGCTGTGCAAGTACTGTTCAGCAACAGCTAAACCATCAGTGAGTTATCAACATTTTTTCTACCATGAAAACCATAGCACCATATGGGCTGTTATGAAGAAAATTAAGTCCATCCTAGTACAATCTACCTTATTCCATACCATTTGCATTGTGCTCAGTTACTACATTAATTCTATGTATTTTCATCGGTCCCCACTACCCCCTTTCCTACCTTTTGACAAATACAGAGATACCATCCTCTTTGGACCATTCCTATTCAAATGTCATTCAAATATCCATTCATTTAATTTAGTCCATGAGGTGTGTTCCACCTGTTGTGCTGGTCATTCAGGACAGAATAGGTGATGTATTGTGTTGAACTGTTGGATGGTTTCTGCATTTGCCCTGTTCTTTATAAGGTTCATTGTCCATTGGCTTGGGTGACTCCCACTTTGGCACTTTTGACATAGAACTGTAGCATCATATAGCAATGGCAACACACAACTCAGATAACGGGTTATTTTCACCCAGAGTTAAATCTCCTTGAGGTGCACATTAGGTTTCCCCATCCTTTTGTGTTATCCACCAAGTGCAGCCAGGTCTTTCAGCTAAAGCAATCCTATGAGTGGGTTTGCCTCTTCCCAGGGAAGGAGTAATCCACACTTTCTCCAACAGTTGCTCATGCTCACTGTAGGGACTTTATGTCCTTCTACAGTACATAGGGGTTTTGTTTCATCAGGAACACATCAATTAGCAGATCCTCTAGTGTTAATCAGCCAAGTGGCTTCAGCTGGGTTTTTATCCCAATGCTTGCAGGTCCCAGCATCCGTCACTCTAGTATAGTTTATAAATGTTCAATTAAAAGCTGGTGCATGATAAAGGATGTGATAGGCCCAGGTGTCTGTGAATCCTGTTGTCTGATTTGACTATTTCTGGAGTTTTTTGTTGCCACAAGGCTTGTTTTTCAAGGTCCAGGATGCTGTTTCAGGCAATGTATGGGTATGTTTCTGTTGGCACCTGGTAATCACTTTCAGTGTTGTAAGCAAGTGGCATTTGCCTTGACATATTTGTGGCAGCATGATATAATCAGTCTACCAGACCTCCTCATATTAGTATCTTGGCTTCCATTCTTTGTGCCAGAAAGTCAAGATTTATCTGCTTGGCTTTCTTGATTATGACATGTTTTGCATTTGCAGGATAACCTGTGCAATGGTCTTATTTGGTCAAGTCCATCCTTTGATCACAATGTTGCATCCCTTCCTAGATGTCCTGATGTGCCATGGGCCCACTAAGCAATAAATAAAACACTGGTGTGTTATCAACAGTGTTTTGATCATCAGTCTAGAACAAAGCGCTATACAGGCTGCTCAATTATAAAGAAAGTAACTCCATCCCAGCCAGACCTAGGACAACGACGATATGTTGAGCTGTAGTATATTTCGCATGCCTAGCTACTTAGCTGAGCCTAAACCACCAAAAGACAAACCATAAAACCTTTTCCATGGGGACTTAATTTAGGGACAATATTAAGATTATAGGCCCAGTTAATTTTCCTGTAACAAGACTACAGCAGCGGTAGGTTTGCTACTCTGTGCTCTTGATAATACTTTCCTTTACTGTGGTCTCAAATTGTCTGTGGTGTTTTTTAAGTCACTGCAGATTAATCTGACCTTGTTTATTAAAGCTCCTGAAGAAATAAATATACTTTTAAGAGTTCTATGTAATGCTTGCCCCTGTAGGTTATTCTGGGCCTGGTAGGTCTGTTGCAGTATGGCTGGTCTGAAAGAAACATCTCAGGATGCTTTTCCCATGGAGAGAGAGAGGGTGTGAGCAGGGAAGAAAGATACGAGAAGGTGAGGGTGGGAACGATTAGCCAGGGAGGAGTGACCACCTTCAGGCACCTCCATCAAGAGCAGAACTATATTTTGAGAGGCAATAGAGGCCCTTTTCTGGTAAGAGTACATTTATCCTAAGATTTTGGCTATTTTGTAGTCAGGAGCCTTTGGTAGGGAAAAAAGAATTGTCTGAAGAAAAAGGGAAAAACTGAACTATGAAAAAAGCATACACCAGATGAAAATAAAGTATTTGCAACTGTGTAAGTTTCATTCCTAGGCCTTCTTGCTCTCAGGTCATATGGCTGTATATATTTCCTTCCTGACTGCTCTTACCCACTGGCAACTAGATGCCCATAAAAGCCTGTGGCTTCAAATCTCACTGCCTTTTCCTTAGCCAGCCAAAATGCTGTATTACTACACAACAGGAATTCAGCATGGAATTACAAAGACCATGTGTGCTCATGAGCACATTCAGCAGAGGACACAGCCTCTGGACAATGGAGATGGAATGCTGCAGGTTTCATTTTCTCTTTCTCACCCTCCACAACGCCAGGTTGCTAAGCATAGCATGCGAGTTGTACTGCAGACCTACTTGATTTACTGGCCCAAAATGCAAAGACATAAGGCAGAAAACAACCACCTCTGAGAAACTGAATTCAGATCCAAGTGCATTCTGAAGAGAAGATAAATATAAACTCAGATGTACCATAAAGAAAAAAGAAAGAAAATTTATGTGTAAATTTTGCAAATTGAGCAGCGTTTCTCTCATGTCTATCACACCAAGTAAACACTGGTTTGTCTGTGCTGGGCAACCTTATACATAAGCTGTGTATGGTTTTCATTTTTTTATTTAAATTTCAAGCACCTGCTGGTTAGTTTTCAAAGATGGCTAAAATGAATGAAATTAAGACAGTAAGATTTTTTTTACAAATTTCAATTTGGTTCAGCTTTCCAGCTGCTGATGGAGCTGCCGGATACAAACACATCTTCTTAGGATGGCAAACTGTATTCAAACAAAGTTTAAGAACTGCATTTTGGGGGATATTACTTGGAAAAGAATGTGAAAGGAAAAATGCAATTATGTTTATCCTGTGACTTTGCAATGAGAGCATCTAACTTAACAGTTATTTTAATCAAGTTCTAGCATTAATGGGTTTAAGTCACTGGTATGAGATCTTAATTGATTAATATGAATGTCATGTTTAACTCCAGCTGGCAATCAAGCCCCACACAGCCATTCGCTCACTGCCCAGCAGTGGGATGGGGGAGTTGGAATAGTAAAAGTGAGAAAACTTGGGGGTTGAGATAAAGACAGTTTAATCGGGAGAACAAAAGCCACACACGTAAGCAAAGCAACACAAGGAATTCATTCACCATTTCCCATGGGCAGGCAGGTGTTCAGCCATCTCCAGGACAGCAGGGCTCCATCATGTGTAACGGTTACTTGGGAAGACAAACGCCATCACTCCGAATATCTTCCGCTTCCTTCCTCCCCCAGCTTTATATGCTGAGCATGATGTCATATGGTCTGGAATAACCCTCTGGTCAGTTGGGGCCAGCTGTCCCAGCTGTGTCCCCTTCCAGCCCCTTGCACGACACACACAACGCCCGCCCCCACCCCCCCACCCCCCCACCCCCCCCCAGCCTCCTTGCTGGTGGGGTGGGGTGAGGAGCAGAAAGGGCCTGGGCACTGGGTAAGCCCTGCTCAGTAACAGCTAAAACATCCCAGTGTTACCACACTGTCTCCAGCAAAAATTTAAAACGCAACCTCATACAGGCTACTGTGAAGAAAATTAACTCTATCCCAGCCAAAACCAGCACGAGTGTAAAAACAAAGTCCTTGAAAACAAGGGACAAAAATCATTACCGACTGGTAAAAAAAAAAAAAGAAAAATGTTAAAAGGTGTGTTTTCATAGTTTTGTCTTCTTTTCCTTGACTATAATAAAGAAGAGACTACTCTGAATTCAGACATTCATAATGTCTTTTATAATTGCTCATGAATGATATTTTCCCTTTAATGAAAAAAATTATATTTTCTTCTTAAATTCTTACTCCACATTTCTTCAGGGAACACATTTACTGTATAAAACCAGGGTGGTTTCTTTGGTTTAAAAGAAATATTGAAGTGACCTTTTCTATTTCCTTTGATACCTTCACAAATATTAACTTTATCAGCATTTCTACATTACAGGAGGAAATTGCCCAGCCAAATATCCAAAGACACATTTAAAAGTTTCTGTGTATATAACCCAAAGTGTTGCTTGCTCACTGGAGTTCATATCTAGTGATGATTCAGTCATGGATCACCTGATGCTTTTTTATTTTTTTTAAATAATCATTGTGGAAACAGTGCCCTTCTCCTATATTCGTATATCTAAAGCATTTTGGATGCTACAGGAGTAGATTCAGATAGCAACCATTAATAATGTGTGAACACAGGCAGATCAGAGCTATAGCCAGAGGCACAGGAAAATGCAATGGCAGATAATTCCCTTCTCTCTACCTCTTACCACTTCCCACTGTAGACTCACTAGACAAGTGAAAACGTCAGAGAAACCCAAGACATAATATATGATCTAACATTAGGAAGAGCTGTGGAAGCTTCTTACTGATCGTTATATCTGGGTTGCAACTCTGATCTTATCACAAACCAACAACGGGCCAATCCTCAAGATGTCTCTAAAGTTGAAATTAAGTCTCATTAAAAAAAATAAAAATATATTGTTAGGTCTCTGTGGAACAGTGTAGGTTCACATCTGTCTCATATTCTGTAAAAGTATTCCTCCACTTCCTTCTGTAACTGCAATTTGTTACTATTAACTATTCTTAAGAGTAATAATAGAAACAATGAACGGCAGATTCTTTTGAAAATCTAGCAGACACACAAAGTCCTAAAATTGGTAGCCATGCAGCATATTCTTCCTGAGCAAACTCTGGGATTTTTTTCTTTCCTTAGCTTGAAGTCCCAGTTCCAGATTTTTTAAGTTTGTGAAGTTGGCTGACTAGGCAAGATTTCCTCCTGGTGTCTTCTTGTTTGAGCATTATGTTTCAACAGCTATTAGCTGATGGATTGGGAAATCTATATAATTAATGTGAAAAGCCAAATATGAGTGAACACTAGTTGTAAATGTAAGAAACATAGAGAATTGATTTATCTCCTGTTGATACTGAAATATTATTTTGAATAGCCCTTGCAAAAGGAAAAACATTTTCCTTCTATCACACACTCTTTATTAAGAAATAAATATTACTATAGTAGAGATAAAGCTCTAATGGAGTTTTTAGCTACATACAGGCTAGAAGTACTTAAAATATGAAAAATAGTCAGCTTCCAATATCTGATATCTTTTCAGCAGAAAACACTCTTTGAGTTTATGGCAGAAAACAGTGTCATGAAAAACTCTTTGTTGTTGGTGATATTGTATTAATTATTTAATAGTCCTTGGGGTCTTCCTAGGACTGAACCTACTGAAAACATCAATTGTATTCCTGTAAATCCATGTATCTTGTGTATCACAGGGTCAGGAACTTCGTATGTCCATTCCTACCTCTATTTCATAAAATGTGTATAACATTTCAACTTGTCTGGTAATATTGCTTGTAAAATTCCTTTTTTTGTGTGCCAAAGTAAGTAGCTATGGAAAAACTACCAATCTGTCCCATATTGACCAAATACTCAAAATAAGAATATACTGTGATGTTTGTATGTGCTTGTGTGTATGTGCACCTGTGTGTAAACAGGTCATTATTATTTTGCACATGTATTATTGCTAGATTGTTTCTCCCTTCTGTCTCTAGACTAATCCTGCTGTGTTTTCTTCTGTTGCAGCTGACTCTATGATAGAAGAAAATATAGTAAAACCCATCCACTTGATGAAAAGACTGAAGTTAATAGGATACTTTTTGACACAGCCAAATAGAATCCTTGCCATATAATGTAATTTGTTTAAACTTCCTGGTTAGAACAATTGTGGTGACATAATATGTCTGCTTGGCAGTCCTGTGCACTGAGACTGAGCAGTTCAGTAATATTAAGGACCTGCTGAGATGTTACTGCTAGGATTTTACACCCTTCTAGAGAATTTCTGGTGTCTGTCAACAAAAATTAGGCAGGAACCGTTCTAGGAACCCTGATATCCATATTACTTTGCTTTCCCTTAAAAATAACATGACCAATGCTCTATATTCTCTCCATGCAGAGAATCAGACACTGTTGTTAAAAAACTCCAAGTTACTGACATGCATCAACACATGCACAAAACACAGGATATGTGTATGTAATATTCTGCTGATGAGAAGTTCAGCAGAGAGCACTAGGGCTGTATAGTGGTATAACATTTTGCACCTAAGTAATCTTTTTTGCAGAGCTGGGGCTGTTCAGCCCTTTCACCAAGGATCCTAACAAAGCACTGTCTTCATATCACAGAGGAAATGCATCAGCTGGGAACAGACTATACCTAGCATCTGAAAGAACAGATAGAGTTGACATATTAACTACAAACAACAACCCAATGCAAGTTGTGATGGTTTGCATTACTGAGTGAAAAGAAGACATTAAAGAAAAAACAGAAAAGTACAAATGACAGAGGAAGAATGGTGCGGACTAAGAATATACACAATTTTTAAATTACTTGCTTCATCAAATAAATATATTTTAATCTGAAGCTACATAGAAACTACAGTTAGAAATACTGTGGCCAGTACACCAAAATGTTAAAGTTCTGCATATTTCACAGGCTTCAGAAGAGCTGATTTGTACCAGCCATCAACATGGTCCATTGTTTATCTCTGAAGTTTTCTTCTCCAACTCATCCTCAAACAGCAGAATTGTAAGTTCAAAATGAAATACAGTTCCCTATCTCTGCCTGAATGTAACTTAATTCCCCTAACAGTATTAGTATGTGCTATAGGTCAACACTAAATATTGTAATAATTAAGGATGAAAAAAGGTTTTGAATTTAATGTAATCTACATTTATTTCCTCAACTTTTTGATCTCAGTTCTCTGTGTGATTAATGTCATACTTTGATAGCAATATGAAAATTTTTCTAAGGCAAAAATTAGTCCTGCATTACTAAAACAAAATGAAGACACACTTATTTAGAGGTAAGATTCCCATGTAGCTGATTTTCATTTGATTAAATCATTTTCACTGTGGACTTGCCAGTGGTTAGAATACAGAAATAGAGGATGGGAGACAAGAAAGCTAACATAAATGTTGTCACCCTCTGAAGGACAGATCTGAAATTCATTGCTTTCTTGCCAGAGGACAGTGAACCTACATATAGTAGTTGTAGCAGATATCTTGTGTTTACAGCTGGAATGAAACAAGAAGCTGCCTCTGTTTCTCCATCCTAACCCATGTCAAGACAAAATCATCCAGTTGCAGCTTTGGTTTAAGCTAACTGTCCTGGTTTAACCCCAGCTGGCAACCAAGCCCCACTCAGCCACTTGCTCACTCTCCCCCACCCAGAGGGATGGAAAGGAGGATCAGAAAGGAGTGAAAACTCAAGGGTTGAGATAAGAACAATTTAATAGGTAAAGCAAAAGTCATGCACGCAAGCAAAGCAAAGCAAGGAATTCATTCACCACTTCCCATGGGCAGGCAGGTTTTTGGCCATGCCCAGGAGCACTGGGATCCATCATGCGTAATGGTAACTCAGGAAGACAAACGCCATAATGCCAAATGTCCCCCCCTTACTTCTTCTTCCCCCCGTTTATATACTCAACATGATGTCATATGGTTGGAATACCTCTTTGGCTAGCTTGGGTCACCTGTCCTGGCTGTGTCCCTTCCCGATTTTCTGTGCCCCTCCAGCCCAAGGAACAGAAAAGTTCTTGATTTAGTATAAACATCACCCAGCAACAACTGAAAACATCCGTATGCCATCAACATGGTTCTCACATCATAGCCAAAACACAGCACTGTACTAACTACTAAAAAGAAAATTAACTCTATCCCAGCTGAAACCAGGACACTAAACCATCCCAATTTATTAGTGCAGACACAGAGCCCACCCAGCCAATGTAAGTGTGACTTTGTCGGTACTGCAGCTTCTGCTCACCCAGAGCAGAAAAGCACCCTCCTTATTCATTACTTCTCAAATGACTGTGTGGCAGGATCCTGAAAGCACTTGGGGCTGTAAGCAGGGATTTCAGGAAGACAAGCCCTGCTTGTTGAATCCTTTAAACTACACTGTGAATTTAGTTGCTTAATACTCAGAGAAAAAAATGTATTTCGATGTAAACAAGGAAGTATTTTTGACCATAATGAAACGTAAGGGAGTTCAGGCTTTGATGTTTACTACTCAAAGTCATACTCACAATACTGTCACAAAGATATCTGCAATATCGTGCAGCCTATATTATTTAAATCTCAATCACTACGTTTTATAGTTTTATATATTTTCTGCATGATTTTGTTCCACTGATACGATGTTGGAAAACATTTTGGTGTATTTTCTTTCACAGCTTATATCCAGCCACACAAAAAAAATTAATTCTCTACAAGTGTCTTTCTCTGAATAACAGAATCAACAATTATAGCTATTAGTCAACATTTAAAGTACTTTCCTTACCTAATGTGAATACATTTTTGCATAAGTTCTTTTGTATGCTGAAGACTGAAAAAGAGTGTTTCAAGCATTCTGAATATTCACAGAAAATTATTATGCTTGCATGTGAACTATCTGAACAACTATTTCACAGAAGATGGTTTGTGATTGAAGAGTTTATGATTTTCAGATGGAGAAAATGTAATTGTTTTTCCATGTAAGTTCAAATCAGGGAACCATAAGCAGACTTCTTAAAAATAATAATTCTTCCTAAATATAAGTAGCACTTCAAATGAGTATTTGCTGCTGTTCTATATGAATGTTGCTGTATTACTCATATAAAAAGTACATGTTGTTGCTGTTATCCATTTTCTAATCTTCATTTACAGGATTTGTTCTCATTTGCTTGGCACTTTTATTTACCTTTATTGGATTACAGGTCTCCTACCAGCCATCTTCTCATTTTAGACTGCTAGTAAAATGTGTTCTTTCTACAGTTTTATATCTTCCCATTCACCATGCATTAGTCCACAAAACTTCACTGTTTTTCATTGCTTAGAATTTCTTACTTTTTCTTAAACTAAAATTTTCATTATATATAGATGGTTTAAAACAAAGGTATATGTCCAGTTTAAAATAATTTAATGAATATTAATTTTGAAGAAGAAACCCACTCTTAATTGGAGAAGATAATTTTAAATGAAAGGAATACCACATGAGGATGATTTTATTTTCCAATACTAAAAATTTCTGGAGCTATTAATGTTGATTCCAGCTCTCTACAAGACATTTTTGCTCATGCAGAGCACTTCAGTATGGCATAACACAGTCTTCATGACATAACCTCCTTTTCTGGAATTCTTTGAGCTAAATCTGGAACCAAACTCACACCATCTTCTGTCTGCACAATACAATGTATTGTCATATACATGAATCTCACATATATTCTGGTCTTTCAACAACAATCTAATGAACTAGGAATTTTTGACAAATTGCTTCTATGTAGAAAATAAGATTAAATAAGTCACATCAATGACATATATTGATCTGTCTTAAATGCAATCACACAGACATAATTTTAATATGAATAGTGATCAATACTTTGTTATTACGCTAGGGATGCACCATAATTCTTATGAAACAGCAATGATTAGTACATTAGCAATGAGTTGTACTGCCAAGTGATAAAGATGTTAATTGTTATAATATCCATACTACAGTTTTCTTTATGCAAAAAGACATATTTTTCTTCAAGATAATAAAAATATTTTTTTAAATCAAGAAAACATGGATTGGGGTATTAAATTGTTTGGCTTAAATATACATTTTTTTGAACCTGGTATGAATAACAACTTTGTTTATTACATCCCCAACATGACTTTTCTTATAACTGTTTCATAACTATAGGGTTTCCTGATGATATTATAATTATTTTTTTTTTCATTTTTGAGGGAGGGGAAGCAGAAAGACAGATCCTTTGGAGATCAAAATGGGTAATTATATTAATTCAACCCAGCAGGGCTACCATAGATTTGATTCAGATACGACCCTACAGCATTTATACGGCTTAAATATACATGCATTTAGGCCTGTAGGAACCTTACCAAACATTAAAATATAGCCATACTAGTTAGAAGTACAGTAAATCCAAAATTATCCCTGAAACTAATTATCAAAAGAAGGTATCCCAATCAGATATAAACATGGTCCACCAACATATGTGTCTCAGCATCTCAGTTTTATCCTCCTTCTTTCCTCCTTTCCCTCAGTCCAAGAAAGGTAAAATGGAGTTGTCTCAGCTTAGTTTTGATTAACACTTAAACTTGTGTTACTTACCCTAAACTTTATTTGTGTGCTTAAGAATGTATCACTACATGGAAACTACTATATTAGCTGTGTAATTCAGTCTAATAACCTGTTCTATAATCAAAGGCACTAGTGAAGCCAATTTTCTTATAGATTTGTGCCCTTTCTCCCTTAAATCCCTCTCTATATCACAGTACTCCAATTCCTTGCAGCTTCCCATCTTCTCTGATAGTGCCAGTGACCAGTGTAGGTTCCTGGGCTGAGCAAGGCTAATGCTATGTTTGCCTTGCCTGGCTGGCCAAAAAGTAAGGTGGGAGCTGAGCATGCAATACTGATTTTCACCCTACTTCCCTTCAAATAGGGGGTATTACTTTTTAACCAATCATTGATTTTCAGTGTCTTAACAGAAAATGAGTTGGCTTTGAGACTTTCTGCCTCTTTGTCAACTTTAACTGAAATTACTCAGTGGATCAAAAAAGCACAGGGGTAGGAGAACTAACAAATGTGTGGAAACCTGACATGTACTGAACAGCTTGTGTCTTACCCAGGTTAAAAAAACACATTAAATCTATATGGCTTGTTTCTCTTCCCACTTTCATAGCATAAATCAGGAATAACTCTATCATTGCTTTCAGTCTGATACAATTCCAAATGTCAATGAGACAACGATTCACCTTCCAACTTAAGTTCTTGCCTCTGTGTCTGAAATTCCTTGTTTGACATTTACATGCTTCAGTTCTTAACAAATTTTCATCACGTCTAACAGTACAGAATAATCCAATAATTCATGTATTTCCTGCCTTGGTGATGCCCCTTAGCTCAACATGGCATAAAGGTTTGTGTGGCTTCACAAACATCAGGCAGTACTAGTCCTGCCACTCCCTTAGGACTACTGCAGTAGGCAGAATAAGGCATTAAGTAAAAGATCAGATTTATGAATTAGGCCTTTTGTAACCATTTGTTTTACATTTCTTCTCAGAAATAGAACTGAAAATAGCAAAAAACAATAAACACCCATTAATGGGAGACATGTCTCAAATCTTACAAAAATATAGAAGCTAGCTGCAAAAATATAGAGCCTATCTGTAAGTACTAATCCATATAAGTAATGGAATTAAAGGAGTTCTAAGCTTTGGAGTACTACAGAGCAGTTTTTCATTTTTATATGTTTTCTTTTTTACCTCCAGTTCTCAGACAAGAAAGTCTTAGCATTTCTCACAGGTTTTGGGTTTTTTTGTTTTTTGGTTTTGGTGGGTTTTTTTGTTTGTTTTTTTTTATTGTTTTGTTTTTTCTCCCCTAAAACGTACTGGGCCAATAAGTTTCTAATTGTTAAGAATCAACAAGAATTTCAGGAAAAAAATGTGAGATTCCTTCTACAAAAATGACATTTCTCTTATTGTTACAAAATGAAATTACTTCTGATGAGACTTCTGAAGATCTTCAAGGCAAAAAGTAACCCTCTTACCATCTAAATATTGAAGGTCTTTATTTCTGATGTATGGCAAAGGAGGTGAAAACTTCATTCCACCTTTGCATGGCTCCCTCAAATCAAATTCGGTCATATAGCTGAGGTCATATACTCAATGGAAAACAACAACAACAAAAAACATTACTAATTGAACTTCAGAACTATTTTCTCTCTTAGCTGATGAATGTCATAAATGCTTCTAAAAAGAGACAGCAGCAGTCATGCACAGAATCAATTTACCTAGTCATACTATTTACCCATGGTCTTTTAAAACTCTAATATTCATGAAATGTACTGTGGTACATCTTTTTCTTTGGATATTTGACCAACAGTACAACAGAATGCTGAAGAGGCAGATTTGATGCATTCTAATCCCTAGTGACAAATATACATGTAGATATACACATTCACTGTACTAGTTCAACATCACCAAATCAAATACCAGTATTCAATATTTTTTTAATCTAGTGAGAAACTTTTTTTTTTGTTTGTTTGGGTTTTTTTGTTATATTTCTGTTGAGACAGAAAGGTTTCCAAACTGTTAGCAGCTTGCTTTTTTGTCATTTTACCTTAGGAGAAACATTTCTGTTGCTGGATATACGACCTAAGGTCAGAAAATAATCACATTTATGTGCCAAAACTCAGCAAGTAGCTCTGAATTCATTCTGCCACATACAGTAAATCCCAGCAGTTTCTAATAGATTGAGTGATATATTGTACTGACAGTGTCTCCAAACACTTGGTTTATGGCTAAATATTGACTTAACACCTTGCAAAAGTAAAAAAGAAAAAAGTAAGGGAAAAAAGTCCCCAAACCCTCTGAAAATATTCACCATAGTATTTACTGAGTTTGTTGCCTTTATAACTCAAATCCCTTTAAATGGAGAAGCCAGTCTACACAGGAAAAGCACAACTGGAGAACAAAACCTGGGCCATTTGAGAAAGTCTTTCACAACAGGGTTGAAACCATAAATTAAAAATCCCTGAAATCTCAGACGCGGAGATGGAGCTATACATGGCTTGCTTAGTGTCTCCTAGTTGTCTTAAATCAGTTACCCAATAGCTAGGTAACAGTCATGCTTGAAAGCATCTATGAAGTTTCACACCTCTTGTGTTCTGGCCCTGGGATCCTTTCTCTAGAGAAGTAACAGTTATAATTTCTGTTTTCATCTCACCAGTCCCTCAGATCATCTGTTTGATCACATTTACAACAACAAAGATTTTCCTTGTTTATTTATTTGCTATTTCTCTAATACAAAACTATCTTACTTAGTCTTCTCTAAAAGGCAAAAGTTTTAAAGCTTTAGGGACAGTTAATGGCAATGAACCTGCAGGTGGCAAGTTTCCTATTCTTTCTCTACCACTCAGTTGGAGGTACAGAAGACTTACTTCAGGGAAATGACAGATGGCCCAGGTTAGCCCCCTCCTTTGAAATGTCCCTGGAACAAATAATTCTCTGCATGAAAGCTTAGCTTAAAGACATTAAGACGTCCTGGAAAAAAGACAGTCTGGATGAAATTCCCTATTAAGGACTAACCTTTTGCTGTTGTTGCCTGTGTGCTACAACTCTTTCCAAAAACATACTCCACACTTTTATGGCTGACACGTTGAATAGGTACTATATTTGTACATATAAGACATCGTCATTGTCATCTATACATTTGTTTTGGTAGCATTATAGACTCACCTGGAATATGCAGACATGGCTGGACTAAACATTGTACAGAAGTAAACACTATTATATTTATTGAAGTTTAATTACCCATAAAGTAGCAGAAGTGTTTAATTCTGATTTTGCTGTTTACATTATTTAATATTTCATGGTGCTCAGATAAATTCAGCATCTAAGGCAATAAATTCAATTTGCTTTCTGTTATCATACATGTTGCATAACTGATATGTTTTGGAGTGGGAAGGAGAGGTTGTTTTTCCACTTTATAAGTAATATAGAGAGCACTTTAACCAAAGCTTTGTACTTACCTTTTACCTTCACAGATAAGATCTAGTTACAGAACGCTAAGACTGTAATTTACTCAAGAGTTTGGTATTAACTGATACTTAATGATGAAATTGGAGGCTGACATACAAGCTAATCAAATATACAGCCTCACTTCAAAGCAACAGGATGTTTACTTTGCCTGAAAGCCATATGGACCACTGTTCATTTCTATACAACTAATTTCTTATGCAACCAAGAAGCAGGGGAAGAACCAGTTGCAGCTGCCTCAGCAGCAAGGAGTCTTCATGTTTATCAATCAAGTCTAGAAGATACATTAATAGTGTTTACATGAGGGAGAGCTCTGATCACCACAGGAAATTAATAAATTCAAGTGTTTATTGACTCTTATTTATCTGGGTCAATTTTGCATGCCATCTTATTGTGAAGGAAATGGCCAATGACATAGGGAGGTGGAGCACATCTTCTCTTACTCTTGCCTATTTCTAAAAATGTTGGCATTATTAAGAACACAGATTTACTTGAATTGCCATCACCAATTCCTGTAAGCATCACATGCTGTGGCTCTTGATTTCAGCGAAGATCTCCTCCCTTTTTCTGTCATAGTGATGGAAGTCACCAGGGCTGGCAGGAAAACCGGCACAAGTGAAGTGTGACTGTCAGCTCAGTTATGTGAGCTTGCTTAGCCGAATCAAATGGCAACCATGGCAGTGCAACCCTCCCAATGGCCTTAGGAGCCAAGGGAATGGGGAGAGCTCTGATTTCTTCATTTTCCCCTTAAAACAGCCTCAGGATTCTGCCACTGTTTTGAAGACACAATATGCCCCATTCCTGTCACGCTTCTGTCATTTATAATTTTGGTGGTATTTGTTGGAGGTCACATTACGAGCCCTTACACATAACCTTTCACAAGAAGCTGTGCTGGTAGAGCCAGTGAGACATGCAAGGGAGCAGTGCACAAAAGGATGAGCATAGCGTAGCCTGGTACTGTGTTAGCAACAGGGCATACCACTTAAGCCAGTAGGTACGGGGCCGTGAGAGGATCACTGACAGCACAGGAAAACACAAGAATATAACTTCAGAAAAGTGAATTCCCCTGTAAAGAATAGAGCTGAAGTCTCTGTGTATTCAGCACTTTTCCACATCAGCTTTTGGCCTAATGTTCTGTTTTTCCAGTTATACAGAAATATAAGTGCTTGGAAAGGTATGCTGTAATACAGAAAGCCCTGAAGTCACTGATGGATAGGAAAAAAATGCCAGTACAATGGAAAAAATCCTAAAGTTACTGAGAAAAGGACAAAACCCACAGTAAACTACTGCTTCAGCAAACTACACATCTAGAGCCACATACTAGCACGACAGGAAAAATAGCTGCCTTTTCAAAGGCTTGCCACAGTTTACTAGAGATCAAGTACATAGCCCTATTAGATACACAATACTATTACAAATGTACTATCATTCTTTTTACTTTCTCTACACTAAGGATTATACTGTCACAGCATCAACAAATTACTGTCACAAAATCAAGGAATTTCTTATGGTCCTTTACACTATCAGCAGGGACATTGTCAAGGTGACTGCATTAGGTAAACAAGAGATCAGAGAAACGCTCAAGAAAATGGCATGACACAAAACCACACATGACACAGCTGCTTTTGACAGAAAATTTACTTCTCACAGTTTCCAAAGGAAACACAGAAAAACCCTAAGGGAGACTTTTTTATGTTGTGGAAAATATTCCAGTAAAAAAATAATAATAATAAAAAAAAAATTACCTGAACACCAAGTCCCATTGGTATCTTTTGCAGTAAGCTCAGTGTTTGCTTTATATATCCTTTGGAGTGCAGCCAAAGAACGAGGGATGGACCAGAGCTAGGTCTGAATGAAAAGCAGTGAGCTTCTCACTTCAGTGCCTTTTGATTTCATTGGTAAACTTTCCATCATCACTGAATGTATGCTGGAGAGTTACAACAAACTTTTTGCTTTTTCAGTGTACCAAGTAGGATGCTCTGATCAGCCTGAGCAATTATGTCCTCCAGCTTCTTTGTCGTTGAGCTGTAGATGTACCAGCACAGCTTTAGTCATAAGAAAATGAAGAAGTTTCTTGCTTGTTTGTCAGTAACAAAGAAACATATTTGGAAATGATACTAAAAATCAGTGGTTATCCTTACTAAAATAACATTCACTTAAATGCAAGTAAAATCTAGATTCATATTTCCTAGATCAAAACACTAGGGAAGAACAGAGTATGCAGCTATCCATAAGCGCAGCAGGAACTGAGCAGCAAATATCTTTGCTTCTACAGAAAGAATCTGGAAATGTGGAATGTGAAGCAATATACTCAGGGATGCACCAAAACTTTGAAATACTGCAGAGGTATTGTGTAGTTCCTCCATAATTGTGGAGGCAAACCCTTCAGACCAATGCTTCCATTAGTTACTACTGCAGTCTTATTTCCCATACAACGATCTGTTATTGAAAGAAAATGAGAATTATTCCTCATTTGATTGGGCCATTGCCATACAAAGGATAAAAGAACACCAACCAAACAACTGTTGGGGAAACAGTGTTTGTCACTTAAATGGCACTGCTCTGAGCCAAAGCTGAATAAACACATTGCAGTTCTGGGGCTGAGCAGTTACAAAATTCATAAGTTCCCTATTTTCCTTTCTCCAGTTTAAAAGCCAGACGCAAAATAGGATCCAAACCCAACACATCCTAGCTAAGTCTTAGATTTCTGGGAGGTGTTTTGGGAACTATTTGTGTATGTGGTAGGATGTTTCTTACATCTTTGTATGGAAGTCATGAGATCCTGAAGACAAAATACTTATCATGAGCTTGGACTATGCATTGTTACACTGAACAAGATGATTTGGTGGCTTCCTTTATCTAGGAGAATCTCCAAGCTAAAAAAATATCAGTAATGTCCCTTGTTAGAGGTTCTTTACTCCCTGGTCAGTCTGTCTGTCTTGTGGGATGAATTTGGTCCTTACACATGCCTCCCCCATAGCTGCCCATCTGCAGCACATTATCTTCAGGGAGAGAAAGGCTTTTTCTAGACATGGCCATAAAGTCAGGCAAATAAAAGGTAGCATCTTATTTTTAAAGGTCTTTATCAAAAAGGCATTAGAAAGACTATGCTTACACAGTTGCTATAAAAATTATTACTGTTTTGTTATACTCTCAAAAAGTAATCCCCTTGACTGTGGTGCTGATACTCTGTATTTACACTAGTGGAGATCAACTGGCCTGTTCTCTTTAGGCAGAGCATACAAGTCAAGGTTCAAAAGCATACTAATCCTATTTATATTTTATAACACTGATCCATTAAATTATGTTGTGGCAATTTTTTTTTCCAGAGAATTACATTCTGCTACTTAAATTTCCTACCTAGTTTCAGCTGAGTATTTTGTACTTCCCATTTTCCTGTCCTAAGCTTTCTGTACCAAGGACTGCAATGCTAACAAGGGAAGAGGATAGGGAGGAAGATCATGGTTTGTCTGTGCAGTATCTCTAGGATGACTGTGGGGATGAATGGAAGATTTTATCTTAATAAATCTATGCATATTTTATCTTTTAAAAGACTTTCTTATAAGGAATTATTCAGGCTATATATACATTTCCTTTCACAGGCTTTTATTGCAAGGTTTTCTATGGACCCATTACTCTCCACATAGCTTCTTTGTGCCACTGGCTACAGTTAGCAAGTTCAGAGTAAATGGCTCCCTTTTAAGTCAAATCCAGTGCTACTTAATGAACTAGTTGGCAGCAAGGCATGCAAAGAGCATCACAGCTGCTTGACCTATCTAGATAGGGTGTATTTCATTCCCATTTTATATTTAGCCTCAAGAACCAAGCTGGTGGGAGTGAGTACAAAGGTCATTGCTGTCCTGCCAAGGTCTCCCTGATTACTTTCCTGCTGTTGTCATATGTTGACATATCAGATTTGCTTAGGTGTTTGTTTCAAGGAAGCCAACCTTTGCCTTCTGTTTGGCAAATACCAAAATTTTGCTGTCTTACAAAAGAGAAATACTTTGATAACCCTCAAAACAGACCTTTTTCATTTTCCCCTTTGAGTCAGACATAGGTCATAACCTATGCCTCCTCCCCACAAGAGCTCTCTAGCACAGGAAAATAAATTCAAAAGCTTCAAGTATCCAGTATGAATTTTACCTGATCATCAACCACTGTCATTGCTTCTGTGTTCTGTAATAAATCAATCCTATATTGTGACTTGACTAAAATGCACTGTATTTTTCTGTCCCGTCAATTATATGTTTCTTTTGGCACTTGAAGTTAGACACCAATCACAGAGCATAGGGTTAGTCTACTGTTGCTGTTAAGTCACATTAGTAAAATCCATGGCAGATATTTCTGTAAAACCTTTCTATTGATCTATGTTCATCATCAGGGATGAAATAACAGGAACACCACAATCTTGCTAAATTTTAAAGGGATACAAACACTGTATTTTGTAACGTCTTTCCAGCACATATAATCACATAATAGATTTTAACCTTCAAAGGTATTACATTATGTTTGTTTCAATCTGTTTTCTTTTACACAAGGCATATTTTAAATGTGATTTGATCTTATATTTTCAGTGGGGCTGATAACACTGCAAGGTTGCCTGCTAGCCCTTGCTGGGGTACGCGAAATAATGAAGAGCTACAGTATTGTGATGATTATGACAGGAAGGAAGAAGAATGCAGTGAACATCACCTGTACAACAAACTAGCAACAGAAACTGGAATTAGTGCTCTGACCACAGAGTTACTGTACAACTTCATGATGTAGGTTACATCAACGTAATTTCTGTGGGTTAGATTCTGGCTATATCTGGTCACTGACAACATTAATTAGGTAAATACATTTCTGGGAAGAACATTTGTAAATTCATGTATTCTTATGCTGGCTGCTGATTCTTTGCATTGATACTACACAAAGTTTTGTGGAGGAATTAAACAAAAAAATACATTTTTTTTAAGTACTTCTAGAAGGAGAAATGTTTTAAACTCAATTTTAATCAAAAAAGAACTGTTAAGGAAACCTAAGGATCTAATTTATTTTCTTCCAGCATCATCAATATATGTTACATTTATCTCTGTGCAACACCATGCTACTAAATCCTAATGTGCTTTTATTAAAGGAACTTACATACCTCTTACACATAGCTGGCAAGAGTTATTTCTATCTCTTTGAATGGCAGACTTGTTTAGATGGGTAAGAAGTCCAGAAATTTTCAATGCCCAGGCCAAATCCTAATATGTCTCGCATCTTCCCTGCAACACCAAACAACAGGGAAATTAAGGTCTTTCTATAATATTGTCCTTAAAGCAAAATTCCAGTAAACTTAATCCCACATAAGATCTTTCCTTCATTTTTTTTTTATCTCCTCTTGACTTAACATAGTCCAAGTGTGCTGTTGTAGAACCCAGGGACACACAGAAAAAAAGAAGCAGAATTAGAAATCTATGCAAAAAATAAGGGATGAAGTATACTGAATTATATAGCAATGGACTTGGACAGCTGCTGCTAAAGCGTGCCATTGTTTTCTGTGGCTTTGAACTAGTCTTCTCAAACTGCATGGAACAGTGATTACTTATGCCAGTCCTTTAGTTTTTAGGGTAGATACTCAAAAGCAAAATAATGAATTCTTCGTAAACTTGTTCAAAACCCTTGGTTTATGTTTTTATTAGTGCAGCTTATGATAGGCTCACCACTGCAAAGTAGTTGTTGAAAAAATTGAATGATATTTTAAAACTACTGGGGGAAAAAATATTTTTCACTTCAAAAAAACAAACTTCCCGAGCAATATGGCATTTTAATCTGATGCAAAGGAAAAATAATTTATTGGGCAGATCTTTGTGGGAAATAAATACAGGCAAAAATGGTGCCTAAAACCTACTTAACATTGTAATCCTCAGGGGAAGATGCACTTAGATGTGTCTTTTAATGTAAACTTAGCTTCGAAGAGAGAGTACGCTTTACCCAGTCAAACCCCAACAACATCTGTCACTGTTGCTAGCAACTGATCTCTTAATCACAAGCTATTTGTTTCAAAATGGCTACAGGGTTTAAAGGAACATGAATCTTCTCAGAAGTCCCTTTGCAATACCACTGTGTGCAGACCAAAAAAATTCCCTTTTTCCCCCCAGGGGAACTACAGAGAACAGGCACAAGATAACCAGGCTATGCACTGATAACGAAACCACACCAAGAGGAGGTGGTGACACAGTGGTTTCTGCTACTCTTTCTCTCTTGTAAGAGTTATGGCATCTTTTGATATCTTTGTCTTCCAGTATAGATTTACTGTGTTGACATTATTTTCTCTTTCCTTCCTTTTTTATGCAGTTTGTCTTGAGGCTTGAGCTCCAGATGTTTTTTTAATTGTCATTCTTGGATTGCTGGCACCTGTTTTCTGCCCATGGTTGTAAAGCTGTGCATTTCTGGCCTCTTAGTTCCCTTTGTTTGAAGGCTGGATTATCAGCTACTTGGCAGGGGAGGCTCTAGGCATGTGGCAAGACTGCTGCTGCATGGAGATCTGCAGTTTGGAAACCCTGCTTTTTCAGCAAACACTGGCAGCCCTCGCTCACTTCAGTGGTGTGCTAGGACCCCACAGGCATCTTCAAAGATGAAATGAAAGAGCTTAGCTGTTGTCTTAGCTGCCAAACCCTGCCTGCATCCCAGGTCACACTGTTCTGTTTTTTTAGTCCTTCAGTGGAGACTGGAATGCTGACTCCCCAGCTCTCCTAAAACCTTTTCCTTTTTCAGTTTGGAGTCGTCCAACTATCAAATCCCGCTACCTGTACATTTCCCGTGTGGTTGCAGAAGTTCACCTCAAGCACAGCACTGCAAAGTACTGCAGGGCCACCTACATTGTAAAGCTACTGAGAGGTGGGATGACTGGCACTATGCTGTGCTCCTAAACAGGCACAGTGAAAGGGACATGTATGCAGGAGTCCTCTGTCTTCTGTACAGGCTACCAGAAATGTCTGAGGTCACTTACAATGAAAAGCAGACCCCTTGTCTCTTGAAATACGTAGGAGGATCCATTGTCCAAGAGAAGCTATCAGAGTTCTCATTAACACTATAAAGGCATGGAAAATTGGGATGAAAAGAATTGCTGTCATTTTCACAAATATGTAAAATGAATGAAGTAAAGAAACCACATTGATACAGCTGGCAATAATTAGCATTGGCAGAAATTAGGCTCACTTTGACAAAATAATAATAAAAAATGTCTTGCCTTGAAGGGAAACCTTATCCCACTGTGAAAGCTTGACATTTTTACATGTACAGGAAATTAGGCTTTGCTGCTTTGTTTTTTTCTTGAGCACAAATTTTCTTTCTGTACTACTAGAATTCAATGAAAATTTTTTACAACAAGCATTTCCTCCTCAAAAATATAATTTAATTAAAAAAATAAATGAAACATTTTGCTGAGAACATGCTGGTTGCTACAAAAAAGTGACTAAAACATGAAAAATATCCTCATTTCCTTGAAAAATGTCAAAATCTTAACATTTTCAAAAGTAATAATTTTGATTTTGTAACATATTGATTAACTGTCATTAACTGGTACATTTAAGTACTTGAATGTAAAGTGTTTGGTGATTGAGATTCATAGTAAGGTCTGGGTTTGTCAATTCTGGAGAGGCGAATTAATTCCACCACCTCAAAGGGGCTGACACGAGGTTGGAGCTGCTTTTGCTACAGGGAAAGCAAAGGCACTGCCAGGGAAACTGTGGGTGAGAGCAGGGGTGACTGCTGGCACAAGGCATCCCCAGCCGCTCTCCTCGTAGTAGCAGTAGTCAGACTGGCTTTTTGTGTTTGGAAGAGCCAAAGGGAGCAGCAGATCATACCTGTTGTGTTCTCCATTTCCAGTACCTGCTTATTCAGGCAGCATATTTTATGCCCTTGCCCTGGTTAAATGACATTCTGATATTTCAATTTCGCAGTGGCTAGCTAAAGAAGGAGTCAGGATCACTGGAAGTTAACATCTCCATTTAAGAACATAACCGCAAATGAAAGAGAAAGTTGGTGGTTTTGGTTTTTTAGTGTGAAGCATACATCATTTTCCCAGACAAATTCTAAGCAGTCTTCTAAAGAAGAACAAGAGGAGCAGCTGATACCCCGGGGGCTGCGCTGCCGTTCGGCGGGGCCCGGGCAGGCTGGGCAGTGGGGCAGGGGGGGCGTCATGAAGCTCAGCAAAGGCAGGGGTAGGGTCCTGCGCCGGGGGGGAGCGACCCCACGCACCAGCACAGGCTGGGGCTGACCTGCTGGCAGGCAGCTCTGCGGGGAAGGGCCTGGGAGGCCTGGAGGACACCGAGTGGCCCGTGGGCCAGCAGTGTGCCCTGGTGGGCAAGAAGGCCGCTGCCAGCGTGGGCTGCATCAGGAGGAGCGTGGCCAGCGGGTGCGGGGGGTGTCCTGCCCCTCTGCTCTGCCCTGCTGAGGCCGCACCTGGAGTGCTGTGCCCAGCGCTGGGCTCCCCAGTTCAGGAGAGACAGGGAGCGACTGGAGAGGGGCCAGCGGGGGGCTGCCAAGGGGGTGAGGGGGCTGGAGCATCTCCCTCATGAGGGAAGGCCGAGAGAGATGGGCCGGTGCAGCCTGGAGAAGGCTGAGAGGGGATCTCATCAATGCATCCAATATTATTATCACAGAATTATTACAATATATTATATATTACAATATATTACAATATTATTATTGTATATATACAATATATATAAATTGGGCCCCTCACTGCAAGAGGGACGCTGAGGTGCTGCAGCGTGGCCAGAGCAGGCAGCGAGGCTGGTGCAGGGCCTGGAGCACAAGTCTGACGGGGAGCGGCTGAGGGAACGGGGGCGGTTTAGCCTGAAGAAAAGGAGGCTGAGGGGAGACTTTACTGCTTTCTAGAACTGCCAGAAAGGAGGTTGTAGACAGGTGAGGGTCTGTCTCTTCTCCTAGATAAAAAGTGATAAGAAAAGAGGAAACAGCCTCAAGTAGCACCAGGGGAGGTTTAGTTTGCATATTAGGAATTTTTTTTTTACCAAAAGCATTGTCAAGCGTTGGAATAGGCTGCCCAGGGAGGTGGTAGAATCACCATCCCTGGAGGTGTTTTAAAAATATGTAGATGTGGTGCTTAAGGACATGGTTTATTTGTGGACTTGGCAGTTAATGGTTGGACCTGATGATCTCGAAGGTCTTTTCCCACCTAAATGATTCTATGCTTCTATGCTTCTAAATATCTTAAAGGCAAGTGTCAGGAGGATGGGTCCAGGCTCTTTTCAGTGGTGCCCAGTGACAGAACAAGGGGCAACTGACACAAACGGCAATATAGGCAGTTCCATCTGAGTGTGAGGAGAAGCTTCCTTACTTTGAGGGTGACAGAGTACTGGGACAGGCTGCCCAGAGAGACTGCAGTCTCCTTCTCTGGAGACATTCAAAACCCACCTGGATGTGACACTGTGCAGCCTGCTGTAGGTGAACCTGCTTTAGCAGGGGGTGGGACTGGATGATTTCTGGAGTCCCTTCCAACCCTGACCATCCCGTGATTCTTTGATTTATAGATGGAAGACAGGAAGGATCAGATAGATCTTTCATTGTATATGGAGTTATCAGTAATATACTTCTAGATGTCTTGGTTCTAGGGTCTTTGAGGAATTGGGATCATCTGATCTTTCACACATGCTGAAGATCAGCTGTTTGGGATTTAACTTTCATGTATCATTTTTATTAGTCAGTAGCTTCTGGAAAAAGTAAGACCAAACAAAGTCTATTGATAACTCGTTCTTTGAGTTCTTTCTTTTATTCATATTTTTCCCTCACTTTTAGAATTATGATGAATGTAGTTACCTCAACTTGTTTCTGTTAACAGGCAACAGGTTTTAATCACTATAAATCTGGAAATTATCTTCTAGTTTAACTATCTTCTGTTTGTATGAAAGATGTTGGGCTGGAATTTTCAATGGAGAGCACCTGAGAGCCAACTTCTCCATGGCATATTTCAGTTGACATACTTGACATGAAAAAGGAAAAGAGCTGTTAACAGAGAGACTGAGAGCTGTTGGAGCCTGAAACATGCTCTTAATGATCCAAGTTCACCTGAATCTGGTAATTCCTCTATTTTTTTTTTTAATGGATATGTTTCCAGAAACCACTGGGGGTGAAAATGAAGCCTTCTGTTTCTCATTGCCAAAACTGAGTTATTTAGGGTTTTTTGACATTTTGCTATTTGAAAAATTAGTACTTTTGTTCTTTTGCCTACAGATGCATTCTAAGTTAGGACTCACCTTGTGTAAGGTTTTTCTTGTTTGTCTAAATCCAAACAAATAAGTAACCAGCAATTAATATAAAGAATATTTACATTTCAGTGGGATTCAAAAACACATTTGTAAAGGGTTCCTTTAAATACTACAGTAGAGGACTTCCTGAAATGTAACAGAATTATGAAAGAGAAAAGAAGAAAAAAGAGAAGACACTCCCCCCCCCAAAATGGACACCTCCCTCTCCCCGCCCCCCCCAACCTCCACCCCTGACCCTTCCCCCCAACCCCCCCTTTAAACCATGCTTTAATGCTGTAATAATTATCTTACCTTTTGGGGGGGGCAAAAGAAAACGAAGCATTCTCAGCTCCTTTTGGTGAGAACATACTACTGCACACAACTGATACCGCTGCATTATACAGGTCTGTAGTATTAATCCAGATCCTTTACCACCTCAGTTTTGCTCATAGAAAGGATTGTTCCAGCTGATATGGCCTTTTAAATTGGCATCTGACCTTTAAGTATATCTGGAAGTAACGATGAGTCCAACGGGGTTTGTTAAGTCACAAGTGTGCAACTGAAGGAGACACCAAATTCTTGTAATGAAGTCTGAGAAAGCTTATGCTTCCAGTTGCCCAGCAAATAGGAAGAATTATGGAGAGGAATGTAAGAACTTCCAATTAAAATATTTCCTGGTTTACAGCTGTCTTTTTTTCTGGCAGAAATGCCTGGGAAGTATATATTCCAACAGCTTCTTGTAGTTTAGCATATGTTTTCAGTACAGTCAAATAAAAACTATAAACAAAACAGGCATGATATTCAACAGAAAACGTGGAAGAAATCACTGGGAAAGATTATTAGGAGGTAAATGTAGTGCCGTTTTTTCCAAAAAGTTTGTTATCTACATAGACCTGTATAGAATGCATTATAAATTTTATATGCATAGGTGCATCCTTTATATGAACTTATAAGTATCAAGTACGTACTTGTCATCACAAAAAGTTTTGCTCTTTCCAGAGCCCTTTGAGGACAGTTGTGAAGATCACAGTCTGCTCTATAGGATCAAAGAGAATACCCATTTTCCAAGTGACAACAAGTAAAAAAGAGCAAGATTAAGAGCCTGCTTCTACTTCCATATGAATTAATGTTGAGTCTCAGTATCAACATACAGCAATGAAGTCTGTAATCACATGGGACATCCATGGCAACTGACAAAGTGAGCCCATCTCCTGACTCCTGCTGCTGTGTTTAACCACAAAATCCCACTTTGCCTCAAATAGCTGTTTCGTGTCTTGCAGAGAACACAATGTAGATCTATGGCAAAAATTTATACATCTCTATTTTCCTTAAGCTTTTATTTATTTAGGCAGTCAAGCACAAAAAGATGATGATAAATAAATGACCAAGTCTAGGCCAGAGGAACCATAAAACTCCAGAAGTTCAGACTGTCCTACAGAGTGTTAAATGTTTGCAGCAAGCCAAATTCACTGCATCTGAGAGGACACTGATATGCTGAACTTGGCAAGCTGTGAAAATTTAATGCATTTGATCCAATGTGTTTATCAAAATGTATTTCAGAAGGATATGTAAGGGAGGAATCAGAGCTCTTGCAGCCACATGAGTTTTCTGGAGTACCTGACGTAAGATTTTCTTATTTTCATATATGTATTTTTTCCCCTTTACTTTGAAGGTGAATTTTGAGTTACTTCTTCATTTTTGGAGAGCCTTTTTTCCCTGTCTTATAGTAATTGATTCAAAGTTTTTGTTGCCAGACACTTTCTGATGCCAATGCACCTTTCACAGAGAGAAGATTCATTTTCATGAAGTTGTATTTTTCCCTTCAATACATACGTGGAGTCATGCTCTTTGCTCTACCTATTGCAGAGAATAAGTTTTTCTTTTCCCTCAGCTAAATAAAGAATAAAATTTTCTCCACTACTTCCTTAGTTAAATCTAAATCAAATCTATTTTGACTTGTGTAACTTATAGTTGACTAGGTCACATGCTGGTTGTGACTCAATACTTCCTTACATCATGGTGCTTCTCAAAATGCTAACTCAAGCTTTTCTGTGTAAAAACCTGGAACTTGCTTACACTTGTTTTATATTAGTCTAATTTTATTATATTCTCTGAAGTCACTGAAGTTTTACTAAAAGTGCTGAGAGCAAAATGAACACTGAATTTAAGTTGTCTTATCTAGACTTCTTTTTTACAGTCACATGGAAAAGACGAGGGGTAATGGGTACAGGTTTCTCCTGGGGAAGATTCCATGGACTTAAGAGGAATTTTTTTCACAACGAGAACAATTAGCCACTAGAATAGTCTCCCCAGACAAGCAGTAGATTCCCCATAATTAGACACTTCTAAGATTTAGCCAGACAGGGTGTTGGGCCGTCTTGTCTATACAGTTGTTTGGCTAAGAAAAGTTGGACCAGATGATCCTTGAGGTCCCTTCCAACCTGGTATTCTATGATACTATAGTTCCATGAATCTATCTTTGTGCAGCAATCAGATTGCAGATATTTTTCTTGAATCCCTCTTTTTGAGAGTATTCAGCAGTTCAGGACGACTAAAGGTGAAAATGTTCAGTTCCACACCACCCACATATACAATTTTGGTTTGTTTTGCCTGAATTACAAGCTTTCTATATGTAATGGTATCATACTTGAGCAATGGACGGAACATTTGACTGAAATATTGGCTAGCTTCTCTCTTCTCAAAGACACTTCTCTCATGAGATGTTACAAACTCTTTCAGATACTGTACAGCATTGCTATGACATCTGAAGTCCTGTTCCATATTAAAAACAGAAACAAAAGGTGGTGCTTTCTCCCTCACTTTCTTCTCAATTTATCAAAAAGCTTGATTAGTTTAAAAAGTACATACAGAATTCAAATGCGAAGACCAAAACTGGAAAAAAAATTACATCTAACAGAAAATATATCCAGAGTTCAGCTGACAGCAGTTCTGAGATTTTAGTCCTATTGCCATTCACTGTTCCAGAGCATATTTTAGTTATATTCTAGATTCAACAAGTTGCAGCAGTTGATGGGGACAAAACTGTGGAACAACGTCTCTCTTGACATGTCCTGGTACACCAGTTGAAAGCAATTCAGGTCAAAAGTTGCAATAATCAAGTCAGAAGCTCATAAAAATATAGAACACTATGGGCAGACAGTGTCAGCCAGTATAGCATTATAGCTTTTGACAAGTTAGTGAGTAATTTTAGCCAAAAAAAATCAGTGAGATTGAGGGAGAGGAAGATTTCTTTTAAAAGCCTCAGTGTTTCATTTTGACATTTTCAAAATGAAATGTTTTGACTTCCTATTTTAAAATGGATTTTAATTTAGAGATTTACCTCATTTAAAAAAGTAAAAAACATCTACATGCTTGGGAAAAAAACCCACCCTGAAGCTAAAAATGAACCAACGATCTGTTATTAGTAGCTCTAACTTCAATAGGTAGAGAAGGCTGAGGGAAGGTATTGCTGATACTGTACTCCTCTAGTACAGCTAAAACTGTGAATCCGTCAGCTAATAGCTACTGAAAAGATTTAATGAGATTTTACAGAAATGTTTAAGTAACTAGCATAAATGAAAATTACCAATATCACCCTTTTTCAAACAGTTCATACCTGATAAACCAACAGGCAATGGGCCAACTTGTGAAGATTACATTTTCTCAAAACAAGGCTTGTTCTTCAGGCTTGGTATGATGTTTTATTCCCGTATAAAGTAACAACTCAAACATGGTGGCTAAGCTGTTAGTGACTGAAGTTCAAGTAAGGTAAGTCTGAGCACTTTTACCCTGTCATGAACCTGAGTGTTTCATATTTTAATTGACAACATTCACATCGTTGAGCTTTTCATTTCGGCTTTGATAAAATCTGCTCACAAAGGCAGATGGCAGGCTGTTATTTTTAATTCACAAGCAATGTTAAATATATGCCATATGTTATAGAACTTTTCAGGCGCAGCCTTTTGAATGCTATCACAATAAACTTATAAGATTACATAAAAGGGAAATCTGACAGAGAACAACACCATTGCAGGTTACATTTTTGAAAAAGGAAGTGAAAATGGCCAGACTTTCTACTTGATAAAATATAATTATCCAACCCGTTAAATAATCATCAAAATCTGTGTGGAAGGGAGGTATTTGGAGACTTCTGTTACCTGCTGTTCTGCATTTAGAAAGGGTTCCCTGCATGCGCTACATGCACTAACCTAGCTGTTTCCTTGTAAACAAAAGGCTTGTGATGTTTCACACTACTGTATGTAGTGACCTTCATGTAACCTTCATGTGCAGGTTAGTAAAAGTAGTGAGACAAATGGGCCAAAGTCAAAATGTTTCAGTGAAGTCTAAGGCCACAGTTGTGGTCCAAAGAGACATTCCAACTGCAGCTTCCCTAGAACAGAAGCTGTGAAAGCTGTAACTGCAACTGTAGAGCAACTCTTAAATATTTTCTTTTCCCAGAAGATATAACAAATGGATGAGGTCCACATTCTACTGTACTAAAGAATGGTTGGTAAGAGTGTACCAGGCTTTAACAGCAAGTGGAAGACGTGTCTTTGAAAAGGCTGCATCCAATGTATCACTCAGTAGCAGGTAGACTTCTAGTCTGTGAGTGTGCAGAGACAGCTCAAAGAGACTCACAAGGTGGGGAGTATAACAAGGGCCATTTCAATTCAGTGTGGTACAGAGCAAGATTATATTCAGCAAGGGAAATAAAGGCCCTGCCGGCCAAAGCTGAAGGGCAGAAGGGTGTCTTAGAAAGGTTTGTGTATCTGAACAGGGGATGCAACTTAAGAAATCTTGTGACTAGGTATGACTGAAGGTCTCACTGGAGACTCCAACAACCACTGTTGAAAAAGAATCACATGCAATGGCTCTTGTAAACCCGTGATCACTGTCATGAAAAGTGAAAGTGTCAATTGAGCTGTCGCAAGCAAACATAGTTTGTTAGGCCTTGTGGTTTGCATGGGCAGGTTGCTGTGGTCCTAGATTTTTTCAGTTGCTGAACACTGCTTGGAGCCACTGGAACTGAAGCTTTAAAGTCATGGTATAAATGTATGTGCAGAATAGCAAGAGCATTTCTATATAGTGCAGAGATAGATGAATTATTCATTATGAATTATTCATAATACATTTTTGACATTTTTTCTGAATAAATTTATGTTGTGGGTTTTTTTTAATTATTCAGCAATATGATCAAATAATTGCTAAACCTTTTATTACCAACCATCAGAATACTTTCATAAGTTCTTGGTTTCTTTTTTATTATTAATCTTAACATACACAGTGCAACCTGATTAATCCAGTCACTTCTAGAATCCTTGAATATCTTAGGTTGCTGAAAACAGTAGACTAATGAGATCCAGCACTGTTACAAAGACTGTTAGAGAAAGTAAATAACATTATTTATTATTTTTTAGGATTTTTTTTTTTAATTTGCAAATGATGTTCACTGTTTCACAGGACTAAATAGATACAGAAAGATTAATTTGGTTATAATAGATAGGCTTCTAGAACTTGCAGCAATATTATGCTTGGGCAGTTTCAGTATTGCCATTGACATGACTACCAAATGCTGTGTTACAATGGTTTCTGAAGTACCCACCAACCTTTGCATTTGTTAAATGGAACTGAACTGGATTGAATTTTCAGGTAAATCCACGATAAGTTAATTCTGCTCAGTCTCTTCAGTGATGTTCAGCTGTAAACTGAAGTGAACAAAAACTTATTCAGAGCCTCTAAGTTCAGGTTCTCTTTCTGATAACAGGAAGCTCTGAATTGAATAACCATTTCTAATAAATTTACACTTGCAATAAGCTATACAGTTCTTGGAGTCTAGAAATTGGACATAAAACTCTACTCAAGTAATCTATGTCTATTAGCCCTCTGTTTAGTATGCACCTAAGGAGTAAAACTGCTACTGAAACACCAAAGCTTTTGAGACTTACCAGTAAACAAAACCAGAAAGGGCAAAAATGTCACAATAGGGAGCTCCAGCCAATGAATTTTAGATATTGCAGCAGCTTTAGACTCTGTCTGCTAAAAACACCAGTTACATATGGACTCTCTTGGATGCTGTGGGTTAATTCCCATGCTTGAAAGTTGAGTGGTTGGTTGAATATAATAAGATTTTATTTAAAAAAAAAAAACAACACCAAAACCCCCACGAACTTTATACAAACTTTCCTTGCTCAGTTTCCATGGAAATGAAAGTGGAAAGACTGCTGGCAGTCAGTAGCTGAGTGTGAGAACTCTCGCTTGCAGATGTCAGTTCCTGACTGTTCACTGAAAACTGCAAGTGTTGGTTTAAAAAATCAGCTGCAAATGATGTCTTCAAAACTCTGAAACTCCAAAAAAAAGTTGAAGTTGATAAACTAGTTTTAAAATGGAAGATTTTAAAATGTAAAAGTCTTTACATTTCCATCCACATGGCTGCTGAGACTTATTCCTTTTATAAGCAGCTGGAGTGGTGGCTACATTTTCAGTCAGTATCTTCTGTGACTGGACTTCCCTTTGGTCCAACAGCTTGAGTTGATTACTTTACAGAGTATGCTGAAAAGCTTACCTATTTAAAGAAGGCACAGGGAGGGTTGCTTGTTTGTTTGGTAAAGTACTTGTGGATTCTGTTTATATTTGGATTGTTAAGATTTACATTAGTTTAAACATAAATGGGAAAGTAATGGATCTGATTTTAAGTCAAGAAATTACTGATTTGCATATAACATGTTTCAAATAAAAATTACTAATATATTTGAAATAAAGATTGAGAAGCTTTCTCCATGTTTTGCTGGAGTCACAGAGTTTGAACCCAAGCTTATGAGTGTTAGGCTGCTTACTGTAATAAAGATTTTTCCTTCTTCATATTATAAAGAAAAAACTGGAAACACATGTGTCAGATCCAGTGCACATTCTCCACATTCTACTAAAAGTCTCATCAATGCATTTATTCCTCTGTGAACTTTAACAGGCAGCTTACTGTTCCTAAATACTGCACAATGGAGTAATGAGTGTAAGGCATTTTTCCTAAGATTACAGTCTTGAAGACAAATAGGCATTTTTAATGGTATACAGTAATTATCATAGTAATGCATAATTTTCCCTGGATTGACTATCTTGTAGTGGTCTAATTCAGGAAACACTAACTCACTTGCAAACAACATCATTAGGAACTGAGGCAAATAAGCAGCTGATCTGGCTTGTTCAGTACACTGAAGCCTTGAGACTGCTTTTCCCTTTTTTCCCTACTCATTAATTCAGTTTTCATGGCTGCTGCAGCAGGTGGAGTATTTTATCTTCTCATCTCATTAATCACTTGTGGGTTACTGAGGAAACGCTATTAATACCTTGTCAGGAGATAGAGACAGTATAATCCATAACAGCTAGCAATAGCACAGCCAGCTGCGGCACCAACAGGCTGTAATGTAACCAAGGCTTAGGTACTCCAAATAATGCAAGGCACCTGTAAGGCAATCAGTACCCTTTATGCAATGAACAAGATTACTGCTTAAACCACATGAACATAAGAGAACAGAAGGCAATACTGTGGTAAACTTTCTGATTGGATGATAAACAGGATTGCAGAGTTTGACTGCTATTTCTTATCACATCTTCCTTCACAGTCTGTCTCAGAGCCGCTACTGTTTTAACTCTCTGAACTGATGCAACATAAAATTGAATATTTTTCTTTTATTTTAAGATATAAAAGAGAAACAGAAGATACCTTGCTATAAGCTTTTCTTCTTTCATTCCCCTTGTTAGCTATACCGACTTCAAGCTATTAAGATTAATCAATAATTACCCGGCAAAGGGATTTAGCTAAATCCCTATATGTATTATTTGTTGTAGGTTTATGTGCCCAGAAGCACTAGAAATGAGAATAAAACCACTGCAGAGGAGAGCAGATTCTCTGAGATACTGCCTGAACAAGTATGCTTTGAGGGCACACAGGACAGCACATTACTTTTGCTATTTTTTTACAAAAGAGCAACACAGCATGCATTAAAAAGGTGTTTTGCCAGTTATGAGCCTCCAGTGAGAGGGATGAAGCTGCTTAGCGCGTTGAACAATTAGGAGTGGTAGTTTTAGCCAGGTGCCTACCCTGTGCTCAAGAAGTAGGTTTCAAGAATGAGTCAGAGATCTCCCTCATCTTTTGTTCATCATACACTACCTCACTAGTTACCAGGAGCTCCATGTCCACCTCTTGCTATAGATACATGTCGGTTCTCATCCTTCACACTTGTTAGGGCTTCTAGTCCATTCTCTTGAAATGGAAGAGTACAATCTTGTCAATGATGAGATTGATCAAAATATCTTTTCCTGTTAGGGATCATGAAAAAGGTGGCAATTAACACTGGTGAGCCACACTGCCTTTTTGAACTGTATTGTCTTACAGTGAACAAAGATATAGCTCACCTTCACTGGATAGGTGAGTTGTATCTTTGTCCACTGTAAGTGATTCAGTCCTTCATTCTTTCCTGAGACTTATTCAAACTGTCTTTACTCTTGAGGGGCAAGATTTCCACTAAAAAGTCATTTTTTCATCTCTCATCAGTGTTTCCCAAGATGTTTGTATTTCTTTCTCATTGTCGTCTCTCCTCTAAACCCTTTGCATTCCTTGTTCCTTAGATTTTTTCATCAGGCATCTTCCATACACAAAATATTGTTTTGAAACATCCATCAGTAGATTTTTTAGAAGACTTTTTCACAACTTGAACACAACATCCAGGAAGCTAAGCAAATAATGTAATCTAATTCTATGCTCTGAGGTATGAAATGACTGCTTGCTAGTGGTAGGGAGTAGCTCCCCAGCTCCAGCATACACTGTACAATATTTCTCATATAAATAAATATAGCTTTGGAGTGAGGTTGCAATTGGAGACTATGCAGGGGGAGGGGACATGCCTAATCCACTCTTCTTTGGCTTTGGTGTGACCAGGAGCTGAAACAGCATGGTTAGCTGCAATAGGAATGTCACATCTCCTAGAGCTTTTCTCGTCCTTTTTATGGCTTCCAATTCAGCTGGCTGTCCTGCTTCCTTCAGTATAATCGGCTGTTTGCAGAGGTGGTATTGCCAGCTGATATTACTGATGCTCAGCTGATATAAGATGATATAATTTACACTAGTTGAGAGCCTGACTCTGAGTACTCTGTTGCCCTCAAAGCACCAATATTAAACACAGAGACCACAAAGTGAGCTGAAACACATTGCAACAAAGGAGTAGCCCAGTTTTTGCACCTCCTAAGAACATGATTTCCCTCTCTATACATAAACTAGCAGTTCACTTTGACCATGACCTACATCTAATTTAAGAGCCAGTAAAAGCTAAGTATATATGTGCAAAGTAAATTTTTAAGGTACATATGTGACACATTTGACAATTTAGGCTTTCAGTTAACTCCTTACTGCCTCTATAAGCACAATGCCAGGATGACAGAATGCCCTAAAAATGTGGTGAAGGGCACCAGTAATATTCACCTAGCATCTGAGATTAGGGAACATGTAAGAAATTGCACATTAGTGACAGATCACAATTTTCAGATTAACTGGGAATGGACAGCCATTAATGCTTCTAAGCCTTCCCTCACTGTCTCTTGCTTACACCTATTTATATCATATCTTTCATGCATCCATAAAGTACTGGGCCCATCCTTGATCAGACTGGTTATTGCCATGCTGGAGACGCACTACAGGAGACTGACTGGAGATGCAATTCCTTGATCGTATCAATATGCAAATCATAGATTATGAGCTGTTTGATATATCCACAATATGATTGTTCTTTTTTTTTCAGTCCAGTGACCTATATGCTAACCAGGTGCTTTGTCATTTTTTCTGACCTGAAAATATTCCCCATTCTTCTGCTTCTTATTCAACCTTCTTAAGAACCAAAACCCACACAACACTGAGATCAAAGAAAGATTTCTATTGATTTCTACGGTCTTTGAATCAGGAACTAATATGAAAAATTTGTAACAAATATGCCAGAAAACAGTCTACATTTACATTTATAATAGAAATGGGAAGAAATACTGCTTTTATTTGTGCTCTATAACCCCTATCACCTTGAGATAATCTGAAATATTTTTCTTACTCTTTCTGTTATGTGGACTGGAGAGGAAAAAGAGGAAACAGAAAAGTGCTTTTGAAATGCACATACAGAATCTTGCAGCCCTTTACCAGGTCATTAATCAACACAGACTCCTGTGCTGAAATTTCACTTGAGAAGTGCTCTGAACTCAGGAACTATTTGATTCACAGCTGCAACCACTGCCAGTTCAAACTGATTGGTGGTATGCTTACCAAGTTGTACTGCTATTCCTGTTTTCTCCAAACTAGTTCCATCTAACTCTTTAGAGGATGCAAATTTATCTAAGTTTTGGAACATACCTATCTCCACTTTATTAAGGGAGGAACTTTAAAAGAGCACTTTTATTGACATCCATGTCCTGCATCTGCAAGTCTTCTTCAGTCAAATGCTCCATTACAAGCCTTCCACTGGAGCACATGCTTGTGATCAAATGTCCCATTAGAAATTTTTTCAGATGGGCAGGATCAACACTACATCTACCAAGCTAATAGTCCCAACCAGAATTCATACGGACCTTCCCCCAGGAAACGAAGAACTTTGCTCATCATTTGCATATAGCTGCTAAGTGTTGCACAGTGCAGCTGGACTTTAAGCTTTCCCTACCAGCTCCTTGCAACATTTTAATCAATAATTTCTAACGGCAAATTACAACAGCCAGAAAGGCCATTCTGCTAACTGTAGGAATTTCATACAAATTAAGAAGTAAACAAGAAACGTCCCAAGCTTTCCAGTGAATATTCCATGATATACTGTATGTGATAGACCACTAATCACTCTTGATTCTACGATAAATTTGAATACTAATCCCTTCTGAATAGGGATTAAGCTTCAGTGTGTAGAGGAGGGATTCATTAGAATTCATCTCATCAAGACACAGCTTGAACAAAGTTGCACAGCCCTCTGCACCACAGACCTTTCAGCACTGACAACCAATTGCCAAACCAGCAGAATTACTACTGAGTTGCCAAAATCAACGAACTGCAACCTATGAATGCCTGTATTTTCTCAGTCAGAAACTGATGATGTGGTGTGTTGTAGTCTGGAGAGGACTATTTTCAGGCAAAACACTTTCTGAGTAATTATGATAGGCAAACAGTCACACTGTCCTGAAAGTGATGACAGTAAGTAAGAGGAATTCAGTGGTGATCATGTTGCCAGAGTATGAACATGAATGTTGTGAGGCCCCATCTTTTTATTTATGTATCATTGGCCACAGGCTCACAAAAGTTAAATGACTTCATTGATTCAGCATGAATCAGATGTTAGAATCACTAGGATGCCCTTCTCGGGAAACATATATACTCTGGAATAGCTTTGACCTCGTCCGAACTGTATTTTTGCAAAGGCCTAAAATGGTGCCTAATGCAAGATGCAATGTTTGCTTAAGAGCAGTTTCTGTTCCTTTAGCTACTGGGCAGAATCAGTGATTGCTTTGACCACCAAATTAGAAAGGCAAAACCTCCAAATTTTTAGGACTGCCTTCTCAGTTTTGACTAAACTGGCATAGCTTTGATGAACACATGGAGCTTTGCTGATCACATAAGCTGGAGATTTGGAATAGTCCACAATACATCCTGCTGTTGCAGGGAGAAATGTCCCCAGGCATTCTGAGCTAAAATGCTTTGTTTACAGCAAATCGTGCATGGCTATGCAGCAATACAGTTCTGCACGCTCTGCAAGTGCAATATGGCTGTGCTCAAGGATGACACCCTCTCACAAGTAACTCCCTTTCTCTGGGCACCTGACACTACCCTAGTGAAACGGTACATGACGAACCATGGGTTCTTCATGCAGCACAAAATAACCTTGAGACAGGTCATTAATCACAAATTTCAACTTTGTAAGGAGCACTTCACAGTCTGAGTCTCATTCATTATGAGCAGCAGAAGTTGTAGCTAATTAATTTGAAACGTGTGCAAAAAATCAACCAAAGATTCAGATGACTTTGTGACTGACAAAGTCACACCAATGTGACACCAGATGTTGTTGACCACTTTTGTGGGGACTGCAGTCTTCAAAATCAATGTGTTGATCTCAGTGACCCCATACTGGAGTTGTTTCATCTGGAATATCAGATATTGGCCCATTTTGGCTTTGTGCTTCCTTCAGCATCTGTGAGAGAACTTCAGCCTGAAAGTGTTTGAAAGAGAGAAAAGCTGCAATATAATATGTGTATCTGTGTGGGAAAAAGAAGAAACAGCACAGTCTATGAAGCTTTCCATGCACATCGCTGGAAAGCTGTTTACAAATGCTGGTACCAAGCACTGTGGCAGGGTTGATTACAAGGTAAATGGTATTACTAGATAGTAACTCTCAGTATTTTAATTAGATTCCTATGAATACCTCAAGCTTTTGCACATAATGCACAAATATTAACTAACATAACTCTATTGAATACAATAGTGCTAAGCTGATGCGAGCAACCTGAGGTTATGGCTCACTGTATTTTTTTTGGCTGAATTAGCACCACTTTATCATTGCTCTCCATTAATACCCTGGGTAGAGAGTTTACTGCCAGGGGTGTTCATGGAAACAATGTAACTCTGTGTATGCTGTAATTGAGAGCAACATGCAAATTCTTAATTCAGTGTATTTGAAGAAAGTAGCCAAATTTGAAAACCAAAGTTATTCAGCACACATACAAAACCAGTATTATGCAATCTTCAGATTTCTTATTAAGGGTAACAAAAATTAATGTTAAACCTTGTATTTAAATTTAAAAACTAGGAATTACCCATATGAGTTATTTAATTCATGCTCTGAAATAAAGACAAAATTAAGAAAATGCAAATAACTCTGAAAAAAAACTAATAAAATAGAGAATCACATCACTGAAAAAAATTATTCATTTACTACTAATTTTGGATAAATACCAAAGAAAATGTTAGACTCCGTACATTAGGGTATGAACATCAAAGATATTTTGCTGTGTGCATTGCGTATGTTTAGCTAAGCATTTGAGTAAATGTAGCAGTTTGGCTTTTTCAGTTCAATATTATTTATTGTCCGTAATTAAAATTGCATTGCCTATTTTTGTCTTCTAAAACTCATGACAGAAAGACACATTCTCTGTGAGGTTGGTTAGACAGAATGGTACAAAATGAAAAGTACAGAAATGTTGAAGTTAAACAAAAAAATTGCACTGGTGAAAGTGCATGTGTGGAAACCTGGACTTGATGCATGGACTGTTGAGCATAGATATAAGTTCTATGCTTTGAGTGTCCTAGCAAGACAGGATGTATCACCCTAAAGTATCCCCACATCTGGTTGTTGTATCCAATTTTTGAGAGTCCGGTGTTATGTTATGTTTTGAGAGTCCATGCTTATGTTGTAATTTCTGTTTCAGTGTGCTGAAGACCTCTTCTTACCAACCATTAAAATAGAAAACCAAACTCCTTACCTTGAGAAAACATCTCGCAAAGCACATTATTATTAAATAAAATGTTGATTTAAAATAAAATGCCTGTTTCAGAAAACCTGCAGAATTTTTCTTACCACATTAAATCACCCTTCATTTCAGGGAGTTTATGCTAATCTAGTCTTTTCACAGAAAAAGCTGTTAGAAAACAGTGCAGGGCCCCTTGAAGATTACCTGTTCTGTATAGTGTTGTGGCACAATTTTTGCCTTACAGGTGCAGTAACAATTAGTGTCCACTTGAGGGCACAAAGAAGAAAGTCCTGGAAAGGTGTCAGGCTGATAAGTACAGAGGAAAGTGGTTGATCTGTCTTAGCAGTGATGTTTGACTATGATTAACGCACCAGACATTGGCACAAATCCGTTCTGAGTTCGAAGCTTGTGGTCAATTAAAAATGAAGGTAGTTGCACAAGAGAAAAGGACAGTAATTCCTTCTGCAGTAAACTCGAGCTTTTTCTTGCTGCCAGAGATGAAAGTTAAAAATAAGTCCAGCTCATTGTATTATCATCCTTCTGTCTTTCTTTCTCTCGCCATGTATTTCTACCAGTGTCTTTCAGAAAGCACAAAGTCTTGTGCTTTCTTAAATCCTTGAAATATATAATTTTTTAGACTACATTGAACATAAATTTTGTTACAACATCGGAGAAATAATAAATGCATAGTACACAGGGGGGTGAAATGATACATACTTGAGGAGAGTGAATTTTAAACAGAAACTCTCCTTTTTACAAAGAGACTGGTTCAAAGGAATACTCCCATAGCCGTAATTTTCTAATGGAACAAGTTTCAAGGCATGTCTGATGAATAACCTTATGTAAGGTAAGAAAGTACTCTACATTTGAATATTGAAGAAAGGTCTGTACGGTTATCCTGCCTTCCTCTGTGCTAACACATGATAACAGCATATTCTTGAGAACCTTGCCAGTTTGATATTAAATGATTCATATATTGAAACCTCTGCCACACACTTGGGAGACTTGCCATCCACCTGACATCACCCCTAGAGTAGTCTTCTTCATCATGATCCTTTTCTCAGCTTATTTCTACTACCCTTAGTGTAATTATGTTCCATCACCTGAAAATAACTTCCATTCTGTGACAGTAGTTACAAATATCAAGTGGTAATAATTTTTGTTTGTTTTTTTCACTATTTGGCACTTGGTCAGTCAAGCTATATGCAATCAGGTCAAATTTTCCTTATAATTCTTTTCTTTTTGTCCTCCTGACCTTCAAGCTGCTTTTCTCAAAATTCCCTTCATTTAGCCAATATCGCCCTCAAAGTGCTTGTGACTAGAGAGCTAGAGCTGCTGTAAGGTGTGTAGAATGGCTTTGTCTATGAATATTCCTATATGTACAGGTCAAAATACATCAGGTTTAGGGTGTTGATTCCTGCGTGTGTCGTTCCGCGCCCCCCACCCCCCCCCCCCCCCCCCCCCGGCTCCTGCTACTAAAGGATGGCCAAATGTCTACTTATTTTGTAGTGGTCGAGGTGTTCTGTACCACCACTAATATCTACTGGATATAAAATTGATCAAATAGGTTAGAGGCATTCAGAAAAGCAGTGGGCCACTCAAATGGTTGCGCTCTTTCTTCAGATCTTAGGAAAACATCTTGTTTTTCACCTGGTGGTAGGAATCTGAAAGGAAACAGTGCAACATCCTACATTTTCTGTCCACACTTGAATGTTACTTGCCTTCCCTTTTCTAGCTACAGTTCATCACTTCCTGCACAATTCCTGCTGGAACTGTACTGTACTGACCACTTCCCTGGAACAGCAGTCTATTAAGCCAATCTTTGCTACCAACAATGTAAGAACAGCTCTCCTGGTTCATGTAGAGGAATTATTATTAAGACACTGTGGAGAACCTATATGTCATGATGATGAGTTGATTTTAAGACTCTTTCCAACCTGTGTTCAGGCTTCTGTGACTGATATACACTGCTTGCTCTGCAATGACAAAGATCCTGATCAAACATCAGAGAGAACAGGTGAGGGAAGTGCCCAGGTGTGCCTATCCACCATGATTAAATATTGGAAGATGGATAACCACCAGCTGGATGGGACTTGTATGAAAGCAAGGGCACTAAACTTGTACCTCAGTATATACATTGTGCCATCCACAATGATGGTCTAAACAGTCTCTGGGAGAAAGTGACCATCCTTCTGGAGTGTTCTCTTCCCAATATACAGGTAACAATGTTGCCCAGGGAAACAAAGAGCTGGCAAAATGGGAGACTAGTTTAGTCTGAAGAAAAAAGGTGAAAGTACATGCACCTGAAGCAGAGACTTAGAAAAGGATAAGAGCAGGGTGAGAAAATGCAATACTCTGCCATGCAATGATCTCCCAGCATATTTTGAATTTAAATGTTTTCTTGATCTCCATATATTTTACTTGTTTAACAGATCTCAAAGGATGCATTTTCCATGTATTTGCCCACGCTCTGTAGGACCCATGTATACTTTTTGCATCCACAAGACTGTTGGTAAGAAGTTCCACAGGCTTATTGCCTTACCTAGAAAGGTTTATGTTCAATTCCACCTGTTTTGCAGTCCTTATCATACAGCTGGAATTGTTGCCAATAATTAAGTTTATCAAACCTATTTCATGACTGGTTTGCAGATGCTTCTGAATTTGTGAAATGTTAACAAATCAGGCTAGAGTCTTTAAATTTATTTTTTTTAACTATGTTTTTTCAGCAACAGGCCATGTTTGCTTCTGGAAGATTTATCACAGGAGAAATACATGTGTTCATTCAGGTTAAGAACAGTCTGTCAACTATTGAATAAAAGCATAAAAATGGCATCTTTAAAATTGGGCCAAGAAAGGTTGCAGATAGAGAGAGATACCCTTTGTGCAGGAGTGTCACATGTTCAAATACATAGGGAAAACATGCTTTCACATAAAGTGAAAGCAGAACATGTTTTTTAAAAAATTGAAAATCTTAGTTTGATGATAGTCATTACAGACTTGGAAGTTGAGCCATGAGCACTGAATGAAGCTGGGGTCTAGGGGAAAAAAAAGATAGCATGTGATCATGTAATTTAAGCACACACATGAGGGATGAATTAAGAGTGCACACTCCATTTTCATTCTAGCACTTGGTAACTTCTTGCTTCACTTTAAAATCTTAATTTTCCTTTAATGCAGTTGTGCTGTAATTAATAAATATGCTTAATGAGTCCAAGGCTGGCATCCTTCCCTTAGCAGTTTTAAGAGGAGCTCCCTGCTTGACTTTCTATTTGCCACATAACATTATTCTTTGTACTAAGCAATTATGGTACTTTAATTGTAAAACCTGTCTGTACATAGCTAAGGTCTGCTTTTATTTTTGATACCTGTGGCATTCAGCTTATTTTCTATGGTAGTGCTAGAGAACTATGGGATAACACTTTATGCCATGTCTCAGTGAGTCTGAAATAACTGAAAGAAAAATCAGTTTCACTATTTCTATCCCCTAACAACCATACAATATGGCAGCTAGAAGTTCACTGGTATGTACAGAGGGTGGCTAAAGATACTTGATCTTTCTATGTACAAACTGCCCTAGGAACATCATAAGTCCTTGAAAACACTGTGTCGAATTCCTTTTGCTTAATGGGAATTAAAGGCATTAGTAGTCTCCAACAGCTCAAACAAATACCTTAACTTTACTAGTTAACATTTTCTACTTGACAAACTCTTCAAACTGGAAAAGCCAGCAGTCTGCTTTAGCAGGATCCAGCCTGATTGTATCTCTTATATTTGAAAATCCTTGCCACTGTTAGCATGCAAACATGGAATTTCAAGTGTCAGAGAAGAACTTATGAAGAATGATTTTAAGTGAATTCATTACTTATTATAAAAAGGAGTTGTAAATTTCTGTAAGAAGATTAATACTTTCCTCATTAACTTTCTGGTTTTGATTTCAAAAGACATGAGCTCTGTTTCTTTCAGGATACAAGCAGCCAACTTTAAGAGAAAAGAAATACATCTCCAGATCCTCTGTGCAACGTTTTAAGTTCCCTAGACCTAGCATATATTTATTACATGATTAAACTAAACTCGTGCAGGACCATCAACTTTATGTAAAGCTGCACAGTTTTAATAAGCAGTTCTGTAAAAAGCAGACTCTCCCCTACCACCCTGATTCAAACCAACACATGGAATGCATGAGGTTAATAAAATCTGTTATGATATTTTGGGCTAGGTTTGGAAGGGGGAAGGATGTGAAATTCATAATAGATTAATTCTGTAGCAGAGATAACCAGTTCCCAATTTAACATCTCAATTAAGTTGCACTGTATGTGGTTGGAGTTTGCGAATACAGATGATGAGAGCAGATAACTTTAGCTTAGCTGCAGTACAACATTTTGTTAGATATGATATTCAAAACAGAAATACCTTTAGAACTCACTGTTTTATTTTCAGAATATGTTCTCTCTTTGTCACCGATTTTTGGTTCCTAATACTATCACGTTTAGAGAACTTCGAGTGGAAGATCTGTGTGACTGGAAGACAAGCTAATATGGTAAGAGTTCACATTAAACCCAAACTTTTTAAAATGGGAAGGGGGTATATTTTTCTGTAAAGTTCATTTAGTTACAAGTACTTTCAGATGATGGAGTTGTCCATAAAAGCATTTGCCATCAGTTACCGAGTATGCTTATAGCAACCTGTGGGCTTGGAGGCATGACATGTTATTAATTTTACTATCATCTGTCTAGCAAGGTCTGACAGTTGCAAGCTGCATCAAGAAAATACAACACTCTGCTAACATTACTTCTTTGTTACGCTGGTTGAAGACCCTGGTAATGAACAGGAAATGTATGATCTTGTGATGATTCTTATGTTCCCACCCTTGAAGAAAGCTTTAACTTGGAATGCACCGTAACCATATTTCTGGACAGAGAAACTGTATAAAATGTGAATGGAAAGAGTGTGGAATAAAATCAAGTGAGAAAAATAAAATATATTTTTGACTGATGTCTGATCACCTAACCAAACAGTGTAAATATCTCCAGACAGATTTAAATCATCTGGCTTTTTTTGAAATCTGATGGTCATTTAGTTCAACTTACTTGTAACAGGCATCGAGAATCAAACACTTCCTGCTCTCTAATATTTTCTTTCCCCTAAATTTTTATAAAAGAAATCTATTTTGAGAATTGTTTAAAATGCGCAGCTTCTGACAGTGTATGTAAACTCGTGCTTCTGTACAATAAATTGACATCTTGCTTGCATCAAGCTACGTCCCGTCTCTTCATTCACCGCAAATTGGTGACCCCGATGTGATGTGTTTAAGGATCTAACGTGAAGGGCTCTTGAATCACCTAACTGAGGGACTTGCAGCAAATCCCACAGAACTTTGAATGAACCGCTGAAAGGAAGCGGGAGCCGGCCGGCCTGAAATCCCTCCAGAGTTGAGAGGTGAGCTGTGGGAAATCCGTAATGGGGAATCAGGCTTCGTCCCCAGAAAGAGACATATATGGATTCATAAAGGGTCTTCTAGTCAGATCCGGGAGTCCGTGCCTCAGTCTCCTCAAATGTTGACCCCTATGGTGGTGTTCCAAAGCCTTGGAAGAATAAGGACGGAACTGGTTGATAAAAAACAGACAGCTCATGGAAGAGGGCTGTGTTCCAGAGGAGACGTCTTGGCTAAACGATCTTCTTGCTGGCTGGACCAGGCGGACAACCCGCATCGAGACAGGTGAGCAGCCAAGAAACTTTAGAGACTTGAAGCTGTAAATTCCACCGATAGCGCGACTCTTCTCAAGACACTGTCAGCGATGGTGATTCCGTCCACACCTCCTCTGCCCCCAAAGCTTCTGTCACTGATTGCAGCGACCCTCACAACACAGGACCAAGCACGGGAACAGGACAACTCGGACAATGATTCCATTGACACTGATAAACCTTTTGATCCAGGTCCTATAGATCTGGAAAAGGAGCTAGACCTTTCCCCCACCCCCTCGTTTCTCCCGATGCATTGATTGTATTTTTGGGGAGGCTGAAAGGGGGTCTGAGGGATTGGTGGCAGGAATGCAAGTGGGAAGCACTTAAGTGAGGGGTTTTGGGAGTCGCTATGGCATGTTCAGTATTTTGTCAGACAGATCAACCTCGAGAGTGGCAGCCTGTGCAATATGAGGCTGTTAAAGAGTTAAGCAGAGCAGTGCGGGAAGGGGAAGGGAGGATTCATAATGAGAGAACAACTAGGTATTGTGAAGGAGAATAGGAAAGATTAACATGGTTATCTAGTGTTTAATAGGTGTCTGCACGCTTGTAGAGATATATAGCTATGTAACTACATGAATGATTCCTGCCCTGAGCCTGGTGGAGCATACAGCTGCGGTTTGTGTCCCGGCTCAGAGATGTAAATAGGGGCTTCTCTGTTACAGTAAAAGTGTTTCTCTTTGCATAAAAAAAGAGGGAATGAAGGGAATGACGCCAGAGATATGTTCAGAGAAGGCATGCCATGTTTCCAACTTTTTGACTGAACCAGTTCTTGTTTGGTGTGCCCTTCCACCTATGTATAATGTTAATCCAAAAGAAGATGATATTGTTTACACTTTGAGTGTCGATAATTGTCTTTCTGTAGATGCTAGTGTAGAAGGAGGCTATGATAGGAACGTGTCGCAGCGGTTCTTCTCTTATCCAGAGTAACAGCAGGGAAAGCATTAAAGAGTTAAATCACCTTGTTTGGTAGGCAGTTAAGAATGTGAGTCAAAATTGCCACTGCTTTTTGTTGTTGGTTCAAGGACATGGCTGTGAGGATTTTGATGGTATGTGCTGCGTGGATTTTAGGCGCCCCATTGCAGCAACATGTTATCAAAATCTGAGAAAATTTCAGCCTTTTTTGCATCCATTCACTCAATTGGCAGTATTGTTTGTTTGCTGTTACCTTGGTTGCTGTCATGTTTGCAAGGGCCTTGCAGAACATGGCAAGCCTGGTACTAGCTGTTCAAAAACAAAAAGGGGAAATTGTAAAATTGTACAGAACAGAGACAGTGGGTTGTTTTGACATTGATAATATGTCTTAGTTGCTTTTTTATTTGTTCTATTACTTATACCTTGTTTTTACTCGTTCGGTTTCAAAGGTTCTTTTTGTGCAACAGGAAGGGGGAGATGCAGGAGCAGGCTGGAAACTAGGACCATGCGTAGCAATCAGTTAGCTGAGGGGAATGTGCTCGAGCTTGTCTAGACAACAATTAACATGATACAGAGCATAGGGGAGTGGGGGACGGATGGCGCCAAGGACAAGGAAAGGTAACACCTTGCTGTTAATTGATGGTAGTTAACCACCAATCAGGGATTGCCTAGTATGCAATGCTTAGCTTCAAGGACCAATCTGTTTAAAACGCGCAGCTTCTGAAAGTGTATATAAACTCGTGCTTCTGTACAATAAATTGACATCTTGTTGCATCAAGCTGCGTCCCGTCTCTTCATTCGCCGCAGAGAATCTACACTGCCCTATTCCAGATAAGAGGATCTTCAGTAACATTAACTAGTATCCAAGGGCAGGTTTACTTGGGTTATTCACTTTTTCTATGAGTCACCTCAGAGCTGACTCCACTTTGGAGACTCTATGGGAACACTGGCATGCAAAGAGAGCTGGGCGTAACTGTATGTTACTGCATTCAAATGATCTGCCTCATAGGAGACCCGTTGTGAGTTAGGGACAGGCTGCTAATCCCCATTTTAGAGATGAAAAATAGGTACAGTGAAAGACTAAGGCCAGTTCTCAACTATAATCACCTATTCCCATTGAATTCAGTGTAAAGTTTTTGTTTAAATTGGAAGCTGTAGGCAAATGGCTAAGTAACTTGATCAAGGTGATACAGAAAATCTGTGGCAGGGCAGGATATCTTCCCAGCCTGTAGATTAAAATTTTCTGAACTTTGGTCTGTGCTTTCTGTATGCCCTCCTAATTTACCAAAATCAAAAAGAGGTAAATCCAGAAATGATCAATCTGAAATCTATGGAGTTCCACTATCAAGAAGTTACAGAGAAACTGTAGGATTTCCAGAAGTTCCATACTTTTTTACTCTACATACAAAGCAATGAAGTAGTAGACTATTGAAACTGCTGTATCTGAAATCACTAAATTACTATCACCAGCAAAATCTGATTGCTATCTCAATAGACTAAAGCTGTAACGATAGAACAAAAAAAAACCCAACCCAAACAAAAAAAACACCCTACCCCAAACAAACAAATGATAGTCTGTACCCCAAAAAGCAAATGATAGTCTGCAATACTTTCCTTAGATTAATTTTAAAGGCAAAGAGTAGTTAAAGCAGCATGTTCACCTTTGCATCCATGTTGCAAACATTATTGAAATCAGGCCATATATAAATGCAAGGTGTCAGCCAGTTTAGGTAACTCTGTGTCATGGTTTAACCCCAGACAGCAACAAAGCCCCACACAGCTGGTCGCCCACCCTTCCCTGATCAGATGGGGGAGAGAATCAGAAGAGTAAAAGTGAGAAAACTTGTGGGTTGAGATAAAGACAGTTTAATAGGGAAAACAAAGGTTGTGCACACAAGCGAAGCAAAACAAAGAATCCATTCACTGCAGGAAGTGTTTGGTCATCTCTAGGAAAACAGAGCTCCATTGCACAAAATGGTTCCTTGAGAAGACAAATGCCATGAATCTGAACAACCCCCTCTTCCTTCTTCTTCTGATTTTATATGCTGAGCATGACGTCATATGGTATGGAATACCCCTATGGCTAGTTCAGGTCACCTTTCCTGGCTCTGCCCCCTCCCAGGTTCTTGTGCAGCTGCTCACAGGCAGAGCATGAGAGATTTGAAAAGTTCGTGATTTCAAGTAAGCAGTACTTAACAAAACTAAAACATTAGGATATTAGCAACATTATTCTCATACTAAATCCAAAACACAGCTCAGTACCAGCTACTGAGAAGAAAATTAACTCTGCCCCAGCTGCAACCAGGACACATTTGTAGTGATACCATAGGGAGAGTATTTATGGAAATTAATGGAGATTATTTTAAATGGGAATTGATGGTGACAACCTAGTCCTGTTAAAATCATCAGGTGATTTACTCTCAAACTGAGTAATCTGGGTAAAGGGCCCATCTTATCTGGTGTGAAGGCATGCCACTGAAATGGGACAGAGGACACTGACTGCCCCAGAAGTCTGGACTATCATGAGACTAAGCTTAATATCTGTCTGCATAAATATGATATTCATTGCCAGGCCATGCATGCGCTTGTACAGAGCTTATGGTATCCAGTAATAGGATAAATAATGAGAGAGAAAGACATGGTCCATGTAGGTCACAAATGCCTTATGGTAAAAATATTGGCTTTCATAAATGATTTGGATGCATTTGCTCATCCCATGCAAAAAGAGACAAAAGGCACCAGACTTTCCTACTCCATATTCATTTTGTTGGGAAAATAGAACATTTTGTCACATTAATCTTGACATTACATCTTCCACTCTACCTGGAAGCAAAGACATCATTTTGTATTACATCTGGTCTCCTTTTGAATCAGAATACTTCTCTACCTTTTTCATGTAATGCCTTAATAAGTTTCTATCACAATCTTTTTAATGTAGTCAAATGCATTTGATCTCAAACAAATTTATTGCCCAGTACCTCTGATTAAAAAAATAAAATCTGTATGCCTTTGAAGAATTGTTCTGCTTTGCTGGAGAGTAAATGGAATTTTTTGAAAATTAGACCTCTATCAGCTTCTTGCTATATGTATGTGTGCATGCATGTGCGTGTGTATGCAGGGAGAAGGAAGCTTTATACGTATTACACCAGCAGATCTCACTGTTAGGATACAAAAGATAGATTGGAAAGACCTATTGTTTAATGGGCTACAGTTTGCCCACATTTCTACTACTGTAGTGAAATAATTTTTAGTGTAAAAGGACAAATTCTAGCTAGAAATCCTCCTGATTACCATATGAGCAACGATCAGAAGACTAATTAGCTTTATTAACTTGTCTAATCCAGAAGGATATGAAAGGTGAAAGAGGATGAGCGTGTAAGGGGGGAGACCTCAAATATATTTTTTCCTTTTTCCATTTTCACATTTTCCATGTATATATATTAAAAAGATAAATCCTTGTAAAAGAAAATGAAATACCTGTGGATTTAATTTCAGTGGCTTTCTGTATTTTGTCATATGACCAGCCAGCTGAATTACAAAGATAGAGAGATGATTGACAAAAATTTCTGAAATATCTGCACAGCGTAATAAATGCTTAGATACCTGAGGTAGCTCTAAATAAACTCACTTAAGTCCAGAAGCAACATAGACATGTTTGCATTGCTCTAACATAGACAAATTGACATTCCTTTAGGGATTTCAAATCCAAATCTCACTTAAATATAAAAGGTCAGTCTCTTTCCTAAATCGTTCAAAACTGCTTTTGAAAGCCTTGTCCACTATGAAAACCTCTTAAGTTTACATCTGACAGTAAGGTTCAGCATATTTCAACTATGTTTTAGTTAGTTAGTTGGACCTGGGCAATCATTAGACACAGGGAAAGTACTGTTATCAAAACACCAGGAGCTAGATATACGATTTCTTGAAAATAGAGTATTTTTCATCTCTTTTTTTGATATGGAAAATATTCCCACACCTTCTTTTTCTGGAAATTTGGAACAGCCAGCAGGGAGGTGGTAGCCACACTTGGAATATGCTGTGATTCCATAAAGTCAGTCAGCAAATGGAGAGGGTAAGTATAGACAGCAGCTCAGCAGCTTGTTTTACACTCAGTACTCAATCTTATGGTTTTGTGGGCAGTATGAACAATTCAGGCAATTCCCAGCTCACACTCCTTTGTTTGCTATCCAACACATTAGGTAGCATCAGCCCTTTGATGCAGCACAGTGTAACTGAACACGTATGTGCAATACATCCAGTATGTGACAAATGAAACCAATATAACATATATCTATTGCCAGTGCAGCTGGTAGAAGTTATGTGTCTCAGAAGCCTATTATAGCAAAAAGGCTGTGTCCACCTAAATAGTCTGCCCCCCTGTCCCCGTCCCCACACACACCTCCTCAGACTGCTTTGGCATTGTACTTGAGGTTGAATACAAGAACTATCACAACTGGAATAGTACAGAAGAAAAACAACAGTGAGCAAATAGGGCTTGACTCTCATTTCATATGCCCTATTTTACATCTACAGAAGTTTGGAAGATACAACAGTGCTGAAAAAAAGTGAAAGTACAGTTGGACCTACATAGCACTTGGCTTTTCATTTGAGGGCTGCCAAGCTTATGATAAACATAACAGAAACCTCCACGGAGGATGATTCATCTTATACCTAGACATTCAAATATTATCTCATCTAGTCCAGAAGGATGCAAATAATGAAAGAGGATGGCTTTGTGAGAGGAGATCATTGATTTATTTGAGGTCACACATTGACTTTGAAACTTCTCCACTGGTAATGACTGGAAGACACAAATCGAGCCACACGGCCACATAGCTTTATCAGAGCTTTGTGCTCAGCTGTGGCCTTCTTTAGAATTTCTGTGGAACTTGATTGACATCTGGGTAGATGCTACAGCTCAGTGTAAGCACTACCAAAGTCATAAATTAATGGTGTGAATGAAAAACTGTTTTGTTTTTTTTTTTCTTTTTAATAAAGCTTTGTACTGGATGTTTGTTTGCTTTCTTTTCCTTGTTTGTCTTTCTAGCTTTGGAGTCCTTTGCTTGGCACCGTTTTCTGTGCAAGGGCTGTAAGTCTGTAGGTAGCTAATCTATATTTTTATGGTCTGTGAGTTTGATGCAGCTAAATCTATGGCCTTTTTCAGTGCCTGCAGAAGTCAATGAGTACATTAGCTTCAGTGGGCTCAGAACAGGGTGTAGAGACATTTACTAACCAATTAGTTGCTGTTCTTTCACTAAAACATATAAACACTGTGGGCAAAATTGTGGTCATGTTTAAATCACTGTGAAAACTCACTAGGACCAAGGTTTGACTCATGTAAACCAGAAATGAAATAAAAAAAAAAAAAATAGAGAAGAGAAATAACAGCAATAAACATCTTTGTATATAGCGCTGGTGCGGGCAACCATTTCAAAGCACTAGCCAAGTTGTTATCTTGTTCCTCTACAGGAAGAAAAAAACCACTAAGAATTTGTTTCTGTCAGTGTTTAAGAAGACTCTAAAAACTTTGTTTCTGCCCTTAGCAGAAATAATTTGCACTCCTAAAATTTTTGAAACTTTTCCAAGTCTTAAAAAAAGAAAAAGTAATGTAAAGTAGTTGCTGACTCTGCCTCCTTTTTCAGTTGTACACCCTTGAGGTGTGTTAGTGAGGCTGTGAAGTTGGATATGTTAGGTGTAGAGTTTATGAATATGAAAAGCAGTAAATTTGCATGATTGTGGTGTACCAGTCATTGAAATTCAGTCCTGTTTGAGCAGAAAGGATGTATCAGTGCATAAAACATTTAATTAATGAACACTATCTTTAAAAAAAAAGCTAAACTGAAATATGAAAGAAAGAAGAAAGAAAGAGACAGATTTAACTTCTAAATGCATTTCATTTTTGAGACTTTCAAGATCTTCTCTGAAGATCTAGTGTCAACACCGTTGCAGGTTCAAAACTCATTTCTGCTGCCTATTGCACTGTTTTAAACTTTTACTTCTAAAATCAAAACAAGGGAATGTAACCTCCCGATTGTAGTTTCTCTTTTATAAAATGAAAGGCTTCAAATGGCACAAGGGCAGCAATTATGCCATCCAAACCCATCATGACAGAGTTCTAGGGATAGCAGTGAAGCAGACTGGAAAAAGGCAAAAGATATCAAAAGTAGGCATGAATTTTATTCCATTTATTGCTGTATTTCTTTCACGTTTTTTGGGGATCTTGAGATTAAGAAAACTGACTCACTATTACCTTTTCCCTTGGACAATTATACTCAATTAAGGTAGGAAATGCATTTTGATGCAACAGCTATACAATAATATTCTATAATAGCTGTGCTTCATATTCATTGTCACATTTTTTGGTGTAGCTCTTGAAACAGCTAGAATATTCTTTTGAAGTTGGCTTTATTAGAAATTACTTTTGCTAGGTGACCTTTTATACAGGCCAAGTTAATCATAAATATTTTGAAGCACATTGTTCAGAATCAACAATATTAGTTATCATACTAATTTTAGAGGAAACATCTTTCAGCATTTCTGGTAAGATAAAAATGTGTTACTGACTGTAGGGAGGATATGGAAACTGGCTCTCTTCAGGCAATTAATATTACACCTTTCAATTACCCTTGCACAAAAAAGTATCAGATGTGAAAACAAGCTTACAGGCAGTCAATGGGCCTAGGACAATGGGCAGCCAGGTGAGGCAACACAAAACCCTGTTGTTTACCACATCTATTTCCTGTCCTACATAAAAAGGCAAAGCATTCTTATGGGGCATTCACACAACTTTTTCCTTTGTCTCTACAAAATGTCAGGAAATATCTCATCTCTGAATATAAAAGTTTAATTTGGTAACTCGTTACTCTTAAGACATGATTACAAGAAACAATTTTGGACAGTTGAATTGGAGGAATACTTAGAACTCAAACATAAATTCAGTCCTTGAAGTTTTGCTAAATTGTTTGTCGATGCCCATGTTTTAATTTTTTAAGATTAATCTTAAAATTAATTTTAAGATTAATTAAGAGTATGAATTCTACCTGATAACTGCAATTGTAAAGTTCAACAAGGACTATAAATTCTGAATTGCTTTAAGGAAAATTGCTCTTGTGATGTCTGCAAGTACTGGCTGGAAACAAGACACACTTAAAAAATTATTAAAAAACTTCAAGGCATTCCAGCGCAAGTTAAGGATCAAATAGAGGCAGAGCATTATTTAGCATAAAAAAATCAAAAGCTTTGTTCGTTACATTGATGAGACACAACAAACCGTCAAACATTTGAAAGGCCAAAATGAAACAAAACCTCCTCACATTATATATTATTAAACAAATAATTTATCTGAAAATTTGTCCTACTTCTACTCATGATAGGGCAGAAAAATGATGATGATCACTATGAGAAAATCAATTAAGTGAATCTGTTTAAAAATAATAATCATCTGGTGCTAAGACTAGATGTCTGGTTTGACTAGAGTAGAATGAGAGATGAGACAGAGCTGCAAGACTGCTTGACTCCTGTGTCACTTACCCCACAATTTCAGCATTACCATAACGTCATCTTATTTGAGTTACTTGCTATATAAGATCTTTTACACTGTCAATGGGGAAAAAACTCTAACCTATACATTTGGGGACTGTGTGTAAAATTTGCATAATTTCAAAATGTGGAAGGATTCTTCTAGACTTCTCTGAACTGAAACCATAGATCACAGAGGTGGACAGAATCTCAAGGTATCGTCTTGCCTGTTGCTGCTCTTCGAGGCAGGTTGTACTTGAAAAGGTCATTACTTCATGCTGACAACACCCAGTGCCACCTCAGTGATTTCTGTTTCCATTGTGTTGTGAACTGTTGCAGCACTCTCCAAACTAACCGGCTGCAACAAGGTCTTTTACCATCACATACCAAGATACTCTTTATGCCAGTCCCTCTGCTGCCTTCTCCTAGTCTCTCCTCATCAAGGGTGCTCTCTCTCTCTCTCTCTCTCTCTGATAATTAACCCAGCTTCATTCCTCTACAGTGAACCTCACAACCAACCTCAACATTTCAGCACAGTGATGTGTGCATGATGTTCCTGTCAACCCACTTCTTCAACATGTTGAGATTTCTTTGGATGGCAGTACAACCCTCTGGTATACCAGCTGCTTCTCCCAGTTTTGTTTTATAAGCAAACTTCCTGACAGTATACTCTGTCCCATCATCCAAATCATCATTGACCCTTGGGATCCAACACAAATTACTGGCCTCCAGCTACACTTTGTACCACTGATCATCAGACTCTAGGCCTGGCCATTCAGTCAGTTTTCAGCCCATCTCACTGTCTTCTTACCTAGCTCACACTTCATCAGCTTCTCTACAAGGATCTTCCAGGAGACAGTGTCAAAAGCCTTGCTGAAGTCAAGGCATGCAATATCAACTGCTTTCCCCTTATCCATGAAGCCAGCCATTGTAAAAGGTTATGAGGTTGATGACATATGACTTGCCCTTTGTGAATCCATGCTGACTATTCCTGATCATCTCCGTGTCCGTCAAGAGTCTAGAGATGGTCTCCAGGATTAGCTGTTTCATCACATTCTTAGGGATCAAGGTGAGCCTGACAAGCATAGATTCTGTGGGTCTTCATTCTTGCCCCTTTTGAAGACAGAAGTGATACTTAACACACCTGGCCTGTCTGCTTCTAAGAGAAGTGTCCATGAACACAGTTTGGCTTTGAAACCTCATGGTTTTGGTGGCTTCAGATAACATTTTCTCTGCATTTTGGTCGCAATTCAGATAAACCTCTGTATTTTAGCACCCATGTAAATCCCAAATCAAAGTATCTGAAACACCAAGTATCCAAACCATGGATTCCTGAATAAACAATATTCTTTGTCCTCTTGAACTGGCATCTGCCACCTAACAGTGTTGTGATTTTGTAGTCCAGGGAGTAGTTTCAGTTGAGAAATCTTTTTTTCTTTATTGTTATTTACATAATTTGATGCTCTGAAAGCACCACCATATGCTCTAGTCCAGGAGACTACAGTAAATTACCATAATCTCTACAGTAGTTAAAGCTTAGTGAACCATTAAAAGCAAACCAGCTCAATGAACTGAGCATCAACAACAATATAAAAGTACACTGAAAGCATGCCTAGGGCAACAACATTTGTTTTACTCCCATCTCTAATACTGATTTTAATAAATGACAAAAATAGCCAAAAATTTCTTTGTTGCCCTCCCTGCTTGGACTTCTGAGACTTTCAGGCAGATTTTCAGGATAGTCTCTTGGTTTGATAGTCTCCACTGTAAGATTAGTGTTATGCAAAATTGCTGGTTGCTTTCCATTCCAGTTTGCCAGGTTGTGTATCCAGGATGACTGACTACCTCTGATAATGTTCTTGTCTGCGCATGCTTCTGTGTGTGAATGTGTATAAGGTAATAGCTTACACCCCCCAAAAAAGTCAGTTCCATTCAAGATACTATTATTGCAGCTCTACTGCTCTGACCATGGTGGAAGTCCCTTTTTGATGACTTCAAAAAGCTGCAATTTACAGGTCACTGAGCTTGCAAACTTCAATCCTAGGGCTTCTTTAATCTGTTTAGTCTAAGTCTAGCCAGCATGCAGCAGGCAGGCATGGCATATTTGTTGCTGTGATGAGAGTAATTCTTTTCTTCAAACACATTAACAAGAGACAAGTCATCAGTGTCATCTAGAACTGACTAAACACAAAGCCATTTGTCAGTATGAGAGTTCATGTATGTTTGGTGAGCTTGCTGCCATCACCATTACAGCTGGAAAAAAATAAAGTACCTTTTTTCTTGGGCATCCCACTGAACAAAAAGGGAAAAGAGTCCCATTACCTTGCCTGCCAACTTCATTAAAAAGGAAGTGCTCTGAGTTTTTTGGTTGCGAGTGCTCTACCATCCTTGAGAAAAATGGTTTGGGATTTCACTGATGAAACTGATGAAACATGGGTAGGGTGTTATCAAAGCCTCTGATGTGATGCTGGCCTCTGCTTCCTTCCCTCTCATACTTGCTAACCTACATTTCTGCTAGCCACACTCAGCCCCTCAACAGTGGCCAGCAGTGAGGGTAGCTGGAGGACTGCTGGCATAGTGCCAAAAGGAGCTGCAGCAGGAATAAACTGTCCAGGAGGTGTCTCTGCTACTGTCTGAATTTCACTTCCCAAAGTCTTGTGGCCAAATGGGATATTTATTACAGTATTTGAGACCAACCTGATAGCCTTCTGTGCTGGAACGCCTGGCCGGGTGGATGAGGGGAGAGCAGTGGGTGTTGTCTGCCCTGCCCTCAGCAAGGCTCTTGCCCCTGTCTCCCACAGCCGCCCCAGGTGAGCGCAGGCCGGGTGGGCTGGGCGCGTGGGCAGGGAGGTGGGCTGAGACCTGGCTGATGGCAGAGCCCAGAGGGCTGTGACCAGCGGCGCAGCCCAGCTGGGGGCCCGCAGCCAGCGCTGTGCCCCGGGGCTCAGCACCGGGTCCCGTCCTGCTCAGCCCACCCCCCAGCGCCCTGGGTGAAGGGGCAGAGCGTGCCCGCAGCGAGTTTGCTGGTGGTACAGCGCTGGGAGGGCGGCTGATACCCCGGGGGCTGCGCTGCCTGTGATACTGCTGAAGGTATCTTCAGGCCGAGTGTCAGGGGGACGGGGCCAGGCTCTTTTCAGTGGTGCCCAGTGACAGGACAAGGGGCAACGGGCACAAACTGCAACACCGGAATTTCCATGTGAACGTGAGGAAAAACTTCACCTCGAGGGTGACAGAGCCCTGGGACAGGCTGTCCAGAGAAGCTGTGCAGTCTCCTTCTCTGGAGACATTCAAAACCTGCTTTGGTGCAACCTTGTGCAGTCTGCTATAGGTGAACCTGCTTTAGTAGGGTTTGGACTAGATGATCTCCAGAGTCCCTGAACATTCTCTGGGAAGTAACAGATGAGGCGGGGTGAATGTCATGTGAAAGGAGCAGGAGGGGAGATTTTCTCGACCACTAGTGTTTACCTGTCAATCAGTGCCCCAGGAAAGCCAAGACCGGCCTCTCAGTGTGCTGTTATAGGGACCCTTCACTGAACAGTCCTGCTGGATCAGAAAGCAATTCAACTGACTTGTTCAGGGAAACATTCAACAGCATAAGGGGGACTCCTCAGCAGGTCTTCCCACTTTATTCAAATGTTATCTGCTGCTGGTGAGTGCTAGCATCCACAAAGGATTAACACTAACAATTTTCAGAATAACACTCTTTATTATTATGAAATTGTGACAAATTAAGGTTCGTGATTGCTGCAAAAACAAGCGTGAAGTGATATACAACCAAAATACATACAACCAAACTACAATCAGTAATAACAGCTAGCATAAGTTAGTTACTCAGTGCACATAAGTCAAAGTTCTCACCCAACAGGCATCCCTATGGGGGATACGACAGGTTCAGCCTGTCAACTGATCCCAGAGGTTACAGTGGAGTCCTCCCCAATTTCTCCCCCCATCTGTCCACCTTTCATACTCCATAGTACATTGCATATTCATTCATCATACATAGGATTGGTTACAAGTTTCTCACTTCTAATGCAAATTATTATGCATCCTCAGATAGCACTGCTGGATTTCTTTACTAGCTACACATGCTTCTCAAGTAGGGTTTTGTCCTCTGTTTGGGGGGCTATTTGAGTTGGAGGTCATGATATCCCACTACCACCATTATCTTTATCTTATTTTCAACTACTTTTCTTGTTGATGTCAGTGGATTGCAACACCTTATCATCCAGTTTCCTCCCATAGCTAGAGCTTTCCTTATTTGAAGGGTTCTTTCTGCATGACTTAGATAAAGGTGTTCTTGTCACTATCTGTACTTTGTTTCTCATCCTCCCCAAGGCTGACTACCTTGATCAGAAGTCCCTTCACTCATAATGACTTTAAAGTCAGTCAGATTGATGTAGCTTTGTGAACACTGAATCAGAGTTGGGCAATCCGGGAGTTTAGACAATTCCCCCCTCATCTGGCTTCATTTAAGTCCAGGACCAGTCCATTTCCATCACATTTAGGTGAAGCTTGAGTGACTTTAGTCATACATACTGTTGTTACTAACTTATCTTGTGCCCAGTGAAGTGCAGTAGTACCTTGGAGGCAGGTAACTTTGAGATCGAGGTGTGTGTTAGTATTACAAAAAGATTATTTTATCTGAAGAAAGACATTTCACCACACTGGTTGACGACTCAGCCACAGACATCTCACAGGTTCTTTATGTGACAGCTGCTATGCAGCTTATCAGCTGTGTGGTGCCATCAAGTTCCCATTTATGCAGGGAGCACAACAGAGAATGGCTGTGGTGTCTCCACTCTGCTCCACCCTCTGTCACTCCTTTCAGCATGTGCTGACCTGGTAGCATGTGTTGCTTAGGGAACTGTGGTGATATAGATTCCATGCATGCCAACCATCCTGAAGGCAAAGCTGTATTTTACTCTGAAAAAGCTTTCTGTAATATTATGCTTCTATTAGGTTACAGTATTCTCTAATTCCCCCACTCAGGGTGATTTTCCCACATTGAACAATAAGTTTCTCCTCTCTCCTGGGAAGTCCACTGCCTGCAAGGTGGAAACTAAACCTGTAGAGGTATTTTCTATGTCTCTGCTAGTCAGGCAATGAGTACAGGAGTGTTTCACCACTTTACAAAAAAGAAAAGGCAATTTTAACTGTTCAAGTTTCAGAACAAAGCTTGAATGTGTAGAGCAGGTAGACTCCAATGACTCCAAAATCAGATGGCAAATGCTGTAAGGTTGACTTTGCTATGATTTTAAAAGCTGTCTTGTTTTGAGCTGAGCTCCAGATGTGAAAGGGAGCATAGGATGCTGCTTTTGTGATGTGCTTTCCTCTCTAGGATCCACATATGAGGCAATGGCATTCAATATGGAGATGCACAACTCTTGGCATTATTGATCATGTCTGCACTATCAGACATGATCAATAAGCTAACTGGCAATGGCAAATCACAGAATCATGGAACAGTCAGGGTTGGAAGGGACCTCTGGAGATCATCTAGCCCAACCGCTTGCTAAAGCAGGTTCTCCTAGACCAGGTGCTCAATCACAGCATGCATTAGGTTTTAGGAAACAGCAGTCAGAATAATTTGGAGGCACTTTTGGGATTGATTTGTTTCAGGGGAATTACTAGGGGTTTATGGGCAGCCTGCCCATTAAACTATTATTATCCAACAACCATACGAAGGTAAACTTGACAAACAAGCCATACAAACACTAACTCTTCCCTGAGTATTCCTCATATTTTAAAGATGAAATTTCGTTTATCCATGAGTCTCTTCTTTACATGGTCTCTCTTGGATTGTGACTTGAAGGACATCTGAGAACAATGTGGAAGAGTAAGACAGAGGCCAGCTGCTTGTGACAAATAGCTTAAAGCATCAAGGGTTAGAAGCAAAAATAATAGTGAGGGTACTGTGCTTAAGCTATTAGCAGAAAAAGCTAAATTGGACTTTCACTGAAGTCAAAGCACCCCTCAGAACAGGCAGCAAACAATTTTACCTGATGTATACTTTTAATTCTTCACAAAGCCCAATATAAACACTGTCTGCCTTTGATCAGGTACAACCACTTGCAAAAAAACCTCAGACCTAGTACATTTCCAGAAGGTAGCAGAGACACTTCGAGCTCATCTTTGAAAAGGAGAGTATTGTGCATAATAATATTTTTCAAAATATAAAAAAATTGTATGTGGACATTATTCTACCCACAGTGTCTGTATTGTTCTACACATAGTAGCTCTCAGAAAAAGCACAGGTAGCAAAACTTCATTTCCCCAAAATGCACTTCAATATATTTTAAGTATAAAAACCTAATTTAAAATAATGTCAGCATCTTTCGCCTGTAGAATATGAAGCTCAGCATCTTTAAATTATTTAAGAGGTCCTCAGAGAGTCAGTTATGCTTATAACGTCAGATTTACTCAAAGAAATGGAAAGAGCAAAGCAAAGTGTTGAATAAGGACTTCCTGTGTGATTTTACCAAGTTATTTTTTACTGCCTATAATTGAAGCAGCATTCTCACCTCACGCAGTTTTAGTCAAAAATATATGTTGTATAACTGCAACTTGTTTAACTTGTTTTGTTTCTCCCCACCTCCCCTCCCCATCCCCACCCCCCACCTCCCCCTTTCTTTTTTTATAAATAGAGTAGGTCTGGTCTACTGTCTACTGAACTGCTCTTTCCCCCATGAGCATTCATTCACATATAAATACAAGCTCTATCAAGACTCAGCTGAAGGTATACTTGTAAAGGGGGTTACAAATCCCATGTATGTCTCCTCCTAAAAGGAAAAATACATAATTGTTTGAAACTATAAGGGAAAGAGTTTACCAGTACGATCTCTGACATATTTTGTTCCCTTTTATCATGATAGAAAGATCAGAGCTAATACTCTTAACAGTTTATATTCAAACAAATGGTGAATGTCAGGTTCTGTGCAGTCACATCAGTGTCACAGTTTGCCATTACAAGTATACTTTGAAGATATAGCCAAAATGTCTATCCTAGTATCAGCCATGTTAGTTTGGCTGGAAAGAAGATTTGTTAGTGTTGTCTTTAATGAAGGTTAGCCTTCTTTGCTAGGCATTTTGGAGACCTCTGGATAAACTGTGTCTGTAAGATGTGCTGTATTTTCCCATGCACAATCCCTAATTTAACTGTTAATAAAAAATGTCCCCCTCAAGCACCAGTGCTTTATCAGTAAAATAGATTAAGGATGTGTGAGAGAAGTTTAAAAAAATTCTAAAAGTACCAGATACATGTTTGTATTCAAATGCTGTATACGTTTGCCATACTTTCTGTCTTAGACATCTCCTTCTAATTTAATGAGATCTTACAAGTCCTAAAACCAAGCTGAAAGCTTCTTCTGTGTTCTGTACCCATCTTTAAACTCATTCATTCCAGTGTTGTAATTAGAAAGCTGACATGGATATTAACTGTATGATTTTACTGAGAAAAAGCTGTATAAGCATGCATGGGCCAGTGCTGTTTTCTGTAATTAGTCACAGTAACATGCTGACCAGCAGTACCTCTTGTTCTACCTGCACCTCAGCTACTTCTTATGCCTCTTTAATTTAAAAGAGGAACTACTGTTCCCTCTTCACTTTGACACTTTCAGCACTAATGAGGAAGTCAGAAAGTACACAGAGAACATCTATCAGAGCTAGAACAAGGAGAACAGGTCAGTTCCTACTTTACCTCCAAACACCTTGTACTGGTACACCATGTACTGTCCGTGTCAGAAACTCTTTGTATTTGAACTGGAGCACAAGCTCCCTGGGGAAGAGATGCATCATCTCATTTGCTTTTGAACTGTGCGCACACATTATTGACTCTCTGTACACAATGAAAGGGACTGGTAACATTCATAATACTAATACTTTGGGAAGAGATTTCTCATTAAGCAAAACAAATAGTTCTCCTTTTAAATAAAAAATGAAACACACCCTAGGTGTATTTACACAGTTACACAATAAGTTGACCTGTAGTGGTCATACCCTTTGACATAAGAAGCTTTGGGTAAAGCTGAGTAATAATCTTACCATTTGAGCACAGGCCTCCCTCAACTCAGAGGCTGCCAGGTGACTGGTGTATTGAAAGTCACCAAGAGCCATACTTCAGTGCAGCTGCTTTGGAGGACAACTTTCTCTCCAGGGTCAACTGTTTTCCACCCTTCAGCTCTGCTCAGTAGCTTAGCTCTGGGTCTGAGGACTGTCCTTTCCAGAAGAAGCTGCAAGCTGAATATTTTTAAATGCTCCTGAATACTGTGAATTACAGAGCAGCAACAAAACCATAACATGACAGAAATCTAACTGAGCCACTGTTTCAAGAGTCGTCTTTACAACAGGTAGGTTTTTCCACTATCTCTATTGTTAATTCTAATAAAATATACTAAGCATTTGGTGCCCAGTGAGAGGAAATGCAATCAAATAATTTGATATGAAAGCTGTTTAGAGATCCTGTAACCCACAGCTGCCACAGGGTGGTAGATTAAGGAGGGACTGTAGGCACAATGCATACACCACTGTCATTCATCTCCTGCTTTCGTTCTTTGACTTTAAAAACCAATTTGAGGTTATATTATACGGAAATAAGTGGCTCAAGGCAGATGCTTAGCTTTAATCTTCTGTGCCAGACATCACCTTGTTCATTAAAGCCTGGCAAATGGAATACCACTTTATTTAAGCAGAAGGTGAAAGCTGTGTAGATTTGAAATTGTTCATTACTTCATGGGAACAAAAATGCACCAAGTATACCTGAATTCAGTTTGACCACTGCTTCTTGCTTCACCTTTCAATTTCCTCCTCTTCCCTCAACACAGAATTTTATAGTACTGGAGAATTAGATAGAATTATTTGGATTCTAAGATTAGCTTTGGGCAGTACTGTTTTGCCTCTCCTCCTCCCTATTCCATCTTTAGTTAAGATATATCCTCTAAGATTTATGCCAATCTCATCTGCAACAAAATGGTGAAGCTACACTGAAGCTAGTGTTCATTTACATAGCTGTGGATGCCTTAGCCTTCATTTTATAATCTGACTTCAGCTTCTGCAAGTTCGCATTCCCTCCACCCCCTATCAGTATGCTGGCCATGACAACGCCTCTTGGCATTGTGATAAGGACAACCTCTAAGTGTAGATCACTTGCAACAGTGCTTGGACAGCAAAGGGGCTTATGAGAAAAATTCATGGCTGCTTTCTAAACCCCTCCATATTTCAGAAAAAATATTGATTATTTTGTTAGTAAGTTCAGTGAATAACCTCTGTAGAGAGTACAGGAGAAATTAGAGAGGAAAAAAGTCAGAGATGATCAGCAAAGCAGAAGCATTTTGATTTATTCTATTTCTTTGCTATCCTCATCTTGCTATTGCCATTTTTATAATTTTTCTCTATCAAAATGGTAGAATGTTCCTATTGTCACCTATTACTACATGATACAGAAGTAGCTTTTTCTTACTGTAATATATTGCATTTTGTATATTGTCACGGTTCTGTCAAAAAAATCTTGAACCTAAATTTGAGAATTTATTCAAAGTATGGCATAATAGGAATAACAAGGCATAGTAACTCTTTCAGTTTGGAAATGACTTGAAAAAGATTGCATAGGATATGTGGAATTCCCAAAATGTTTTTGCAGTGGTCTCCATCAGCACTAAGTTTTCTCTTTGCCTACACCTTGGTTTAGTTGAATTAATTTTCTCTGAATATAACAAAATATCCTCAGAGATGCCAGAGCAGATTTTTTTTTTTCATAATGAGGAAAGCTAAAAAATGTTGAATAAGTAACAAGACCTAACAAATAACAACTGTGCATCTCAGATGCCAGTTTATATTTAACCTAGATTTTTAGGCTGGAACAGAGACATGTAATCTCCCAATGCTAGCTCTAAGATTTCTTTTTCCAAGATCTATTTAAATGACCTCATATCATAGCTTAATGTTCATTGAAAATTATTTCCCATATTCATAAAAAATATTTCCCATATTCAAATGAAACAATTTTTAAGAACTGAGCTAAAGTCAAAAGGTTCCACATAATTTCACTGAGCTTCACATTATGCTAATGGTTAATCTGTATCTTGAATGTACACATGACACAATGTACATTAGGAATCACAATCTTTAGCAAGGAGCATCATCCAATGAGTTCACAGATTGTGGAGTGCAAAACATTCCCACAGAAAAAAAGTAGGGAAGGCATTGCATCTCTGTGCATAAACATTTTACTCCCAATTTAAACGAAACAGTCTGCATAGACATACATAAGGACTATGCAAGTATGACTTGATAACTTCAGCATCTTCAATCATTCTCATAAGTTTTGTGCAGCATGCCTGCAAAATAGTTGTGATTTTTAAACAGGTGGGGAGAAATACATGAAAATATATAGCTTGACCCTCCTTATCTGAAAGTCTTTTAAACTGTTCTTCTTTTTCTACAGGAATCTTTCTTTTAAAGACTGTATCAGAGAAGAAATTTTTCCCCAGAACCCCACAAGTTCATAGAAACAATTTTTTAGTTTTGTTTTCCGGCAGACATGCGATCTTGCCCATAATATTGCTACGCTCTGTGTTACTTTTTGGCTTTTTTCATCCTTTCAGATATCTCTTTTAGAACTCCTCTAGTAGTGCTAATTCTACTAATTGCCCACCTCTGTGACCTCAAGAGCAAAAAATAAATATTTTTTTGTTACAAATCTCATATGCATATTGTCTAAAGTATTTGCTTTTCCTTTATGTCCCTTGTGCGGTAAACCTCTTGATGGTGTGCCAGTATATTTCATTAGTCTTCAGTTTCTAGGATAACATAGACTGATTCTTTTAGTCATCTTTGTGGGAATCTCTCAATCATCTTTTGGTCTTTGTTGATGTTTGGATCTTTCTCCAGGTTGTACAATAGGCACTCCAAAGATGCCTACTACAATCTGCAATATTATTCACCAAGTGATTTTTTCTGCTGGGAATATACTGTGCCATGCATCTTTTCTGATCACACTCACCTTTCATACCTTCATTATTTAAGTGAATGATTGTAAAATCTTTTTAATGTGAGTTATACTTTTTCTCTAACTTTTTTACTCCAAAATGATGGGCATACAATTTATAACAGATAGCAGTTCCAGAATTTGTTTTTGGTGAACTCTATTAGTGTCCTTTTTCCAATCTGAACTGAAAGACAACCTATTGAACAGCTGTTGCTTATTCTGCAAAACACTGTTACTCAAGGTATAAATTGTGATCCCTTTTCTGTAACCTAGATAATCATTCCTCTTTTCACGCTCTAGTGTTTACCAGTGTCCAGATACATGGACATTATTGCAGTTTCTTCACTTACAGTTTTGTAAAAAATCAGTAAAGTAATTGAGGCCTGCTGTGACATGTATGTTTTAAGAGGATAGTCTTCTACCACAAATAATCTGATACTGTAAAAATTCTATTTAACATATAAAATGGTTGGAAATGCCATTACAATTTCATTCTCTAAGCTTTTGTGCATTCCTGTCATGACAGAAATGAGCTGACAAGTCTTCATCATAAAGGACTATTTGTCAAACTCAGAGAAAAAAAAATAGTTCAGGACTCAGTTGTATGAAAGGTTGCAAAGAATTAATAACATACAGTACATATAATTTTTATAATTTATATTATGGTGTCCTGTAGATCTTCATCCTTTCTGTGTTGTTATACAAAGATGTAAATGATCTTAAAACAAATGAGGAGTGTCTTCTGATTCATCAATGACCTTTAAGATATCTACTCAGTTTATGTGAAGATTTCCCTTGAGCAAAAGGGCTCTGTAGAAGGAGGTAGTACATACACATTGGAATATCAACAGTTCATAGGTTTGGCTAGATTTTAGTACAATCATCTGTTCACTGAAAGCTCTGAACATGAAAAATGAGGATAAAATTGTATTTAACTGTCCTTTTTAAAAAAAAAAAACAAACCAACAAACTATAAATCTTGGAAATAGCTGTTCTAGGAGTGATAACAGAGAAAAGCTTTAGATGTTAATAAAACCGGTGTTTATGGAATATTGAACTATGCAACATAATGTAAGTTTGAATGGCAAGAGCAGGATATGGTACACTTCTCTCATCCAATACGGGCAAGTTCCTGAAACTGAATTCTATTGCATATGTCACTGAGACAGATAAGCTGATACCTTTAAAGTTAGACACAGTTTTCTGAGAGTACTTTAAAATCTTTTTTCAGGGCCACATGATACAGTTTAATGATCAGACTGCATATAGAAACAGAAAAGAATGAAAGTATTTTTCCCTCTTTGGTACCATATGATCTTCTTTTTATACTATTAAATTTTTGACAGGTGACATTTAATTAAAGCAACTATAATTCTACATTTCTATTTTGCTGATGAAAACATCTGTTTCTTCATGACTGGAATCACATTCTAGAGAAGCACAAAGTGCAGGTTTTTTCCTCATAAAAGTCACTCGGTAACCTCATAATTTTACAGTTGATTTTATCCTGCCATATTTTCATTGTAATCCAAAGGTATTTTACCACTTAAAAATATGCACTTTTTAGAACAGGTAGTTTAAGTTCTATGCTTCAACAAGAACACAATATGCTGAGCCCACAGGAAAATTTGGGAGCTGTCCTTTTTTGTTGTGGGGGTGACTCTTTTTTTCTGTTTATTACTTTGTTAGAGCAAGTCCTGCCATATGCAACACTAAGGAAACTCCATTGATTTAAAGTACTACTTTCTATTGGCTAAAGTATAGCTAGTTTCTGCATGTTCTTGTTTCTAAATTGAAGGCTTTTTGAACAATGTCCTTGTAAAAAATGCCAGTTTTTTTCAGGGAATGGCTATTTAGTGGAGACTACCTTGCTATCATTTTTTATTTTCTATGGTATGCACCGCACCGAGAGTTCAGTTTAGAAGGTCATTGAAATCAGGGGGGTTACAGTCTCAAAATTATGCATGTGCTTCGGTGGTCTGTTGGACTGAGGCCAGAATTCTCATCACTTGCAGCAGAAGCAGACTAAGGGCAGGATTTAGTTCATGCTGGCCTCTTGGTATTTAATGAGCACAGTGCCTTGTACAGCTGCAGCTGGTACACACAGCTCTGCAGCTTGTGTGTTTCTTCCCCCAAACCAGGACAATATTGTTATCCAGCCTGCTTTCATTCTGCAGGAGGATTTCATTTCACGCAACCAGTATAGCAAGTAGCGTTGACAATAAAAGGTACACTCTGTTCAAAACCTATTTTTTCTGTAAGCATGAGATCATGTTGTTATGCATGATGCTTCATATACCTTCTGATTTCAGTCTAGCACAGAAGATAGAATAATGAGACTGTACTTAAAATTCATTAAAACAAATGCTTGAATCCCACATGTTTTTGACAGGAAATAGACAAACATCACGCACAGTAACTGGTCTTTTTCTAGGGTTATCAAGATAAAACAACATGGAATAATTTTTAATTCTATGCTGTAAGGATTTTTATTTTTCCTCATAATTAATTGTAAACCAAGATCAGAGTATCATGTTTATTGGTACCTTTGGCTCCAAGGCTACAGGACCTGAATGCCCTCAAAAGAGCTGTTAGGTACTGAGCATTTTGAAAATGACCTTTTTCATATATGTATCTACTTGATCTACAACACTATCATCAAATTCATAATTTTCCTGTTCAGTGAATTGTGCCTCAGAATCACATGCCTAAAGTGCTACTGAATTTCCCCTGACTTTCAGACAATGGACATTTTTGTTAGCCTAAGGGATCTGCATTCCGTAGTAACATGAGACATAAATTTGGAAATGCAAACAACACTGTTAACATTTCATATAAGTTTAGTAATACAGAAATTTATGCTGACATTAAAAGCTACACTAAATTGCTGCTTGAGTTATTTTGAGAATATCTCTATTACTAATATGACAAAAGATGACTCTGATGGCATCATAAACCAGAAACATGAAAGCATTATTAAAACCTGCTTCATAAAGAATTATCAGTCTGCTCTCAGATAAGCTGTTCAGACATGATGAAATTCAAGCTAAACACACTAGACGACTTCATACACTTTTAACCAGCAGTGCTGTAAATTCAATAGTAATGCATATGTAGGCTAAAAGAAGAAAGGAAAAAAAAATATTTTTCCAATATAATCCAGAATAAATATCATAGGACAGAAAAATATTACATACTTCCTGAAACTGAAGCACATCTGAGAATCTTTCTTTCCCTGGTTATTACCATGGAACATTTGTTTTGCGCATTGCCCATTTCTGCCATTTCTTCTTGGAAACATGACACTTAGCTTAATTTATCCAAGGAAATCAGTCACTTTAGGATCTTATGTATTTTTAAGGCACAGAAGAGCTATACTATGCATTCCCTTTCGTTAATTATTTACCTCTCTTCAGGGTAAAACACTTACTTCATATGTTCTGTTCTTTCCCCTTTAAAATGCATACTGGACCTGGGTAAAATAAGGAGCATCTGAAAATCAGACCTGACTGTGGGTAAGATGGTAGACATTTGTTTGTGGAGGTGTCTTAATGAAAGCTTAGAGAACTGCTTTTGGAGATTGTATCCCTATTCAAAGCCGGTAGATTAAAAAATGTCATGTATACTTGAAGGTCTAAGATCCTCCTCATTGCAAATTCCTTTAAATGTTTTTGGCAACAAAGATTTTAGAAAAATAGAAAACTAAGGATCTAATGTAATTCTTCATGCAGTTCAGATTTAGATCTGCATAATTCTCAGAATTACAATCTAAGGAAAAAGAAAACATTCTGTTTCAGGGAAACATTCTGAACCACATTCATCTGCTCAGAGGATCAAGACCTTACAATGTTCTAGGGTTATGTTAATGGCACATCTTAATTAAATGGCAAATGATGCCCACATGATAAGTATACAGACAAAGTCCTGCAAGAACTTTTTTCAGACATACAGCAACTTACAAACTGATTTCTGATTAGAGAATCAAACAAAAGGTATACCTAATACATTAATAGCTAAAGCAAAGACTCCCAGGAGCTACAATTTTCTCATAGAAACTGCTGGAAGCAAACATACTTCCTACTATTTGCATATTATTTGCATATTGTTTGGTCCTTCTGCTCGTTCCCATCCCCTCTGCCCCCCTCTTGCCTCAGTTGGTTTACAGAAGGTTTGACATGTTATAGTGGAGTTTAGGTAGCGAATGAGGAAACTGAGTCACTAGACTAAGAGGTGAGAGCATGCAAGTAAAAAATAGAGAAAAAACTTGTGCTGGGAAAAGGAATGGAATCAGCTAGAAGAGGGGGGTTCTGGGTTTTATCTATACAGAAAATTTGCAGTGTTCTTAGAATAATTCAGATGCAATGGCAGTGATAGGTAGAGAGTGATTTGCAAGGCTAGCCTATAGTTCTCATGCAGGAAACTATTTCAGCAAGGTTTATATTGATCATATTCATGCCTTTTGAAAACCTCTTGAGTTAAAAATCTTTGGTCCAAAATGTCCCTCACTGCATATAGTTTGTATTTTATTTGTAAGTCTAGTAGCAGAAGCTTTCTGGTTGAAAGGTCAACATGAAAAATGCACAAGCTATAAATAAGAGCAAGCAAAATTAAAAGAGTAAAGAAGCCAGATTTGTTTCCTTAAGTCTTGGATGCTATGGCAAACTTCACTTTCATTCAGATACTATTTTTCGTCCAGCTCAACTCAATGGTGTATTCTAAAGATGGCACTCACTACAAAGCACCTAGTTAACAATGACATGAGTACCTGTGCTTGGTCCATTTCTGAAAAAAATAATGCACAGTCATTAAGTTAGGTAAAAAAGGAGGAAATAGTCTTTTTGCCAGATTTCATACATCTCAGAGATTCTGTGAGCCAAACGGTATCCCAAGTGCACTCACTCTGTAAGAAGTATCTTTTGAAAAAAAACAAGTAAACTTTTTTCTTCATCATCTTATTAAGCAGCTAGAGTTGTTTGTCAGGTATAGATCATACCTCCAGGAAGTGCTAGGACTCATGCTTTCACTCGGATTGTTATTAAAGCCATTTGTAGTGCTAGAAGCAGAAACAATGGGGAAAAAAGACTTCCCCTGTTGATACACAGGTTCCATGGAGAATGGAGGACAAAGAAGTGTATATTCCAGCTTCAGTGGTCAATGTGGTCTCTTACATGTTCTAACAGCTCATCAAAATGTACACAAGATTCTGCAAGTCCACTGGGTACAGCTGACTCTTGCGGAAGGGTCATTAACAGGCTTGCGGGAATTTCTCTGTTACTTCCAGTATAGACAACCAGAGTCTGGACTAGAATTAGTAAAGGCACCAGCTGGAGGCTTCTGCTAATTGGTTTAGACCCCTTTTGGTGTCTTACTGAGGCATCAGGATGCTTAGACCCCACTTTTTCTGTTTAACAGAGAGGAGAGCTGGAAGGCACTCACTGTTTTCCTGCTTTCTTATGAGGCGAATGGCAGAGGCAGAAGGTAGCCTGACCCCTGCCTTTGTTGTGTAACAATATTTGCTTGTATTTAATAACAAACAGGAGCACTTGCTGCACAAGTAGAAGGCCGTTCATCCATATGTTTGTATAAAATCCCAATGGAACACTTGAATCATTATTACTTACATACAAAAAATGATCATTAATGTACTTATATCAGAGGTAAACTTGTCTGGCAACTGAATTTTAAATATAGTTTCAGCTTTCACAGCATCTATGTTTCTAATGGCTGAAACAGCATTCTGAGAAAGGCAAAAGGCATCTGCATTTTAAAGCTTACTAGTTATGCTGAGTTTAGGAGTTGATTAAAGTTTAGCTGGTATACAGAAGATGAAATTCCCAAATCACTGTACTTTCATATACTTAATTAACAGAATCCCAGCCTAAATAAAGTAATTTTTCTTACCCTGTCAATATAAGGGCAAATTTGAGATGAATTGAGATGGAAATGAGGAAGAAACATATGATGATCAGTTAGACTAGTACTTCTAGAATCTCTGATCTGTAAATGAAGTAAAAGCCCTACAACCCCATACACAATACAGATTTTTGTGCAAAATACTTTTAGCAAGAACCTTTTTGCTAAAGAAGCTGGCAGATTATATTTCAAAACTAAAAAAGGAAATTTGTGTACAGCATTTTCATTTTTCTAGTTTCCCTCCCCTTCTCTGTTTTTCTAGTTCAAACTTCAAAAATTTGAAAATTCCCGATTAATGCTGTGCTGGAGTCTATGCCACAGAAGCAATCCTGAAAGGATGTGCAATTACAGCAGCAGGACAGACCTGCTGTTGTGTGCAGGGTGGATCTGGGCAGAGTAGCCCAAAGCAAACTGCTCTTCCATGGTGATGCTTGTGTATAACACTGAGCACAAAGGGACCATGTTATGCCTATGGTCTTCTTGCAATAGTGGACAGACACTGTATAGCTCAAATAAACCTCCATTGCCTGGAAAACATCTTTAGACAGAGGATAAGCAATAGAAGAAAAAACCCACTGTAATTTCTCTACTTTGAATGTGAAGCAATGGTATATGGGCGTCAAGAAACCTCTAGATCTTATTCCATATTTAAAGGATTTAGCCCAGCTTCTGTGCCTGAGCACTGTGCCAAGCCTTCCTGCTGCTTCAATTATCCAGTACTGCACTGGACCTGGAAAATTGCAGGCATTTCCCAGACTCCTCAATATACTCTTGGCAGCATTATGCATTCACAAACGTAATAGTTAAAAACTTAAACTACTCATACCTAGGGGATTTCAATTTAAGCACTGCAACACTTTTTGTGTGTGCATTGAGACCCTCTTCCATCAAAATGCACTACTGTAATGTGAATAAGGGAAAGTAAGGGTGGAAGAAGGAAAGTAAAAGAGCAGAAAATAATCATTCTGAACAATTGGGGCTTTTTAAGATGGACCTACCCATATATAGTCTCAATTCAAAATAAAATCAAACAAACCAAAATACAATAACATCAAAAAATAGTAAAAATACCAGAATGTGCATGGATCATCAATGATAAACAGTAGGGAGCCTTATGGTAGTAACTTTTTTTTTTTTTTTTAGGTATAACAAAAAATATGGAAACCGACAAAAGAGAGATTTGCAAGGAGACAGTGAAGAAAAGTATTCTGGCAGGTACTGCACATATCCACTGGTCTGCACTAGCCAGAGAAACACAGGAAAAATGGTGCTGCTGTCATGTAGTTTAAACCCTACTTAGGGAGATAGCTCACTACTCAGTGGGTGATCCCAGCCGGGGTCTGAAAGCCCTCTGAAAATCTGAGGGTGTGGATTGCAAAATGAGAGCTTTCAGTGAAACTCAACGTGTTTTTCTATCAAAAACCCTTAAAGAAATACATTATTTTGAGATTACAAACTAGTGTTAATTTCTGTTTTCCATTATAGCAAAGAAAATGATCCACCAAATTAACTCTTCAAATACTGAAATGGGAGACAAATAGCAATACATTAAAGCTTGAGAAGCTGGGTGCTTGTATTTTTCTAGGTGTCTAATGACTAGGTTGAGACTGTTGTTTCAAATGCTTTCAGCTATTAATTATGTTTCTAACAATATTCTGGATCAAACACTCTGCAATGAATTTGTGGTTTGATTTCTTTTTTAGTACCATAATTACAAATTGTAAACAACTTCACTTTTCCCTAAAGGTTGTGTAACTTTATAAAAACAGGGGAGGGGTAGAGGGGGTGCGGAACAGGGAAAAAAAAAAAAAAAAAAGAATCTATTGAAGTAGAAATTAAAAAGGGATGTTTGATATGATAAATAATGACTAGATAATGGGTTTCACTGGGATATGGAAATATATCTCACAAAGAGAGCAAAAACCTGTGTGAAGGGGCTTGGGGAGGGACAGCCCCATCCTGTTTTTCTATCCCTCATCCTTGGTATAACTGTCACCAGGCCAGCCTTAAGAACAATCCACAGCTGACTCAGCTCACCCAGGAGTCTCCTTAGGAATGGTTGTGATTAGAGGAACCACTGATAGGTGGTTTTATTTGTCTTGCAGACAATGGAGAGGAAAAAAGCAGGAAGTATTCCATGTATTCGATGCTTGTGAAGAAAGAACACAAGTATAATTAAGAGGCACTGATAACATTTACTCAGATGCCTCCCCATAATATCTAATTTTATTCATCTTCTATTGAGTGTTTGCACTTTATTAGTTTATTGTCCAACAGGCTTTTGAACATCTGACAGTCTATTGGGTTAGACAGTCTCTAGACATTTGCCTTCGCATGTCAAAGCTGTGGATTGTCAACCTCAGGAGACCAGAGTACATCACATGTGTTAGGTGATCCAGTTGCACCTATTATGAGAACAGGTTTTGGACAAAAGTTTATATTCTACTAAAAAGCATATATTTTCAATAGTGGAATAAATTTAGGTGAAATATCGAAAAAATCTTTATAATTTTATTTAATGATCACTGTCCTCTTTAGCTTGTAAGCCTGCCTCATTAGATCTGCCTCAGATCTAATGAGAAATCTCCTGAGCTCACAAAATTATGCAGAAGTCCTGAAGTCCATCCTTCCCATCTCTATCACTGAAGATGGCTCTTTTAACAGTTCAAGCAGATGCTTGAGTGATCTGCTGCTTTTCTAGTCTGGGATGCACTGGTTTATTTTTTATAATAGTTTTGTTCCACATTCCTTGTGATTAAAAAAAAGTGCCTCCCATAGCAATTTGGAAGATTAGATAATTTCTGGATTCCACCGATTTAGCATTGCTAAATTTAACAGTTTTATTTCTTAATGAGTACAGATCAGTTGCAAATTTGTTTTGTCTACTTAAAACCATTTAATGACATTATAGTAAACCTGATATGAGAACCAGTAAATGCACACAACCCTCAACAGAGTCATAATTTTAATTACCGTGAGAGATTTGGATATCCTGGATTTTTTATAAATTCAACAGAATAATGATTCAGGCAAGAACTGCACAGCCATGTGTTCTCTCAGACTTCATTAGATTTTGGGTAATCCTCTGGGACACAGTTGTATTTAGTTTCATGGAAGTTGTAGCAGGAACGTTTGTGCTAATGTACTCTCTTCCTATGATAGGAGCTGTATACCAAAAATAACATCAAGGAAAAAATATCAATACCAGCACAACTATTTTAAGAAGAAATAACAATAGATGAAAAAGATGTTTAAGACAGACTTTTCTTCCTTGGCTTAACATGATATGTGTATCACATGTGCTCTTTAATGTGTAATTTCAGGTGCATCAGAACCTTTATTAGTAATGATGCCAAAATGGCACAGTGTAACTGCTCAGAGACGACTTTTGTCTTTAAGCAGCAAAGGTATTTATTGTGCAATGTTGGGGAGCTAGCCGATTCACACCGGACAAACTAGCTCCGAAGTTTTCAGTGAAAAGTTAGGTATTTTATACAATTTTCGTGAGAGGTTACAACATCTTTACATACATATTCATTTGATTTTGACATCCAATCATTCCATTCGTAATAGGTGGAATAAACCTTTCAATTTTCTTTGTTAGCAATTTCCTGACTTGATGGTCTCCTTATCTCTTTCAGATGCCCACCTTATCTTTCCTAATTATTCAGAGTGCATTCCTTTCTCAACACAAACAGAGCATCACCCAGAGCATTGTACCAAACTCATTCTGACTAATCTTTTTTTTTTTTTTTTTAAGACCTTGTTCTGTTTCAGTAAACATTATTTTGACTTGGGTGCTGGGAAGGAAGACAGTTGCTTTCCATCAGGTGCGATTTACTTCTAAGCAAAACATTCAGGTTTTATTTTTTTCCAGCTAAAGTTTTCATTTTTGTTAGTGGACTTTTAGGCTTTCAGAGGAAAGGAGCCAAATTAATGTCCCATTTTCTGTTCCTTCACTGATCTGTGTATGAAGTAATTAAACCACAGTGCTTCTGTTTTAGCTTTAAATAGAAATGTGTTCTCTTTTGAAATGAAACATTCTAGTCCATTTTGTGTACAACCTCTTAAAATGCTAACACCTGCAAACCTATTAGTGATGGTGGTAATGGCTTCAACAGAAGTGACAGTATGACCACAGGGCTACCCATATCACATTTGAAAGAATTGTTTAGTGCTTTGCCTGTCTAGGTTTTTGTGGTTGTGGGTTGGTTTTTTTTGTTTGTTGTTTTTTTAATGCATGCTTTTCTCTGTTTATATCCTTGAGGTTCTCAGATCATACCTACAAATCTATTTCAGTAGAAAGAGTCTATACAAAGCAAAACAGCTGAATGTTTTGTGATTCTTTAATCTTTCCTGTCTCTACCAATAAGTAGCTGGTTTCCCTCTTCCTAGCTAGTTCATTTCATAATCATTCATGTGAAACGTTATCTCATAATAGCACAAAGGGAATTTTAAGGGAACCAGGAGGAACACATGGTCCATTAAGATCTCCCATAACTAACCTTGGGACTTTTAAATGCAGTTCCTCCCACCCTGAGCCTCTCCAGCCTGAAATTAATTCATATATCAACATTTATCATCTTGGAAATCTAGCTTGCAACTGTACTCTCCAATTCTCTCCTCCAGAAATGTGTCAGAATAATTCACACTTGCTTCTATCACTGCCTTTGACAATTTGTTCCATTATTCAGTAATCCTCTGCATAAAGAAATTCTGTCTGAATTGCTTATGGATTAATCCTTTCTTTAACATCAATCTATTATCTTTGTTTTTGTGTGAAATATTATCTTAAACAATGCCTTAGTGACAAACTGGTTCTTTTCCTTCAGGATCTTACATGGGCCTAATTTAGGATTTATTCTCCTGAGATCTATGCTCTCTGTGTATCTGATTTGAGTTATTTTAAACTTCTTACACCAGCTAATAAAACTCCCTTTTATTTTTCATCTCTTATACAAAAATCCCTACAATACCAGAATAGGAGATAGATTCTTGTTTACATCAGTTCAGCAAGGCAAAACATATTAAAAAGCCCTAATGCTTTACGCACCAGCTCAGCATATGTGGTCTCCTGGCTTGGCTGCTCTTACCTCAGTCGTGACAAAAGGAGACTTTTGGAGGACACCCTTCATCTGCAACACTTGTTCTCCACTATGCAGCTTTAGTAGTCTGGAAGAGATACAGGTACTTGATTTCATCTGTTTTAATACTAACAGGACAGTATAAAGAATTTATGTCAGCCTTTTTGTCTTTCTGCAGTAGCAGAAGTAGTAGTTTAGTGCCCTACCCTTATCTAAGCAGTCTTTTATTTTATTGTACAGCTACATATTTTTGTGCTGTATCCAGATGTCAAAACATTGAGTACTGTGGAGGGAAAAAAATTAGTAAGTTAAGCATGCAACACAGATATGGGTTAATAGGTTAGCTTGATGGGCTGCTTAGTTGCATAAATCTATCTCTATATATTTCTCCTGCTCCCACTAAGACTTCATTTGCTCAAATAGCTTCTGCATTATATTTGTTTTGATTCATCATTACTTCATAAGCTGCTTTGAAATAAATTTTCAGACCTGAAAGATCTAATAAAGCCAGAGTTTTTGTGATTCTTTAAACCCAGACATTGAACATTGACACTACACTCTTGTCAGCTTTACAACTTTTGACTTTCTTTCTTAGGTAAGGAACATTGTCAGGAATCTCGGCCAAGGCTATCTTCTCTCTTGTTATAGTACTTAAAGTTCGTACTGCATTTTAAAGATATGAAACTCTGATATGTTACTTTTTCTACAGTTACCATTTCCTTGAGTGTTGTAATGTGGAGAACCTTTATGTTGGGTGTTGTGTTATCTTGGGCTTGTTCTGATTTGATAATGAATTTTATGTTGTTGGCTGTGATGATGTCACTATCATCACCCTTTATAGAATACCTGAGGTAAAGCTCTCAAATGTTATCTTTTTTTCTTCTACATGGAAAAGAGGTCAGTACTCCACATATACATTCCTTGTCATGACTTTCAATCTGGCATAAAATCTGGTATTTGACATGTAGTTTTGTCTTAATTTTAGGTTACAAAAATCTTTAATTTTTTTTTTCAGGTAAAAAATCTGTAAGATTTCAAAGATGAAGAGACATCATGGTTTGATTTGGTATTTCCAATTCAAAATGGATTGTTTAATGGTTTGTTCTATTTCGTTGACATATCCCTAAACTTTTTATTTTTCCATAATGCTGCACTTCTGCTTGAGAGCTGTTTTTGTGAAGTTTCTGGGGTTGATAGAGGACGGACTGACCCACAGCAAAATACATTCCCCCACTCCCAGCAGCCCCCCCCAAAAACCAAAACCAAATGTTTCATGTTTCTCTCCCCAAATCTTGATTTTTCAACAAGTGCATTTTCTACTGAATTAATCATCAATGCAGAAATGTCTCACCAGCTTTTTTAATAGCCAGATTTTTATTAATATCTTGCACTATAGATGTATATGTTATTACTTCCGTATAAGTTTTCCCCTCTGTGATTCACTCACTAACACTACCACCTAGATTAAAAAAAGGTTTCTGTATGTGGAGATTAGAGATGTGTAAAAGTAGTTTTATGTCTGTGAAAATGTGAATCTAAAAAAGCCACCACATTTTTCATGCTAAAAAATTTCCATCTTAAATTCAGGAGATGTTATTATTAATACAGTTTCAGACAAAAAAAAAAATTAATATGGAGGCATAGTAAATGGAAAGAAAACAGTTTTATTTTGGTTTTATTTCATTCCATTATAATTATCCTTTTTGGTCACTTGAGAACTTGTACATTCAGATGTTTACTAGTTGTATATTGAACATTTATGATGCAGTAGTTGAATACAAATACATTGTTAAGATATAAAATCATAATTTTTCATTTAAGAAAAGCTTTCATTATTTTTTAAATTATTGATATTTTTTCCAATGCTTACTTAAATGAAAAAATATTCCAAGGTGTTTTTTCTCTAATAAGAAAATATTAGTTTTATTGAATTGACATTTCACAACAAAAGGAACAGTTTTCTTCAGGGGCTCCGTGTTTTGTGGGAACAGACAGATGTGCTGTTTGAAATGGCTCAGTAGTTTCATACCTATTGGATGTGGAGGGGAAAAAAAAAAGTATAAATTGGACTGCAGCCCTTGCATTCCTTTTATAACATTATCTGTAAATCTGAGTGTGCTCTCTTTTTTTCCTGTGAGTATGGGAAAGTCCTCACAGACCACCTCACTCAAATCTTGCTGCTGTTAGCTGCCAAATTGCAAGTGTTAACAGCTTGACTATACTAAATGGTGATAGGGTTCCCTGCTGACCTATCTTTTTCAGTTAATTGCATTTTAAATATTTGCAAAATTTCCAGCATTTAAAAAAATTTATTGTGTCCTATTCATGTCTACATAAACAGGTAGATGGATGAGAGATGGGCATACACTTATATAAACCCTCATTTGATGTTTATGTTTTCACCATCCTAATCTAATATTTTATATCTGTGCTAAGCTGATTTTTTTCCCTTAATCCCTTTGTGAAGCTCCTTATTCAGCAATATACTGCAGGTCTTTTTACTTCAGCTGTGCCTATCACTAAATATCACTTGGTTTTGCACACATATTTTTCTTCTAACCCTCTCTTTTCCTTAATGGTTGCTCTCCCTAATGCTTTTTTCTTTCTGATTTCATACTGTCCGCTTCACAATCTGTTTTGCAGTCATTCTACAGCATTGTCAAAAGATCATAGACTGGCATTCTTAAAAACAAAACTAAAAAAAAAAGGCCCATTTTACAGGTATTTAAATTTTACTAAAAATAAGCTTACACAAACCTTAAGTTAATTTTCTGTCTGGAAAGATTCTACTTTCAGGGTTGCTTCTTCCCACTTTCCATTTGTCCATTATGATCAGGGACATGGTAAAGCCTCTCAGCTAAGCACAGAGACAAGCACTTGTTTACACATACCAATAGGCACACAGTGAATTGAAGGAGATTTCAATGAGAGCACAAGCATACTGAAGCAGCGATGAACTTTAATTTTGAATCAGGCTTTTCTGAAGCTTCTGCCTGCAGGCAACATTTCCAAGTTTACTGCGATGTACTGTTTGTGTGCTCACTTTAAACCGAGAACATCCTGAGTTTCACTGGTACTAGAAGCATATGCCTGCTTATGCGTTCTCTTCTCTGCTAGACATCATGCCATTGACAGTGTTCAATCTGGGATCAAGCTCTAAACCGGAAGTGGAATAAATACTTGATTGGAGAAGGGAGGGCGGGGGGGAGTGCGGTAAGGAGGAAAACTCAGAATAAATCAATCAGGAATGTCTAACCAATAGGAAAGGGAATAAAAACATAGGCAGAAATTATAACTGGATTATATTTGGTCTGCTAAGGGTCAAAGCATTCCCTAGGGACTAGTTAGATTGGAGTCTGGATTTCTTTGCTTTCTGGGCCAAGGTCACAACTTTTATTCTCACCATGTCTAGGAAACAAAGTTGTCCTATCCAATAGAACAAGACTCTTCTTGCTCTGCACAAAGAAACCCATAATTTCTATTTAGTGCCAGGTAGCATGATTTACCATGCCTTCACTCTAAGTGAGCCAGACAAAACTCTAGATCTGTGCCAACTCAGTTTTCCTTCCTGTCATTAGGTCCCTGATTTATTTATTATAAGGGTGGGAAAACGGCTGGGAAGCAGGAGCTTAAATGTGAGAAGGATATACAAGGCCCTGGCCATTATGTGCTTGCCCAAACACTTTATAAAGCTACTTCACAGGTCTTAGGTTACCTGCAGTCTTATTTGACTGAAGCATTTCAGGGAAGATAAGGAAACAGAGTCTTCTCCATCATTGCAATTATGATCAGCAGCAGAATTACACCCACGAAAAAGCACCAATATTTTTTGGTTTATTTCATTGATGACGTCAGAACCTTTTGGTGGTCAATGCACTTCTATGACATATTTCGAATGCAGCTTTAGCATAACTACTTTCCCCAGACACAGTACAATTCCATTTCTGTAATTATTCTCCCCAGGCACTCTTTCAGGAGGTACATCCTTATACCATGCTCAGCAGAGATGGCTGGTGAGCTAAGACGGAGGAAAAGGTACTCCTAGATGTTTAACTTGACACCCCTTTTCTGTTCTATTTTTTTTCAGCTATTTTAGAATCTCTTCAGAAGTGGTCTTGGATTTTGTTTGTTTCTGTGCATCATATGGGGCAAAGACATCAAAGTTGGAGAGCATTTTGAAAACTGCCACTCTGCTTAGTTACCACATCAGGTAGATTCACAGAATCAGAGAACTGTAGAACATTTTGGGTTGGAATAAACCTTTAAAGATCATGTAGTTCCAACCCTGCTGTTGCAGGCAGGAACATTGATGGTATTCCACATGCCCACCCACTGCCATGGTCCTGCCTTTGTGCTGAGCAGAATGAATTTGCAGCCCAAAGGCCTGATCCTGCAGAGTGCAGAGAGCATCTTCAGTTGTCAGAAGTCAGACTTGCAACGTTTTTTAATAATGAACTGCAGCAAGGAAGCTGGTGAATTGTCCAGAGAAGGTCTGACAAGAAGCAGCTGAAGGAATTGGGGTTGTTTAGTCTGGAGAAAAGGAGGCTCAGGGAGACCTTACTGCTCTGGACAGCTGTGTGAAAGAAGATTGCAGTGAGGTGGGTGTTAGTCTCTGCTCATGAGTAACAAGTGATAGGACAACAGGAAACAGCCTCAAGTTGTACCAGGGGAGGTTTAGATAGGATGTTAGGAAAAATTTCTTCACTGAAGGGGTGGTCAAGTGTTGGAACAGGCTGCCTGGAGAAGTGATTGGGTGACCATCTCTGCAGGTATTTAAAAGGGGTGTACATGTGGTGCTTAAGGACATGGTTTAGTGATGAACTTGGCAGTGTTAGGTTAACAGCTGGGCCTGATGATCTTAAAGGTCTTTTCAAGTCTAAATGATTCTATGATTTTATTCTAAATGCTAAGCACTACCAGTTTGGGTTTCCACAATGCTATGAGAAAATATTAGTTTTCTTCCCAATGCTTGGAAATTTATTTGTGTTTTTTATAACCAAACAAATCTTAGTCAAAGGCAAAGTAATGAAAATCAGAAACACATACACAAAAATTAAGTATAAAATGTATGTTATCCTATGCACAGCCTTCTACTGCATGCAGGAGATACATTAACATTAGTATTCAAATCTACAGAACAGAATGCTATTATTAAAGCAACTGAAGAGTTTTTAATATTATAAATATGTATGACTTTGTAGAACAGTAAGGAAATATATTCTGCTCAAAGTTCTCCTAATGCTGAATATTTTACTAAAACCTACAGCATTTTTCTACAAGTGCTATAAATTATCCACTTTAAAATTAGATAAAAACTATTTGAGAAATAATTATGGGTATATGTTCATTAGACTGGAGTTAGAGGACTGAGAGATAAGGGCATTAGGTCAAGTCTTTCAATCTGCCTCCAGATACTCATTTCCACTATTATGCCTATAAGCACATTATGGCAAGAAAATCTCAGTGTTTAGAAAATTCTAATTCATTCCCACTCTCTTGCTGTGAGACAGTCATTCTTAGTGCATACAAACCCACAAGCCCAGAATTCAAGCATACTTAGCTGAGATGTTCCTCTTTTGCCCCTTCCCACCCCCCATTCTCTTTCTGCCTCCTCTCCACCCTGCCTGCCAAAGCCAATCAGCATGCAAGACTTTATCATGTAGTTAGTAAATGTTGATTCAGACCACAGTATTTACTTAATAATGGCATTGCTTTATCCTTGTTTTTAAGTTAATCACAAACAATCCTTCTCCAATCCTTGCCAGGAAGCCTCCCTTAAGTCCATTGCAAATCATAGATATATTGTGTAAATAATTAATCTGCCTCAGTCTTATTCCAGCAACACCTGCACCAACACTGATTACCAGATGTGTAATTGTATTTTGCTTTTATTTAAATAGATTTGCCTCTGCTTTCTGTAGTGGAGCATGCCTCACCTCCCTTGTGATTGAGGGCAGAATTTCTTGACCTCTCTTTGGTTCCCTAATGTGAGTGTGCACAGAGATAAACCAAGGTGATATCAGACCATGAAGATGTACCTTGTCCAGCTTCCTCTGAAGCTAGAGGTCAATGTATGGAACAACAAGAGGCAAAATAAATCTCTCGCAAGCTCAAGTAATAATAACAACAACAACAAAAGATAAAAAGTGTGATTCAACTATCACGTAGTCTGACTTCATTCACAAATTCTCCATGATAGCGTACTGGTTTGCTCTTTGATTCATGTTTTCTATGGACAAAGTTTTAAGGAGTAATTTTTCTACCATTTTACCTCATCATTCAAATAGCTCAGTCATACTGCTCAGAAAATAGATACATGACATACATCAATACATGCGTGTGTGTGTATATATATATATACACACACATGCATGATGTATATGTAAACAAACATGCAGGCCATGTATAATATTGGAGTGTGCATACTGAACAGCTTTTGTTCAAGCTTCAATTCTCTGGTTCATCAACTGTACTTTAGACACATACAGAGAGAAGTTCACCTTCAAGCAAAGGGCCAGCACAGTGTCTAGCGACGGTTTTGAGTCATTTCAGCCCTGTTTAACCTTTGCTCTTTAACCCAGACAGAAATTCATGCATTGTCCCTAAATGTGTCAGGTATAACAATTTATACAATTTGTTTTATGTGGTAGACATACAGTACTGTACAGTACCGTATAGCGATGTGCAGTCTAACATCTCAGGTGCAACAAGCTAGAGAAAGAAGAATCACTCTGTTCACTAGAAGGAACTTTCTCAAACTGTCTGTGTTATAACATAGTATGTTGGAAGAAGGGTTCGCTGGAGTCAAGAAGACGCTCAATATGAGTTATGCATCTTGCTCAACTTTATTAGTTTCTAACACTACTTATATAGAACCGATACACATGCATATTCGTAAAGCAGAAATATAATTGGTTAGTAGTCTCTAAACACGCGCGGTTCTCACACCCCTAATTATCATGACTAAAATAAGCATTCTATCCATGTAGCTACTTGTGTTGCTGTGCTTCAGCCTTGTAGTTTGTTACTCCCTATATTCCCATACCGGTCCCTACCTTTCTTGGCCCTGCACCTGCTTTCCCAGCAGCTGTAGCTTGTTACAGCCACGGCCTGTTGGCACGACATAATTACTTGGTCTCAGGATTCACGAATAGCTCAAGGCTACCTTTCTTGTTAACTTCAGCACAGCAACTTCAGTGCAATTCTGATTACAGGCCTATTCTAATACCAGGCCTGGACCGTGCAGGTCTTCAGAGATTCTAAGGCCATGCTTCTGCAGCCATTCTTCTACAATTCCCCCTTTTTTCTTTTGCACAAGCCAGGCCTGATTGGTTATGTTAAAACCTACTCTCTTTAAACAAGAAAAAACACAGCTAAAACCTAAAAGCATTACAATAATGATTATAACAAAGCGTATTCCTTCCCTCAATAACGTCTTTAACCAACCTGTTATGCCCAATCCTCTCAACCATTCATCAAAGGGATTATCATCAGCAAGAATATGCTTCATGTTTCCCTGCAGTTGTGACAACTTCTTGTGGATAGATATGGAATGATCGGAAAGGTTCACACAACACATCCCTTCAAACTCCTCACAACCGTGTCCATGTGCTAATAATAAAAAATCTACTGCAGCTCTATTTTGTAATGTAGCATGCCTAACACTATCTATGTCAAGCAATAACGAACTTAAAATCTGCGATGTAAGATTAAATTGCTTCTCTCCCCAGCACGCTAACCTTCGTATATTCTTAGTGTTTAATGCAGTCATTGCTCCTGGCATAAATATGGAGGCTAAGACATTTGTTGTTACAGACTGCAGATCGACTTGGTCATTACATGTTTCATCAAAGGTGCATAGTGCCCTCCGTGATCTATGAAATTGTGGAGTCATTTTCAATAAGTCTTTCACATGTGGAGCAAACAAAGTTAAACGCCCTAAATAACATGGTCCACCAACAGGATTCAAAGGAATCCCTGGCCATGCTCTATCTCCACTATCAAAAAGACTCCTGGTGGCAACTGATAGCCCCCTGATACATTTACATGTAGGCCTCCAGTTTTCAATTCACCCCAAATAGGTGAACCGGTTAGGTTTTGAAACCTTGTATAAAACTTCCATTCACCTTGACATGCTAGCCACAATCGCCACGGTTCACCAAACCAAATTACTCCAGTGCTATTTACAGGTTGAAGTGGTGGTACCGTGTCGTCGCATTCTGGCATTCCCGTTGCAGTTACGTTAATGTATTTAACGGGCACAATGCTACACAATAGGTCTAACTCCTGCAATGGCAAATGATATGGTCGATTTAAATTCTCAATAACCATTTTCTGCCATGCTGCATTATGCATAGAAGGCCAAACAAATTGCCCATTTGGACTCATACATGTACCATTCTGATTGGAAGTCAGATCCACTGTTTTAACATTTCAAAAAACCATCAAAATTTGTTTCATTCTCTTGCAGGGGAATACCAATTAAACAAGTTCTAAAGGGGTTGTCTGCTTGTTGCAGACTTAAACAAAAGTCTGTTACCCCTGTGATATTTGCCCATGTCACCCATATGTTTGTTCTAGGCAAGATGTCAAAAATACTTTGGCCAATGGGTAAAAAATTCATCAAGACCATAAACCAAGTCCACCGCTTAAACATGTTTAGTCCTACAATTTCCACAGGGGGTTTTTTTTGTGGTTTTTTTTTTTTCATTCCACCCCACAAATCTGTGCTTTCACAGATTCTGATGATGTATACTGTCTCCAATCAGCATGGTATTACACTAGTCGTATGCTTTCTCTTGCTTCATGCCCGGTTACTAATCAAACACATACACTCTTTACACCATTTACATTTAAGCTTTGGCTTACAGAACCATTTTACCCCACATAGCATACATCGGCACAATACCCACGGGTTACATCCCTTACAACATAGACAGTTTATTCCGTCTGCTCGCTCTGAGTCTTCTCTTCTGTCTTCTGATCTTGACATACAGGTCGCACAAACTTGCTAGGGACCCATATAGGTCCTTTATCTGTGGAGATACAAAAATAACCTCTATCGATAAATAACACCAGATTAGGTCCTTCCCATACACCTGAAGCCATATTTTTATACAGAACATTCCCTCGTGCTGTTTGGTGATGTATAACAACAGGTGGTCCCTCTCTATCCTCCGTAAGGGAGATATAGTTTAAGGTAAACAACACCTTAGTCAACCGTTCAGTTACATCTATGTCCTGCGATACTTTCTGTCTCTGAAGATAATCCTTCAGGGTACGGTTTGCCCTTTCAACAACTGCTTTCAGTTCTAAGGTTTGAAGGTTGTCCCGTGGTTCACCAGTGATCACTTGTTTCTGCCACTGATTATCGGATTGCCAAACACACGCAGCCTTCTTCATCTTTCATCCTGCATCTGTAAACACCGTTGGCCCTTCAGCTGGTCTTTTTGAGCGTAACGGTCTCGCAACCCACTGATAATGTTCTAACATCTTCCAGAGAGGTCCTTTTGGCCGGTTGTTGTGTACAACACCTGTATAACCCATCAAGGCTTCCTGTATGGCTGTTGAATGTCTCAGAAGCCATTCATAATCATCAACATGGACTGGAATGCTGATATCTGCCGGTTCAGTCCCATCAATTTCAACAATCCTGTCTCTTCCTTTTCTCACCAAGGTGGCTACTGCTTCAGGGCGACTTAAAATACGATGTCTGGGTTGCAATGGCAAAAACAACCACTCTAAAATGATCGCCGTATTTTCCCCCTTTTTCTTTTGCCATTGCAAAATAAGGGCAAAAGGTGAAGTGGCAACATTAAAAACCAAAAAAGATAATGGATGATTCGCCATTCGGCAACCACACCAGCCAGTCTGAATCTTGTGGGACACAACTTCTAGGGCAGCCCGCTGTTCTGGTGAACAAGTTCAAGGACTGTTGGCTTCAGTGCCATGCAACGAGGATCGGAACGGTTGCAAATCATCATTAGTGAGTCTCTTTGTGTGTCATCAGGGTGTAACGGAATCGTGAAAAAGACAGAACAGTCTTTCAAGTCTATCACAACAATTTGCCAAATCTGAGGGAGCATCATAAAAGGTGGAAGAGCAGGTTGCAACACTCCCATCGCTAAAATCTGATCATTAACCTTCCATAAATCATGTCCCAGTTATGTGCATCAAGATTATTAATAAGTACTGGACAAGCTAAGGAGCTGGTCACCTGCCATTCTCCCTCCAAAACAGCATCATGAATAACACCAGACCAACGCTGTAGAATTGGATCTTTTCTCGAGTTTAGCATTGGGGTAGTTGGGCTAACTGGAGGAATTACAGGTATTGAAGTAGTAGGCAGGTTCATTTTAACTCGCTTTACTGGGTTTCTTAATTTATCTATTACCTCCTGTAAGGATTTCTCTGTATTGTTATCACAAGGTTTCTCCACACCTTCCTCCTCAGACCCATGCGATGATGTTTCAGGAGGAGGAGGAACTTTCGGTTTGTCCGCTGTCTTATGTAAAAGCTCCGGCACTGTTGAACACGCAGGGGCGGACATACCCTTCATAGGACGAGTATGCCCAACTCCGAAAAGTGTAGCCAAGAAAGAAGGCTTAGGTGAATCACCCTTCTGCTCCACTGGCTTTTCTACACATCTCTCCCCAACGCTTCTATGGCTGCCGCTGCTACTTTTTTTCTTTTCTCTTTTTTTTTTTTTCTTTCGTAATTTCCAGAGTGTTAACTATTGACCGCCACCCCAGAGGCAATTTCCCACTTCTCTCCATTCCGCAGTACTAAACAATAACACGGGCTCAGGGATCTTACTCTTTTTTTTTTGTTTTTTTTTTTTTCTTTTTGTTTGTTTTTGGTTTTGTTTTTGTTTTTTTACTTTTTTCGTGCCCAGTGAACTAAGGTCTCCACTTCTGTCTCTTTAACGCCCTCCCCTCTCCCAAGGACGATGCCAGTTAACAGTTTAATTGCCGAGTCTAATTCCGTTGCGGTCTTCTCAGAGCTCTCCCCTTTCACAGAAAGGATATCAGCGCGGAGAAGCCCTGCCGCGATTACTCGTCACAGCCTTCCGTAGTGCCCCCCCCCCCCCCCCCCACCCGAGAGGAATTTAGTGCAGAGTCCTGCTGCGATTTACTCTATGCAGTCTTACTACCGGCGGGGGTGCGATCTACAGCTCCACACCGAACTCTGGACACCGCTTTGCGCCAGCAGCTGGGGGGATCCGTGGGGGTGGGTGAGCAGGGGGAGCCGCGGGCACGGCACGGCACGCTGGCGGGGCGCGGGGAACGGTGCTGGTGTAAGAAGCAATCTGGCTAGTGAAGTACAGTCACTGGGTGTCATGATTTCAGAGTCAAATAATTCAGCAGGTGCTTGACTGGTTCTGATTGTAAATCATATTGTGTAACAGTTTGTCGTAGATGCTGCATAAACTTCCAATCGAAAGGTTTCCACGCTGCGGCTGCTGAACCATCTGGTAAGGTGGCGGTCCACACCAGGCATGCAACAGCAGAAGCAGCCTGCCAGTCTCCCTCCAACATAGCGTCTCGTATAACCCCAGACTAATGACTTTGGGGAGCAGCAGGGTGGAGGATAACGCCTTCCTGGCTCAGACCCGAAGGTCACGACAGGCAGCAGGCAGATGACGTTCGTTCAATTGCTGCTGCAAGCGGTTTAGGGTCCGGTAGGAGCGTTTTGTTCGGGGACAGGGTATCGGGGCAGCTGGGATGGGTTCATTTTCTTTATCGGAGTCTGCGCTCTCATTCAGAGGCACGCTCCGACCCGCACTTGTACCCTCTTCCTCACCTAGCACGGGGGGCGGCTCTTGGTAGCTTTCAGGTCGGCATGGAGCACATGTTGCAGCGGCACCCTCCGGAGACGGTGTCGGCTGTAATAGCTCTGTCGCAGAGTTTTTAATAGGCACAATTATGCCTTTTGCAGACGGAGCGCCTTGACCAAATAATCGGGTAGACTCCGACTCGGTTTCCCGACCGAGGAGGTCTGAGGCAGCCATAGCCATTTTTTCCTCCGCAACCACTGATCGTAAATGGTTCATGACCTCCCTCCAGGTAGTCCCCAAGTCCTCGGCCGACTTGCTGCTGCTAAGGATGGCATCGCAAAGGGAATCCCCGATCTCTTGCCACTCAGTCACACTAAACATCAATTGCGGGTCTTTTAAGTGTCCTTTTTCATTCGCCCACCTACAGAATTCATGGAGCTTCTCAGTGCTCACACTAGCCTCTCGCTTAGCAAGAATATCAGTAAATAGCGTGAGTACCGCCTCCCTTTCCATTATCGAGGAAAAAATGGTCTTACCGGTGCAGGTCCGTGCAGGAGCTCACTGCCGGATTCAGACATCTTTACTCCTTATGGACGCCTTCCTGCTCGAACTCCTCTCAGTGACTCTCAAATCGCAAAGCCCACTGTCGCAATGCAAAGGCAGAGTTTTTCCAGCGATTTCCAGCTTTCCCGTGGTTCAGGTGCCAAATGTTGGAAGAAGGGTTCGCCGGAGTCAAGAAGACGCTCAATATGAGTTATGCATCTTGCTCAACTTTATTAGTTTCTAACCAATACACATGCATATTTGTAAAGCAGAAATATAATTGGTTAGTAGTCTCTAAACACGCGCGGTTCTCACACCCCTAACTATCATGACTAAAATAAGCATTCTATCCATGTAGCTACTTGTGTTGCTGTGCTTCAGCCTTGTAGTTTGTTACTCCCTATATTCCCATACCGGTCCCTACCTTTCTTGGCCCTGCACCTGCTTTCCCAGCAGCTGTAGCTTGTTACAGCCACGGCCTGTTGGCACGACATAATTACTTGGTCTCAGGATTCAAGAACAGCTCAAGGCTACCTTTCTTGTTAACTTCAGCACAGCAACTTCAGTGCAATTCTGATTACAGGCCTATTCTAATACCAGGCCTGGACCGTGCAGGTCTTCAGAGATTCTAAGGCCATGCTTCTGCAGCCATTCTTCTACAATAGTAAGTGTTCTACTTAGTAAATTAATACTACTTAACTTTAGTCCCAAACTTGTCCAGCCCACTGCTTTTATTCTGTCCTATTTCTAGACTTTGTGTTGTTCTTCTAGACTATCTGGTCTAGATAACTCTGGAAAGTGCTGACAATTTGCCTTGAAAGTCAGGAGCACATAAAGCATGTCTGCTTCTTTATGGTTACAGAACCTCTCCACAGCACCTTTTTTTTTAATCAATATTTGCAAATTAATGAAAACTAACACCCTTTCAGTATTGCTTCAGACTGATATGTTATGATTTGGGGCCAGTCTTGTTTAGCTATATATTTTCTCCTTCTCAGACTGTTGAAGATGTATCATACAATATTGTTCGTATTTTTCCCCCATTTCAGGTAATTGCAGAAATGAGTGTTTTAGCCTAAGTACACTCTTGTTAGACATAATGACTTAGATGGGGCAGAGATAAATTGGATAACTACAAGGAATGTGGTACACTTCCACATGGACTTTACAGGTGATTTTAATCTCCTGTCCTTTAGAGGAAGGAAGACCAAAACAAACTGATTTATACCTGTGGCATTAGAAATCATCTACAGCAACCATGTAAACTAGAATCATAAGAACATACAGTCAGGTAGGAACATCATCAAACAATATCCTGGACTAACATATATGAGTAACAGTACTTCATATACTTCAGCAATATTGTTAAGAAAACAAAAAATTATGGCTGAAAGAGAAAGCCAGATATGTCTTAATAATCTTAAATAATTTGAAGAAAGAGAAGTATTATCCTGTGGAGTAAATGTTGTATATTGAATTTCAGTGTAACAGCTATTTTACAGTTATTTATCAAAATGTTACCATCTAAATTCCAAGCATCCATAAACATCTGTTCTTAACAAATCCTTAACCTCTTCTGACCAGAAAATAATCAGAAAGAAGTGTTGTGAAGAAGGATGAAAAAGAACCAATGCGATTAGAAGTATGGTCAAAACAACTATGATGAATTCTTCTGGCTGAAGAAAATATGACAAGGCAGACTTTACATTAGAGTGCCTAAGGAAAGTGACTGAGGGACACTAAAGCCATGATGGAAGCCTGAAATTCACATGATGAAGGAAAAAAAAAAAATTAAAGCTATGCAGGAAGGAGAATAAGGGGTTCCATGAGACCAAAGACACAAGAAAAGGGAATGATGATGTGTTCTGTTACTTTGCTTACAGCAAATGTCATACATAAATACTGAATACGTAACAATCAATAGCTCAAACAGAGGAAAGGTGCAGGCATCCTGGTGGTGCAAAGCAATATTCAAAACAATGCTAGGTCAGTTTTCCCTACAGGTTTTGGGCCCCCGCATACCTACCCATGCTGGAGGAATGAAAACATGCCTGAAGCAATGGCTGCAGGTACAAACATACTGGCTGCTGCCAGCAATTATGGTTAGTTAACAGATTCCAGTCAGTATGAAATATTTAAAGCTAGTTATTACAGTTTAATTTTGCTCCTCAGATACTGAAATGCTGCTACTAATGGCTACTGTTAATACTTTGAGGCTACTTTTCAACACTTTTGCAGTTCTCTGGGAACAGTAATCTACACTTTGCAACATGCTGAAAGGGACTGGCTATACAAAGTCACAGTGTTTCTTGTACATACCCAAATGTGTACCGATTCCAACTGCAACCTGATGTTTTTCTTTTTAGTCATGTTTGTACCATGAATGTCTAACAAGCAAAAGTAATCAAGAAGATGTGAATGACACCCAGACCTCACCAAAGACAAATCATGAAACATACACAATGTAAAAGTTTAGACGTGCTAATTTTGGGTAGAGTAGACTTCCATGATTCTTGGTACTGCCAGGTTTTACTAAACAGATATGAGACTTTTCTGTTCTTTATTACTAAGTCTGAGCACTCACCATTGCTTGCATTCTGGAATGTTAAAGTAAAAAGTAAAATACAAAATTGAGCAGTGAAGTAAAGCTGGTATATATGAACTTCTTTAAAATAGTACAGATGTGTTTTTAGTGTAGTGATTCAAGTTCTTGGAATAAAGAAATTTTTAATGCAGCATAGGTAGGTATGTATAATGTAGCAATGTAGGTAGGCATAATTCTGTTCCATGTGTTTTACTGAGAGATTCCAACTGATATAATCCAGAGAGAGTTAAGATTATTAAGGATCAGGAAGTCCCAGCTCCACTTGGACAGAGCATGACTTTATAGTGTCCAGTGCAGTAGATGAAAGCAAGCTGCAGTACCGTATGTGGGTGCCTGTTGGGCACAGTTCAGCAGACTCATACACATGGATTTGCTGTTTGGTGTTGAGAAAGGCTATGCTGTCCGAAGCAGCAGTTACCTGTTGTGCTTCTTTCAGTGTGCAAATAGCTGTTATCCCATAGTCTCTATATCTACAGCTGAAGGGAAAAAAAAGGCTCCTTTGTTTTTAGAAATTACACATTACTCTTGTGTATACGTGTATATATTTCAGTGCTGGAAAGGGGAAATTTCTGGCAAGTATCATGGTAGGAAATGTGTTATCTGTGGCTATAAATTTAGTTACATTTTTATGAGTAAAGGTTTTGCTTTAAAGGTATTTTTATGGTGGTGAAGTCCGATGGATTGTACAAGGAAGCTTTCCTTTCTGCAAGGAAGGCTGGATTCTTGACTTTCAAGCTCTTGAATCAGGAAAACTCACTTTAGACACAGTGCTGAGAATCTAGCTGAGGGGAAAAAAATCTTCTTGAATAGAAATTGCAATTTATATATATATATATATATATATATATATATACATACATAAAAACACCACTCCTGTCCAATGGAGGACAAAAATTAGAACTTTATAACTAGGGAGGAGGTTTTGGAAAATAATATCTATATCAGGACAGCTTTTGCAATTATGCTAGAGTCACAGACAGTTTAGGATTGCACATTGCTGACAGATAATATTGACAGTGTCAATACTGTCAAAAACACTGTTAGCTATCACAGAATCAAGAAATGGCTGAGGTTGGAAGGAATCTCTGGAAGTCATCTGGTCCAGCCCTGCTGCTGACGCAGGGTAAACTAAAGATGGTTGCCCAGGGCCATTTCTAGATGGCTTTAGAATATCTCCAGGGATGGAGACTCCACAACAAACCTGGGCAACCTGTGTCAGTGCTTTGTCACTTCTATTGTGAAAAAGTGATGTTCAGAGGGAAGCTCCTGTGTTTTGGTTTTTGCCCATTGCTTCTGGTCCTGTCATTGGGCACCACTGGAAAAAGCCTGGCTCCACCTGCTTTACACCTTCCCTTCAGGTGTTTGTTCACATTGGAAAGAATCTCCCTGAGCCTTCCCTGTTCCAGGCTGAACAGTCTCAGCTCTCACAGCCTTTAATCACAGGAAAGAATTTCACACCCCTTCATCATCTCTGTGGTTCCTCACTGCACTCACTTTAGTCTATCTGTATCTGTTTTGTAGAGGAGCCCAGAACAGAAAACAGTACTTCAGGTGTGGCCTCATCAGTGCTTAGGGGAAGGATCACCTGCTCTGACCTGCTGGCTAAACTCCTAATGGCAGCTGAGGATACTGGTGCCTGCCTTTACCACATGGGCAAAAAATTATTGGCTCCTGTCCAGCTTGACATTCACCAGAACCTGCATGAACTGCATGTTTGTGTCAACCCAATTCAGCATGTTGAGATTTCTCTGGATGGCAGTAAAACCCTCTGGTGTATCAGCTGCCTCTCCCAGTTTTGTGTTACCAGCAGACTTCCTTAGGGTACACTCTGTCCCATTATCCAGACCATTAATGAAGATGCTGGTCAGGATTGGACCTAATAGTGACCCCTAGGGTATAATGTTGGTTACTGACCTCCAACTAAACTTCGTACCACTGAACACCTCAGCCTCTGGGCCTAGCCATTCAGTCAGTTTTCAGCCCATCTCACTGTCTCCTTACCTAGCTCACACTTCATCAGCTTCTCTATAAGGATCTTCCAGGAGACAGTGTCAAAAGCCTTGCTGAAGTCAAGGCATGCAATATCAACTGCTTTCCCCTTATCCATGAAGCCAGCCATTGTAAAAGGTTATGAGGTTGATGACATATGACTTGCCCTTTGTGAATCCATGCTGACTATTCCTGATCATCTCCGTGTCCATCGAGAGTCTAGAGATGGTCTCCAGGATTAGCTGTTTCATCACATTCTCAGGGATCAAGGTGAGGCTGACAAGCATGTATTTCCTTGGTTCTTTCTTCTTGTCCTTTTTGAAGACAGAATTGACATTTTGTTCTGTCTAGTCTTCAGGCACCTCTCCCAGTTGCTGTGACTATTCAAAGATTATCAAGGGTATCCTTTTAATGACATCAAAAGTTCCCTTGACACTCACAGGGTGCATCCCATCAGGGCCTGTGAGCTTATGTATGTCCAGTTTGATTAAATATTTCCTTACCTGATCCTCTTCCACCAAGGGTAAGCCTTCTTTTCTCCAGACTTTCTCCCTCTTTTCCAAGACCTTGGATTCCTTAAGGCCAGTCTTGCTGGTAAAGATTGAGGTGAAGGAGTCATTCAGTACCTTAGTCTTTTCCATGTCCTGTACCAGTAAAGGCACCTGCTGCATTCAGCAATTGATACACATTTTCACTAATCTTCCTTTTGCTACTTATGTGCTTGTGAAAACCTCTCTTGTTTCGCTTAACATCCCATGCCAGATTCAACTCCAGGTGGCTTTGGCATTACTGACTGCATTTCTGCATGCTCGGACAGTGTCTCTGTATTCCTCTCAGATTCCTCATACTTGCTTCCACCTTCCATATGTATATGCTTGTGTCTTAATTTTGTCACAATTTCCTTGTTCATCAGTGTGGGCCTCCTGTTTTATTCACCTGACAACCTCTTCATAAGGATGGACTGCTTTTGATCTTGGAACAGGTGATCCTTAAATATCAACCAGCTTCCTTGGATCCCACTTCCCTGTGGGGCCTTATGCTGTGGGACTCTTTGAAGAAGATCAATGCGGAGGCTGAATTGTGCTCTACTGAATCCCAAGGTTGTGGTCTTGCTTTTTGCCCTGCTCCCTCCCCTGAGGATCTCATAGTCACTGTAAGCAAGGCTGGTTTTGACCTTTGAGGTATCAAATGCTGGAGATGGTTATGAGCCTTTAGGCTTATTAAAGATTTGTGTTACAAGTAGCACCAAAAAAAAAAAAAAAAAAAAGTAACAGAAACAGAAGCAGAAACAGAAACAGAATAAACTTTCCTCATGATTTTTCTTTGTCTTGGTGGGAACAAAGTCCTTTTAGCATTTCAAAACACTTAATTATGAAATGAATAAAAAAAGAGACTTCAGATATGTCTAGGCAAGATATGTACCTATAATTTCATTTACTCTGCAACAGAACAGAATTAGAACTCTTATGATTCTTCAGTGGTTCATATCTATAACTGACATACGTACAAGGTATGACACACAGTTACAGGACAGTAGGGACACGCTGGAGTTCCCATCAAAAGCATGACAGAGGGTGCCATGCAAATGAAAGAATGTGCCAGAGAAAAAAAAAACCTTGGAAATGCTTATCAGCTCTGAAGCCTTCATTATTTAATTTCTTGCTGCAATTTTTCTGTAGCAATGTACTTTACCCACACACAAAAGAGTTGAGTGATTTCTTTATTTTTCAAATGCATCTGCATGTCTTTGTATCATATACAGAAAGCATGGCTGACCTTTGTCAGTTGGGTCACTGAAAAAAGTCAGCTTGAGCTATTTCTCCACTGGTGTCTAACTAAGTATTCCTGATTGCTTTTGAAGTTAAGAAACAAAGTGCATCCCGTAATTTCTGTGGCACAAGACTGGATGTACTAATAGATGAGTCAAAGAAGGTACATGTGGTTTTCATTCTGACAGAAAAAATGAATTGAAAACCAACAACCCCAAACCAGACAGTCTGAATCTCCAAAAGAAGTTTGTCACTACCTTCAGAGAGGTAAAAGCAGATTCTTCTCTGACTTTCTGAAAACTTTTCTTAACCACATCACAATAGCCCTTGAGTTTAGACTTGCCCCCACTAAATCTGAGATGTCTTCCCTTTCCTGATGGTATAGCTATCTTTACATTTTACATCTGTAGACTATGGTTTGTGAAAGAAAAGTATAAATTTTCCCTGATGTGATTTTAAGTTAAAGCATACAGAGATTTTAATTACATAATTGTTTACTTTTGATTCCACCATCTTAATTGCTATACTTAGGTAAGCATTTGCTAAGTGTTAGAATTCTTCTTTTTTTTTTTTTCCAACAGATTAAATTTAATTTTTTGTTATTTATTATACTTTGGTTCTGTATTGTGCCCTTCCCTTTTCAGAATTATCTCTTTGTTAGGAGCACACAGCTATACAGCTGTTACAATTACCCTTTCATATACCAAAGACTTAAATTTCTAGGAGCCTTCCAATTATGTAAGGCATTTTCAATTCCCAGCTGAATTCAGATGCATCCTTTCATGGAGAAAGCTGTGTCTATCCCATGGGAGACTGACTTGGCCTTCTTTCATTGCTTTCCTTTAAAAATAAAGAAGACATATTTTCTTTTCCCCCAGTGGAGAATAAAATATCTGTAATGACCTCTGAAGGTGGAAATTTCTCTCTGAAATGTCTCAGATTTCTGTCTAGCACCCTCAGTTGCCCCTTCCTATGCTTTGCAAGCCGCAATATCACTGTTGTTCCTAGACTTTGTCTACTATCTTGGTCAAAACTTCAGATTTGTATTCAAGTTCCTAGTCAGTATTTGGGCAGGTGCTCTAATTAGAGGTTGCTGATATGTTTCATATTGTAACCATGTCCAGAAATCAAAAAGTTATTTTGGTAAATTTCAATCAAAACCTATATACTTCCAATAAATTTGGGTTTTAAAAAACTATTTTGTATCCATTGGAAATGTTCTTCATAAAACAAAAAATCCGTTTGATTAAATTCTGAAACATTGGGGATTTTATAAAAACAACTAGGTTTTTTTCTTATTTCTGCCTCATGTTGCACTGAAAAATACAGTGTCTACTTCTATAGAAGTAGACATAATAATTTTTTACTCATTCAGTTTAAAATTCTGATCTGGATTATTACTGAACCTGAGCCACAGTTGTTTTTTATTTGCCTCTGAACATCTTATATTTGTCTTAATTGAAGATGTTTGGAGTCACTCACAGATCAAACGAGAAGTGCTATTAATATGAAAGGTACATTGGTGCAAAAGTACAGGTATTGCCTCCTGGCATCCAAGGTCATTGCAGCGGTGATGGCACTGACTGCTAATCTCTCAAAAAAGCTTAGGTTTGAGAAAAAGGAAGAAACTCAGCACAGTGGACAAAAACACACCCTCATCTTTCAGGGGATAAAAGAAACCTTCCTGCTGTAGCGATGGGTTGGAGCACCCTGTGTAGCCTAGAGCAGAGCTCCAGCTGAGTCCTTTACAGAGCAGGGAGAGCAAAGGCAGCAATACTTTTTCAGTGTGTTCCAGGTGAGGTTTTCCCAAAGTTAGGTGTCTTGATATCACTCTGTGTGGGTGCTGTATGCACACCTATCGCTGGAGGAGTGAAACCCTAGCAGAGTGTTGTAGTACTTTGCTTCATTAGCCTGAGCCTGTGCTGAACCCACTGTGCATTGAAGAGCAGTAATGGCTCAATTTCACGGTCAGAACTGTACCATATGGAAGTTCTGTTCCCCTCTACTTCTGTCAGGTGTTCAACCACAGAGCTTTAAGCTTCATCAAAGGAAACTTCTATGTCAGCATGGCTGGTGACATCAGTGAATTACATTCTGCACTAGCATCCAGCTCTCATACTTTCTGATGTGATGAAGCTAGGACATGCATATGGGATCCAAAGGACAGAACTACCAAATGCGGAAAATGGAAGTCTTAGGAACACAACTAAGTGCTAGGCAGCATCTAGAAGTTCACTTCAGGCCACCTAGTCTCCCAAAAGTTTCTTACTGGAGCACATACACAATATGGACAGAACAGTCCAGAAGAAAAATAAGGGACAGTATGTGACATGATGTTTTGAAAAGAACTTATAAAATTTGGGATCTACTTCATACAGAGAAGGCAGAAAATCCCACTTGTCTCAAGTGTGGCACTACTGTATCAGTATTACCTATACATAGTACAGATTCATTGCATGTGAATAAAGTGTCACTATCTCATGCTGTTGGCAAGGACTGCTGAATGTTTACTTCTGTATCAAAATGGAGAATGAAATATTTTGAAAGTCTGCCCTAATAGTTTATGCTGGTGTTAATGTGTGATATTACAGAAACAGCACCATTACTGTCCATATTTTTGTTAGCTCACCATTCCAAAGTAAACAGAACTGCACAAAGAGCTATCTGCAATTCATTTTTAAAGAATGTTTTGCAGTTTCTTCCAAGCACAAGGAGTTAATATCCAGATGCAAATCTCAGCTTTTCCACTCAGATCCACTTCTAATAAGTTTGATGCATTCCATCCTTACGTGCTTTGAACATCTCACTGGCAGCCAAGTCAGTAACCGTGTGGAATGAAAAAAAATCATCTTATAGTTAATTCACTGCATCAGTTTTGTGCTTACTCTTCTTACAACATCGGTACTGCAAGAGATCTTGGTTCCAGTTTTGCATACAACATTGTAGTCTAAAGGAAAAAATCAATTTGTTTGCTGCCTGCCAGTACATACAGAAGCTTTACTTTGTCATACTAGAAGAGACAGGAAGAATGCAGCTCTGTCAAACTCCTGAATTTATCACCAGTTCTTGTTTACAGTGGTTACCATGAGACTGTCATTGTGTTTTGTGGTTAAGAAAAACAGTGAGACAAGTTTTCTTATTTCTGCAGTTGCTGGTTTGCTACAATTGTAATACTGGTTATGAGTATCGATCAGTCAAAATCATGGGAATCTACTATTAAAATACAGAAGGAATCATTTACTTCCATGAGAGACATTTTCCAGGCAGAAGTTTCAGAGACAGACCACTGATGCCATTATTTGGAAGGAGTTATGGAAGACAGGAGGAAACAGTAACTTATCTTTAACAGCAATAACTGCAGTAGGTATTTAGAAAAAGATACCTGTACCTAAAGGCACCTTTGGAAAACATTGTTTTTGCAAAAGAAACAGCTTAATGCCTTCTTCCTTAAGAGAGGTGGATTTAACAGGGATTTTGAAGTAGTCAAGCGATTATGAAACATAATCTTAATTCTGTCTTGTTTTACTTAACACTAATTTATAGGCAAGAAAATGTAACCACTTTTTTAAAAAATAAATTTTGTTATCTGGTGAAGTATGAGGCGTTAAACCCTTTTGTCCCATATCAGTATTGATGCCTTATATCTGCCCTAAATCTTGAAGCTAATGTTTTGAAGTCTCTGAGTAAATGGTTTCTAATTCTATGTCTTACTCCTGAGGTGTGTCTCTAGAGAAGACTGATGTGCCAACCTGAGAAGAGTTATTGGAAGAATTTAGGTGACGAAGTAACATCTTACAATGACCAATTATTGCCAGCATGTACTAGTGGCTGTACCTGTATTCCAGATCTCTTTTTATCAAGACTATCAGTATGAAGACAATTTTTTAACACTTTAAAAAACAATAAAAAAGTTTACTGTAGTTACTCTGTGGTAGAAGTAGCTCTTTTGGTTTAGCAAGACTTGCTGTTATTCAGCTTTTCCTAAGCCAAAATGTATTAGCCTTCTGAATACATAACTTGGTCACAGATCTTAGAAATTCTTGTTGATGGAAAAGCAGTAATCTGTTAGAAGGAGGGAAAAAAGGAAAGTGGTAATGCCAAATATTAGGCTTGTTATATTACTCAAATTTGTCACTGTTTGCAGTCTTGGGTGTTGGCCAAAGATTTCTGAAGACTTGACTAGGAACTGTAAGCAGAGTGCTATGAAAATGGAGACAAAAAGTCAAGAGTGTGTGTGAAATCCAGTGAACTTTGGTCCAGAGTAAGCTCTAGAACAGCAACCTAGCTTCAGAATTTACATCAAATTTACAATGATTGCTTTTTCACATAAAAAAGTAGCTTAAAATCACCATCTGTTTCCATTTGTATACAAGTTCTGTATGTCTTTTCTTCCATACATTTGAATTTGGTTAACAACATCAAGAAGTAAGAATGTGAATAAATTAATGCCCTATTAATAATTGAAAAATGCCCCTAAGCATCTTAGGTAAAGACAACAGTAACTCCTTAGTTCCCAGTCAAGGATAAGAGTATTTCTCACAAACTAACAAAAAACCAGTATGTTGTCTTATAATGTGGTTCTAAACCAGAATACAGCTGGGTCTTACAAAAAAAAACCAACAACCAAACGAGTGCTGTTTATCTTACAGGTTTCATTTTATATTCTGTATCCGGAATACTTTGTAATGTTTGTCACTGACAAATTCAGCTATCTTGGTTTTACTTAGCATCATGTCATTCACAGCTCTTGGGCTTTCCTGATGCTGTACAGTATCACTTGCAATATTTGTCCAAGAAATGAGGAAAATTAATGTTGTTTTTGTTACTTGCAAATGCTAAGGGCTTTGGAAATGCAGAAAGCTGCTAGGGTGTTTAGTCACCTAGTTCTCATTCATTTTAATTGGAATGGTGTGCTTCAGTTACTCACCTTTTACCCTTTACCACTCAGCTAAAAGATTCATGTGGTAACTGTGGCTGCCAGAAATCGACAAAAAAATATGACAGCAGTCATTTCTAAGCCCATATACAAAATGTGTCCTTTAAAATGGAAGCTGTCACCACTCAAGTGGCCAGGTAAAGAAATGATTGTGTCTTTTTACATGTCTGGAGTTCATCTGTCCCTATTGCCACTGAGGCAACCCTCAAAAGCACTCACCATTCGCCAAGGTAGCATTAAAAAGGAATGGATACCATGCAAATACAGAAATGGTACTGAAAAAATTAATCAGGAATGACTAAAAACTTGAAATAATTTATAAATTACATTTTGCTCTAAGAAAATATCAGAATGAACCAAGGGATTTTCACTTGAAATTTTCTGGTTTCAGAGTTCCTTAGTCAATTATAAACTTGGCTTTGACGGCAATTATATCAATAGTAGATCACAAAAGATTCACTTTTGAAAACACAGTTGTGTAGGCAGATCATGGTCTTACAGACATTAAAATAAAAGGCCCCCTGGCTGCAGCAACAGCAGGATTAAGTCTTTAGAGATAGTTTAAAATAAAAATTAAACATTTCCCATTGAATAGGGTGGACTTTGGCTCAGGCTCATGATGGAGAAGAACAAAACATACAAATATTTGCTTATATAGGTGGAAAATATCAGTCCCAGTAATTTTCCTGTGTGTGTCCAAGCATTCAAGCTTTACTAAATGATCTTGTTAAAATATTTTATAAGCATTTTTTGCATGTGATAAATTCGATTGTAAAGTCTTGGAGTTGGATTTAAAAATTGTCATTTCTTCTGTAGTTATTAAGGATTTATGAATTCTGTTCGGTGCTATTAATTCAGTCTTTTATCATAAATATGCAGGTAAGTACTAGGAAGCAGATTTCAATTTATGTTGAATAGGAATATGGAATCTTTCCTGTTCCTACAAGTCTTTTTTACTTATGAGTAGGACAATAAAATTAAAGGGGCTATTCATGAAATGGTAGACAACTCTGCACTATTAGCAGTTAATGCATTGCCTCCTCCCACCCGGTTAAAATCAGTTGCTTGAACTACTTGTGTGATGATGTAAAACTAGTGATTTAAAAACAGATGTGCGCAGACATACATGTTCAGGGAAGAAACATATAAATGAACTATCAGGAAAAAAATGATTTTTTTTTTTTTTAAGCTGCATCTGTCTCTGGAACCAAACCACCGTTTTGAAGACTACAGTGAAGGTACGAATTCCTGCATAGGATTTATATCTCTGATTGCCAGCCATTATGTCAAATGGTGCATCCAATAGCAAAGTAGAAAAACAGCAGCTAGGGCTTTGACAGGTCTTTTATCTTCCTCCATTTATCACAAATGAACAGTTTTCTGCCTTTCCAAACACACTACATAGAAACACAAATGAGTTAGAATGGCTCTTGAGAATGCTGCTGAAGTTTTTAAAAAAACTACTCCTGCTACTTAAATTTTCAACTTTGAATGATTACATTTTTAATCCATGCATCTATTTTAAAACTCACAGTTTTCAAGAAACCTGACCTTTCTCTGTTTTGAATACATTTTTTACTCCCATGACTCAGCTAAGATTTATAGGCTGATGCAGCTAATGAAGCCTACAATTGTCTCCTATTGTTTTAAAATGTAAAACAGCCATCTCTTTCCCAATTGTTGAATACATTCCATAACAACATTGCATACTGATGCAAATTCTTTAAAGGCTCTGTTCTCATATTGGAAAAGCAGGGATTAAGCAAAAATAGAGATCCAAATGTCAACTCTAAAAATATTTCATTTTGTTGCTAAGTCCAAAATCATACTTTCTGTAGTTGATGATGAAAATTAACAAAGCTATATGGGATATTGGATATATTATGCATATTAGCTGTGTCATTACAAGAAGGCCGGTCAGCCTGAACTTGGTGCTGGGAAAGGTTATGGAGCAGATCATCTTGACTGCCATCACATGGCATGTGCAGGACAACTGGGGGATCAGGCCCAGCCAGCATCGGTTTGAAAGGCAGGTCCTGCTTGATGGACCTGATCTCCTTCTATGACAAGTTGACCCACGTAGTGAATGAGGGAAAGACTGTGCATGTTGTCTAACTGGACCTTAGTAAAGCCTTTTGCACCATCTGCCACAGCATCTCCTGGAGAAACTGGCTGGTCATGGCTTGGATGGGTATAATCTATACTGAGTAAAAAGCTGGCTTGTTGGCTGAGCCCAGCAAGTGTTAGTAAATGGAGTTACATCCAGCTGATGACCAGTCACAAGTGGTGTTCCCCAGAACTCAGTACTGGGGCCATTTTTTTTAATATCTTTAATGACCATCTGGACAAGGGGATTGAGTGCACCCTCAGAAGTTTGCAGATGACACCAAGGTGGGTAGGAGTGCTTGAGGGCAGGCAGGCTGTGCAGAAGGATCTGGACAGGCTGGACCAATGGGCCGAGGCCGTTTCTGTGGTGTTCAACAGGGCTCAGTGCCGGGTCCTGCCCTTGGGTCACAGCAGCCCCACACAGCGCTACAGGCTGGGGCAGAGCGGCTGGAAAGGGCCTGGTGGGAAAGGGCCTGGGGGTGCTGGTCCACAGCCGGCTGAGCGTGAGCCAGCAGTGTGCCCAGGTGGCCAAGGCGGCCAGCAGCACCCTGGCTGGTACCAGACACAGTGTGGCCAGCAGGACCAGGGCAGCGATGGTCCCCCTGTCCTGGGCACTGGTGAGGCCGCACCTCGAACGCTGTGTTCAGGTTTGGGCGCCTCTAATACAAGAGGGACGTTGAGGTGCTGGAGTGTGTCCAGAGAAGGGCAATGGAGCTGGTGAGGCATCTGGAGCACAAGTCTTATGAGCAGCAGCTGAGGGAACTTGCTGAAATGAAAGTGAAAAGGAGGTTCAGGGGTGATCTTATTGCTCTCTACAACTACCTGAGAGGAGGTTGTAAGACAGGTGGGGGCTGGTCTCTTGTCCTAAGCAACAAGTGACAGAATAAGAGGAAATGACTTCAAGTTACACCAGGGGAGGTTTACATTGACTATTAGGAAAAACTTCTTCACCTAAGGGGTTGTCAAGCATTGGAACAGGCCGCCCAGGGAGGTGGTGGAATCACCATCCTCAGAAGTGTTTTAAAAATGCATAGATGTGCCACTTAGGGGCATGGTTTAGTGATGGACTTGGCAGTCCTGTGTTAATGGTTGGACTTGGTGATCTCAAAGATCTTTTCCAACCTAAATGATTCTATGATTCTACCATTACATGATTCTATGAAATAGATTTAAGTACAGTGTTCACAGAGTGAGATGCCTTCAATTGATAATCATGGTATGATAAGATCATAACTGTGTCAGTAGATATACAGAGGAAAAGAGTGCTGAGGATCTGGTATGTGTACCAAATGTGTTTCTGGGGGTTTGTATTTCAAACTGGATATGTTTTGGTCCCATAGGCTAAATGCCCATTATTGTTTGGAAACTATTAGATATGTTTAGATATGTATCAACAACGTGTCTATCAGTTTAGCTTTATTTGAAAGTTACCCTGTCCATATGCACCAAGACTACTCTACATGAACTGAGAAACTTTAAGTGAGGACTGTTGGAAAATCCACTTCAAAATTTCTTTTACTCTGAACTGAAACACTAATACAGACTTGCCATCTACATTTCATTTGCATTGGCCAATAGTTATTCTATTTTCTACCTTGGAACTTCAAATACTCAATCCACACTATCACATTTTCAGGTATAAGACATTAAAAAAAATCGAGATCTAGACATTTTTTATTATTATTAAAATTACTGTGAAGAAAGACATTGGAAATATCCCTAAGAATCAATTCAAAGTTTGGTCAAAGCCTGTTTAAGTCCATTGTGAACAGAAATGTTGAATGATGTGAATCAAGCCTAAAGGCAAAGCCCAAATTTTTCAATAAATATTTCTTTGTGGAAAAATCCAACTAATTTCCTCATTTTTTTTGGTATCCTGGAAACCAAAAGGATTACAAAAGGGCTCCACTTAAGCTGAATACTGAGACTTAGAGAAGGCTAAATGCATAGCATGGCAAGCCAAGACTTCAATATGCTAAAGTACAAGACAAAATTAGGAAAATAAAGCAAGAACTGCAATAGAAAAAAAAAAAAAAGAAAGTTAAAAGTTAGTAAAGCAAAAGAAAAATAAATATCCTAAGAAACTCCATGGTATGTGACCTAGGATGAAGAAAGATGTATGCTGGAAATTATGGTTCTTCCTAATTTCACTTGGACTGTTCTGACAACTGTCTAGGTAAGAGCAGTGGGGTTTGCCTTATGGTCATTTATTTGTGCTATGGCCTTCCCTCTCCTCTATGAATCTGCCACCCACATGTGAGTGGAGGAACTGAATTTAGCATCTTCCAAATGACATTACATGGCACATGGGTCACAGGTCTGGGATTATTCCTTAGGCCTGTTTGTAGTCACTGTGGCTCATACAGACACACTGCTCACAGCAGTTTATAGATTGACAATAACAATCATAAAATCACAGAATGGTTTAGGTTGGAACATACCTTTAAAATAATCACCTAGCCCAAGCCCCCTGCCACTAGATCAGGTTGCTCAAAGTCCTATACAACCTGACCTTGCATGTTTCCAGGAATGGGACATCCACAACTCCTCTGGGCAACCTGTTTCAGTGTCTCACCACACCCATCAAAAAAAAAAAGTCTTCATTATGTCCGTTCTAAATCTACCCTCTTTCAGTTTAAAACCATTGCCCCTTGTCTTGTAACTACAGGTAATTTGCCTCTCTCCATCTTTCTTATAAGCCTATTTTAAATATTGAAAAGCTTCTATAAGGTGTCCTTGAGCCTCCTTTTCTGCAGGCTGAAGAACCCTAACTCTCTCAGTCTGTCTTCATGCAAGAGGTGTTCAAGCTCTCTGATTATTTTTGTGACCTTCCTTTGAATCCACCCTAACAGGTCCATGTCTTTATTGTACTGGGACCCCAAAACTGGATGCAATACTCCAGGTGGGGTTTCATAATCACAGAGTAGAGGGGCAGAATCACTTCCCTTAACCTGCTGGCCACACTTCTTTTTGTGCAGTCTGGGACATGGTTGGCTTTCTGGGCTGTTAGCACACATTTCCAGATCATACCTAATTTTTCATCTACCAATATCCCCAAGTCTTTCTCTGCAGGGCTGCTTTCAATCCTTCCATCACACAGCCTTTACTGATACTGGGGATTGCCCTGACCCAGGTGCAGGACCTTGCACTTGGCTTTGTTGAATGTTGTGAGGGTCACATGGGCCCATTCCTCAAGCCTGTCAAGGTTCCTCTGGATAACATCACTTCCATCAAGCGTATCAGCTGCACTACTCAGCTTGATGTCATCTGCAAACTTGCTGAGGGTGCACACAATCCTATTGTCTATGTCACTGATGAAGATATGAAATAGTATTGGTCCCTGTATGGACCCCTGAGGGACACCACGTCTTACTGGTTTCCACTTTGAGATGTTAAGACACTGCCTGTAACTCTTTGGATGTGGTCATCCAGCCAATTCGTTATCTATCCATACAGTTCCTGCATCAGTCATATCACTTCAAAGTGAGGTAAAAATATTGTGGGGACTATGTAAGAAACCTTACAGAATTCAAGGTGGATGACACCCATAGCCCTTATGTTGTCCAGTAATGCAATCGCGCCAATGTAGAAGGCCACTAGAATAGTCACACACAGTTTTCCATTGTGAAGCCATGCTGGCTATGTCTAACCACCTCCCAGTCTTCCATATGCATTGACATATCTTCCAGGAGGATCTGTTCCATAATCTTACTAGGCACAGCGGTGAGTGATTGGTCAGTGTTTCCAGCATCTTCCTTTTTTACCCTTTCTGAAAGTGGGTATGATGTTTGCCTTTTCCTAATTATTGGGGACTTCACCTGGTTGCCATGACAGTAACATCGCCTTTGTCCATTTCGTATTTCAGCATTTTGGGTAACATGATTCAGAATAATTGAATGCTCAGATTGCTTGGAGAACTGAGGGCAAGAAAATAAGCAGTGAGAACAGACTTGCTTTTAAAAAACATGGTAGTCAAAATCTTAACAAAACACTGAGAAAGAAACTATTTATTTTCCAGTCAGACTTGTGAATGTATACAGCCTTGCATGAAGCAGAACAAATATTATTGTCAGCCCAATCAGTGAAACAACAAAAGTATGCATACACAGATTTTATAAACAAGATTGCATACACAGATGCATACATACACACAGAATCACAGAATTACAAAATGGTTGGAGTTGAAAGGGTCCTCTGGATATCATCTAGTCCAACCCCTGCTAAAGGAGGTTCAGCTACAGCAGGTTGCATGGAATCGCATCCAGGTGGGTTTAGAATGTCTCCAGAGAAAGAGACTCTACCGCCTCTCTGGGCAGCCTGTCCCAGGGCTCTGTCACACTCAAAGAAAACAAGTTCTTCCTCACGTTCACATGGAAATTCCGGTGTTGCAGTTTGTGCCCGCTGCCCCTTGTCCTGTCACTGGGTACCACTGAAAAGAGCCTGGCCCCGTCCCCCTGACACTCGGCCTGAAGATACCTTCAGCAGTATCACAGGCAGCGCAGCCCCCGGGGTATCAGCCGCCCTCCCAGCGCTGTACCACCAGCAAACTCGCTGCGGGCACGCTCTGCCCCTTCACCCAGGGCGCTGGGGGGTGGGCTGAGCAGGACGGGACCCGGTGCTGAGCCCCGGGGCACAGCGCTGGCTGCGGGCCCCCAGCTGGGCTGCGCCGCTGGTCACAGCCCTCTGGGCTCTGCCATCAGCCAGGTCTCAGCCCACCTCCCTGCCCACGCGCCCAGCCCACCCGGCCTGCGCTCACCTGGGGCGGCTGTGGGAGACAGGGGCAAGAGCCTTGCTGAGGGCAGGGCAGACAACACCCACTGCTCTCCCCTCATCCACCCGGCCAGGCGTTCCAGCACAGAAGGCTATCAGGTTGGTCAGGTGTGATTTCCCCTTGGTCAATCCATGCTGACCACTCCTGAATAGCCTTCTTTTTCTCTCTGTGCTTCAAGATGACCTCCAGCATGAGCTGTTCCATCACCTTCCCAGGGATGGAGGTGAGGCTGACTGGGCTGTAATTTCCTCTTCCTTGCCCTTTTTGAAGACTGGGGTGACACTGGCTTTCCTCCAGTCCTCAGGCACTTCTGTTCTCCCTGGCCTTTCAAAGATGATGGAGGGTTGGCTAGTAATAACATCTGCTATCTCCCCCAGCACTTGGGGGTGCATCATATCAGGGCCCATGGATTTGTGGCTGTCAAATTTGCTTAAGTGACACAGACTTGTACAGATATACTGAGATAGACAGATATTCATCCATGCATTTATTTATCTATTTATTTATATACAGCGTACATGAGTATATATCTGAATATGCACATATGGTTGCCTGTGATAAATTCACAGTTGGGAAATCTACAAAAATACAAGAATATAAAACCCAAATAATGATAGGAAGTCTTATTTTTTTTTCTCTATATTCCTCCCTTCTGTGAATGTCTTTACTTCTTCTTGTTATCACTACAAAAGCCATTTTATGTTTTCACTATCCTACTCATTTCATTCACTCTTTGTCCAGTTTCACCCCTGCCTCTCCTCTTATTTCCAGTGATGATGTCTCTTGCTCACTCAGAGAAGCATTTTTACTCTTTCCCACAGTTTAAAACAGGGCTGGTTCCAAGGCCTCAAGTTTTTCTACCCATATGGGACAAGGTTTAGAAAGGCAGCATGACTCCAAGTAGTAGGACACTCTACACCTGTCCTCTGGCATGCTGCTGACTGGGCTACTGCTGGGAGTAAAGGCCTAATCTCCTTTCAATATTTTTAGACACCTTGGCTTTACTATCTGCTTTTCTCTGCTTTGCTTCCTGCTTAGTTTAGACCAGCCTGAAATAACATCTCCTCTGGACTCCTAATAAGATATACATAGACTTGCATGAGAGTAGTGTTGGTTTGCTACATATTATAGCACACTTTGTACATGTAGGGGTGTAAATAGAGGTGGAATTGATGAGAACCATGCACAGTTTCAGTCTGCATGTGTTTGCATATCTTTGTAGATGCAGACTGTCCAGGCCAGTCTCTGTGCTGGCTATAAGAAACAGCTTACTCCTAATCACGTTCGTGCTTTACTAAGCTATATAAAGGCACTTTCATTTCTTTGTAATTTCAAGCTGGGTCTTTAACTTTTTAGGGATGTAATTTTTGTGGTTTACTGGCAATGCTTGTTTCACAAACTGCCCCATTTTCAGTCTTAGAAATGCAAAAATATGAATAGCTGGTAGACTCAGCTGACAATAAAGTGGGTTTTCTATATGCTGCCCCTTAAACTGAAACATACATACATGCACCAGCAGGGAGATAAGAATTTACAATCATTTTTCCTAATGACAGCATGTTTCAAAGACAGTTAAAGGACAGATGCAAGATTTAGAATTAGCAACAATGTATTAAAACAAATGTGGCACTCTGCCCAGATTTCTGCCATAATGTTAATTGATTTTGTTATATGTGATAACACTATAACAATAGTAATTCCACTGCAGTTCTAAAGTGGAATATGAAAGCATGCACAGACAAACAATTAGAAAGAATAACTGGGGGAAACACATACACGTATATACCTCTCTGCATGTATGTATGTGTGTATACACGCATGTGGATGGAGAGACACACAGTGATAGAAGTATAAAGACATTCTTAAAATTTCAGTGGTGGAGTTGAATTAATTCGTGTTAGATGCAAAGTAAACATCCAAAATACACTGGCTTACACTCCATTCATTCCCAGGCAGCAGCTTTTGCTGTCTTCTGCTACCCCATATCTGTCTTGAATTACGTATTACAAAATGTGTGTAAATTTTGTAAATAGGCAATTACAGAATGCAGATTCTCTGCTGTCTCCTCAAAGCTGTTTAAAAAAGGTTTGTGAATATTAAGAATAATAATGCAACAAACAAGATGACTGCATGTGCAAACAAAGTTAAAGCCTAAAATGAATGTAGTAAGGGTGGCATTTGTAACTCTGATGTTCACAGAATGTGTTCTATTGTAACAGACCACAGAAATCAGGGAAATAACTGTTAAATAAGTGCTTTTAAATTGCATATACCATCCAAAAATATTTATTAAATGCTATTTCATCAACTAACCACACAAAGAACAAGATGGTAAAAGGTGGAAAATTATTATGGAACTGTAAATGAGAGGTGTAAAAATTAATACACGTGTCTCATTTATATGGATTTAATATTTGGCTTGGTTATATTCTTTGCTGTTAATTTTTCAAATGTCAGCACAGTTAATGCTTCAGGAAAGAGAAAATTCTTGGTAAGACAATCAAAGAAAAATAGTATAGCACAGGTATATACTCATTAAATATACCCACTCCCTCACCAAATCATATAGAGCTTTTCCCTACAGATGTTCTGTCCCTATATGTTTAAAGTTCTCTGTTTTTTTTTATTGTAAAAGTGTTCCTCTGCATCATATACAAACCCATCCTAAATGGTTTCTGTGAGAGCTGACAATGATAATTGAATCAGTTATGAACAGTAAATCAATCACGACAGAGAAGCAGTGGCCGTGAGTTTAACATTATAAACTTCCCCACAGTGAAAAGTCAGATGTATGATATACAGGAGTCAGTATTTCTGCTCTGTAGGATTTTCCTAAAAATACTTCTTTCCAATTCAGTTGAAAAGTTGAACAACCAAAAGTTCTGAATGACCAAAAATGTAAATAAAGAGCTTTGTTTAATTTTTAAAGATCTTAAATTTTGCATAAATATTACTTTTGTTCAGCTTTCTTTGAATGTAAATAATACATACTTCTAAAATGGGAAAGCATTTTTAACAGAACACAAAACTTTTATGATAATATGAAACTCAAAGTTTTTAAAAGTTTTAAAGATTTTTCAATAATTTAATAAAATATTTTAAAGCAATTTTTTCAATGAAGAACTTGCAAATGATCTTCATTAACAGAACAGTTTTAATAAGAAGTCCTTGTGAGCTAGAATGTATACAATGAGTTGTAAGTATATTACACTTACTGTTTTCCATTGAGATTTTCTTGCAGAAGTAATCTCTTTAAAATTTTAACCTTAATAATATTTATCTCCCTTTTGGTAACTTTTAAAAACATATTAACAATTTAGTCATTTCTGAAGAAGAAAAATATGTAAATTAAATACTATTGTCAACATCTACTTCTTCTCTAGATCTCTGGTTTCTAATGCTGGCCATCAGACTGGAAAAAGTAACTCAAGAACAGGAAGAACCAAAGAATAATTGAAGTCTTCAAGAGGTTAATTTGCAGGAAAATAAGGTTTTGATTCAAACTTGTCTGATGTTTTTCCTAAGCAACATATCTGTTCCTATTTTGTAAAACATACTCATATGTCAGAGTGTATTCTTTAATCTGCACTTATATGTAATGGTCTTGTTGTTTAATTATACAGAACAGTAGCTGCATATTACTATATGGAATATGTCATTAGAATAGATTTTATTCTCATGAGTTTTTTTGAATAATATCTGGTTACTTAAATGTAAGAACTGAGAGTATGAATATAATATATCCCTTTGTCTACTTTATAATGATGTCTGCTAAATGAGTATAAGGAACTAATTTACATAGACAGTTATCTGTGAGAAATATATAAATGGTGCAGTTACTGACAGTTGAAAAAGGGATACCAAGAATTCTTCTATTTAACCCAAAGAGAAGAACCAAGAAAAGTGACCTGCCTTCTGGGAAAGAAATCAACGTACCAACCACACAGAAAAGAGTGGCACCAAAGAAAAATTATAATTAAAATAATTAAAAAAATTCTAAACCTGCAAAAGCTCTCTAGCAAAAGATCATGATGCAAATGCAGCAAGAAGCAATTTACAGAAGAAATTAGCATCTTGTGAAACACACTAAGAGAAAGATAAAAGGTTCTCATGAAAGTAATTCCCTTTGTGTTAAGGTATTTCTTATTTTTCTACATGTTGCATTGCTTGCTTTTCATAAATAACAAATGTTGGCTCAGTAAACGTTCCAAGACATTAAGCTTAGCTGGAACAATATTTATACAAATTAGTCAGATTACTGCAGGTAAAGACATAGATACTTTTTTACTGAAGTTAAAAACTAACATACAAGAGTAGTTTTTAAGAACAGCAGAAAGCTTTGACTAATTACAACCTGCAGAATCTCTCTCTCTAGGACTTCCAGACAGGAGTGATCCACTCTGCATCTATTTCCTGGCACCCAGTTTTTGTAGTGCATTTGACCATCACCATTCAGCAGAAGTAATAACAAAATTAGATAGAACTACTAAACACCAGCATGATGAGTGGCCTTCAGTCTGGAAAACAAATGTAAACTGAGGATATACTACATAAATCTTTGCTGTGGTATTCAGTCACACTTGTAAACCCAGAACCACATGAACTTCCTTCACACATGTCCAGTAAGGCAGCATGCTACTGGAGAAAATGTATGGTCTGCTATCAGCCTTACATACCTTCATCTTCAGGTATTTAGACATCTTAAATTGAGCTGTCCTGCAGAAGTTAAATGAAAAGACAAATGTGGATAGGATGGATGTTCAGCACTATAGGTGAAAGGCTACACTTTAATTTGGCAAAGTATGTTTAAATTAGGCCTTATAATAGGTTGGTTCCCCATTATTTTGTGCCATTAACTTGGTTTTAGAGAATACTTTAAAACACTTTCACTTGTTAAATCTTTCACAGCCAGCTGATTGTCTCCCTAACAGAAAATGAGAGGCAAAATGTCAAGAAGAGCAAGGATTATCTTAACCTTGTACTACACTGATCAGAACTCCGCTCGAAGTCAATGATTGCAAAACTTGTTCAGAATAACCTGATGACTCAGTCTCCCAGAATGCTAATCTTCAAAATCAGTGCAGTAAGAGACAAGAGGATTAAAGACACATTCGGTTGTAATGAGATCCATCATTAAAGGTAGAACACAGTCCATCGACATAAGTTGTCTAGCATGTGTAATTGCTTCTACTTTAAAATTTTCATTAGCACAAGAATTCAGAATCATTGTTCTGTCATTAAATTTTGGTTATCATTTTCATTTTATTCTTATAACTTAACAAAGTTGTTAATAAATCTCTCAGTTTTCTGCAGATACTTGCACTGGGGCTTCAATTTATTACAGACACCAGGTTTTTTTTTTAATGAGAAGAGGAACCTGGCTGCATAGCCTTTTCATATTATTCACCAGATCATTTTCTTTTTAATGTTAAAAAAGATTGTCTCATTCTGAAACTTGCTTTTTCCTGCTTTCTTTAAGTGGAGCTCCTTATTTCCCTCAGAATTATTCTCCATCTCTGACCAAAGTATGTATGAACAGGATCAAGCATATGCAGTCTGCTGCTGGACGATGCTTCCCTCTCGAAGACCAGGTAGTTAAGAGAAGTGTGGAGCATTGGTCCTTTGAATTTTATTTTTTATTATTATTTTTTTTAAGTAAAGGAGAATTAAGCAGATCTTCCAACGGTATTTTTCCTGTTTGGCTTTGCTTTGTATTTTCAGTTCACTCAGAGAAAATTACTGCATTTTGTCTCCAACAAAACAAATTTTTAATTTATTTGGGGTAGGGAATAGCAAAGGATACCCTACATGATTAATTAGACTAAAGTATGTGCTAAAAGGAAATAAATAAAGAAACGACAGTGCCAAATTATGCATGATTCACATTCAGTTTGTCTAAGCAGTGATACAGAGTTTGGAAATGCACAGCTTTCCACCAAGTCCTGCTTTATGCACGAGGGACTAATTCTCATTTAAGCCACATAACATTTTACTTTTATCATCAAATGTAGGAAACAAGGTGGCAAATATTTATGAATCTTAATTAACCGTTGAAAAACATTCTATAGCAACAGTCCTGAAACATACTAACTTTCCATTTTCTCATTATATTCACCTTCCCTGTCTCTTGCTTACACATACCACTCTATATATGATTTTTTAAATTACATTTATGGATATATTTCCTTAAAAATATATAATGTTTTGAAAAGTGTTAAAAGGATGACAGAGACAGGATTCTAAGAAATTCAAGGTAAATTATATGTTCCTCAGAGGACTTAAGGTAATCAAGACAGGCTTCCAGACTTGGAATAAAATAATATTATAATATTTTCCCTCCTCACCTCTGAAATTTGCTGTTTCCATGTATGCAAGTTGGTGCACTAACAAAGTACAACTATTAACTCCAGTATGCTTTAAGACTCAGCTCTACTCTAGAGTGTTACATTGCAATTCTAGATTTATTACTACTACATAACAGTACAAAATGACTGTAATTACAATTACCTTTGCTTTCAGTTTCTTCTTCCTTCACATATCCTCCCTGGAAGGCTTTAAAGCAAGATAGCTAATAAAATAGATGACTGAATGCTATAACATAGATTTCATATGATAGGTCTGAAAGCATCAGCAGCAAATTGACCACTTACGTGCATGGCTTTTCTGATGTTCAATGAACGAGATGATTTCTCCTGTCTTACCCTGCTAGAATCTAAGGCATGAAAATATAAACAAACTATACAAAATAGGAATTATAATTTTTGGAAGTAAGAAGGGATTAATGGAAGGTATTTTTAGCTGCATCTTGTCTGTTTTTTCCTCAGGAAAAAAATACTGTTTTCTTAGCTAGTGCTTCCTGAATATTGTTTTTGTCTCAGTTGAGCATGACAAAGGCAAGGAGGGGAAGAGAAGAGAGAAAGGCGGGGGAGGAAAGAGGACAGGAAAAGTAACCACTTCTAAGAAGTGGTTACTAGGCTAAGTGTCAAATATTCATAACACAAAAAATAGACTGTTGCAGTAATGTCATAATTATCAACTGGAAACTTGCCATACAAGATATAAAAATAGCCATGTGCCATCTGGTAATAATTTTTTCCCAGGCAAAATGGAAATTAAGGGCTATAGCAAAACTGTAATTCCTTAGGCTGGGAGAATGGTAGAACAAGCATATACCACTTGTTGGTATATTTGTTTTCTAGGCATGTACCTAGATATTAATATGATAAAGCAAATAAAAAATTCTTACGTTCTATAACATGGCTCACTTAGGGAACTAAGGTAGCTCATAAAAAGAACAGAACATACTTAATAACAAACACTGACTACATTTTTTTGGACTCCAGCTTTCACTCTCCTGTTTTGGATCTATTGTTGCAACGGCATTTTCAGTGAAGTAGAACACCAGGTCTTAATATGAAAATCACAACTTTCAAAATTGAGTTAATTTTACTTTTATACATGCTAATTTGCAGATGAAAATGTATGCAATTTTCGTTATGTATTTCACATTTATAACAGTATTTCATATGTTTTCTACTGCATCTAAGTAGTAATATATTTTTTCATTTTGATATAGTACATAGCCTCTCCAAACCTTCATTTTGTTTATATTTACACATTTTTCTAAGCTTGATATGATTTATACTTTAATTGATTTATATATTACTTTTTCATTTGCATTCAGGTGAAAAGAACATGAGGACAGACAAGAATAAAAACAAATGGTGAATCAATCTTCCAATAACTAGCAATATATCTTTCTTACTAGCTTGAAATTACTAGCAGGATGTACCTGAAGACTTTAATTTATCCCAGATTTTCATTTATTGTATGTTTTGAGGGGATAAAACCTTTCAGAACTTCCTCATGCCAAATTTGCTGTGATTAACTGCTCTAACTGCACATGTAACTAAATGCTTGCATTCTAAATGCATTGGTTTCTTGATGACCTAATTCTACAAGTGTTGCTTGGTTCACTTTCCCAAGCAGTCATCCACTCTTGCAGTCCTGGAGATTGCCACCTACTGAAACTGGTACATTAGTTTTCCTTTGTTGTATGGCTTTTATTATTTGTGTGCAAGGTCCGATTGTCATAAGAACACAGGAAAATGACTAGTGACGCAGGTTTCCAAGCATGAATTTGGTGAAGGTATTGTGACTTGTCCAGTGACGTTTTGCCTGTCTCTTACAGCTGCTGCCAGACTGGTAGAGCACATAGACTATGAGTTTAACCATTCCTGGATGATAGCTGAAGCCAATTAAAGCTATCTCCTTCAGTTCAGGCTGAAAGAAGTGTTACGGATCCATCTACTACCTGTGACATAGTCCACAAGTACACCATAGGCTATTATTAGTCAGTGCAATCCCCAAATACATGGGTTCAAATTAATTCAGCACCTTTGCTGAATCTTGTTACAGATTGCTGAGGGACTTACAGTACTGTTGCTTCTTGGTTCCCTGTTGCTGTCCTACAGCTGTGCCCTTCAGTCTTGTTTAAAGCAATACAAATACAAAGCTCATGGCTTCTTCCCCTTTCCTTCAGGAGCTAGGAACTACAGATTTGGTGAATTTGAATAAAGCACCTGAATTAACAGCCATACTCTACAGGAGAAAAATCTCACCATGCCTGCAGCTGCCAGAACTCATAAGGAGTGTGCTACCCTGTGGTAACTTTTTTTGAAAAATTCTAACTGGAATGTTTCTGACCATAAAGCTGCTGCTTTCAATTAAAAGTAACTCTTCTCATTTGGAAGCAGCTCGAAGTCCCAGTGTATTGCAATGGATAAGGTGTTTTTCTACAATTAGAAAAACCTCGTTTCCAGGCCAGAATCTCTACCTTCTGGTCTTGATTTGAGTACACAGCAAACTAAATAATTTCTTTGTGAAATGTAAATGTTATGGACTGCCACTAAGCTTTCCTTAGCAGGCACAGTGTATTGAAACTGTGTTTTCTTTCTCAGAGGTGATTTTTTCCTTTGCTTTAGACTACCACATTCCCTAAAGTTGCTTTAAAAACACCCTTTTATTTAGCCAATAATATTATTTCATGGCTAGGTACTCAAAAGATCCCCCTGTATAGATTACAGTTACACTCTTTAAAATAAAGAGTTAGGGTGAAATAACAGTACCTCAGTAAAAGTTTAAGGAAGGAATAAGATACTTTTTCCTTTTTATTCTGCCAAATGCCCAATATTTTAATGGAAATCCCAGTACTTCCCAGATTCCCAATATTGGCCAGAGCAAGCAGAATCTGAGATATCTGGACACAAGAAAAACTACCCTTTGATTATAAGTGCCTTAATTCTCAACACAAACCTCTTATTATTTGTACCTACGAGAGATGCCAAGAAACAACAGCAACTCCACCACAATTCAACAAAGGTCAATAGACCAATATTGCCCTGCTATGAAACAAAACTGTATCAACACCAAAAAGAAAATATGCTTGACATGACATATAAAATATAATATATATATACACAAAATAAAAATATTTTTCAAAAAGATATTAACTATTACAACATATTTCTTTATCAATAATAAGCACTGATCCATCGATTTCTAAAGGTCAAAAATAAAAGCATTTCTCAAGTCATCATTGTGAAAATTGAGAGAATGTTAAACTGATAGAAAATCTCATTTTTGCCACCCTTGCCATTCAACTTCCCTTAGGAGTCACTGTGATTACTGTCAGTCTGAACTGTAACAGTATTAGGCGGGATATTGTAGGTTGACTGTGCTACTTAGAACTTAAAGTCAAAATTAGATTTTCAAAGGGATTTCAGGAAACCACACAGCATGTTTCCATCACTTTTGACAAGATGCTGTAGTAAGCAAAGGAAGATGTCAATCACTGAGTGTCATTTGAAGGGACTTGTGTACACACAGGCAGGGAAGGGTGTCGTGGTTCTCTTTGAAGATTCCTTCCCTTTCAGACTACTGAAGATAACTTCTGACTATGTGTCAGGAAATGAATTATCCAAGAAAATTGCCCCCTCCAAAGAAAATGAGAAGAAAAAGTTGCTGAAAATCTTGAAGTCTTAATTGAAAATTAATGAACATAATATGAATTTACTTGTTAGAAGATCTTTTGACTAACATCTCATCATATAAATATTACCATCACTAAAATCACAATGTCTATTCCTGAAGCACTGCACCCTGTGGAAATGACTCACACTGGAGCAGTTTGTGAAGAACTGCGGCATGCGGGAAAGACCCACACTGGAGAAGTTCATGGAGGACTGTCTCCTGTGAGAGGGATCCCACACTGGAGCAGGGGAAGAGTGTGAGGAGGAAGGAGCAGCAGAGACAGTGTGTGATGAACTGACTGTAACCTCCATTCCTCATCCCCCTGAGCCGCTCAGGGGGAGGAGGCACAGAATTCAGAAGTGAAGCGGAGCCCAGGAAGAAGGGAGGGGTGGGGGAAAGGTGTTTGAAGATTTGTTTTTGTTTCTTATTATCTTATTCTGATTTGATTGTTAAAATAAATTAATTTCCCCAAGCCAAGACTGTTTTGCCTGTGACAGTAATTGTTGAGTGATCTCCCTGTCCTTATCTTAGCCCATGAGTCTTTCATCATATATTTCTTCCCCCTGTCCAGTCAAGGGGAGAGTTCTAGAGCAGCTTGGTGGGCACCTGGTGGCTAGCCAAGGTCAACATAACACAGTGCTTTGGGGGAGACAAGAATTCACTACTGTATGGCAGTGTAGCCACATCTTTGTTTCAGCAGTGCAGACCCAATTTACATGAATGTTCTTAAGAAAGAATCTGGCTGCTTGCCATCCTTTTAATTCTAATTCAAGAGCAGAAAATTTATGGACATGGTAAAGAAAAAGAATAGTATACAGGTTGGGTTATTCAACTGAATAGGACAATGTCAGCATGCATTTTCTCTTCATCATATGAACCAGAAGGAACAGTTATAAGGAGTCTGCTATGGCAAGTGTTCACTAACAAAGGCCAAAAAAATTTGTAAATATGATTTGTGGCAATCTACTTTCCACCAAAATAAGACCAAATTTGATCTATCACCTTTCTTCAGGCAAAGCTTTATCCAGTTTTGAATTTTTCTTGAATATAAGGAAAAGTAGAAAGTGCTAGGTAACTCTGCTATTACCATCACTATTCCAGTATCTTAAAGCAAATATTAAGACCACACAGTGGATTTAAAAAAAACCAAAACTACCTCACAACAAACATTGGCATACTGTGAAATAACCTTGTCAGACAAAATCTGAAATCTTTTTTAGAGATGGTTTCCATTTCTTTCCTGGCATTTTCCTTCTGGAAATCATCTGAAACACAGCAATGTTTTATGCTTTATATGAAGTGCCCCCACTGACCTCGCATTACCAATACCTTAATATTTAAGCTGACAGATGGAGTGTTGGGATTTGAACAAGATACCAACCTTCTGTTCACATGTCACTAGCTATGCCTTTAGTGAGAAAACTCTGCAGAAGCTGATTCCTGGTGAGGGTTTCAGACCAGGTCATATATTTGTCAACTTTTCACCAAGAAATGACACCAATTGCTTGGGACTCAATTCTGAATACTGAAGCATGGCTCTTTAAAGATTCACTGTCCTCTCAAAAGGCTTATTTGACTGACTAATTCAGTATTTGTTTCTTTTGATATCCCTGTCCTCTCCTCCAAGAAAGGTAGACCAGGATTTCAGTGAAACTTTTGTGAAACATACATCCAAGTAGCAAAATACCATAACATTTCCAGTGTATCCTTAATGCTGTTCTTTGATGTGTCTTTGAAGAGACAGTTAGGCAAGAACCCTTTTTTGTTATCATTCATCATGCTCAAAATGTTCCAGATGTCATACAAAACATACAGAAGCACATAGTCAACTATTTGGCTTTTAATAAATTACTGAGATTTTGATATTTATGAAGGCTCTATGACATAATAGGAAGGGGCTTATTAGAACAATAGCTGGAGACGGATAAAGTGGTTGGCAGAAAGTGAGCTCATCCTTCCTCCCCCTCCCCTTCTTGCTTCTTTTTCCCCTTGTCTCTCAGAAAATGTGTGCCGAAAGGGACAAGCATAAAGCAGAGCAGAGCAGCTTCCTCAGTGAGGACTGAGAGATCAGCTCAAGTCTAGGGGCAGGGATTTAATTCAAGGCTTCTTTTGTTGATAGCTGCTCACAGTACACTTTGAGCATTTAGTTACTTCATGCCTGTCATCAGTCCTTTAACACGATTGCAGTGCTTTAAGTAGAGCCAGATATCAAGCTTTAGCAGCATCACAGCATGTAAACTAAAACACGCAACTCTTTATTTTTACTGAAGAACAGACACCTAGCTCTTCGCCTACACAAAATCAGGAGACCCTCTCACTGACTTTATGCATGTACATGAATCCTGGCTGTTCTTCCAAAACTTCTGCTTGGCTCAAGAGAAACACAGTTTTGTCCAGCAGCTCTGATAGAGTCCACACACATGAGGAGGGACTAGTATGGCTACATTTACATGATTTGTGCTGATTTGGCCAAGTGATAAAACTTCATTGTCTCTTTGGCACCTTTAGGAGAAAAGTGTTAAAACTCCATTTGTCTTGAGGTGAGAAGAAGATGAGGGCAATCCTTCCCCTTGCATGGTGTAATTTCTCCTTTTCCCAGGGATCCTATGGAAGATCTTCTCTGACAATCAGCAAACTCAGGAGTAGGAAAAGAAGCTGATCTAGAGGAGTGAGTTCTGCTTATGTAAACTTTCTTATGCCACTGTCCTGATTGCATGACTCAAAAAGCTGGCAGGAATCAGCATCTCATATCTCTGTCCAAAGATAAAGCTCCCACAGAGATTTAAAGGAAAATAGTCAATCTCCTCACTGGCCATGGATGTAGTATCCTGGATGCAACACTGTTTATCAGCTCCCCACTGCTAATGCCTCCGCTGAGATATGTGTTTGTATGGTGAAGACTCATTTTGCTTTTTCCATGTATCAGCACAAGTGAATTGGTTCCTGCCTTCCTATAAGCATAGAAGCTTTGTCAGAGACTAGATTGAAATCTGTAGTCTCATAAATAGATATTTAAGGCCTATAAATACAGTAGATTTCCACAAAGTGTATTATTACTTACTGTATCATTATGTAAGGCAAAAGCATGCTACTGTGATGAAAAAAACAAAAAAAATACTTGTCAAAATCTGATGCTACCTCAGCTCCAATCTAACGATTCCCTTCCTAAAAATACCAGCACAATGAATGAAATATCACATAAAGCTTTGCAAAACTGGCAATAGAGGATGCAGCAACTACTCAAGTCCCTCAGCAAAATGCTAACATCTCCAATAGTGAAGCTAAATCCACAAAACTTACAATTTTTGCACAAAGACCTAATAGATTTCTTCTCTTGTTTACTAATGCAATGTTACTCCAAAGGTCAATTGTGTAAAATTGAACATCAGTTTAAATCCTAATCTTTTCAAAGCTGCCTCTGATTTGTCAAGCAAGGTCTCTCTGTCCTGTGTTTTTTCCCTGTTTCATTCTCAGCTCAAAGGAAACGTGTGGGGTTTTTTTCCTTATTGACTGATAAAAATTCACTGAGGCATGTTTGAGTGGTACAGGCATGAAAAGAGGCTACTTTGAAGATCCCATGCCATAGAAAGAGTGGAAATGAAATACTTCATATCTGAATTAGAGCAGTGGATCTCACCAGAAATTCAGGACTGAAGAAAATGACCTTCTTAGTTTTAAGTGCATGGGCAGTTTCTCACTGGGATAATGCATGTTAGAGCATTTTCTTACTGAGATATGGTATGCTTTGGAGAAAATATAGCATAGAATATAGGCCACATATTAAGCTATTTTAGCCTTAGATATGAGATCAGGATATAGGTGTTACATGGTTTCTGTATTATGGCTCTATGCTGTACATATTGTACTTTTTATAAATACTATTTTAATGAACCCCAAATTCCAAAATTTTACTTTAAGCTTTAATATACTTGTATTCATTGTGTGATTGTTTCATATGACTCCTTCCATTCCATTCATAGATTACAAAAACTGAGTGAGAACTCCTGGCCATAGATATCAGGAGACTGTCTAGCTAAAACATCGTTAGTTTGGGGTACATTGCAAATTAACATATAAATATAATATGTGCTAATAATATTTCAAAACACAAAATACTATGAGGCTGTGTTAATGATCCAAAAGGATGAAAAAAACCCCGATTAGTGTTCTTAATGTCTAAAAATCTTAACATTAGCTTGGGCACTTATAATAGCATTCTTTAGTTTTGTAAAGCATTAGTGTGTACACAATACCACATCAATGAATTATGTCTAAATATTCAGTTTAATGTAGAATTCCAGATCATACTGCTATGTTTGTAGCCATTTTTTCTTTTAAGCATTTGTACTGTGTACAATCTGTTCTCTTACTATATTTGTTCAGCATAAAAAGAAGCCCTTTCTTGTCTCATAATAAAAATGAAATATTTCTGATAGTCTGAAAGAAGCATCAGTACAGTCCATTTTGACATAGAGTCATACCAATTTTTTATCAATGGGCAGAAGGAATCTCTGCAGAAGGATAATGGCAACAGACTTTATCAAGCCTTATTCCTCATGTATAACAGATTAATAATGAAAAGTTTATGAGACTATTCAGAACAACTGACTGCTTTTGATCTCTCCTTAAGGCAGAAATAAAAGTATTCTCCATGCTATAGCTGGAACTTTAATTCATGAATAGTTGGTCACTTACCATTTTGTAGGCATCTGCCCTTGGTCATGATAACACTATTAGAATAGTGTTTCCTGTGTTAATTGTAAATTTAAATAATCCCACAATTTATTTATAAATTTATAAATTTAGTTATAAATTTAGTTACTTTGAAGTTTTATTGTCTGCTTCTCACTGGATATCAATTAAATAAATGAAATCAGTAGAAAACATATTTGTAAGCAATATTTCAGCTTTAAAGATGGATCTTTTGCCACAGTTTCAAGTCAATGATGAAAAACTCACACTGTGATTGCTGCTGCGTAGTATTATCTAGAGAAAAATAACAGTTATGATTAGTGTACAAAATCATTTTTTAGCATTATCCTGTCTTCAGAAGGAAAACATGGAGATAATAATTTGATCCAAGGAAGAGAAGCTTTTTCGTAATGAAATATAAGCATCTGCAGATAAACTTCAGATTTAGAAGAGTATTGTTCCAGCCCATAGAAAGATTAGTGACAGATTAGTTTCTTTCTGGTGCTTCCCTGTCCAATATCATCATATACTAATCAATCACACACCAGTTCTTGATTTACTCCATCTAAAAATTCCTAAGAAAGATATTCCTTACCCTGTACAAGGAAATTATGATTTTCTGTATCTTTGGCCGGACTACAACATAGTAGATTTTTCAGGGAAAAAACCTGTTGCCTTTTGAATCTAAAATATCTTTAAAGATATTGTCTGTAAAGAAATGTGAGTCATATGGGTTCTGCTGATCATTTTCTGCTGCTTGTGGAAAATTTCCTAATTCTTTCACTGCTGGCTTTGGACATTGTAAGCAAAGTCACTAAGTCTCCTGTTACTGAGATTACTTTCTTTTATAGACTCATAAAACAGCAGATCCACAAACAGCTGTTTGCAAGCCTCTTCTTGGTGAAAAAAACCTCACAAAACCAAAAAACCAAGCCCAACCAATATTATTACAGTCTAGGCCCTGGTCTTGTATTTGATGAGGTGTCAAAGCTAAGAAAGTAATTAGTTTCATTTTGAAATAGATTCATTATTTGGTTAGCCAAAATTTAACTTAAGCTTCAGTGTAGTATTTTACCATCTCCATGGTGGACAGTTGAGATCCACAACAGGACCCACAGAGTCACACCACTTAGGGTAGAAAGGCATCTTAAGCAAGTTGACCTACATGAGAATGCTCTTTATTGGAACATATTAATTGATTTTCCATTTGTGAGCAAGGAATTGCATTAATTTCTGCACACATTAGGACAACAAAGTTAGTGTGTACTTGTACGATGATGGGTGACATGAAAGGTGAGGCCATAAAGCATCGAGAGTCCTTAGCAGTGATCATTTAGGGTAACAAAGTCTGGAAATCAGGGAGGAGAGACAGTTTTCATTTGCAGACTAAGAAATGCAGACAAAGCTCACAAAAAATAAAACAACAGAGATGTAACTAGCTCTGTTTCTGGCTAGGGATGTACACATGCAAACTTCTCTGCTCCCAGACCATGGTCTTGTATGCTGAACATGCAAGATCTCTGTCATCAGTGCAGCTAGAGGCACTGTCAAACCAGACCTCAGCACAGCCCTGGTACCACAGAAACCTGTTTTTTGCAAGGTTTTTTCAGCATTAAGGGGCTCTGATGATTAGACTTTGCTCAGCCTTTACTGCTTTGTGTTAGTATGGATACATTATAGAACATAATGCTTATACTGCAGTACAGTATGCACACTATACTAACCAACATTCAGCCTCTCCTTTTATCGTTGTGAATAATCGAGTCAATAAATAATTGGATGGGTTGTTTACAGGGATAAGCATCCTCTCTAGGACTCAGAGTGCCTACGCAGCTGGAAAAAAAGCTCACTTAAAAAATCAGGTCCGTCTATTTTTGTGAAGTAGAAACATTCCTCTCCCCATTTTGAGGATACATGTAGCGAAGAAATGAAGAGTTTGCTACTCGTTAAGAAATCATTGAGCTCTGGGGTCTCTTTTGGAAACCAGACTAAGCAATTTAAAGGAATCTCTACTTTGTGCGTTAAAGATTAAAATAACTGGTATGGGTGCTGGAGTTTGTAAGATCCTGGGGAGGGATATGAAGGGGAAAGATTTCTTTCAAACTCATTAGTGATTTTAAAGGCCAAAACTAAGCATGGGTTTGAGCTGCTGCAAAATTAGTGAGATGCTTGATTTCAAAGTGAGAGGGAGTTTCTATTGTAGGTAATGTTTTTGCCTCTAAACCTGTGAGAAGGGGGGTGAAAGCAAGCAGAACCCACAGCAGACCAGGGGCTGCACTGGGAGAACCCTTGCCGGGAGAGGAATCGAGGACAGCCTATGCTACCTGAGCAACCAGGTCAAACATGTCCCTGGTAATGAAGATCCATCCATTACCATAACACGTAGACTATCACTGTAGATCACTTTCATGGTCTCCAAAGAAGCTGAGCAGTTATCAGTAACATTCAAAAATCCACTGGAAAGTCATTCATTTCACTTTATGGTCCTAATTAGCCATTTGTATAGTTCTATAATTAAATATGTTCCTTTCTCATCAAGTTTTTCACTTTAGTAATGATACCACTGTGCCACAAACAGGCCCCATGCTGTTTGGTTTGGGACTTATTCATAGCATTTAATTGGTCACCCAGTGGTTAGCCAATAACCCCTTCTATGGGAAGCAACACTCTGAATGCTGTTAATGGGCTAGAGGCACAGTGATTGCCTCCTGGTACCCAGCAGTACTGGGAATAAAGCAATTTCCTCCACTGTGTTGTGTGCCCAATAGCTAATCCTCTCCACTCCTGAAATGCACACTATTTGGTTATAAGTATTTGTACTGGCTTACTTACCGCTGGGCTGTTAATAGGCAGTGATTCTTCAATGCTCCTTCAGTGAAGTTACAGTCTGCTTGCTGACTGCTAATTAAAACAAGTTTGCACTCTAAGATTGCAACTAAAAGGTAGCAAGGTCATATTATTTAATGCAGCAGTCTTTTATTTAACAGTGTTTATACAGTATTTATATGCACACATTTTGCAGGAAAGGCATGGCTATTACTGATCATGTCAATATAGTCAAAATGAGCCATAGACTAATATTTCCTTCCTTGGAATATGATCACTAGGCAATCTCTGTCTGGGACTGCACAGTTAAAAAGCAATGCATGCATGCAGGTCTCTCTTCCAGTCTATTTCTCAGCTCGATAAAATTTGAAAAAATAGGGGCAGATGAACTAACTGTTCTAAAAGAACTCAATCTGCCAGGAGTCTTTATAGAAATCAAAGCATATATTAATGAGCATTGGAGTAATTTTAAACCCAGGAAGGTTATGAAAGCAAAGTGGTTGTGACTTGCAGAAACAAACTTTAGTTATTACTCTGTACTTTTATGCTACTTATTTAAAACCTAGTTTGAATAAGGACCCCTATCAGCAGGATGTCTGAGTGTAATATTCGTCTGTTGCATGTGACTATTCTTTTCTTTCTGCTTGTCTCCAGCAGAAGACAATCTCTCTCCAGCAGAAATAATTGTGTTCTGTTTACTTTTACTTTCTGCTTTACTGACAGGAAGGCTGCAGAATAATCCATAGCCGTATTGTTGCTGAAATTAATATCTGAGACAGAAATAAAAAGTTATATATTTTTAAAAAGTTGCTTAAAAATCTTTCAATTCTCCATACATTATAATAGAAGTTCACTTATCTGATGTCTCCAGCACAATGCATGGACTGCAATTTCAACAAAGCTTTAACACAATGTGTACCTTAATCAGAAAGATTTTGTGTGTGGCGCTTTTTTTTTTTTTTTTTTTTTGTGTTTTTTTTTTGTTTGTTTGTTTTTAAATAAAATACTATATAGACCTGCACCTTGGAAATGGGTTCAGTGTTTACTAAAAGATAACTGTTAGGGAACAAATGCTGTTCAACACCCTTACCCTTTGCATTTAATATGCATATTCCCTGCTGGTCTGAACAAGCATGCTTTCTCAAGTTTATATCAATGGAGACTATACTTGGAGCATTATATATTCCTCTGGCTGCTCCCTATTACCCCAAAGAAAATAAAACTTTTTTTTTTTTTTTTGTGTGCAGTGTTGTCTTTTCTTAATAGCAGCCTTTATCATGTAGCTTTGGCAGGCAGCATGCTCCTGAACTTCAAACTGACTTTACAGTTCTGAAGTAATTCAGACAACCTTGCTTCATCTTCCTGACTTGTGGAATTTATGTAATGATTACTTAATCAATGCCAAAAAATAACTAGCTGAATCACTGGTATGCTTGATATCCACAGTCCTACGTGTAAGTAGCAATTCTTGTTTCACTCTCATTTCAAATTTCACTTTTATGCATGGCTTTTCTTCTCCCTCTTCATTTGTTTGTGTTTTACAGAACAATAAGCTCATTAAACTCAAACTCAGACAGAGCACATATTGTATACCTTTTAAGGCATAAAGGAACACTCCCAGGCTTTTGAGAAAGGCTGATGGTCAGGAACTGTGCAACCAATTGATTAGCTTATGTTTTGTGTATGAAGGGGTATGTTGCATTTATCTCTTCTGCTGTAATTTGGAAAACAGTTGCGCACGAAAATAAGTTCACACACACTGAACCCTGTTCAATACAAGTCTTCATATACAGAGGTGTTTGCACAATTTCACCTGAATTTTGATAGACTGGGTGTACTGCTAGAAGAGTTTGGATAAGCATCTTTAAAAATTACTTTGAATAAAAATTACAGGATTAATTTTATAATGGACTTTAGATGATACTATAGATAATATAAGATATACGATAATATAAGATAATATAAGATAATAGTGCGTTCACTTTACAATTTGTTTAGCATTCAAAAGACCCAGCTGTGTATCATGTGAACATCCTTTTGTGCATTTTGTGCATGTCCTTGAAAGTTAGCATATTGTTCAGTGTACAGAACACAGTCCTATTATGCCTTGTACTTTAAACAGAAAGCTGCGGGGGGCGGGGGAGGTGGGGAGAGGGAGAGAAAGAAAGGTTGCTCTTTGCCTAAATTTTGCCTATCCGCTAATCCAAATTTCCTAATAAATAACCTGCCCATTAAACTTTGCTACATCAGTTCTACTCCCAGCACTCCCAATTCATCATCTGAAGATTTGGAAATTTTGTCTGATTATAAAAGGTGATTTTTCCAATTACCTTTGATGGCATTCCCTCTTCCTCTCCACCCTCCCCAACCTGGTTCTGAAGAGCATCTATCACCTTAGGTAATTTGGGCAGAAAGTACATCCTCTCACAGAATAAATAAATAAATAGAATTTATTACCTGGTGCATAAAAGTATGACTAATTTGTTGGGAAACACAATGGAAATATTTTTATTGACTTCCTTAAGTCTTGAATCAGATTCATACTATAGTAAAACCAGCCACAGCTTGAGTCTCTGCAAAAATTGTCATATTGTTCTAGTTGTTTGACCTATGGACACTAAGGCTCAGAGGGGTTAAATTAATTTGTGATCACTGTGCAGAGGTCTGTTCTGAAGCATGATACAGAAGGTGTAACTACAGAATCTCAGACTACTCCCCATCCACCAAGCAATGTTTAAGGATCAACTGTTTTGTTTAACAATGCAGTTGTCTACTACCTCTTAAACGTAACTATGCTAAGCATTAGTATGTGACATAATTAGATTTTTGGTCTCTGTGAACAGCAGATGAACATATTAAAACCCACAGAAACACTCTGTCTCAGGTAAGTGGAAGGAAGGTGAAACCCCTTTTAAAATGTAACCAATACAACAAGCGCATTGCACAGGCATGGATTGATGCTCACAAACTATTAGAGAGGTACCACGGAAGACAGTGATTCTGAAGCAGTTTTGCATGAGCCAGCCCCTGTAGCTGAAGAATTGAATGAAGATGCCCAGCCTGGGACTGCTGGAAGGTTTAGTGAACATGACCATGCTGTCAGCACGACCTTGTACAGTCGTGATGACTCACCAGTTTGAATGTCCTTACACAGTAGTTCACTGGTGTAAGGATATTCTGTTGTCTGGAGCTGCATGGTGGGAAATAGCTGACAAACTGCATGTAGGAAAAACATCTTCATTTGAGTGTGTTCAAAGACACCTGAAAGCCAAAAGATAACTGAGTCTGCCTGTGGCAGCAAACAAGAGGAAAATATACCCCTTTGCTTTGTGGAAAAGAAACTTGCTAAAAGGGCAGGCTTGGAGGTTTGCTTGCAAGAAAACTGCATGGCATTGTTTATTTCTACTTTGTTCAAACTAACAGGACTGGGTGCACTCTGTGTAAATAATCTTGACTACACTGAAGAATATTCCAGGCTCATATAATCAATTTGTACTCCTAATGGAAACAAAGCCCCAATATTGGCTGTGTGGGCTAAAGGGGAAATGATGTTATTATCACCTGGTTGGAAGAGTTAATTTACTCTGCCATGCATCATGATTTAATTATTCTTAATTGATCCTTAATAGATGGATGTCAAGTCTGGCCTTGCTCGGCTTCAATTATAGCAATTTCTCAACCTCACTTTGTAGTGGAGCTTGGCAAAAATCTGATGATTTCTGCCTCTCTCCATTTCCATTTGAGGACTTCTAGATTTACTTAAATGCTACTCGACACTTTCATGCATTATGACACTAAAAAGAAAGAGAGTTAAGGTTTTACAACAGATAGTCTTTGTAGATTGTTTGTGACCATTCCCATTTTATATACCATTGAAGCTGTGTCAGTTGCCTTTCTGTCAATAGGAACTATTTATGTCCTAACAAAGGACAGGTGAAAAAACATCAGATTTTTAGGTCAAAGATATCTGTGAATTAAATACTTTTTCATTTTCACTTGCTGGAATGTGTATGTCAGTAACTTTAAAAGAAAGACAAATATGTTGTTTTATGATGTAACAAAATACCCCTGAGATTTTTTGTGTTGTATTCTTTTTGACAGTTTTGTTTACTTTCTACGTAAATTAATAGTTCAAAACATGCTTATGCTGGCTAGCCTTGTGATTACAAGAAGATTAGTAAAATAAATATCCCAAGAGATTTATATGAACTGAATAGACAGAAAGAGATTTTTTAATAAATGAATTTTTACCTGTTGTTTTCCTTCCTCAAGGTGATTTCTTTAACATGAGTTGAGCCACAATGATTAACTTTTTTTTTTCCTTTTTTTTTTTCTCTTTTTAAGAGAGAGAGAGAGACAAAGAGCTAATATTTGTATTAAGCATCCAACACCACTGGAAACATGCTGAATTAATGTATCACAATTCACAATCTGTTCTAAAACATCAGTAACTCCTCAGGTACTACCAGAGAGAAAAGTCAGTGATCAAACTTCACGGGGCACATGTTTGTAGAGAAGCTACGTCAGATTACATGTGTAATAACATTTCTTATTAACCAATAGAGCTACATCAACAGGCCAAACCAGCACCAATAAAATATTAAGTAAAAGTATGTCTTTTCCCTATCCTTTGAAAAGGTGGAGCCACAACAACAAAAAGTATGCAATGTTGAATACTTAAATTTAAAAATGTAAATAATTCTTAAAGCATAAAAATTAGAACATAACTAGAAAATTAATGTGGAAGAAGCCTGTAGGGAGTTAGAGTAAATTCAGCTGCATGCTTGCATGCTCTAGGTGTTTTTTATAATTATTTTTTCAAAAAATAAAATTTGTTTATTTGGTTTTTCAATAATTTTGGTTGCAATTTTTAATAATTAAGTTAAAAAGCAAAATTTTATAGCAGATACCACATTGTCCTGGTAGGTGATAGTAAATACACAGTAACCCATTAATGTGATATATAGAAATTCAGAACGTTCGTGACTACTTTTAATATTGTCCCAATAAAATTTCCTGCCATTTGTTAGCTAGTCAAATAGATGAATCTCTAAAGCACCAACAACTCAAAAAATATTGCTCCTAACAAAAATGCTAATATTGCTATACTTTTACACAGACACCTGTGGAACTTGCTGAAATAACTTTTTTAAAAAAAATTTCTGTTACAAACAGGATGATGGATGAATTGGAGAAGGAAGAAAAGATTATTGGTGGTCTTTTCAGTCAGTGTTTTCCTCTTTCAGGGAAAGCAATCATCAGAAGATACAAGGAAACCATAATCATAATGTCTGCAGCCACTTTGTCTCATTTATCTTATAAACTTGGTAAGCATTAAATAAGCAAGATAATGCTAATAAAATATTTGAGTCAGCAGCATGGGAGTCTTTTACATCTTCAGAAAGGGGACCTGCATTTGTCCCTCAGCAGCTTTGTTGTAACACATAACATACTTCTTGCTGTTACAGAAATACCAAATGGCTTTGATACCTCTGTTACCTCTGCAGACAGGCATCACAGATTTATGCCTCGTAAGTCATTCCATAAAGCTTTAAATATAGCCCTTCTCCATGCCACAACTTCAGCCACATCCAATATTATGTAAGACAATCATATTTATTGATTTATACTTTCCAAATAGGCATTTCTCCTAAAGTTATGGCCGTCATAGGAAAATGCCACAGTGGAAAAGGTGCTTACTGTACCAGAGTGTTTGCTGTAGAGCATTAATTAAATGCACCACTATTTTTTGATGATGTTCTTGAAATCTAAGGCAGAACTGCAATGGTATTTGATACCCTTTTCTTCTACTGGGACCTATAGATAACTGAGACAGCATTAAAGTGGACAGCACTTGCCAAGGTGTGCTATGGGAGCTGAATCAGTGTGCCCCAAAAGTGGTTTCAGGCAGCAGAATTCCCTTGAAGGCTCTGGCAAGAACTAAATCTGACTTTTTCTGCAGCAACCTATCTTCTCTCTGATGATTTTGCCCAGAGCACACCAGGCCAAGACTGAGTAGAATATTACCATCTGATCCTCTTGTCATCTGGCAAGTGAAATTGTCCTTTTGGCTTAAAGCTCATGAGGGAGAGGGTCCTACTTCAATGGAAATGGAACACAGCCAAATTAATAATATATGGGATTCACTGGAGACAGGAAACCTACCAGACATTGACTGCTCACAGAAGCATAATCATTACACCTGTGTTGTGGGGATATAAATATATGCACGCTTAGTTCAGCCATTTAAGTATTTCACTTAGCTATTTGTACATATTGACTGTAACAAGGTTTCAGTATTTCCAAACAAGTGCCCTGCATCACTGTTGATAGCAGGTCAGTTGCTTAAAGAACTTCTATTGTTGCACTGCCAGAAGAGTTTATATTTGAAGGAACAGCACGTACTTCACTGAAAAAAAAGCATTACTCAGCAGGCATCTCACTCAGGCCCACACAGACTAAAAAAAAAATGTTCCAGAGCTGAAATATTACAGCTTGTTTGCACCTGAAGGTACCAAAAAGTGATTTACTGTTGGCAGGTTTACCCACAAAAATTCGATTTGAATGTTTATTGGGAACTGTACAAGTACTAGCATGCCTCACTGGGGAATAGTCTACCTCTCAATGCCACATAAAACACTGACTGAAAAACAGAGCAGAGGCAAGCTCACCATTGTTTAAACATATCCCATGTGAAACAGGGTTAGGAGGCAGGCAGCTGGCATGGAAGGATTTGCCATTAATAGAATATGAAGAGGCATGGCAGAGGAGATAAATCGACAGACATTTATTTCTTTCATGCTCTCTCAAACAAATACACACCATTTTTTTGTCTTCCTCATTAATGTTGCTCCTTTTTCATAAAGATAGGAAAAGAGTAATAGGACAGGGAAAAATCTGTCCTACTTTATGCTGAACCTCAAGAAAGCTCTGAAGCTTGTGCAAGGGGCTTGTAATCACTGTTTGCATGGAAGAATATCAAATCTGCATCTTATCCACTCTCCAGTGCACCAAGCTGGGGGCTCATCCACTGCCCTCCAGTGTTGAAGCCTTTTATAATGGTACACATCAGTTAAATTAGGATCCTGACAGATCCATGCCCACCAGCCAGATCCAAAGTCCTTTAAAATCAATGAATAGATTCAGGCCACCAATGCTGTCTTCTGCCAGCTTTTCTGTGTTGGGAAAGACCACAGGCTAAAGAACTGTGTTGGCAATCATCTGACTGCCTACCCCATCTGAATAACTTGGAGAGTACCAACAGAGAAATGCCTAATTAAAAAAACCAACTACAACAGCAACAATAAAACCCACCAACCAAAAAAACAACCACAACAAAAAACCCACGCAAAAACCCTCAAACCCAAAACAAAACCAACCCACGAAAAACCAAAGGCAAACAAGAACACAAAACCCAGAGGGAAACTTCCAATTACTTCTATCAGATAGATCCAGACAACTTGTTCTTAATACCAAGAACAAATTATTCTTAGTATTAGAACCCATTCCAGAGGGTTTGCAAAACCAGATCAGCAGTTCACCTAATCTAGCATCCTCTTCCCAGTTCTGCTGGATATTTCAGAGGAACTGCACAATTCCACAATTCATCTAATCATATAAATCTACACAACTGGGAATCTTTTTTTCCCCCTTGCCTAGCTGGTAATCAGCATATGCCCTGAAGCATGAGGATTGGTTGGAGAGAAAATAAAAGCAGAAGAGAGAAGAAATAATAATGTAACTTATTTGAAGTATTGCTTTAGACTCTAATGGAAGCCACTGCAAATTAATTCTTCATAGTACAAATGCCCTGTGGTAATGCTCTGAACTACAGATGGATTAGCTGTGTCATGCGCACCTAAATGGCTGGTACAAAGGTGCTTGGTTTTAAATGAAAGAGTAATTAGTATTCATGTATAGAACACTGTTTGGGTACTGACAGAGAACAGTGGGAACATATCTTTGATGCCCAGGAAATAAATGTATTCTTCCTTCTCAGCAGTTTCACTGTGGACACCAGTGGATAGCCCAAGCTATGTGCCCTTATTCTTTATTCAGCTCACTAGTAAATGAATTCCTAAGACCAGAAAGGGAGCTAAAGTGACTGGGGACAGTTAGAGTAGTAAATACTCTGTATTTCTACCTGTGCTGTATTCTTCGATAGTGCCAATGAAGTCGGAGATAGGAAGCAGTGTTCCTTGCCCCATCATGGGATTGGCGTTTGCAGGTCGCTCACTGTGACACTTACCTTTAGGCAGTCATTCTGCAGGACAGTACTTGAGGTACCAGGCAAAGCAATGACCACAGCACCAGGATTGGCTTGCACATCTCTGTTAGCTGTCTTTACATTTCAAACCCAGCAGAGAAGCCGGTGGGAAGTGGACTGGCACAAAGGTTTGGCCATTAGCAGACTCTTTTGTGTTGTTACTCCTTTTATTATGTTTGAGAAAGGCTTTTTTCCTGCAAGGCTACAGAGATAGCCTGCAGCAGTAGCCTAGAGAAAACAGGCATCACCAAGATAGGACGACAAGGATGAGTGATGAATTGCAATGACACGTTTGTGTTGATAGGATCTTATGAACGATGTAGAGAAAGGCCAAGGGGGAGTCATTGCCTTCATGTTCAGTAGCCGGAGAGCATTTGTGCTAGTTGAATGTCTGTGCTTGAATAGGGGAAGTCAAGGTGAGGGACATACATATTGAAAGCTGTCCATTTTGATGTCTGCTTTCTGTGCTGTCTCCCAAGCAAACGTGCTTTATAGAAATAGTAATCAGAATCTGACAACAATAGAGCAACTATGAAAACGAGAATGCAGGTTGCATGAGAGTATAGGTGGCCATTTATTGCAATTGAACAACAAAAAGATACTAGGTGAGGAAAATGGGAGTGGAGCGTGTGGTTTATGTGACAAGATATAGGCATCTCTGCGATGGTTCATCTTTACTATTAGAATTGCTTGCTGCCTTCTACTTGCAGATGATCCTTTTAAGCGCAAAACCCCAAAACACATAAGGTTAGATTGCAGCATGCACCTTCAGTCTCACTGCAGGTCAGGAACAGTATGATTTACTGTCAACACAAGTCACTTAGAGATAGCTGTGACATTTGGTCCTGTCCAGTCTGGAGTACAAAGTTACTAAAGAAAACCTCAAAGTAAACACAGAATTTAAGTGAAATGATGTTTACTCTCATGCAGTTAACCAAAGCACTCAGAGGTCAATTGCACTGGTTCAGCTGCTAGTTTCACAGGAGGTGTGACTGGAGTTTAATTTAAAAGGACCTCTTTTCTGTTGACCACTACTTTATAAAGACCATCTCATTGTGGACTTTTGCTCTACAGAAGATCAAGAGAGATTTTTGGTCTTAAAGTTTTGGTTTAAGATCCCTTGGGAGAAACTGACCACATCCTCTGCTGTTGGGAACATTAGATTCAGTTGCTACATAAAGCAGCAATTGTTTACAAAAGTTCTGGGAAGGCATAGATGCCAGAAAGTTTACACTAAATGCCACACATTCTGGATCTGTTGAACTTACTGTGCATGCACAGCCCAAAAGTATATTATATAAACAGTAGGACTGATGTATTATGGATGCACTGAAATTACTGTGCCTGCATTGTATGCTCCTTTCCAGAATTTCCTGAATTAAAAAGGGTGGGTTGAGGGGTGCAAGTGGGGAGAGGTTGTCAAAATGAGTCTTTAAATTATGTCAGGCTATTCTTTACAGTTGTGGATGTTAGTGGAGCTGTGCTACTGATAAGCTCCAGTGTTCTTGATCAGATTTACTCTAGTATCAAATTATTGTTACTAGACAAAAAAAATAGCACCAGAGACTTAATTCTGTCAAAGAAATGCAGAGTAAACTTTAAACAAAAAAATAATGCTTAATAATATAACACATTTATTCACTCGCTAATTTTTCCACCTCTGTATATTTTGATTTTGTTTTTCATTCTAACTGATTAAGCCTCTAGTCATTGTAAAACCAGACAGAAATATTGATTAAAATCCAATCCAGGTCCATATTTGACTTTATTTTTTGAATGTCATTCTGCACATTCTCCCAGTACTTGAATCACAGGTAGAAGAATATGTGAAATTTTGTAATGTTAATTTTCTCACAGATGCTAGTTGGAAAGAAAAGAAAAGAAAAGAAAAGAAAAGAAAAGAAAAGAAAAGAAAAGAAAAGAAAAGAAAAGAAAAGAAAAGAAAAGAAAAGAAAAGAAAAGAAAAGAAAAGAAAAGAAAAAAGAAAAGAAAAGAAAAGAAAAGAAAAGAAAAGAAAAGAAAAGAAAAGAAAAGAAAAAAAAAGAAAAGAAAAGAAAAGAAAAGAAAAGAAAAGAAAAGAAAAGAAAAGAAAAGAAAAGAAAAGAAAAGAAAAGAAAAGAAAAGAAAAGAAAAGAAAAGAAAAGAAAAGAAAAGAAAAGAAAAGATCTGTGGGGAAAAAGCAAAGAATAAGGCAGCTGTGAGAAAGAGCATATGTTACCTATACAGTTCTCTCCCTCATCTGATTTCCAATTCCCCTTTGACATCTGTACATCTAAGTTTAAGCTGGAAATTGTAATGAATTTTTCCTCTGCTGCTGTCTTCTATTGCCACAAAAGAGTAAGGGAAAGAAAGGCTTTCCGAAATGCATGCCTTCCTTTTAAAATAAGATTAGTAAAAAATCACCAGGAAACTTGAAAATTTCTGGCAGTTCGCTGTGCTGTCCTTATTTACCCTGATGTTTCTTCTCACAGCCAAACTGTAACATACAGACACCCCTGCAGCTCACTGCTCCTCCACATAGCTCTTTTCTACCTATACAGATAATTTGCATGTGCATCAACATCTGGGACTTCCTCAGGCACCACGAGAATGTTTCTGTTCAAGACTACATCTAATTTGGGAGAAACAAACTTATAAATCCTCATAAATATATTGTGAACTCTTCCCTGTCATCTTCAAGGAGCACACTTAGGTTGCTTCCAACAGATAGTAATTTTTTTTCTCTCTCCGACTCAATAGGCATCACAATTTATTGATCTCTGTGTCCACATCTCAGTTAACAACATTTGCAAAGATCTCCTGTTAGGATAGTGATTGCTCCCACTTGCACACATTATTTTTCAATGACACTTACTCATCTTGTTGCATTTCCTATGAGCTCCAAAAGTGCACTTGCTATACCTCTAAAGCCTCATTTATTAGACTTGGTCCTGAAAGCTGATTTTCTGGATGGTTTCGTGCAAAATGATAATAATGATCCTACTCAATATCCTCTAAACTAACATTTTAGAAGTTTGAACACTTTAGAAAGGCTTGACACAAATGTATGTGGTACCTGAGATTGTAACTGGAGGTCCTTTCACAATGAACTAGGTGATAGAAATGAAGCTACATCCCAGTCTGATGGAGCAAAATAAAGCAGGAGACAAATCTCACTTTTTTTCAAAACTCAGCTTAGAGCCTCCCACACAAGTTATGCTGCTGGTGCTGATCTGGGAAAAAAAACAACAAAACAACCACACACAAAACCCCAAATATTAATTCATTATAATAAACTTATTTAGTTTTTTTTTTTAATAGCTCAAGCTAAATGTCAGCTAAAGGCACAAGCATCACTGGAATCATGTCTGAGCTCTATTTTAAGGCCTGAGAGGGACACAGGCTATGTTCTGACTTCATCCAGTCAGATAAGGAAATGAAGAGGACTGTTCATTTACAGGAGTAAAGGTATTTATATGGATATTTGCTGTTACTGTAACTAGAAACAAAGCTACAGCTGTTCTGCAATCAGAATACTGTCTTGCATTGAACTCCTAATTATAATGCCAAAATTTTCCTACGTTTTGGTTTCATAGTGAAAAAGTCCAGGATTTGGTCTACTTCTAATACATCTGTTTTTTCCTTTGACATCTAATGTAGAATGAGGAATGTTTTCATAACACAATTCACAATGTTGTCAGTAAATTAGAAGGTGCTCCAAGAAGACTAATAGGTTAAAATATCTATCCTTGGAGACATAATATTAGAATGGAAAGCTGTGCGCTTTTGAAAAGAGTTCTACATTTAAGATGTGTTTGTAGGTGTCCTATGATGAAAAGGATGACACCTCTATCACACTGTTGGCTGTAGCTACCTTTTGTACCTTTTAGAGATGTGATGATTACAGAACATCTCTGAAGCACTTTCAGTCTGATTTTTTGGTGCTCTGCCTAAAGCTGCTTTTTTTTTTTTTTTTTAAACATTAATGACAACGGGACATTGGTGTAATAAAATTTTTTATACAGGAATAACACTGCAAAGGAAGGCACAGATACTGCCTTAAAACACCTAACAGTTGCTGATCTCTATGGACCTTATGGCAGCTTCTTTTCCAAAAGGTATGCAAGAACAAATAAACACCCCAAATTCTGCAGAAGGTTCTTTCTTTTATGTGAAGGATTAAGTTTATACGAATGTGAACAAAAGAATACCCTCTTCTCTCTGCATGTATCAACTTTCAAGTACAATATTTTTTCCTGCACTACTTTGTAAATTAATCATTTGGTGTATAACTCTGGCTGTTGCTTGCCTCTCTCCATAATTGGTACTTTATAGTTGTCAGCATTTATTATAGTACATCACCAGTGCAACGCATTCATGACCTGGAATAACGACCCTCTAATAGGATCAGGGGACATTTAAAGTTCCTCTTTTCATATAGTTTGCAGTCTCTTATGAGCAGAACAATCAAAATTCATTGCCTAAAGGATCTTCTGTTGTTGGACAATCAGACTCATTTGCAATCATCATTGGTCTGGGCTAGCCTTAAGTGCTACAGAAACTATGAAGCTCAAATTGACCCTGGTCAGTGTGTCACCTTGGTCTTTTGGGAAAGGAGTATTATGACAAAACTCCACTGCTCAAAACTATGTTTGCACAAAGTACCACCTTGCTGATATGAAGCACAAACATAATTGCTACATATTCACAATTTAATAACTAGTGTAACAGTTCCTACAATAAGCTCTCCCAGAAATGGCAAATATTCAACATACTTATTTTCAAGCTAGAAAAACACTGGAAACGATTAGTGTTAGCTTTAAAAAACACCTAAATATTTAGGGTGGTATGTAGTGAAGCTGGGTTCTCTGGGACGTGCAGTAAAAAATGCCTTCAGAGTCTAATCAGCCAACAAATCACATGCAATGCCATAAAGTAAAAAATTCCAATGGCTAACTATAGTTCTCAAATCTTTGGTTTATTTTGTTTTCCAGTATGCTTACAAATGATTTTTCTTCTATTGCATCACATGTGAACATATCTGTATGGGTTATTGGTGCCCAGGTTTGGGGGGGTGGGGGATGTGCTGCTGGGGTGGCCTTCGTGAGGAAAGGCCAGGAGCTGCCCTGTGCCAGGCCCAGCTGATCCCAGCCAGCTCCAGCTGATGGACACACCACAGGACACAGCTGAGCCTCTCAGCCAATGTGGTGGCATGCACATCCATGATAACATGTTTATGAAAGGGTAAAAAATGCTCCGTGGCAGCCACGAGAGAAAGAAGTGAGAAACAGCCCTGAAGACACCAAGACCAGACAAGAAGGATTGGATGGATGCCAGAGTAGAAATTCCTCTACAGCCTGTGGAGAAGGCAGTGATGGAGCAGGTTGTTCCCCTGCAGCCCATGGAGAACTGCATCAGAGCAGACATAGATATCCACCCTGCAGCCTGTGGAGGACCCTATGCCACAGCAAGTGGACATGCCCTAAAGGAAGCTGCACACTGTGGACAGCCCACACAGGAACCATTTTTCAGGCAGGAGTGGCAACCTGTGTGGTACCCACGCTGGAGCAGGTTTATCCTGAAGGAGTGTAAGCCCATATGAAGGACCCACACTGCAGCGGTTGTTGAAGAACTGCAGCCCATGGGAAGCACCCACACTGGAGCAGTTTATGAAGAACTGCAGCCTGTGGGAAGGACCTCACGCTGGAGTAATGAAACTGTGAGGTGGAAGGAGCAGCAGAAAGGAACTTCTGCCCACTAACTGCAGTACGCCATTCCTTACCTGCCCTGCACCGCTTGGGGGCAAGAGGAGGTGGAAGAGTTGAGAACGAAGGACTGAATCTGAGCCTGAGGTGCATGGTAGGGGGAAGGTGGTTTTAATTTTATCTTTACTTCTCACTATCCTACTCTATTTCTAATTAACTGGAAACTAAACTAATTTTCACCAAGTCAAGTGTTTTCTCCTTGTTATGGTAATTGGTATATGATCTCCCTGTCTTTACCTTGAATCACAAGCTTTTTTGTCTCGTTTTCTCTCCTTGGCCTATAAAAAAAGGGAGTGAGAAAACATCTAGGTGGGTATCCAGCAGCCAACCACAGTTAAACCACCACAATATCCATTACTTTTTGGAAACACAAATGCTCAGCTAAGACAAGTTTCCAGCAGACATTGATAGACACCCTAAACACCTTGGAGATTTTCTTCAAATTCTTCCATCTGAATTTACTCAATGAGATTACCATTAATGAGTGAAAGGGTTTGGTGTTTCTTAAAGTCTTTTGTGTACAGCCTTTGCTGTTCTCTTTAGTAGGACTGCCTTATAGTCTTACTATCAAGTTACCATCCTGATATTACACCATTAACGTCCTTCAGCTGCATTATAATGCTTGCATGGCTTAGGCAGCTGTAGACAGAGTTTTGTGGGAGTTACTCATTTCCAAAGCCTTGCTCAATAGGTCCAAAACAGAAAGGAAAAAACAAGTTTACATCATCAAAACACATAAGGGTCCAAATATTTTTTCCACTTACATTAGAGTGACTAGATAAAAGTTACACATACACTCCCTTTTCCTAAACCATCAAGCAAAAAAAGAAATGCATCTCAGATAGTTTAGACAAAGCACTCAAAACCTGCACTACTTATGTTGTGTGTAAACATAGTAATCTATAAAAAATACTCTTATTATAGCAGGATAGAGCAGTATATAAATGCCCATATACACCATTTTCACTAATTCTACCCTCTTTTGTAAGAGGCAGAATGAACATCAATAGTTTACCATTTTCAACAGATAAAACATTTATATTTTCATCTAAACTAGCTTCAGCAGGCAATTAATTGAGAAAAATATGCCATCAAATCTGCAGAAGATATTTTTGCTGAGTAAATCTTATTCTCACATGCACAGGTCTATTGCAAGTGGGAAAGGGCAAGCAAAAATCACAAACCCCAGCTCCTGTCCACATCCTATAAAACATCCAAGTGGAAACTACAGCTTACACATTAAAGATTAATTCTATAATCTTGTTGGTATGTAAAATTTAGCTGTTGACAGAGCTGTCAGCTCAATCAGGGAGCTTAGCTGTGGCAATACTAATTATTGTCATGCCCAAAACTGCTGTGCCCCACCACACAGAGGAATCCCTATACTTGGGAGATGTGCAGCTTTTAAATAAGGCTGCATGGGGAAGAACTGCAATGAAGGTACCTTCAGGAGGTATTTGCATGGGAAGCTGCATAAACCAAGAAGGAATGTGATATAAGGGGACAACTATGTCAGCCAGAGGGAAGATTTCCTTTAGCAACAAAAAAGAAATTCTAGCAAACTTGTAAAGTCACTGACCAAACTGGTGAGAAGCAGGAACATAGTTCTTAATCTCTTTCATTGCTATATATAATGTTCCAGAAAGCATTGGTGGTTATTTTGAAAACAGCTGCCAAGTGGGCAAGTCATCTGTATTTTGTTACCTACTGTAGTGTAGTTTTCATATGGTTTGCTCATAGACAAAACTTATGTCCCCCTGCCCTTTGTTGAAGCTTGTTTGTAACATAATATTTGTATTCTGAGAACCCTCTAATCAAACAAAATACTAACCATGAATTCTTTTTGCTAATTTGAAAATCACCTTAAACACAGGGAAAAAGTCATTATTTTTTTTTATGATGGAAAGCTTCCAAATTCTTAATTTCTAAAATAAATTTTGAATAAAAGATGTGCTCCCAAAGTACTTCTTTTACATTTTGAATGTTTTCATTCTCTGCTGTAAAAAACCCAAACCTATTACAAACCAATTGAACCTATTATAAATCAAATTAAGCAGGTGACTAGGAAAAGTCAACATGGGTTTACCAAAGGCAAATTGCGTAAGAGTAACATCATCTTCTAAAACAAAATAACGTCTCCTGTCTAAATGGGGAGAGAAGTGGATGTTGTTTAACTGGACTTCAGCAAAGTGTTTGACACTCTTTCCCACAGTCTTTTCCTGGACAAACTGTCATGATACAGATTGAATGGGTGGTCCGTGAAATGGGTAAGAAATTGCCTCACAGGCTGCACTTAAGAGGATCAATGGTTTTTGCACAGGCTGGCAGCCTGTCACAAGCAGGGTCTCCCAGGATCAGTACTGGGCCCCACAGTGTTCAACACTTTCATAAAGTGAATGTGCATGAAGGAACTGAAAGCACCCTCACCAAATCTGCTGATGACATTGAATTGTGTGGTGAGGTAGACACAGAAGGCAGGGCAATCTTTCAGAGACCTGGAGAGGCTGGAAGCTAGCAAAAACTCAATGAATGAACATTAATGCAAAGTCCTACACCTAGGATGACATAACTAAAGTGCTCAGTACAGGCTAATATCTATGTAGCTGGGGAGCAGCCTGAAAGGGACCTGGGGGTCCTGGTGGACAAGAAGCTGAGCATGAGTCAGCAGAGTGCCACTACAGCAACCAAAGCAAATGGGATCCTGAGCTGCATCCTCAGAGGTGTTACTAGCAGAGATAGAGCACTTTTCTCCACACTTTTCAGGCTGCAGCCCAAATACTGTCTCCAGTTCTGGGCCCCACAATTCAAAAAAAAGGTGTGGACACACTGGAGAGGGTCAAAGGAGGAGCAGGAAGATGATCAAGGGACTGGAGAACCTGCCCTTTGGGGAAAGACTGAAGGAGTTAGGCCCTTTCTCCCTGGAGAAGGGAATGCTCAGGGAGGACCTCATGACTGTTTCAGTACTTAAAGGGCAGCTATAAACAGGATGGAGATTCTCTTTCCATAAGGAGCTACATGGAGAAGACAGGGTAGTAAGTACAACTTTCACTAGGAGAGGTTTCATCTCAATACGAGAAACAAGATTTTTTACAATCAGAACAATCAGTCCACTGGGACAGGCTCCCCAGGAATATGGAAGAGTCCCTGTCATAGTTTTTCAAGATGCTATTGGACAGGGTGCTAGATAATCTCATCTAGGCTTCCTTTCCTATGGATGGTTGGACCAGGTGATATTTTGAGGTCCCTTCCAGACTAGGATGTTCTATGCTTCTACGATTTCACGAAACCTATCTCAAAAAGTATAATTTTTTTCATATTCACAATTGTTTCATGAAAAACAAACTCTTCCTATTTTTAATCACCATTTTAATGGAAAAGAAAAAAAAGTGCTGACACTGATAAAATTACCAATTCTAGGATGATTTCTGATGCTATTCACAGCAAGAATGTGCTTTTAAAATCACATATGTAGACAAAGGTTTCCTTTTAAGGCACTGAAAGACACTGTCCTGTCTTCCTAAACAAACTATTCCTTTCGCTGTGTGTCTATGACCAAAATTAATGACTAAGTGGAAAGAGTAACACTAAAATATTTGTGTGTATTTTTGGAGAGAAGCAATATCCATTAGGAATCAAAAGTGCATTTGCATAACCAAATTGGCAGTTAAGTCCCAGATACTGCACATCTCCTCTCCTCAAGTAAAATACATATGTATATATAAAAGATGCATGATCTCAAATATGTGTTTACCACTCTTATCTCATTGAAAGAAATTGGTGTTCATTTGGCTGACATATACTATAGTCCTACATTCTTTTATTTCAGAAAAATAAAAAGCAGTTCTTCTCCACAAGCAAGTTTGTTTTCTTGCTCCCTCTTCCCAGACTTCTATTGATCTTATATACCTGTCTGATCATCCTGCTTAAAATAGCCCTTTTACGCAAAATATCTATTGTGGCAGGAAGAGAGCCTGCAAGGAAAAATATTGATTATTAGTAGTTCATTATTTTGTTTATGTGAAGATTTAAATATCTAGATGAAGGAATAGCTTCCAATAATTTTCCATGAACCACAAAAATCCTACTAGTATATTAGAGGTATTTGTGGTCATGCTGAATTTGAAAATTTCAGTCTTCTGAAAAAACAGAAGGAAAGAATTTTCATGCTTTTTACTGGTGGAGACATTCAAGTAAAATAAGAATAGAACTAGTAAAATAACAATGCTCGCTTTCTATCAAATTAAGTAAAATATTCCTTTTCTGGTGTCTGTTTTTAACCTGGGAATAGCCAACATTTTACTAAATGTGTTTACACTAACACTTTACTCTGTGTGTTGGAGTTCAGGTTTTTAAGATCTATACCCATCCAATTAGAAAGATGCAGAACTCTTTGAAATGAATTAAACATTTAAAGAGGGAAAAAAATTACAAAAGAATTACTCCATCATACAAAAAGCTCTTGCAAACAAACTCATACATTTCTATTTTTGTCGCTGCTAAATCACATTTATAACTAAGATAGAATTGTGCTGATCTAAAAAGCTTAACAGCATTTTACTTGTTTTCTTTTTTTTCACTCTTTTGTATGTTTTGTTGTGTTAGGTTTCTTTAAAGCTTTGATACTACTATATGCAATAATATACAGAGATGGCAGCCAATGAGAAGACATACTGTTTCTCCTAACAGGTAAACTGTTAAACAGGTTAAACCAATCCCTGCATTTCTCAGAAACTGAGGAATGTAAGGTTTGCCTCTCAAATTTAATAGAGGCAGAGAATGGTAACAGCAGTTTTCTTTTTCCATCTGTCTACTGCACAGGATGAGAAAGCAACATCAAAACTCTTCAGGAATTTAGAGGCATACCGAATTCAGAAAAAGAGCAGTATATTTTGCTGTAAGTGCCGAAGAAAAAAACACATCTCAGCATTCTCCCACTTGAAGGGAGGAAGGGACACTAACTTAAAAAAAGATATGGAAGTGAGCCAACAATGCAACCTTGCATGGTCTCCCTACAGTATTACTTGCTTTACTTTTATAGTGTTTCAGACTTAGCCTTAAATTAAGAGAGTTGCTTAAGTTAGCTTGGAGTGCTGCTGATGTTATTCTGATAGCACAAGCAAGACTTCCCATTTCTTTTTAATAGTTTGTGTTTATGCTGAAATTGAATGGAATTACATGAAAGTCTTGCCTCTAACTCATAAAGCATGCTCTGAACTGTGAAAATAGCAAAATGTTGGTTTTTCTTTCATATTGGGTAGAACTAGGCAACCTGAACACAGCAGTACGTACCAGCTCCTTTTGCAATAAAATAATCAGGTTTTATACAATCATACCCAATTAAGGATTTCACTCTACCAAATTACGATAATTAACAGAAGCCAGGGATGAAAAACTGCTGCAGAAAGGTTTAGCGAAGTAGAAAAATAACTCTAGTAGTAATGGTATTACAGTCAGAACTGAAATCTCCTAGCTACAACTATGACTGTTTGCTATTACCTCTAATCAAGGTGAGACAGTAGCAGAGAAAGAACTACTCTGCTTTTACAAGGTTGTTTCATGTTCATGTTACCTGACAGATAACAAAAACTCTTTCTGTTTTGGACTGACCTGCCATTTCTGTGTAGTTCTAATTCTTTAAGGTAAAGGTTTTATCAGTCCCTTAATAGATCTAGAATTTAGCACTAATGTTTTCAGTTGTATTGAAACCAAGCATCGTTTACTGACAAAAAAAAAAAAAAACCACCAGTATTTCATGCTAGGTGGATATGTGTACACAAAGAAAATAAATGATGTAAGGAAAAAAATCTTCAAATTCTGCTCTCAAACCAAAGGCTGCACAGTTTTGCCAGCTTCACTCCAATCAGTTACAGTTCCAAAATTTGGTATGAAGACATACAAAAAAACCCTATGGGATGTTGAAGAGACGTGAAGATATGTTGAAATCTTGTGTTACTAAAAAAAAAATAATAAAGTAGTGACACAAGACTATAATTTGCAACATCACCTTGTCTTCACTGAATTATACACAGCTCAAAAACCCCCTGTGTTTGCATATGCAAAACCAGATGTTAATCCTTTTCATTTTACTGTCCTCACAATTTCAGTGTATCTCAAAGATGTTATTCAAGGGAATCCAGTATCTGTATTCAGATTCCTTTTGGTCATGTTAATATGTTAATCTTTTTAAAACCAGGAATAGAATCACTTAGGTTACATACTGAGCAGTAAAGTGCTGGATGTTACACTGTGGTTTTGCTACTGAAAACTTTAGGTATCTTTGTAAAAGGAAGAGCCCATGTAGCTTGAACAGGCAACAGCTGACTGTATGGAGAGTGATTGTTCTTTTGCTTTTACATATATGTTAATCCAACCATTAATTAGATGACTTCCAGAGCTCCACAATCTTCATAAACATATACAGGCAGATTGAGCTGTAGAAATTGACTGCCTCATGCTACCAGAGTTTAATATTTAAATTATTTTTCTACTAATACATTTTTCAGAGCTGTAGAAATGATAATATATTTTAAGTCTACTACTTCTATTTTATTTGAATAGTTAGGTGTTAGAGAATTATTAACTCTAAATACATTGTATACCTCTGCTTTAGTTGCTGATTTTACAAAACAAGTATTTTTTACAGTGAACCTACACTTTCAAAGCAACATTAGCCTTAAAACTAATTAGGAATGCTATTATTTTCCAGCAATTTATATTTATTCAAATGAAATTAAAATCAGCCTAGATTTATCCTGTACTGCCACTAAAAACAGCACCTGAATGCTCCGTGGTACATCCCAATTAAGTCAATGTAACCTGTAATGCTATTCAGAACAAGGTAAATTAGGTGCCATAGTTTCTGTTTGTTGTAGATTCATGAACTCTCTGAAAACTTATTTCCCCTGCTAATGAACTAATGAACTTTGGCTTATCATAAAACTTGAACTAAATGTGCTTTATTTTGAATTATTTCTGTATTCACCAAAGACAATTTAGGACTAGAGTTTGGGGCTTTTTTCTTCTTTGGGAAAGTAGGGAATTCCTGATGATTTACTTAGAAAGTATTTCTTTACTTAACAGCACTTCAAGCAGTCACTGAGGTATCTGGCTTTAGCAACAAATTACTATGGAACAAATTTCAGAGGGAAAAACAGAAAGGAGGCAGGATAAATGAGAAGAGCTAAGAGACCAAGCAGTTTATACAGGTAGCTTAGAAACAAAAGCATTTAAGCTCCTAAATGTACCATTGTCTCTTCAAGCTCTTGAATTTGCGGTTTGCTGAATGCACTGTACTGGTATGAAGAGATTTAGTTAGGTGTTCAGAGGTCCCAATGCACAGAGGTATTTACAAAGAACACTGCAAGGTTAGGCTGAGAAAAGTTTGGCAATATATATCTATCTATACAAAGAATTGTCCATTGACATCTGTTAACCTTGCTTCAGGATCTGGATAATTGTTTTTTATTCCCCCTTTTTATAAATTGAGATTCTGAGAGGAAACTAAGCTAACTAAAAATCCAAGACTATGTTTGGATACCATAATCAACTGACCATTCACAAAGCTTCCCAAAGTGATTAATGACATGCTTAATTTAATTGGCAAATAAATACTAGAAAAGGCAATTAGTGCCTTGCAACAGGATCTCCTATGGAAGCTAACTGTGAGCTTATGAAGTAGCTACAAATACATAGCTTAACTGTTTCGACCATACTGGCACCTATGAAATACTATTATCATGATATTTTGCTTCTATCCCATTACTCTGTGGTCTCTGGTTCCCTCACTTGGACTTGTTTTCTACTTATCAGGGAGCCCCAGGCTCCCTCTTACCTTCTGACATCTGTGATGTGAGCCTGATGCTTCACACCCCAAATCTACTAATGAAGCAACTTAGTTTAGGTTGAGGGTTGATGTTAGTGTGCCTTCAAGGTAGACAATAAACAACTAAGCATAAACACCATGAGATTCCCAATATAACAAATTACTATAGATGTAACATGACCTCAGAAGTCAGAAGGCTCTGGAGATAAAGCAATTTGCTATAAGCTGAACTAGCTCTTTTAAGGCAGAAATACAACTTCTTAATAAATGTTTCACAGCAGGTTGGTTGCAATGTGGACTGACCTCTGTGCCCATAAGGGCATGTCCTGTGTTTTGGAGATCCGCAAGTCTTGAAAAACCCTTGCTACTTTAACAGAGGCCAAGTGACTGAACTGAGGACTGTGAAGACTGAGATACCGTATCCTTGAGCTAAATTTGGCTGGCTGGGATGCTCTTGATGTGTAGTAATTGCAGACCAGGTGCAAAATAGATTTGTGGTTTGCACTTTTGTCACTTTTTAGACTTTCTGGGAATTTTTCTCCTGAAGTATTCATAGGTGCTCATAATACCAGCGTCAGACAGACACATTTACAGGGACATCATGTGGTTTATATTAGCGACACAGAACCAACTGTTTTGTTTGCTGCTATTCACACTTTCACATGCAGTTCTCCTGATCCCCTGCCTTTGCAGAAGATACGTCAAAAGTTTTAGCCTGGACCTCATGCTCCCTATTTGTACACACAACCGACATCAGCTAAGAGACTATCAAGTATCTGGATTAAACCAAATGGCTTGCTATGAACTTGCATTTGAACTGAAAATCTGCCTTTGTGCTTATTTGGTTCAAATATTTCACATGGTCTGTCTGCATTTACTTTTAGATAAAGATATAGAGACTTAGACTATTCCAGAGGTTAATTTCTGTACAGAAGATCCACTTCGTGAAACAAAATGCAGTGAAAATGTTCATGGCATGAGAGAAGGAAGCAAAGCTACACAGAAAATATGTTGTCTTATTATACTTCTATATCCAGTGATATATCAAAATATATTTTGCCTTATCTAAAGATTTTCCAAAGGTTTGTGAAGATTATTTTTGATTTTATTATATTTTCATTTAACTCAGATGGTTTGTTTTTTTTTTTTTGAAATTATTTGGGACAAAAAACCCCCAAACCAAACTAAAAAAAACAAAAAACCAAACCACCACAAAAACCCCCACAAACCCCCAAACTTATTTTTGATGTCATCAGGCTTCCAGAAGCAGAACATTTATTTTCTGCCTGCAGTTAAAGACCTGACCACAAGATCCTGTAAGTGTGGGGAAAGGCTTCTGATGATTGTAGTAGATTTTAGATTAAACTCTTAGGCAGCTAGAGCACAATTGCTCTGTTATACAAAAAAATTAAGATACTTGCCTTTAAAATGCAGAATCTCTGTGCATAAGCACAAGTTGATTTTGCAAACAGGGAGAATGTGTTACAAAATTCTGGGTGTATGAGATATCTCCTGGAATATTTGACAACATATTTCCACCCAAATTGTAACATTAACCTATTTGGGAACATCTCTGTTTACAAGTCTGTTATGTGGTGGCTATAAATTTGTCCATGGTTTACGTCTGTTTTGAGACGGCTTTAAATCTGTGCTGGAACCAAATCTTCTGAAGAGTTTTATTTTATTACAAGAATATCTTGATTTGATTAAACTCAACCTTATGCCTAATCAAGATAAATTCCTAATCAGTTTAATCTTGAAAAAACACTGTAAATGGACCTTTAAGATATCAATATGGGGGTATGTAAAATCAGTTAAATTAAGCCTGTACAGACAAGACTCAATATCAAATTAGCTTTTGTCCCTATATAATGCTAAATAGATACTTATTCTAGAACTCTGTTTTTATTTTTGTCAATTATGTTATCTGTTGGCTCACTCTCTGAGTGAACTTTAAAACGTGTGGTAGCAGCAACATTTTTTATTAACCAAAAACCATTTCTGTATGATATCCAGAGAGGTGGTATTTTTTAATAATCCTTAATAAACTCTTGATAGATCTTCATGTGTGCTGGATATTTATCATCATTAGAGTATTCTTCAAAATCACCAAAGACAGTGAATTCTTTAAAGACTGATCCACCATGAGCTTTGGTGTTATATGTTTTTCCTAGGGGTTTGGAAAAACCTTGAAGTCATTACTGATATTTTATTGGGAAGAGTGCAGGCTGAGAACTGCTGGTATTCTGTTTCTGAATCTGATTTCTGTTCATTCTTCTACAATGGACTCTGATTTTTCCTGTCATCCTGAAAATCTGTGAAATAGCAGGGGAAAAAAAAAAAAAAAAGTATTTCTTCTTGGGCAATTGCTATGAGCATGCTGCAAACTAAATTATTCACAGATAAAAGGGTGTGATCTACCACTATTGCTATCATTGGAGTGGGACTTTTCTTGAAAACAAATCACTGTTAAGTACAAATCAGGGTTAGAAAGAGAACCTGAAAGTGATAGCTTTAAATGCCTGCAGGTTCCCCAACATTGTACAAAATCACTCTTGAGAATTGTCCAGAGCTTTGTGTTTGCAGACTCTCTTCTTAGACTGCCTAAGCTTATTTGCTGTCAGGTTTCTTACTTATTACCAGTTAAGGAAACCAGCACTGGAATGGAATTACGTCCTGTTGATCTTACTTGCAAGAAGGATCTGAAAAGGATCAAAGAGAAAAGAAGTCAGTGACCAAGCAAACACCCTTCTTATAGCCCAGAAAATAATGAGATCTCCAACTTTGGAAAAAAAATGAAAATATCAAAATGACTTTCAGAGGCATATCATTTTGTCTCCTGATAATCTATATTACATCCAGAATCACCATAGCAATTTTCTGATAATTTTATAAAACCTCACAAGCTGGTCCTAAAAGTTCTGTGAGAGGCTGGAGCAGAATATGTATGTTTGGCGACACAGTACTTATTTTCACATACAGTGCATCAGATTCTCATTAAATAAATCTAAACAAAGTTAAAATGATATTCTGTATCATCCTCAGTTACTCAGTGGAGAGAATGGTCACAGTAGGAAGTTATACTATAGAAGCACAAAGAAAGCAGGTTTTAAATATGCAAGTGTGGATATAATAACTGTTTTGAAACTTTTGTTTACAAGTTCCATTTTCCAACTGCTTTTTAGGTCACTTCTCTATCTAATTCTAGATCCACAATCAAACAGAAAAAATGAGTATTTTTTGTTCATACAAAAATAAATATATAAGAGTAAAGGAAAATACCAGTCTGAAGTAATTATGCAGATATTTGATTTTCTGGCCTGAACCAGAAAAAAATAATATTGTGACAACTTCAGATTATTGTCTCCTCCTGCCCATCTCAGGAAGCATACAAGTGAAACAATAACATTAGGATATACCAAGCTTTTGTTTAGTGTTGGGGTGTTTTTACACTTGAAAGAAAATCAAGTCAAATTTCCGAGTGAAACAAAAAGCGATACATTTAGAATGATAAGTATTTTGATTATTTTATACGTTTTTCCAGTGTAGGGCAAGATGCAATAGCAAAATTGATTTGAATTTGCAATCAATTAAAAAAACAATCTAGCAAACATGGTATTTGAAAACTTCTAGCAATCTATTTGACCTTTTTGGTTGTCTCCATCTGAAAAGTAGTTTCTATGCATTGATCTCATATATATAATGTAGTGTGACATGTAATTCATGATTGCTTTGAAGTGTCTGAGCAGACCAACATGAGCGAATCATTGAAAATAAAATCCACAGCCAAAATTGTGACTGACTTGGCACCAAAATACTAGGGGGTTTTATGCATTGAGTTGCCAAGGACATTTTGAGGATTTGTTCCAAATCACATTAGAATGTGATATTTTGTACTGCGTGTATTGTTAAATTTTGTATTTTCATTCCTGTCTATTATCAGTACAGCATGCTTGATATCATCAAGAAAAGTCTGGTTTAGGTGTTACATAGCATGGTGTTTAGTAAAGACTTTAAGGCTACAGAAATAAATTGTACATGAATTGCCAGATACATAGCTTAACAGGACACCATCAGCTATGCCCTCTTCAATTCAGCAGATAAATAACTGCAACTTAAACTGTAATTCTGCACTTAATTCTTTCAGACTGGAAATTAGCTAGTCATATGACATATGTCTGCAATGTGTGATGTGTCAGAAAGATCAGAGCCAGCACTAAAAGGATGCATTGGTCTTCTCAGCCCATCACAACGTGGTTGTACTGTTTTTGCTCATGGGCCACAAGCAACATTTATGCATCAGTATGGGGTGACTGAACAGGCTGAGGACCATGTGGAGAAACATGCTGCACTACTCCCTTTGTTTTTAATTAACTCATACATCTTTACACAATGCTTCGTAGTTGTTTGAGGAAAATGAGACGTTGGTGGTAGGAAAATTGATAAGATCTTTATAGAAAAACAAATTTTGACAGAAAACTTTTCCAATTATTTTCATTCTAAAAACCTGGTTTTGTTTAGTTTGAAGTGTTTTTCAGTTTAATATAAAAATGATTATTGGAATAGGAAGAATTCTGGAGCAACCACATACTGCTGAATATCTGAAGAGATTATACCTCCTCAGATTAATTTCTTCTGTCGCAGGAGTGGCCAGAAGTGAAGTGCAAGTCCAACATAACTGAGCACGAATCGGGTTTTACTCAGCTGCCAAAATACCATCTGCAGGCAGTTTGGTCATGGGAGATGATGTGTGGAGTGCTGTCTAAAATTCTTTGAATATTTAAAATGGATATCCAAGTTAATGTTCACAATAGCACAATAGCAACAAGTCATCCTAAAGTCAAATTTATTTGGTTCATTATTTTTCTAGGTTTATTGTTTATTTATTCTTTCCTCAAAAAGACAATGTTTGTGAAGATTTAGCAACACACTAAAAGCAAGAAACAGCATCAGTAATCACATTGAAAGCACATAACACAGTATGAACTCAGGCTTTATTGGTGACTTGACTTGACTAAGGATATGGTTTGAAATCATCTTAGTTAATCTAACTCCACGCAACAAAATAAGTGTACATAAGTCACCTTTAACCCTGGTTTATATGAATGTAGCTCAATTAAGTAAAGCCTTAGTTTAAGCCATAATTTTACACATCCAACTTAACAAGCACACCTGCAATAGGAAAAGGAATCACAAAAATAATTATACATTATTTAGCTTTCATAGCATCAAGATAATCCCCATTTTCTCAGTCATTTAATAGTCGGGAATTTCCAATTTTGCAGCATATTGGGCAGCTAGAATGGGGCTGACCAAAAGATGCTGTTGTCTGGCCATACCTCCTACCTGCAGGTGGTGCTTTAGCAGCTGAGCAAAATCCAAGGTTTGTGCTCAGTTGTGTAGAATTTCACTTCTCCTGGACACTTCTGTGAAGATTAGAACAAAAATAACACACCCCAAAGTTAATTTGAGTTATAGATTAAAATCAAGCTTAATTTACTATACACAGCTTTGCATTTTTCTTTTCTGAATGAGTTAGATAACGCCATGTGTATGTCAAGGATATAGAGCCAGAGTAGCCGCTGGGATCTTAATCACCTTTCCTAAGCTACTACATTATACAAAATGTTATCTTCTCTGTGGATAGTCAATTTTATGGTGCTCTTCTTACACAGATGAGCTGCCTTACCCCCCCTTCTGGTGCTCATTCTATTTCAAATATTTGTGTTGTTCTAAATACATGCACATTAACTGAATGTCAGTATACTCAGTTTTCAGTCAAGTACTAACATATTCCTGTTAAAAAACCCTAAAAATTATGCCACTGAAATTCTTACTGAACTAGTTATATGAAGTGGAAAAATGGTAATATATGTCTGGTGGCATAGAATTTACAGAAGCATTTTTTCCATGTGAGTGAATTCTTCACTGAATAAAGATTCCTACAGAGATATATCGATAGCTGTGTACATAGACATGGTTTCCATATATAGATATTGTGTATAATGTGTGTGTTCATGTAGCCATGTATATTTGTAAGTAGCTGTGTGTATGTTCACAGATCTGTGTCATTCTTGGTCAGATACATGGTTGATACTTGAGCAAAAGATATTTTAGTCCATATTCTACTGTTAGTTGGAATTATTGTGAAAGGTGCTGTCTTTAGGATTTATATGCAAATTGTGTAATATTTTAATAATATTTACCTACTATATAATGCAACATTCTGTGAGACTGTCAACTGAAGTTCAGCACCACTGACTGAAAGGATGGAATTCTGGTTTTGGCTCACAGATGAAGGAACATGATTTGTTTTACAGAAAGTTCTCACAGAGTTTGACTAAATCATGCCCGGTATTCACTTGCTGTTGAACAGTAAGTTCTGCTGACAGGGATAATTGACTGTATGGCCAGGTTAAATTAATTACTATTTGCCAACTCAGTTGAGATGCTTACATGAAATTCACCATCACTGCTAGTACGGTGCATCAATTTAAACAGGAATAGAAATTTTGAAGTTCTTTGTTCAGTTAAAAAAACCCAATAAACTAGCTTAAGAAAATATCTTTAATATTTTTTAAAATTATTTTTCTTCATAGATGTTCTTCCCAGTGAAACTGCTTTCTATAACAACTGCAGAAATCAAGAAGTAAGACACTATAAACACAGATGAAGGTTTGTTTTATTTTAGCTAATATTTACATAACAATTCCGGAGGTACTCAGCCCTACGGGAAAGTTTTGGATTCTAAAAACAGTTGCTGATGCATTTGGATTCCTATTGTAGCTGCACTATCATTCGTATCAGAGACAAACCGATGTATGGACAGTGCTGTCTTCCTGAAGTGTCAGAGTTCTTGTGGTAAAAAGAGAAAAGTAATAAGCAAGTGTGAGAAAGACATTCAAGCTTTTACCAAGACTACCTAGAGGATCCTTAGTCTATGATTCTAAGGAATATCCCTTTCACAGCTGCAGAAGGCATAATAAACAATTGGCATTGCTTGTGTAAGGATTGCTTATCTCTTGCACCAGCCGCTTAATTCCTTTAAATGCTGGAATACTGTCTTGCCTGAGGATCAAGAAAGGTATCAGAGTTTTGTAAGTGATGGTAACAGCCTTGTCTCGTTTTAGCACCTACAGTTTGTGTATCTAAAGGCAAGGCATGGCAGGCCTGCTAAAGTTTTACATAACATTATTTTGGGGAATATAGATCTTCTGCCCTTTAAGACACAAACCAAGTTTCTTCAGTCTTTTCTTGTGAGTGTCCATCTAACTGTATCTGGCATAGAGTCGAATAAGTTACCACAGGGTAAGAAGTAAGGTGACTGACTTCTGAGTAAGCCAGCTGGCCTGTAGCTGTTAAAGTCTATGTTCTTTGCTTATCACAAATATAAACTGAGATAAATAGGGAAAGTTTAGCCTATTTTTACTGAGAAATATGCCACTTGATCTACACAAAGAAGTGGGATATACACCCACATACCTGGTTTTTTTTATACTCATATGTATATAGACATATATACAGAAATGTACACATACCTGAAATAAACATATAGCAGGCACACTGTTACAAAGTTTTCTTTCACTACTTGCTGTAGGTAAGATTGTTTGAACTCTAGTATATTGCTTACTACTTACATAACGATTGCACAAACTAACATTAGTATCTTTTAACACACATATAGATTATGATCTCAATTACATCAGTAGAGAGCGAATAAATTAGTTATTCTGCATGTGCTTAAGTTTAACTGGAATCAAAATTATACTCACAGTGTCATAATCCAGTAAATGCAAATGAATATAATGAATGTTGAAAAATCTGCAGGTAGGATTGGAGTTTAGGCAAAAAAAATTAAAAACTGTTTAAGGTACTATTTCAGTCTACAAGGAGAGGATCCTGTAGAAAGACATCTACAGGTAATTTCAGAATACCTCCTATTTTCCACTGCTTATGTATTTACATTTGTGCCCACTCCTCAGCCACAACAGCATAGAAAGGGGCTAGTATGTGATAAGAGTCAAGGTATTTGTATTTTTATTACCACAGAGTGCAGCTGGACCTTACTGATACAAAACTGCAGAGTAACTAAGCTGAAAGTAAGTGAAACATCCTTACTTTGTCTTTCAGTTTCAAAAGACAGCTATTTTCCTGCATGCATTCAGTAATGCACAGTTAGCTAGTATATAGATACTATTAGTCCAAATAATTGTATTGTTTGAAAATAAATCCAAAGAAGCCAAGTCAAACACCTGTAGGACTGAAAGCCTGACTAATGGAAGCTGGAAAAACACAGAAAGCAAGATATTAGAGTAGCACTGGTAAGTAAGTATGTTAACATCATCAAACTGTTTTAAAGAAAAGGCTGTGCAGTGCAGCCCCTTGAGGTGTAAGGAGCTGGCTGAGACCAGTCATGTGGGAGAGACTAGGAATTGAAGAGGATGCATTGTTTGGTACATTTCTGTTTACTTAACATTGAATGTCTAAATGATATTATTTTCTATAATTAAGTGACAGCAGATTGCTTCAAGGCTACTCTGAACTCCAGCTCTGCTCAGGACCCCCTCCTTTGTGTTATCTCAGGGTTGCACTGTGACCTGCATTCCTCTCAGGCTTAGGTTTTTGGGGTTTTTTTTGCAAGTTTAGTAGAATATTTACTAGAATCTTTTTTGGATGTTGTTTTCTGTGGTTGTTGTGGGGGTTTTTCTTTTGTTTTTATTTGGTGGGTTTTTTATCATGTATGAAGACTTAACAGCTCTCTCGGCAAGCCTCTTAGTCAACACACCTCAGCTATTCAGGCTCAGCTTTCAACCAGCTAGCATTTCCCCACTATCACTGAACAAGAGTGTCCACACATATATCCTGCATGGAGGTAGCTGTCATTCCTAGAAAATTTCCCGGAGTAGTGGGACTCATCAGTCCTCAGCATGAACTGAGATTTTTCCATTAAGTTGCGACAATGGAAACTTCTTTTACTTGTAAGGGGGAAAAAAAAATCACCATGAGGATGGTCAAACACTGGAACAGGCTTCCAGAGAAGCTGTGAAGTGTCTGCCCTTTGGGATACTCAAAACCTGACCTGGAAATACCCTGAAAAACCTGTTCTTCAGCTTCTCTGCTTTGAGCAGAAGACTGGGCTAGAGACTTTCCAATCTACACAATGCCATCATCCTGGGGTTAGGAACGGAAAACCAGAAAAGCACACCTCAAAACAACATCAGCAACCACTACTATAAATGTGCTCCAGTGTAAAAATGTAAGTGACAGGATTTTTATATTGGCTCAGACTCTTCAGATGTAAGGAGTGTTCTGCATTGCTGAGGCAAAGCAATCCAGAGGGGCTGTATCCCACCATGAGAGGGTTATTGTACTGGCAATCTGCATGGTTCTCCACTCTCTGAATCCCATATGGGAACCAGCTATGAATGGATTTTCCTCCTAAGCTGGTGACTCTTGCTTTTGTTGTGGCCTCCTGATGCCACTGACAGTCTAAACAGTTTAGAAGAATCCTCATGATATGTTCACTTCACTTAGACAAGGGCAGCATGTACGTGGTTTATGATCCAGTAATTTTTTAATTTCTGCCCCTTATATTCCCCAGCCTGCTGTGCGTGCTGATGGGTGACAGCCAGGGGTCAGCCAATTACTGTATTTAGCAGTAAGGAACTGGTTCTCTTGTGGTAATGATAGTGCCTTTCAGAGAGGCCAGGGGAAAGGCAGAGGAAACTGGTGCTGCATCAGTACAGTAGAAAACCTCCATCCCAGCTTAGTAAGGTCCCTCAAGAAGATCACCATAATCGTAGTCTCTGATACAGTGACATATTCAACAGGACAGTGATGTTTTTCTGGAAGTAGGCAGGGAAGATGTTAGCACAGAGTTTGGTTTAGACACCAAAACATTCAAGGTTTGCAGAGTATGGGGAAGCAATGGCATAACCCCCTTGACTATTGCTACATCTGTTTGAAATGAAAGTCCTGCTGAATGTAGAGCAGAGCTGAGGTTTATACAGTAAACGTGTTGTGAAAATATTCACTTGCTATATGCAAAATGAAGAGTTTTGGTCCTTTTTCAAATCTTATGACTTATTGCTTACTGAGAATACTTACTATCAAAGCACAGAAAACCAGTTTCACCTGATTCTTATAGATAGCTGCATCTAACCAGCAAAGTATGAATCTTATGCATCATGGAAATTTGATTAATAAAATGATAAGGTATGGTCATATAAATCAAATTATGGTTAGCTAAAATTTGAAGCATTCCTCAAGCATAGAAAAGAGCTAAATTCATTGAATGTATGATTCACTTTGCACGATTTACTCTGCTGTATTGTTACATGTGTTTTGGAATAAGACTATGTAGAATCTTTTAAGAAGAGAACACAAATACATCGTTACTTTGACAAGATGTAGCTGTGTCCTATCCACCATATGCATATTACTCATAAGCCACAGAAGGGGAGTTCATTGAATATGGTTATGGTTGCCTAAAGACTCTGCTTTGTTTTCTGTATGTCAAAGGAAGTTTTATACAGCAGGTGCTCCAAATGTAGATATTATTTTTAAAAAAATAATTATTACGGCTCTCTAAGGGGTTTTTACTAATCAATTACATGATCTATAAGCTAATAAAACTATCCTTCATTTAGGTAAATTTTAATTTATTATTTCTTAGTTTCCACATTTTTTTAATTTTTTTTATTTTTTAAATATCAGAAGCATCTCTTGTTTGGGGTAGATCCTACTTCACTGGTACTTTGTATCACACTCCTACCTAGATAAATACATACATGACTTTGCACATTATATTTCTACATTTTCTGATGAAATTAGTGTTTTTGTGAAACTTAGGCATTCTTTAATGTTATTGGTTTTTATTAATGAAGCTTTCTGTGTGCAACAAATGTAGAGGGCAGACAGACCAGAAAAATGCTTTTTAGTATTTTGCACATCAGCAGTTACCCAGCATCAATTTGATTCTTTCCTCCACATGTTGAAACACAGCTCAGAGCATTAAACCCATTCTCCAGTGATTGGGACAAAAGTAGGTTAGTAGAGTGGGTTGCTAGGAGACCAGTGTCAGCGTCATCTATGACCTTGCAGAGCATAAAGAAACTGTATAGATTTATTGAGCTCTGTGGCACATTGTCTAAGTCCTGTGCTTGGCTGTCTTCCTCCATCTCTATCTGCCATAGTGCTCTTGTGCTCCCTCACACATGTACACATGCTCTCCTCCCTGACTGCAGCCAGGTACAAGGAGATGCACTTCTGCTTCTTGAGACTTCCTAGAGCATCACTGTTATTACTCTGTTGCACTAAGCTACAGCCTAGTCTCTTAGCTAACTAGACACAGAGAAAGCAGCATCAGCAAAACCCCATCCTTTTAAAAGCCTGCTTCTTCATACTGTTGCTGTAAGAAATACAAAAATCAGTTCTACTGGGAACAGCATAATGAAAAATGTATAAACATTACAGAGTAATTTTGCTGTCACATTCAAAATGTTTGTTCAAAGTTGCATTCACATTTTTCACAGCTGAGGTGACTTAAGGTTAAATAGTCATGTACTGTAGGGAGCTGTGGCACACCTGTCATCTTCCTGACTGCTTTTTTGGAAACAGCTGAAGGTAGCAGGCAAGAAAGAAAACAAATGAAAATGTGATACTCACACAAAGAAATAAATTCTTTTAAAAAGAAATTATTTTGGATGTGCAAACTCTTCCTGTTACAAGAATTTATTTTCCTGTCAGATAGATCTGGGTGCTTACTATTTGATTGTTAACGTTTGCCTTATAGAAATAAAGAAGATAGGTAGTGGGGTCCAGATAATGAAATCCTAGTCAGTTTATACTAGCAGTTTACTTGAGAGAAAAGGATCACGTAAAAATTTCAGTTAAAAGTACTGTGTTGGGTTCATGGACTGGTGTATGATCCTTTCCACAGCTCATAATGTTTATATGCTATTTCGTCAGATGGAAACACATGTAATAGCAAAGATTATTTTTAGGAGGGAAAGGACCACTTTTCTATACAACTGAATTATCTATATTGTTTTCTTCTGCCCTGGCAGGTCCCTAATGAATGCTAGAGGGTGAGCAGACTACTCTGTGAATGCCAATGAACTGTGTCATGGTTTAGACCTCAGACAGCAACCAAGCACGATGCAGCCGTTCGCTCACTGCCCCACAGTGGGGTGGGGGTGAGGATCAGAAGAGTAAAAGTGAGAAAACTCGTGGGTCGCAGTAAAGACAGTTTAATAGGGAAAGCAAAAGCTGCGCACGCAAGCAAAGCAAAGAATTCATTCGCTACTTCCCACCAGCAGGCAGGTGCTCAGCCATCTCCAGGAAAGCCAGGCTCCATCACATGTAGCAGTTACTTGGGAAGGCAAATGTCATCACCCTGAACATCTCCCACTTCCTTCTTCCCCCAGATTTACATGCTGAGCATTAACTTCATATGGTCTGGAATATCCCTCTGGTCAGTTGGGACCAGCTGTCCCGGCTGTGTCCCCTCCCAGCTCCTTGCACACCCCCAGCCTGCTCATGGTGGGGTGAGGAGCAGAAAGGGCCTGGGCACTGGGTAAGCCCTGCTCAGCAACAGCTAAAACATCCCGGTGTTATCAACACTGTTTCCATCAAGAATCCAAAATACAACCTCACACCAGCTACTGTGAAGAAAATTAACTCTACCCCAGCCAAAACCAGCACACTCTTACAGCAGCTGAGAAAGCGTGTTCCAGCTCAAAAGGCCTGCTTGGAGTCAATTCCTTGTCATTTTTTTCTTACACTGAAACCCACTGGACTGCTTTTGAGAACATCTCAGTTGACTGCAGCTGTCTTAGAGGTGCTCAGGCACCATGGTGAGTACTGGAGCATTAAAATCCTAGATTATGCGTGGGTTAGTGTTGCCAGTAGATAAAGATCCTTGATCAGCCCCAGTAAAAAGTAAGAAATTCAGTTGTTTGATCATTTGTTATTACCTCCTCTTACACTACGAAACATAGCTGAGAGATTTTCAAACCCAGAATTGTAAAAATGACAGAAATGGTAATGGATTAGGTAGTACTACTCCTTATATAAGAAGAAGATGTCGAATCTTTATATGTGATGGGGCACAGAAGTAATATACAGAAAGTGCTCTGCTGCTCAACATGGCCTACCAGCACAATCCAGAGTCTAGAGAGCCATTCAGCCCCTGGCCCACCACAGTGAGCCATCTAACCCCTTAGGGTAACCAGAAGAGTATCTGTGACCTTTTCAGCCACTAAGTCTGACTGAATGCTAACACATTTCCTATTGGACATATCTGCAGGCATCTCCGCCATCCTGAGGGGCTGAGGATTTGCCACTACTTCAACCCATATTTGATTCAGAAGCCATGCCTCTTGCTATGCCGAAATCCCTTTGAGGGTCAGTCTTGTGGGTATGTTCATACACAGGCCGCTAATGTTACACAGCACTAAACTTGGCACACAACAGAACTATCATGGACATATTCATGATCACTGGTTCTTCCAGCTTTTATGTGCAGTACCCTAGAGGTCATAAAACAAGAGAACAGGATTGAAATACATTCTCTACTAGTCAAAACTCAAGGGATATTGTAAATCATCACTTGGAACAAATCATTGAATGGAACAATTTGGGTGGAAGCATCTTCCTCCTTCCCATTGAACCTGAGCCACTCTGCAACCACAACGACCGCAGAACCACAAAGAAAAAAAAAAATTAAAAAAAAGAGGTCTAGGGAATATAGCATTCTGGCAAGGCTTTCATATCTGGCAGCTGACCATCATGCTCTCAAGTCCCTCAGTTGGGTAAACAAAGACTGTCCTAAGTTCTTCATACATTTTTTACTGTTTACTTCATTGGGCTAATATGGTTCTACAGATGTATAACGACAGAGTAATTCAATATTTTTCCTGTTATTTTTGATATTTTTGATTGGACTATGGCCACAGATGGCAGAATAAAAGCATAGCTCCCCTCGCTTGGTTTATGAGCTGATAGCAACTGACAGAGCCATTCAAATCTTCTCAGCAGGATAGACAAAATTATGTTTGAGAGCTTGAGGCTCCAGGTGGGAGGAAGAAGAAACACAGAAGGGAAAGGGACAGTCTTAGGGTCTGATTGGAAGCCCTCTCATATCGCAACCTGCATCCAGGTCAGCTTTTGAGGGTTCTGACACAGGCCAAAACAAGTGTGGCCACCCATGCACATGTAGAACACCCATGTTCTACACAGTTGGCTGTTTCCTCTGAGTCTTAAATGGTGGGATTTGATTAGTCATGTAACCATAAAGAGATCCTCTAAACTCACTTGAAAATAAATTAGTTTTATTTTCAACAAATGAACAGAGAGAAGACTAAGTGTTTATAATCTGATTAGACAGGGAAGGAAAAGTTAACATATATTAATAAAACCCAACAGAACAAAAAAAATATACTTAAACAAGCATAAGCCTGCAGAACTGCCAACACTTTTACTTTACAACAGTTTTAATTTCCCTATCTACCTTAAAAGAAACATCTTGATTTTTAAAGTGAATACCATATCAGAACAAGAATTTCCTCACCTCAATATTGTTGCATCTGTGCAAAACATGAGATTTTGTTGTCCTCAGGGTTAGGCAGCACACAGTCTTAGGATATGTATAAATAGAAGTGTCTGAAAGGAAAAGTGTTACTGCTGGTCTTCTTCAGAGCAATAAGACCTTATGTGCTCTTGATTATCTTTTAAAGCAACAATTAAAAATAACAATCAGCAATTTCCCTTTTGCCTCATTCAGCTTAAAATTAATTTGAGGCTATGTCTACACTAGTAAATTAGAGACAGTGCCCAGGAATACCATCACCTATACTAAACTCTCAGAAGAGTCTACCATGCTTTCACTTGTACCCACAAGTACTCCCTGCTGCCACTGGACATTGCTCTGGATTTAGAGCACTGCAAGGAACATTGCCATTAAGAAGTATGCATGCAACTACACTGTTTTAGAGGCTACAGGGGCATATAAATGGGGTGTCCCATGCTACCTGGGTATCAAGAATGTAATGGAAACAGAAGGAATTAAAGAAATGTGTGCTGCTGTGAGCTATAATATTGTTGGGACTATGGAGATGCAATAAGATGGTTCACATTAATGGAGTGCTGCAGAGGAGGGACATAAGCTCTTTAGGAAGGACAAGGTGTGAAGATGAGAAGGTGCAGTTGCACTTTATGTGAGAGAAGAACTACAGTGCATGGAGGTCTGCCTGGGGATCAATGATGAGCCAATCAAGAGCTTATTGGTAAGGATGTTACCAGCATGGGTAACATGGTAGTGGGTATCTGCTATAGGCCACCTGTCAAGAAAAAAGTGGATAAGGCCTTCTACAGACAGCTTAAAGTGGCCTCACATTCACAGCACCTGATCTTCATGGGGGACTTCAGCCTTCTTGATACGTGCTAGTGGAACAACACAGCAGGGCATAAGCAATCCAGGAGTTCCCTGATTACAACATCCTGACCCAAGTGATAGAGGAGCCAAAAAATAGAGGTGCTCTGTTATTGGAGGCTTGTTGGAGATGTAAAGGTCAAAGGCAGCCTTGCCTGCAGTGAAAATAAAATAGTGGAGTTCAGGCTAATGAGAGGAGGGAACAGGGTAGAACATGAAACCACAGCCTTTCGTTTCAGTAGAGCAGACTTTGCCTTCTTCATGGGTCTGCTTGAAAGAGTCCCATGGGATAACAACCCAGAGCGAAGAGAGGCCCAAGAAATCTGGCTGACATTTAGCAATCACCTCCTCTAAGCACAAGACCAGTCCATTCCAATGTGCCCGTTGTCAGGAAAAAATGCCAGGAGGCCTACATGGATGAACAAAGAGCTCCTAAGGAAACTAAAAAATAAAAATTGGGTAAAAAGCTGGCTGGATGGGCGAGCTCAAACAGTGGTGGTGAATGGAGTTAAATTCAGTTGGTGGCCAGTCACAAGTGGTGTTACCCAGGGCTCAGTACTAGGGCCAGCCCTGTTTAATATCTTTATAAATGATTTGGATGAAGGGATTGAGTTCACCCTCAGTAGGTTTGCAGATGATGCTGACTAGGGATAGGGAGTGTTGATCTGCTTGAAGGAAGGATCTACAGAGGGATCTGGACAGGCTGGACCAGACCGGTGTTCTGAAGTCAATTCTATGAGGTTCATCAAGGCTGAGGTCCTGTGTTTGTGTCAAAATAATACCATGCAGTGCCACGGCTTTGGGGAAAAGTGGCTGGAAAGTTGCCTGGCAGAAAAGGACCTGCAAGTATTGGTGGAAGTATTGGTGGACAGCTGGCTGAACATAAGCCAGCAGTGTGCCCAGGTGGCCAAGAAGGCCAATAGCACCCTGGCTTGTATCAGAAACTGTGGCCAGCAGGACCAGGGCTGTGATCTTCCCCCTGTACTGGGCACTGGTGAGGCCGCACCTCAAATGCTGTGTTCAGGTTTGGGTGCCTCCAATACAAGAGGGACACTGAGGTGCTGGAGCTCGGCCAGAGAAGGGCAGTGAGGCTGGTGCAGCGTCTGGAGAGCAAGTCTTATGCAGAGCAGCTGAGGGAACTGGAGTTGTTTAGTCTGGAGAAAAAGAGGCTCTGTCAGGGAGGATTTTATTGCTCTCCATGACTACCTGAAAGGAGGTTGTAGACAGGTGGGTGTCTGTCTCTTCTCCAAAGTAACAGGCTTTGAAATGGCCTTGATTTATGCCAAGGGAGGTTTAGATTGATTACGAAAAAATTCTTCACTGTAAGAGTGATCAAATATTGGAAAAAGCTGCCCAGGGAAGTGGTTGAGTGACCATCCCAAAAGGTATGTAAAAGATGTGTAGATGTAGTGCTTAGAGACATGGTTTAGTGATGGACTTGGCAGTGCTAGGTTAAGGGTTGGATTTGACGCTCATAAATGTCTTTTCCAACCTAAACCCAAAGACTGTATGATTCTGCAAGACCGTATACAGAAGCTGGAAGCAAGTATAGGAAATCTGAGAGTAATACAGAGATATGGTGAGGAACAGCAAAGCCCATCTCTAGTGTAGGATGTCAAAGGTAACAAGAAGGTGATCTCTACGTACACATGTAGCAAAAGGAAGATTAGGCAAAATATAACCCCACTGCTGAGGTGGGCAGGGGTCTTGCTGATACAGGACACAGAAGAGGCTGATGAACTGAATGTCTTTTTCACCTCAGCCCTTACTAGTAAGACCAGACTTCAGGAACTGAAGGTCTTGGAAAACAGGGTAAACTGGAGCAAGGAAGGTTTAGTCTTGACGGAAGAGGATCAAGTCAGGGAATACTCAAACATACCGGACATACATTCATGGACCTTGTCAGGATGCACCCAAGTGTTGAGGGAGCTAGCAGATGTCATTGAAAGGTCACTCTTGGTAGTCTTTGAATGATCATGGCAACTGGGGGAGGTGCCTGAGGACTGGATGAAAGAAAATTTCAATTCTCTCTTCAAAAAGGTCAAGAAGAAAGAATCAAGGAAATACATGCTTGTCAGCCTCACCTTGATCCCTGAGAATGGGATTAAACAGCTAATCCTGGAGACTGTTTCTAAACTCTTGACTATCTTGAAGATGATCAGGAATAGTCAGCATGGATTCGCAAAGTGAAAACTATATATCACCAACCTGATAACCTTCTCCAATGACTGGCTTCATGGATGAGTTGATATTTTGTGCCTTGAATTCAGCAAGGCTTTTGACACTGTCTCCTGGAAAATCCTTATAGAGAAGCTGATGAAGTGTGGGCTCGGTAAGGAGACAGTGAGGTGGGCTGAAAAATGACTGAATGGCTAGGCCCAGAGGCACCAGCCTCTGGTTTAGTTGGAGGCCAGAAACTAACATTATACCCTAGGGGTCAATTTTGGGTTCAATCCTGACAAACATCTTCATTAATGGTCTGGATGATGGGACAGAGTACCCTAAGGAAGTCTGCTGGTAACACAAAACTGGGAGGAGGAGCACTTGATGAACCAGGGGGTTGTACTACCATTCAGAGATACCTCAACATGCTGGGCATGTGGTCTGACAGGAACCTTATCAAGTTCAAAAAAGTGACGTGCAAACTCCTGCACCTGTGTCCAGTTCTGAGCTCCTTAGTAAAAAAAAATATATATATGGATATACTAAAGAAAGTGCAGTGAAGGACCACAGAGATAATTAAAGGGTGTGATCATCTTTCTTATGACTAAAGGCTGAGAGCTGAGACTGTTCAGCCTGGAACAGGGAAGGCTCACGGAGGATCTTACCAATGTGCACAAACACCTGAAGGGAGGGTGTAAAGCAGGTAGAGCTAGGCTTTTTCCAGTGGTGCTCAGTGACAGGACCAGAGGCAATGGGCATAAACTGAATCACAGGAGGTTCCCTCTGAACATCAAGAAACATATTTTCACAGTAAAAGTGCCCAAGCACTGGCACAGGCTGTCCAGGGCTGTTGTGGAGTCTTCACGCTTGGAAATGTTCAAAAGCCATCTGGACAAATTTTGCCATTTGGCAAAACGACCTTCAGAGAATTCTTCCAACCTCAACCTGTGACACAGTTTCCACGTCCATTTAATTTCTTACACATATATGTGGCTGATAGAAAAGAAATTCATATGGGGGACTCTTGAGTCTTGGCAGCTGATTGAAACTTGGCATAGTCTTAATATGATGTAATGACTTTGGGATTCTATTTCAATGTCCTCAGTTTCAGTATCCACCTGTGGGTGCTACAAGTGGCAAGATTAGGATACTCATGAAAACCTTGTTATCTGCTGTTATTACTAAAACTATCTGTCTTAATGATGTAGTGGGTTAACATGTTATCAGGTATGATCTAACACTCACTGGACACTCATTTATTTTGTGTGCGCAGGGAGTACACTGGCCTTAAACTTCTGGTTCTTATTCAGGCAAAAGATGCACTTTTGTGTAAAAATCACAGGAACAGAAAATCTTAAATTGTTTTTGGCAGAGGTAAGCTCACCCAAGTGGTGGAACTAGACTGGATGTATAGGTGACTCCCAGGCAAACCCAGAAATGTCAGTCTTCAAAAACCTTGTTCCCTCTAAGAGTTTGCTCAGCCATCAGAAGGACACTACAGAGATGTCACCAGACACATCACACAACCACAGCCTGGGAACCTGGCGTGAGCCTTTGATCAGCTGCATACAGCTCAAAATTAACTTGCTGGTCACTCCTGCAGCATATGAATAGAGTTTTGAAAAAGTGCAGCCAAAAAATGCTGAGCAGTTGTATGTCAAAGTGTACTGAAGAATATGGCAGTTTTCATTTAGAAATTACTTCCTTTGGCTGTTTATTGTGGCAGAACCTACTTGGACTGACCAAAGAGGCAGGAAAATAAATACTGATTTTTTAGTGTTGTATCAAGTTTGAAATAATTCATTGGAATTTTCTCAAGTTTTTAACAAAAGTAAGTGTATTGTTCTCCATTTTTTTTTGCCTGAACCAAATCTTAATTTCAACAAGGAAAAAAAATTAAGAAGAGAAGATAAAGCTTTAGTGAAAAATGTACCATGGAAAATGTTCTTAAGTAGAACATCTGGGGAGAAATGATAATTTTCAATGTCTGAGTGACTGGGAGTGTTACTACAAGTAGCACTGCACTGTGCTACAACAGAGACTGTGAGGTAGACACCTGTCCCTTAACAGGCACAAGATCACTGAGCCCTCTCAGCACAGGACAGGTCTGTGGACATCTGGAGCTGCTTTCTCATGGTGCAGTCCCCAAACACAAGCCCATAACACAGACCAGCCAGTTCCAGCTACTTGGCCCTCAGGGTGCATGAAAATCTCTACCTTGCATGCACACCCTGGGGAATGTCAGTCACGCAAATACTTGTGAAAGTATTTCCTTCTGTCTGCCATTTGCCATGGAAAGTTTATTTTGGGGAATAAAGTCATCCTGTAATGGAAAAACATATGATTGTAAATAAGAGATGGGAGAAATCTACCCAGATCTTTAGGCTAGGCTTGGAGCTATGCCAATAGACAACCATCTAAGGATCTAGTCCTTTGAATTAATTTGCTTTCAGAAGCATCTTGTAGTGAGTGAATGCAGTATGGATCAGATATGAAATGACAGTACTAGCTTGGCATCTAGCTACATATTTACTTCAGTTGCACATGCTTCTTTTGAATATGGCTCAGATCAAAATTAGATACAAGGGAGAGATATAGAAAGTTATTTTTATGGCTGGCTGGCACTATATAATTTCAAAACATTGTAGGCAAGTTTTCCAGCCAGATTTTTAAATCAATGATGTTCAAATGGCTGCAGATATCATAATTTCAACTTCTCACCAGATCTTTTATGTGAATTAACAAAAATGACCCTTGCCACCAGGGAAGAATATTCACAACAGAAATTTAACTTTTAATTCAAAAATTCTAATCCTTAATTGTCCCACAGATGGATTGTTAGTAATGACTGTGAACATCCTGCAGACTAATGGTCTGATTTCACTGTGTTTTAAGTGACTTATCAACTCACTTTCTGAACTTTTTTCCTTTTTTCACCAATCTTATTCTCTCTCTTCCATCATCTCTTTTAACTTGCTAGATCCATGCATGACTGGGTACAGCATATCAAACTGACAGAAAACGATTGCTCTCCCTTTTTTACCGATTTATTTTACTGCCAGTTTGATGAACTAAATCTGTTCACAGTGGGATCAAAAGGATAACAAGACCACTAACTGTCCTGAGCAAGGAGAACAGGGCTAACTCACCCTTTTGGTGGCAAAGGGCTATTAGGTCAACTTAAAAATGCCATTTTGCATACCTTACCCAATTTATGGGGTGAGGGGCTGTTTAGGTGTCTACAAGTTTATAACACATACACACTAAATGGCCTTTGTTTATGAATCAAAAATAACAGATAGATTAAATTAATCCTAATTATATAGCAGTGGCTTCATGGCACTGTGTGATCTGGGGAAAACAGGGGTGGGTCTACTCTGAACAGCATTGTCCCTGTATACTGTGTCAATGTGCTATTGATCAAGAAGGCCAAAACATACGTCTCCTTCTTTTTCACAGTCTCAATTGTTTTGGGACTGAATGTCACCTTGTTACTGGAGACACTTCACAAAGCAACAGGCAGAGAAGCACACAGCAGTGCAACATGCTCAAGACAGAGATGCAGTGCAGGAGCACTAAGTACAGAAGTGCTGAGGGCCAACCTGTAATGCTTCATGTACCTCTGTTGTTAAAGTGCAGCTTCATATTCAGTGATTTACTGAATCTTTGCCTTTGCTTCTGAGCGTTTGTGCACTCTCAGCCCTTGTCAGGAGGGAGGCTATTGTTCAGAAGCTCTTCTCAGCTGCAGTGATTCTGTGGTCAGACAAGAACAAAAAGCAATTCCCTGCAGACCACCTGTAGCAGGGCTTCCTCTTGGAAGTATTTTTCCTGGCAAGGAAGTGAAAGCCATGGCAAGGTCAGCCTAATGGAACTGGATCAGAATGATTCAGCATAGTACTGGAAACTGGGCCATTGTGTTTAATGAGAACACATTTAAATGTCTTTGATATTTCTTTGTGGTACAGTATTGAAGCCCCTAGAGTGCAACATATTCCATCTTAGTTACACTAGCTTTGTTAAATAAGCAAATAATCAGTTACCTGTAAGCAAAAGAAATGGATAGTGTACGTGCCATGCATTACCACCTTTGCTTTAGAAATAAATAGTTCTTTCTACTTAGGATTGTTTTATATTAGACAATTAGATATACTGAATAAATGTAAAAAATATAGTTATTATGAAAATATGTAATGTCTGCATATGTGAATAACTTCAGCTTTGTTTTAAACCAGTGCACAGTATTTCCTTGTTTTAGGAAAAATAAAATGATAAAAGCATGATCTTACCCTGCACCCTGAAATCTATGGGACATAAATATGTATTGCAATATGCATAGAAATTGGGTCTGGGCACAGAGTACCTTGTAAATGTCTAATTTGAAGATTATAAGGAGGAGAACTGTTGAAGTAGGGGAAAAATACAAGAGTTCTGTAGTAAATTTCCATAATTTTGTTGCAGAGTCGCTGAGGCAAGCAGCTTCAGCATTAGTAAAGCTAAAATACAGAGAACATCTTCGTGCTTGGACCAAGAGCTGCTTCACTTGCTTATAGTTCCTATACATTGAAAGGGCTCATTGTAGAGGATTATCCAGGCCATTTCCTTAACATGACTCCAGAATTACACAGAAACAGGTCACATCTTCAGGACTGAAGAAAACTAGTTGCTAGCAAAACAAATCTTTTAAAAAATTTGCCCTTTCAGCAAGCAAGCCAGTGTTGGAAAGGCTCCCAGCACCTTCACAGATTATGTGATCTCTCTGTTGGGAGAGGTAACTGACTCATACTTGTGAGACTTTGACATGCTTTGATTACTGACACTATAAGAGCGCAAAACAGTGTGCCCTTACATCCACTGAACCAGCGGGATCAGAAGGAAGACTATTATGAAGAATAGTATATGAAATAAATGCATGTTTTCCTTCTCTGCCTCTGTCCTGCTCTTTTTCTTCCTTTCACTTCAAGGTAGATGATAGGCAAAAGCACTGGGGAAAAGTAAAGTACTCCTTCTGGACTTGCTCACCCTTCAAACCACACAGTTCCACATACAGGGCTTACTGCTGAAGGTCATCAGTGAGGTTAGGTGCCAATGCAGAGCTGACAGCATTCAAAGTTGCCATACCTTGGGAAGATCGAAGTTAGCAGAACCTGTGGCTGGGATAGTATCTTGCAGAGAGATTAGTAAGTAGCCTGTTCTTTCGCACAGCACCTCTTAAAACCTTCTCCCAAAATGCTTTTTTTTCCACCTTTTTTGAAAATTAGTAGATTTAAAAAATCCAGTCATATTTCAATAAAACAAACAACCCAGCAAAAACAATCACATACAATATAGACACTATGTAAGGACTACAAAAAGAAAATGGTGCTTATTATAGGGTCACATAAATGCAGGCATTTCATGTCCTCCTCCTTGTCTGCAAGCTGGCAAGCAGGGCTCCAATTCAGCAATGGCTAATAGTGCCAAGTTTTAAGCATAGATGGATTAATATGTTTTAACTCTGCCACATTGCCTATGGAGTACTTCTGTTATAACAATGACATTTCTAGCAATGGGAACATTTTAAAATTAGTAGCTCAGACAAAAAGATATTACAACATTCTCGTCATGCTACTAAGTTTATTTGTTAATTTTTTCATTACAGCTATTTTGTTAGGAAAAATCCAGATATTTCCCTCCAGGTTTTCTTGTGTCATTAATATTTTATTAGGAAAGCAGGCAGTGAACAAGTAAAGGTGCTTCCTACTTGGACAGTGTTTCATAAAACATGTTCATAAGTCAAAGTATGAAAGACAAACAAAGATATCAGGCTGATGTAGGTAACAATATTGAGGTTTATTATTATGAAGACAGGATACACAATCTGGTGATGAAAGAATGACACAGAGCTGAGGTTATTGACAAACTGTTGCTAGAGACACTTAAAATCACTTCAGCAATTCAGGACCTACAGAACAGGTGACATACTGTTGATGCAAATGAGCAGAGGAATGCTATAAATAGGAGCAAGACAGTAAGCCCTGGCTTAAGAAAGATTTTTTTTAAAACCTGTTATCCCTAATTCTGCTTGAAATGTACCAGCTATGGACAGTCAGATTGCCTGTGAGGTAGGGCTTTTTTTTGTCCACCATCGAGATGCAGCAGTAGGGAGTATATTACAGCCTAGAATATTTGCTGAAAGGAATGTTACTTCTTTGGTTCCCAGAAATCTTAAGTTTATAAATATATATGCATATGTAGGGATAGGTTCTGCTTTCCTAACCTTCCTCTCTCAATATACTGTACAATGAGACAGAGGGGAAGGATAAGAGCCATTGTGGTAACAGATAAAAGTCTAAACAAAGACAAGTTCAAATGACACATTCAGTACTAAGCTGACTGTATTTTTTGATTCTTTCCAAAACATCTAGTGATGTGCATCTGAAAGCAGATTTAAGCTTTTAAAAAGATGACACATACATCTAAAAAAATGGCAGTGCATTTCCCCAGCAGCTGTGATGCACACATTTGGCACTCTGCAACACTGTTGCTGCCTGCAGAGCACATGGCTCCCTTGACCTTACACCCTCCCTCTGATCCCGCATGGGAACTGTCTCTGCATGAACTGTGTGATACACATGGAGGCTGAAGGTTGAAGGACTCAGGTGGCATTTTTTTGCATTCCCTGACAGATCAAATTTCTCCTTTTCATCACCAGGTTCTCCATCATTGTCTTTCTCCCCTCACCTTCACTGCCCTCAGCTTTCCCCTCTTTCCTGCCCACAGTAACTCCCACTGTCCAGTGTGCAGGTTGGGCAGATACGCAGTCCTGGTGCGCATTAAGTTAGTTCTGCTGCAGCAGGGGCATCTGCATCAACACTTGACCTTTTCTGGCCTTGCCATGGGCTGTGCAACACAAAAAGCTGTTCCTGTTTATAAGAATCATATCCAAATAGGAAAATAAATTCCAAGTGAAGAATCAATGCCTAACCATATCCCATGCTTACCAACCACTCCAGTACCACAGAGTATGTTTGCAATGGTGTCACTTTCAATATATACCAGCTCATCAGATAGCAAGGTTGCTGCATACTATCATTTTACACTGTGTTTTATAATCTAAATTGTCTGATGTATAGAAGAACATTTAATCTCTCCTTTTTATTCTAAAAGTAGAATTGTGTGAATTATTAACATACCCTTATGCCCTAGTACAGCACAGACAAAAAGCTGCATATAAGTCCAGGGTTTGACTCAGACTGTGGCCAGAAAAGCATGCACATTTCTAGTGCTTCTCTGGACTCTTGAAGAAAAAGTGACCATACAAACTGAAGAAAAAGAAATCCAAGTAATTATCTTCTGAGACTTGCATTTTCCAGTTCAGATTATCATGTAAAACAGTTCATACGTGTTCTGGTTTCAGTTGGGGTGGAGCTAGTTTTCTTCTCAGTGCTGATGCAGTGCTGTGTTTTGGATTTGGTGTGCGAACAATGTTGATAGCACATGCATGTTTTTAGTTGTTGCTGGGTGATGTTCATACAAAGTCAAGGACTTTTCAGTTTCTCGGGCCCTGCCAATGAGGGAGCTGGAGGGGCACGGGAAATGGGGAGGGGTCGCAGCCAGGACAGGTGACCCCAACTGGCCAAAGGGATATTCCATACCATATGATATCATGCTGACTATATAAACTGAGGGAAGAAGGAGAGGTGGACATTCAGCATTATGGTATTTGTCTTCCCAAGAAACTATTACACGTGACAGAGCCCTGCTGTCCTGGAGGTGGCTGAACACCTGCCTGCCTATGTGAAGTGGTGAATGAATTCCTTGTGTTGCTTTGCTTGCATGTTGACTTTTGTTTTCCTTATAAAACTGTCTTTATCTCAACCCCCAAGTTTTCTCACTTTTACTCTTCTGATCCTCTCCCCCATCCCACTGTGGGGGAGTGGGTGAGCAGCTGCATGGGGCTTGGTTGCCAGATGGTGTTAAACCATGACAATACCTTCAGAATCAGGAAGGAAGAATTTTTTTTTTTTTTTTTACTTATATTACCACTTAAAACTGAAAATCAGGACAAAAAAAAAAACAGTTTAGAAATCAGCTACTGTGCAGTGAATTGTGTACATACCTCATGAGAATTTGTGACAATTTTACACTATACAGGAATGATTTACAGAATTCATGTCCGGGACTCATTTTTACTTATATGTAACCAGTTCCTGTTTGATGCATTACAGAGTCAAGTCCCATGCAACCAAACCTATTCAAGGTATTTGTTATCTCCCTTAATGAAACAGTATGAACAGGTATATAAAATAAGAGACTTGCATTAACAAACACAAGCTCAGAAAGTATTAGCAACTTCTGATGGTCAAATTAGAGAAGCAGTTTAAAACATGCCCATTATTGCTGCTATCAACCTTTAAGAGAGCTCTTGTTAATAAAACTTTGAAACAAGAAAGGTGCGTGCTTCAAAGGGATTGGTCCAGAGTGCCTCACTGCTCTAAATTAAGATGTTATTTTGAAGATTGTGCTGTGATTTGTCTTGATACATTTATCAGAATATTTCCAAAATGCAGACCCTATTTTTCTTATTTTCATGCTTTTCAACTCTTTTCAACATTCACAAATTGGGCTGAGTTATCTATACTTTTTAGGGAGGGTCCATTAAGAAAGCATAAAAACATCTTTGTGGACAATGCTAAGAGGATCACTTTACCACTGCTCACTGACTGTAGTTCCCATCACTTAAGTCTAGAACTTTTCATGGACTCCTAACTGAAACAAAATATTAAAGGAAGGAGAGGGAGAAAGCCAGTAGAAAACTTAGAATTCCTATGATGGCTCAGACTGGGAGTTTTTTTTTCTGTTTAGTCTTTCTTCTTTGACTCAAGTTTTTTACCTTGACTTGATTGCTTATTTGGTGTAGAAGTTACGTTGCAACTCAGAGTCATGACAACAGCAACATGACACAAAGCTCCAACAAACTTATTTCCTGCCACAGGTTCTTTTTTTTTCTTTTTCTTTCTTTTTATTTATTTTCACAGGAAGGAACTCTCTAGCCTTATAGCAGAAGCACTTTATAAGAGCTGAAGCCCAACATTCAGCTGTTTTGTCTTCTCCTTGCCAGAACTCACATTTCTGCTACCATTTCTTCCACAGATAATCTTCTGTTACCATATAGGAAACCTTTTGAACTTTTGTAACAATTATGAATAGCAACACTTCAATTCTGTTTCAGGAGATACACCACTGTCTTCATCATCCTGCTTTCTCCAGAAAAGAAATACAGGAGCTTCACCACCTGTGAACTTCAACAGACTCCATTAACTTTCCTTTCTGTGCAAAGGGAGTGTCAGAACACACCCCAGCATGAAGTCTAGATGAAGTCGAATCACTTTTTTTTTTTTTTTTCCACTTAAAACCCCCGTAAAATAATAATAATAATAATAATAAAAAACCAATTCAAACTACATAACAGCAGAAAATCTACAGCTTCATGGAAATTATCCACTTGACCCTTCTTTGTAGGTAGGCCAGATGGGGAATATCATTACTGATTTTTAACTTGCTATTTCCTAGGAAATGATCATTGCAAACACCCTTACTTCATTAGCCTTCTTAAAAAGAGGTTCTGACAGGTAAACCGAAAACTTTTAGTCTGTGCCAAAATTCTTTCTACTTGAAACAAGTAAGGAAGCCAACACATTGCCTTTCTCATGTTTGAAGCTACTTCCCACACTAGTGAAATGGGCAGAGATAATTAAAAAGCCTAGGTTAGTTTCAGATTTATGTATTCATAAGGAATATACCTGTCTGTAACATGCAAGTAGCCTTTAAATGGAACCAGTAATGTAGTTGGCTACATAATGTACAGTGTAAAAGAAATTTATTGCAAAAGCCTTTCTGTCATAGGTGTTATGAATAAAATCAAACATATTTTAAGGAAATATTTTGTTTTACAATGTTGTTTGACCTTTAAAAGTGACAGACAGCTGCTTTACGAGAACAGATACAGGGGGAAAAAATCATCCATGTATCAGTCTGCAGGCTACAGTACTTTCCCAGATCTAGGAGGTGAACAGAAGAGAATTCATGAAGGTGTTCTTTATTGGTTGTTAGCAAAGGTGATGTTGAGTGGTGCTTGAATCTTTCCTTATTTCATCAGAACTACAACAAAATATATTGGTACAGTCATAATATATTTCTTTGGATGCTCCAGAGCATAGATTTAATGCAAAGGGTCAGTTTGTGGCTTGATGTATTTCAGTAGGCCAAGGACAGACACAGGGCTTAAAGGAGGTATCAGAAATTGTTTTGGTTAATTCTGGTTTACTGAATTAGAAGTCTTTCCCTGATGGGAAGGGCTTCTTTTCCCAAGGCATCTACAGTCCTAAACTGTTCAAGGTTTTCCCCCAAAATACTGATTTAGGTTTAAATCCTACATTAGTTGACTTCAACAGAATTCCTTTTGTCATATAGTCTAATATAATCAGTATGAATTCAGATGCAGTTTTATAGGTTTTCAAGGTTTTCTGTATGTTTTTTTAAAATAAGTAGAAAATAAATGGGAACTTCCCAGTATTCAAGAACAAGGGTTTTTTTGGGTTTTTTTGTTCTTTTTTTTTTTCATTCAAATTTATGGCAAATCAAATAAAATAACACATTTTTCATCTAGGTGCATCTTCAAAAATTGATTGCTTCAACAATCAATACTAGCTTCTGTTTCTGTGGCATACTTCTCGGCCAGGTAGTAGTGTAACAGAGTTTGCAAAGTACTTCAAAGGAAGAACTCTGGAAGGTCAAAAACTGTCTTAGATAACACAGGCTAGAAAAAGAGCTCAGAATGGGTCAAAAGAACCTTTCCTGTTGAACAGAATGTTTTTAATTGTCTAACATGAAGACAGTATTAATTTCAAGGTAAACTATAAAAAGTGACATTGTACAGGATTTGCTTCAAGTGAATGACAAGGAGCAAGCTGAACTTGACAATTTTAACACATTTCTCATTTTAAACTGTGAACTTAGCTCTGCCTCTAGTAGAGTAGTATATTTTGAACCACAACTGCTAAAGCTCGAAGGAGTTAATATAAAGCAGCCTTTATTATCTTAAAACATCTGAGATCCCCATGAGCCATGCCAAGACCTACTGCACAAGGGATCCAAACTGCCTTTGGAGAAATGATGGCAGTTAGTAAGTGCTCAGTTGCTGTTGCAGAAAATCCAGCCTTCAGATGATTGATAAGACCATTACAGTTTTTGTACCTCTTTTCTGCCTATTTTGTTTTCAGGATACGGTAACACATACACACATAAAAATTTCTCCAACTTGCAACAAGTGACACTAATTGTAACAACAGGGAGAAGGTTTTTACTCATTAGATATGTGAATATAGAAAAATACCAATGATTATTTCTGTATTGAGGACCCCAAGATTTATCCTACTAAAAACCCAAAAAGAAACCAATCACCTTTTTGTATCTCCACTATAAAAGTTTCAGTAATAAGGCGATAGCACCCATGCCATACCATAACGTACCATAATGTACCATACCATACCATACCGTACCATACCATACCATACCGTACCATACCACACCATACCATACCATACCATACCGTACCATACCATACCATACCATACCATACCATACCATACCACACCACACTGTACCATACCATACCATACCATACCATACCATACCGTACCATACCATACCATACCATACCATACCATACCATACCATACCATACCATACCATACCATACCATACCATACTATACCGTACCGTACCACACCACACCACACCATACCATACCGTACCGTACCATACCATACCATACCATACCATACCATACCATACCATACCGTACCATACCGTAGCATACCATACCGTACCATACCATACCGTACCGTACCATACCATACCGTACCGTACCATACTGTACCATACCGTACCATACCGTACCGTACCGTACCACACCACACTGTACCATACCATACCGTACCATACCATACCATACCGTACCATACCATACCATACCATACCATACCATACCATACCATACCATACCATACCATACCATACCACACCACACTGTACCATACCATACCGTACCGTACCATACCATACCATACCATACCGTACCATACCATACCATACCATACCATACCATACCATACCATACCATACCATACCATACCATACCATACCATACCACACCACACTGTACCATACCATACCATACCGTGCCATACCATACCGTACCATACCATACCATACCATACCATACCATACCATACCATACCATACCATACCATACCATACCATACCATACCATACCATACCATACCATACCGTACCATACCATACCGTACCATACCATACCATACCATACCATACCATACCATACCATACCGTGCCATACCATACCGTGCCATACCATACCGTGCCATACCATACCGTAACATACCATACCATACCATACCATACCGTACCATACCATACCATACCATACCATACCATACCATACCATACCATACCATACCATACCATACCATACCATACCATACCATACCATACCATACCGTGCCATACCATACCGTACCATACCGTACCGTACCATACCGTACCATACCATACCGTACCGTACCATACCGTACCATACCATACCGTACCGTACCATACCATACCATACCGTACCGTATCATACCATACCATACCATACCATACCATACCATACCATACCATACCATACCATACCATACCATACCATACCATACCATACCATACCATACCATACCATACCATACCGTACTGTACCACACCACACTGTACCATACCATACCGTACCATACCATACCATACCATACCATACCATACCATACCATACCATACCATACCATACCATACCATACCATACCACACCACACTGTACCATACCATACCGTACCGTACCATACCATACCATACCATACCGTACCATACCATACCATACCATACCATACCATACCATACCATACCATACCATACCATACCATACCATACCATACCGTGCCATACCATACCGTAACATACCATACCGTACCATACCATACCGTACCATACCATACCATACCATACCATACCGTACCATACCATACCATACCATACCATACCATACCGTGCCATACCGTACCGTACCATACCGTACCGTACCATACCATACCATACCATACCGTACCATACCATACCGTACCATACCATACCGTACCGTACCATACCATACTGTACCGTACCATACCGTACCGTACCGTACCGTACCATACCATACCATACCATACCATACCATACCATACCATACCGTACCGTACCGTACCATACCATACCATACCGTACCGTACCATACCATACCGCACCGTACCATACCATACCGTACTGTACCGTACCATACCATACCGTACCATACCGTACCGTACCATACCATACCATACCGTACCATACCATACCATACCATACCATACCATACCATACCATACCGTACCGTACCATACTGTACCATACCATACCGTACCATAAAATAACAACTTTTCTGAGATTCCTGAAAGGCAGAAAAATATCTTAGATAAGCTTCTTCTATGGAAGGTAGAAAATATCCTCAATTTTTTTGTATTCTTAAAACCGAAAATTTGGCCTTAAATTATTCTTTAACAAAACCTCAAAGTGGCCTGCTGAAATGCGTGCACTTCCGTGCCCAGCATTTGATTTTATGTAAAGAATAGTTTCAAAGCCACACATGGCTTCAAAACAGCAGATGTTTCCCCCTCCCCTCCCTTTGCCCCGATGCCATAGAAACTATTTCTAAAGTTTATATCTTTCTGTTATTTACCACTTCAGTGCTGCCTGTAAAATACAGAGGTACACACACACACCAGTTCCTAACTGTATTAGCATTCCCTGTATTACAGATTTCTCTCTGCTATTCAGTGGCATGTCCCCCTTCTGCCTCCAAACCATCCATATCTCCCTATTTTGGCTATGCTGCTGAGATAATGATGGTTGACATTTGGTGTTACTTCACTCCCAAAATTCATGTTTTGGATGCAGATGCGAAGCCATTTCTTTCTGATCTTCCTGTGGTGAAGCTTTCCAAAGAGAAAGCAGGATCAGCAGCCACTGCAGTATTTACCTGCCTCATTCTGCTCCTGCAAATCCCACTTTGTGACCCCCAAGTGCACACTAGGATTGAAGAGCAGAAATTAAATGAGCTAGTAGGGAGAGGAAGGCAAGCCAAGAGTAATGCTCCTTCAGTTGAAATGCTGCTGACTGTTAAGAGATTTGCGGTAATGACGGTGATTTCTGTGGGTCTTTAAGGACTTTAAAGGTCTTCAGATCTTGGGGCAGGTGCTCAACTAGCAGTACAATACGAGAAACTGCAGGAATTCTTCTGGAGAAGATTTTCTTCATTAGCTTCTCACACTGACAACTTCAAGAAATGCGTACTGGAGTTTTGGGTTGTTTACTCTCAAAATTCATTAATTATGGTGTTTCTACATACTTGCTACTGAACTAGCATTATCAGCTGACGCACCTGCATACCCACAAATGGAAATGATCTACAGAAAGGATTCCTGCACTAACTACATATGCTCTTGAAAAGCTTATTGCCTGAAAAGTCAAAACTTCAATGAGGGATGAGATAGAGTTATGAAAAAAAAACCAGGAAGACAAAAATACAGAGAGAGATATGTAGTGTGGTTATACTGTCTAAAGTCTCTCTCAACAATTCCAGTGGTTTTGTTTTTATTTTGATATGTTTCAGTTTTGGAAGTGATTCAATACATTTGTGAAAATCTGTACTGACTGCTACTTTTGCTTCCTCAGGAGATTGGGAAAATCAGATCAGGTACATTCTGAGCACTGGTGGAGAAGGGCAGATTAATCTTAACTTCTTTTTGGCTATATTTAATACTGAATGGAGATGACACCTCCACAAAATGTAGGGATTTTTTGTCTGTTCCCTTAAAAAAATACCAATAGTTGCTGCTGTTCCGTATGTGGCAACTACTGTTTTGTTGCCAGCCAAGATTAAGTTGTAACCCTCTGTTTGGAGGCGCAGAAATGTTTCTAGGCTCCTTAGAGAGCTCATCAGCTTTTAAGTGCCAAGCAATGCCAGATGACCGTGTAACACGAATAGAGTGGACAGCCATGGTGAAATAGGGATGGCCAAGGGAAAACATTCCAAATAACTAGGCTGTCTCCTGGACTGGAGCTGATGCTCTGGAAAAAAATACCATTTTGAATTTTCTGAATGACAGCAGATCGTATACCTGCATAGCCTACATACATTCTAGTTTTAAAAACTGGCTATATAACAAACAATAATAGATTTCTAGTGCCAATTTGCAAATAACATGGACATTCAAAACCAAAAAGCAGTTGAGAACACTAAAGTTAGTAATGCTATTTGAAAACCAAGATTTTATTACCACCTTTAAATTCATATGTTATCACAGTAAGCTTTGGTGTGTTATTCTGGTAGGTTTTTAAAGCTGCTGTCATTTTGTTACCAGAAAATTTCCTTAGCCTGGCAAGAATCAAAGTTACTTCTGCCTTTATTTAACAAATTCAGCAGATGAAGTATCCACAAATAAACACAGTCCTTCCCTAGTAAAATTAGATACTAATGCATTTTTGAGCTAATTCTTTAAATACCTAAGAATTTCCTAAGACAGATGGAGTTATGTTCTATCCTTTCAGCTACATTTTCCAGTATGTCATCCTATGCTTCTGAGTCTTGATGTATATTAGAGCTTCATTAGTGTATATGTATTATCCTACTTAGTAGGATTATTAGTGTAATTAGCATTGCTGGTGTGCTGCTTTTGCTATTGCTAAGCAATGGTGTCTGAACAGAGGTCTGGGAATTTGTTTCTCATTGTGATGTTTGCTGACACCAGATGAACTTACACAAAGTTCTTAATTCTCACTACAGGGAAAATTTCCCAATGCATCCTTCTGATTATTACTTAATATTGCTGGAAGTTGACATTCTACTCCTAGTTTGATGGAGGAAAAAACAATAGGATCAGATTCTAACAATACAAAAAAATCATTCCCACAGATTACCACTTGCTTCATTAAATTGGCACTGAAGTTAATTTAGTGCCCACATCTCACCGAGGACTTCTGCAGTCAGGACTGCAAATCAAACTACTGGTCTTGATTGTTGATCTGGGAAACAGTATTACTTTAATAAAGTGTTGCAGTAAGGAATAAGAACATGTCTAGCCTTCAGTTTCTTTGCCCTCTATTATAAATAATGTGTATTAAACAGAGCACTTGTAATCTCACAAGTTAAAGATAAGTCCTCATCCATGAAAACAGCTCAGTAACCAAAACAGTATTTGATTGCTCCTTACATACAACCCTGAACCGCAGATATGTCGTATTAATGTCCCTTCATTTGTGCAAATCTGTACTTATGAACTGCCTATTATTTTCATGATTGATAAAAAGGCCCTACAAGTTATAATTTTATATCCATTCTCAATGAAAAATTTAATCTGAAGAAAGTTGTGAGGAATTTGATAATATTCCATACAAACTGATCCTAAGCAAAACAAAACAAAACAAAAAGTTATTTCAGCCTAAACCATGGGGACATAGTACTACCACATGGCATAATGTGAATGAGTTATGCATGGGCAAGTGATAGCCCATAAAGCATCAAGAATCATAGAATAACTTATGTTCAGAGGTTCTTAAGGTTGTCATGTGGTCCAATGCTTTGCTCAGAGCAACTTAGGTCAGGTTGCTTAGGCCCTTGCCCAGCTGCATTTTGAATATTTGCAAGGGTGGAGACCTATTTATTTGATTTTACAAAGACAGAAATAAAATATCTTTTATTTAAGTAGGATAGTTTGTGTGTAAACCATCATACAGCAATTTGCATTTGTGAATGTCCAAAACCATAACATTTGACTAATTTGACTGCATTGAAAAAAACTGCAGGAAGTCACAATAAAAGTGTCATGAGGAGGGTGATAAAGTTGAAGTCAGACTCATAACTGATAACCATTCTGAAGAATAGCCTTCTTTCCTTACCTTGCCTCCATGCAGTGAGATTCTGGCAGACTACACACAAGGTATCTAATTTTATCCTGGTGTATTTAAAACACATTTTGCAAACTTCTTGCTATAAGGAGCTGGACTCACACGTTATAACATTGATATGGTGTTGGTTTTGGTGGTTATGTAGCTGAAGTTTCTAAACCATCAGTGAAACACTCTAAATTTCTTATTCAACTACAGTATGCCATTGGTATCTTTGTTAAAATTATCTGTCTTTCAAAAGCTCTTAACAAATGCAAATACATAAAGAGATTTTGAGTAAATGGTGATCTTGAAAGGTGACTAACAGAAAGAGGGGAAAACTGTTTTCCCACATACAGCCTTTCTTAGCAGAAGCTTTCACAGTAAGCCCACCTATGCTAGCCTCAAAACATATGCTGAATCTGAAGAGGTTTGTTAGGTGGGTTTGGTTTTGTTTTTGTCAGGGAATATACTAGGTCACTGTTCCTTGCTAGCTGAGCTTCTGTTTAGGAGTTATAAAACCAGAGGAAATACTGCATCTGGAGAGAGCAGTAGGCTATTTAATGTACAGAATGTGCTTTCCAACAATAAGTGCAAAAATCTTTGAAGTTATAGTCAGCAACCAGTCCATAAGGGAAACTTAAAGTGGCAGAAGTAGTACTCTTTATCACTTCTGCATGTTTCAACTGTTCAAATTGTGCTGTGAAGATTCTTACTTTTCATTTTAATCCTCAAGCATTTTTAATCTATTGGAACAGTTCTCCTCGGTCAAGTCTTGTAGATACAATTTTAATAAAACTATTAGTTTATTAGCTACAGTTTAATAAAACATTAACTGAAGCATATTTATTTTTTCATACATTCCTTTCAAAACAAAGTAAACAACTATGTTCATTTATCTGTAGAATCTTGATGATTTTTGATATCTTGTGGTTCATTTCCATTTCTACCTTTTCCAATATAGTTTAACTGTTCAGAAAGGTAATATATCAAGATATCTACTAGTTTAAGTAAAAATTTTTATACTGTATGCATAAGTTGTGTTTTATGTAGCACATTTACTTTGAAAAAAATATATGGAGAATTTTATCATTACCTAAACCATTGCTAGTTTTTAATATACATGATATCAGGTAAGTCTTAATAATTTCAGTAGAATTCAGCCATGATAATTTTTACACCAACACCTTGATTATTTCACTCAGATAACAAAAATACTTTATTATGAAAGAGTTTGAATCTCATGACCTTTCTTGTAAAGTTATTTATTGTAATAAAACTTTTTTGTTTGTTTTAGTGAAATAATGTTTTGATATTTCATTTTGAATCAAAGAATAATGGATGAATTTTCATTACTCTTTTACTTCAAGCTTTGGAGGCAGGATTCAAAACTACTTTCTTCCTGAATGTATGTGTTAAAAATAGCTGTGCTAGACTATCCTTTAATCAGTATTCTTTAGAATCACTCTCTTATTAGTTCATCTGGCATTTGAAATAGAAGCTGATAATCAAAACGTTAATCTACACTTTCTCTTCATAATCTAGTTGTGTTTAAAATAACAAGAAGTTATTTGTTAGGCCGTTTTGTTATATTCCTTGCATTTTTGCTATCAGTAAGAAAAAAATAAAACTTTCAAATGTCTGTTGTAAAGCTATGTTCCATCTCCTTGTTTGTATTCTTTTCTCATAAATCCTACCAAACAGATGTATATGCTCATTGTCATCTGTATTTGTCACTGTACAAGCTGTCTCTTGCCAGTTTTTCAGCATGTTGTTAGACATGAATTAATTGTGAGCTGTCAGTCCTATATTTTCTTTACATCAGAGCAAATATGACTACCATTCCTGAATGAAAAAGTCATCCAAATAGTAGTCAGAGTAGTAAAGAATTTATCTGGTCATCTGTAACTTGATGTTTACTCAATATCTCTGCTTTCCATTGTTGGGCATTTTGGGTGGGGGAGGAGCAGGGGAAGAATATATTACTGTATTCCATTCTCGTGGGAAAAATAATCACACATTTATACAAACACCCCCATATTCTATATGCTTTTAAATAAGATATTTCATTTTTTCCTGTGTTTTTTAATGTCTTTTATTACACTGAAAGTTAAGCTCTATGGGCTATCAGAGGGCTGAGTTATTGGCCAATTATCTCATCATAAAACTGTTCACAAGAGATAATACATGGATAGTGCATAAATCTAAAGACCGTATTCACTGTCACTTCATATATCCAGGTGAAACAGAATTAATCATCATAATCGAGTTGTCCGTTACCACATCTGCAATGGAAAACTGTGTTCCTTTCACACATGCACATTTACACATCTTCAACAAACTGGTATAACTCAGTCATATAGACAGTGGATTAATACTGGACCAATGACTTACAAGTAGGGAATGTGGCAAATACATTACAAAAATCCATTTACTGAAAAAACCCTCCAGTCCTCACTTCAAGAATTTATCGTCTGTGGCTAAAGATACATGATGCTGTAAAAGATCCATTTTTTCTTCAATTTTTTCAATACTTGGTATTCAGCAAAGCCAATCTACTCCGAATAGTTCCAAATAATGCTTATAACTTTGTAGTATAAAATAGCTATCTCTACAACACACATTACCTTATGAAAGAGAATCAATAGGCATTAACTTTTGTAAGTTAACATTGTCCTTTCAAACCGTACATTGTAAACTTTCTTGGTGTGTGACAGATTCTACTGCTATTGTCAGAAACATAGGGGTCTGAAGGTGAAAGCAGCAATAAACAATACAAATGTCACTTTGACACTTCCAAGTGTTTGCTATTAGTTTGCAGCCCTATAATATCTACTAATGTTGTTTTATCAACTTAATGCAACATTGATGGATGCTGTTTTCTCCCTTTCTTCTTCAAGTATGCTCACAAGGCCTTTTCAAACCTGAACACTCCAATTTTCTTCTGAATGTACCCAGATACATACTGTTCTACTAGTCTTCTGAGAGCAAGGAAAAAACAAATGGCAGTGATTTGACACGCACTGTCACTTGTTCTTACTACCTTACTTTATTCATTCATGTCATAGAGACTAACTGCACCACATTGCTTTCTTATCTGAGTGCTGCTAACATACCCAAAGAAAATAAAAGTTACTCCTGAGATTAAGATTCATCCAGATATTGTCATATATCCAGTATAGCTGGTGTTACTGTCTGTGATCTATCCTGAAATTTTCCACGTATAATAACTACCTTCATCTGTCCAGAGCCCTAATCATCATTTATCTTTCACAGTAAAATGCTGCATGCATTCTGAAACTGATATAGCTAATTCGGCTAGCCCGAGGTAAAAATAATAATTATGGTAATAAAATGATTGGGGGAGGGGGGGGGGGAAGACTTTGGAGATTCTGTTTTTGAACCACAGATGTCTTTTGCTTCAGGAAAGAAACATTTGTTGTTTCCATGAAATAGACAATAAAAATTTTGCCTTTTAGCCTCTGAAAAATTCTGTTTTGCACATGTTTGGCAGAGATGCAATAGAATTTGGTTGATAGTTTTGCCAGAGCTTTACTTCCTCAGCTGGAACCATGAGGCAAAGCCTGCCTCTCACCTTCGGATGTTGCACTGGTATGTTAGATGAGTCTATATCCACAGACTCCTGAAATATTATCAGGCTGAGCATAGCAGAATTTAAATTTCCATACATTATGTTTTGTTATCTATAGTCTGTAAGTACAATGCTCAGCAAAACTGGGTTAATATGAAACAACAATAAAACTGAGCTGCACTAGCATATGCTTGAATTTGCCATTAAATCAGATGAGGGGAAGTTTATGTCAAAATAAGCCCATCTCTTGGATTTCAACATTATCCTTGTGATATTCCAGCTTCAAGTTGGGAAGCACAACCTGACACCCTTACCTCGAGTTATGAGTCTCATCTAGCCCTTCCTCATAAAATAAATGTAGAAGAGATAGTGGCCATGCCTCCTTCTTCTTTATATACCACATTTCAGTGAACAGAGCCTTTATTCTGTTCCTACAAAAGCTGGGTGTAATTCTGTCTAAAAGGAGCTGAACACACAGTTGTCATACCTTATAAAGAGGACACAAGTCCTTTATTTTGAAACGGTTTCAGCATTGGAAAAATTAAAAAAAAATATTTGGACAGCGGAGGAAAAGGGATCCATTCCAGAAATTATTCATTAGATTCAATAACTCAATGTTGTTATATGCTCCAAAGAACACTTAGTTATTTCATTATTAAATATTGTAATACCTACTTGTATGCTAATTTATCAGCTTTCTTTGAGAAATCCTGAACACCCTGATGTCAGTGGGGTTTTGACCATTGACTTGAAAGGAGTCAAGGTTCTGTGGAAAGCATTAACCTGCAGAAGATGGTCCCAACAAAGGAGAAATTGTGTTGCTTGCTCCATTTCTGATGACTTGTCATTCAAATACATTCTCTTTGTGCAGTTACAAATTACATCAACTGGTGTTGTGGAACTATTTTTCTTAAATGAGCCCTAGAAGGCCTCATCCTTATTATCCCAAGGAAAACAAGAAAGTGAAAATGAACTTTCAGAGGGAAAATTCGATGAACAAATAGCACTGCTATGAAGTCCCTGTTAAAGCAGTCGTAAATTAGTCTTATCACTTAGCCAAAGTGTCTTCTTCCAAGAATCTCTGGTCTCTGCTGAAACAACAAAACTTTAATCCTTTTTGATTTGTTTTTGAATATTTTGGATTCTGAAAACTGTATAACTTTCCCTCATACAAAACAACATGACTTGATATATGTAAAAGGTCCTGTCAGATCTGATAACATTGTTATTTTAAGAGCTTCCAGATTTTTTTGATGTTTTGTGAAGTTAACTTAAAAGACTGCCAGCAACAAACTAATGAGCTTCATTCAAGTAATCCTAGGTAATAAAAAGAAGCTGAAGTGTATTTTCATGAGTGTCAAGTACAGTATCCAACTGCACATATGCAATCTCAGTGGCTTTGGCAAAATTAAAGGAAAAATATGCATAACCAAAGTGACTTGAGTAGCAAGTATGTGGCAAATGCAAGAGAAATGGGATTTTTGCTATGCAGGGAAAAGGAAGCCTACAAACAGATGATTGACTAGAGACTGCAGCTTGGCAGCATACACAGCTTGCTGCACTGACAAGAAGTTTTCTGATATGTGTCTACTTTATATTGTAAATTGTTACAGAAGGAAGAAGGAAGAAAAGCTGAAGCTGCATTTTCCTAGGTATAATAATAAGTTTCTGAAGACACAAGAATGTGAGAGATTGTTAAGCTTTCATTGAACTCAGTTGTGTAACATGTACACACCTGATACTTATCTTTCCCATTGGAGAAATATAGTCAGATCTTCCTCCAGCTTGACTATGAATTTGTGCCTTCATGTCAGTGAAATTATACCTGCTGAATATCTAACCTACTGTGCATATCTCCACACATGGTGTTGTTTTAGGAAATAAGCACCCATAAGTCTGGCGTTTTCAATTTCTGCCTTTTTCCCCACCTACCCACCCCCCTTTCCATATCTGTTCCTGTTTTCTGACAGTTCATTTCAATATTGAGTCAATAGTGCTGTTGATCTGACAGACCTCATTTTAAAACAGTGTATTGTGTTTCTTTCTTTCAAATCTCAGAGTTGTCTTCCACTGCAAATCTCTATTTCTTTTCTACAAGGGTACTGGTAGGAGACACATTTTGATAAAGTGAGAATAAGAATAGTGCCTTGGGATTTTTCTCCTATCTTTACATGTTTTAATAGATGAAGTTTGTGTAAAATAACACTACCTCTTCCACAAAATGCCTATAACACTGTGAAAAAAAATAGGAATCACTCCCCAGACCTATCCCAGTGCTTTTCACATACACTATGGATAATATATTTCACTTTACCAGGGATAACATACAAACATGACTTAATACAGACAGCCAAACATTCCATGTTGTGTGTTCTAAAGACTTCTACATACAGAACAAGGTATAAGATGAGATGCTGTGCAAAAAGCACATTTGCTTTCTCCTAAGAAAGATATTGCAGGGGAAAAAAGAGTCTTCGGGGCAACATTGTGTTGTTTACAGGACAAAAAAGCAAAAAGGATGTACAAAACAGATTCAGACTGGTCTGAATCTAAGCACCAACATTAAAATCTCTTAAGCTTGCTGCCAAGGTGAAGAAAAGATGATTTTTTTTTAATAACAGAGGAAACCCCAAAGATTTGCAGCAAAGGACAAGTGTTTACAAAGACTGGAATAAAGCTAAGTAAATACCTCTGTTCCCAAGACAGTCATATTCTAAGAAGAAACCATGAGCAAAGAGGTGCACAGATTTGCCTGCTACAAGATGCCTTCTGTGGTAACCTCTGTCTGCTGGCCTCAAGGGAAGGGACATTTGTAGTGAAGCATGGTTTTAGGCCAGGTGCTTTGTAACGTTAGTCCAGTGCATGCAAGGAGGTGGTGAGATGGTATGAAAACAAATGAAGTACCCACTTAGGCTGTGGAACCAGGCTGTGGTCTATGCTGTGCACTGTTAGCTTTCTGAATGACCCCTGCTAGTGCCACCAGGCAAGTTGCTGGTATTTTGATTGAAGAAGAAGAGAAATTAGGGATACTTGTGCTGATGGCAAGGTTACTGGGGCATTGCATATACACAGGAGAGAAGAAAACCAGAGACACCTCTGTGGTATAGGGAGCTGAGGGTTATAATTTCACAAAAGGATTTCTGTATGTATCTTTGATGGAAAGGGTGTTATCTTCAAGGAAGATTAATTCAGCATCCTCTGAGGACGTTGCCACACTCTGTAGAGGAGCAGGTGATACTTTCTGAAAATGTTAACCTGAAGTTGCCTTTATTTTTTTTTGCTTTTCAGGAATTTTTTTCAATTCACTTTAAGTGTCCTGCTGTGGTTAATAGATTGCTATTGTATCACAGCTAGATGTTCTAAAGCTTTTCCATATAAGTGATTATGATACTGCAGTCACAACAGTATGAAATTTGTGCAGGTGAGTTAATTACCCAGTTTGTCTTCCCACCTCTTGTTGACCTCCAGCTTATACCCTGGTAGAAACACAGCGAAAACATATAATGCCTTGACGCTGTGCAAACAGAGTTCAGCAACCACTAAAACATTGATGAGTTATCAACACTGGTTTGGTCACAAACCTAAAGCACAGAACCATATGGGATACTATAATGAAAATTTACACCATCCCAGACAGACAGAGTACAATACGAAAAGAAAGATGTGTAGGCCTTAAAAAAAACCAAAAAAACAAAAAAACCCCAAAACACCAGTGTGGCAAAATAATCCTCCAAGTAATGAAAACAGTGAAAAATAATTTAAAAACAAAACCAAAAAACATTCCATGAGAATCTGTGTATATACGTTGAAACAAAGTCCTGTGAAGTTTGGTCTGTTTCTTCCTCCCTCTTGTCTTCTTTGGAGGTTAGATATCTTTCACTTTTGCTTTAATTGTTTGGAACATAACAGCATGATAAAAGTTTTTTTATGGAAATTTCTCACAGCAACACAATCAATCATATTTCCAACTCATTCACCGTCTTGAGCCCCTGAGCCTCAAAGACTTCTCTTCTATGGAGCTTACTTGTTAATTTAGCACTGATCAAAGGCTAAAACATTTATCATGCTTATTAGTGAATAAACCTAGCAGCAGGTATCCCAAGTGAGGAAGCAAATCCTCATTTCCTGCAAGAATGAATTGGAAATCATCCAAAGTGCTTGCAAACATTTTCCAGGAGTGACGAATTGTCAAAAAGAAAGCAGCTGCTAGAAGTCGCAGCTCTAGGGTTGGGAGGAATGAAAAAAAAAAGAAAAAAAAGAACAGCATCTTGAAGAAGTATCTTCAGACTACCCCATGGGGATATTCTACAGTTTCATTTACTGTAATTGCCTCTGAAATCCTGTATCAGCTGACCTTAGAACCAAGTTACAAAGTAATGGTATAAACTACTGTGGTTATTAATGTTCAGAGAAATGGAAATTCTTCACACTTGCTCCTCTAAAGCCCCAATCTTTTTTAATTCTTAAAAATGCATGTTGACATGTTGAAGAGGGTTGTCTAAAGCATCTGTACAAACCTACTTCAATTTGACTGCAGGAGAAGTAGCAAACCCTGGTGCATATGGATCTGCCTTTAATAATACATAGCAGAGGGTAAAAAAGGACTGCATTGTTCTTGGGTTCACCACTAAACATTTAGACCCAGCTGCAAATAGGGTAACCTGGCCGCAAAAGTTTCTTGGGGGAACTGGGATCTTGATAAACCTACTGAGCTAAAACTCAAAAGTACGAACTGACTTGGTCTGTCTGATGAAGGCAATCCCATTAACAGTTTTTGATTTGTCCTACTTGATATTTACCCAAAGTTGTTATTCCATGTCTTATTAAATGGTCTTCCCTTGCTTGCCTATTAACATTTGGACACCCAGTTGATCTTGCTTTATCTTCCACCTGAACTCCATCCTGCCTTGCTGTTTGCAGACATTTATCTCTCTCTCATTGAAACCTGTTAGCTCCCAAATACTTCAGTGTTTTCTCTCTCTGTGTTCATCCTTCAGACTTCAGTGCTGTGACTTAGCTAACTACTTATCTATCTTGATATGCTGCCCAGGAGAGCAAAGAAAGTAGAATTATCACAATATTTGCCTTTAAAGTTTACCAGTACACTGCTGCTTTATAGTAAAAGTATGACACTGCATGCATACTTTTTCAGCTGCTATTATCTGCCACACTTATAGAATAGAATAATAGAATCATTTAGGTTGGAAAAGACCTTTGAGATCATCAAGTCCAGCTGTTGACCCAGGACTGCCAAGTCCATCACTAAACTGTGTTGCCAAGCACCGCATCTATGCGTTTGGTGATGTTTGGATGGTGATTCTACTGCCTCCCTGGGCAGCCTGCTCCAATGCTTGACCACCCTTTCAATGAATAAATTTTTCCTAATATCCAACCTAAACCTCCCCTGGTGTAATGTGAGGCCACTTCCTCTTGTCCTGAAAGACTTCAACGGAAGGGCAGACTACCCAACAATCTTTACAGAGTATGTGTCTACCTCTATGTGCTGCATAAGAAAGGAAAATTACATTACAGAAGAACCAGTAGGTGTTCTGGTTTCGTATGGCTGTCCTTGGTAAAGTGATTTTGTCAGTTGATTTTGTGCAATTGATAATAAGTATGTTATAAATTGTGAAACTCAGTAGAAAACTCAGTACAGCATATTGGCTGGCACAGACAGAACTATGGCTTTATACCATTCTTACTAGTGGATATTACTTTATAGGATTTTAAAAAATTTTCTTTTTGCCTGAATTTCTTTTCACAATATGAACCCTGCAGTGTTCTGTCCACCAGCTCACTCATGCAAGATGCTTCAGTCTCTCAGTCCCCAGTGAGAGTTTGCTCTGGAGAAATTTTCAGCTTAGAACTGACAGATATGAAAGATCCTTGTTGCTGTCTATGTTGACCAGTATCCCCAATGGCAGAAACTTGTGCTGTTTGAAAATACTTTGCGCTGTATTAAATCAAGTTTATTAGTGAGAATATAGTTAATTATTTCTATGATAAATATTACAGACCCATAGAAATTATGTGTATCCCTTCCTATGTAGAGAGGAAACCACCCATAGCCAAGTTTTCTTATATTTGTAGTTCTTTTTCTTTTCACTTAATATTCAGTGCCTATTTTCATGCCAAGGTGGGGAAGAGGTAAAAAAACCACACAAGTTTCAGTTTTTGCACTGAATGTCCTATGTAGTCCTGAGCAGCAAGTATGTCCAGATATAGTGTACGTGAATGCAAAAGCTATGATATATTAGTTTAAGGGTAGGATTTAAATGGTGAATTCTTTTAATGTCTCCACATTATCGAAAGTTCATGGGCTTAAATATGGACTTTCAGCTGTTACAAGAAGAGTCCCAATTATATAGACAGACATGCCAGCTGAAAAAAAGACCTGTAAAGACTAATTTATAACACATAGAAATTCCTTTTATTTATGCAGTGGATCTTAACATTCTATGTCCTCCTGCTGATGAGAAGTGTGGTTGTAAATTTAAGACATTGCACTTTGTCTTCTAATTTATATTCTCTCAAATAGAAAACAAGGAGTCATGTGGAATCATATCAAGTCTCCTGATTCCTCTGGTGTCATCAGAACTCCCTGTTAAGGTTCCTCTAAGAAACAGATTAAAAATATGAGAGGTAACAGCTGTTTAAACCAAAAAACTGTCCAACCCCAAACTTGAGAAATCATGTTTAATGTTCCCTCCTCACCTTATTTTTTTTATTGTGACCTACATGAGTACAAATTGCAGTGTTAGACATTTCAACCTAACAATAAAAACAATTAATGGCTTAAAAATGTTAATTCCATGAAATATACATTTTTTATTTATTGAAACTGTCATAACATTCATTCCCTCTATTTTTTAAAAATCAGATAATTTTGCCACGAACTAAAGCAGAAATCCTGCACTAACTTAAATAACTGTTAATTCTTGAGAAGGATTATGAAGTTTGGGGATGACTAATGCCTACGTAAGGTCAGAATAAGTTCAAATTATTCCTTACTTTTATTGAGTATTTTTTTAGTATAAACAGAGGCAAAGCAGGAGATACTTCAGTGCTGTAAGCCAAGTAATTGACATACTGTTTTGAAGTTTAGAAAATCAATATAAATTTCTGATACTGATACTTAAAATGTATATTGAAATATTATTGTTATGGTCTGCTAAGCAGATAAAGACAGACGTACACATATGCATTTTGAACAAAAACCACAAACTTGACAGTAAGCGCTATTCTGTTGTGAAATAATCTCCATAAGGAAATGGTAGAAAAGCTCCACCTCTAGGAATATTTACAGTTTTACTACACAAAGCATTGGAAAAGATACTGTAGGGAACAATTTTGTACTGACAGCAGCCTGGACTAATGTGCCATTCCCTTTCTGTAACTTCTATCGTATCTGCAAAGAATGTGTTTCAGTTACTCTATTTAAAGTTGTCTTTTGGATTTCCCATAATCTACCACAGACTTTGATTACAGCATACATTTTAATAGTTGAGAATATGGACTCTGAAAACAATGAGTTGTATAGTAACCTGAATAATTAAAATTGAACTATATTGACTATAACATTGTCAAATGTACCAAGCTTCCTTCATGCTTATCAAACATGTTTGCATGTGCATTTGAATATGGTACAAGTATCCATATAGCATTCCCTTCCTTTCAACAAAAACTGTGGGCTACCCATTAAAAACAATGTGACATACAAACTATTTTGACTTGAGAATTACTGTTGCAAGTATAATAATGGAAGTAAGAAAATTACTTCAAAAAGGACCATCCAGTTGCCCCCTCAATAATCCCCCCAAAGATATAAATGTTACTGTTCCACAGACATCAAATATTATTTTCTCAGTTTTTTCCCCATGTTTTTGTGTAGTCACTATTTCCCCACACTCAGCTTTTTAGCTGGATTTAAAATGGTATTATTTTGTACCTTTGCTCCATTCCTGTGCATGATTGAAAGGGCAGGGTACAGAAGAGATCCCAAATTAGCCACCACTGTATACCTGAATGCAGTCCTACATGGGGAAGTATTGGAGGTAGCCATTCTGCATTTCAAATACCTGTAGCTTTCTCTCTTAACCCATACTTAATTTCCTTGGTGGCCTAATAAGAAGGGCTGTGACGTTTTTATCGCCCAATCTCTTTCTATTTTTATTTTGCCCTCACATTTCTGAGTATTTCCAACTCACCATTTTATTTCCAACTACTGCAGCCCATCATAGTAGAGGATCAAGATCTGTGTAATGTCAGAGCTAGGTCAAGATTTCCCAAAAGCCAGTGGCTCCTTCCACTGACATCAGCTGCGTCAACTTTTGTTGTTACTTACTGTTTCCTCTATTATTAAGGAATTATTTTATGGTAAGCACTTACATTCCAACAACAAGAAGACAAGAAGAATAATTTTAGTGTCAGCAACATTGTTTTTTGGGAGACACCTGTTGTTCAGTTTGGATCAGTACCTAGCATAAACAGACATTTTTCCATCCTACTTATTGTGGCTGTTGATTATAATTAACTGGAGCTTATTAAGAAAAAGTATATGTTGTGCAGTAGCAGACATCTTGTTCAATATAATAATTTAAATTGGGAAAACTCATCTAATCAGTCCTTTTTCAGTGGAAGAGGACTAATAATGAAAAAATAACTAGTGGTTTGTAGACCAGTGCTTTAAGGCGCTGAGGCCACAGTGCATTGATCTTTGAGATGTGTATGTGTATCCTTCATTAGCTAATGACAGGGCAAAACAGAGGAAGGTGAGTTTAAATTCCATTTGACACTGACACTGAACCACCTAAGGGCTAGGGTTTTTGTAGACATCTTTGGAAAATAATAAACATTCATATGGCTTGGTGGTTTTGTGAATCAGATTATATCAATAATAATAGCACATGAGCCCTTGTTAGCCATGGCCAAGCAGTGAGGTGGCTAATAGACTGAGTAACTTTGGCAAAACAGGCAAAATCTTACAGGTTAAGTAATTCATTTCCTTAAACAGCAATGGCGTAACTCTTGTAGTCACTACATTGTCAGTGGTCCCTGGTTTTCAGTTCCAATGATGTCACTTGCTTGTCCCAAAGGCTGAGCCTAAACCCAGAATATTAGCACTCCTCTTCTGCAGCAATATGTCAGGCAAGAACTGAGAAACTCAGCTGAATTTTCTTCCAGGTTACTGAGGGTTCAGGTCATGTATTTGGTTGGGTTTTTTTTTCTCTCTGCAATATCAATTGCAGTAACTATATATCAGGAAAAGGTTGTGCAAATAGCTGATGAAAGGTGGCTGTTCCTCACCTGACATCACAATTCAGAACACTTTTGCATTCTACAAATTCATTATGGTAAAAGATAAGCAAACAAGCAGAAACCATTGAGACTTTTTGGTACATAGATAATGTAAAGTTAAACGTAAACAGATATAGGAAGTGGAGTGTATTTTGTCTATATGCATCTGAATATTAACCACTCTTTATTAACATAGGTTAACTGAAAATAGGTAGGAGACCTGATTAATCTTATTCATGGCTTTGCTTTTTACTTAACTGTATCAGCTTAGAAGAAGTACAAACCAACATACTGAGTTATGAAGTTTAGCAGGAGGTTGTGCAGAGATATTTCATCTGTGCAGATAGAAATACGCTAGACAGAAGGACATAAAAGTTCTTATAGCAGATCCAGTTTAAGGAGAGTCACTAGATAAGTGCCTGAACCTAATTTTTTTTTAAAAGGGTGAGGGTGACAAGCTAAGTTTAACATTGCAAGTTAATTATTGTGCTTGTGAAAAAGAGAGGAAAAACTCTCTCTGCTGTCGCAAAGGACATCTCAAGTTAAATCTTGATTATGTTCATAAAAGGCCAGATGAATATTTTAAACCTATGGAAAGAGATCCAACAATTTAATATTTGAGCCATGAAGTTCTTGTATTCACAGCAATGTCTAAAACAACAAAATGACTAATAATATTTCAAGATTATGTTTCTCATTAGAAATTTGCATTTCTTCTCATTAGGTTTGATTCATCTCTCCCTGAAATCAATAGAAGCTTCTATTTTGGCATGAGAAGACAGGCTTTTTGCAGTCACTTTTACTGTGGCTACTCATACAGACTACTCTCACACCTCAGGTTCCAGAGCTCGGTGGTGCACCTTATTGTAGCGCCTAAAAAATACATCAGGGGTTTCTGTTACAGGTGCTACGGTAAATGTACTTTTTAATATTGCTGTGTATTCCTTCCTCAGATTCCTTGAGACCTAGTAGATCTATCTTGTCACTCTGGAGTTTCCCCTGTTATGATGAATTTATACCATTCTCGTTTGCATCCTTGCCATGAAGGATTATCTTATGTAGATGAGTGCATTATCCATGGAAAAAGTTTAATAGGTTACGATTCAGAGTTAGCGAATTCTAGACAACAAAAATAAACAATTTCTACTAGAAAAAAAAATCCACATTAAAAAGGAATCTGTTCTTGAAATAGCTGAGACTCCATTTGTGTAAAGTCTGTGCCAATGCTGAAGGACTCTTTCAAACACTGTTAGGTGAAACAGAATTATAGTTGAAGAATGGCTTGAGGCAAAGAATTAATGAAAAAACTAACCTGTTGTGAAACCCAGCAAATTAGGAGCTATAAAATGGGTATTATATTTAGAAGTGTTAAAGCTCGTTTGAGTTTTTAGATTTCAAGATGGGAAGTAAGATGTACTCAATAGAGTACATGTGTTACCTCTTAACTTAAAATTGTCAACACATTTCTGACCTTGAAAACTGTCCAAGGGGAAAAAACAAAAGAAATTAATATAGTGGGAAGGTAAGTGAAAGTTCTGACCTCAAAACAATTAAATGATAGTTATTCTGTTGGCTGGCATGTTTTTCATTTTTCTAGAGCCTTTTGCTCCCTAGATGGTTTCAGAAAAGGTAAAGTTGCTATTGCTCAGAGACATAACATATCCTAATGAGAATGACTGTTAAACAAGCACTTTCAAAACCAGTCAAAACTGACAATACTTAATGCTTGAATTATGGTTTTTATTTACTTACTCATTTAAGTATTATTATCCATGTATTCCACACTTCAGTAAGGAAGAGGTGTCCATTTCATGTTTCTTCCTTCAGGCAGAAGAAAGGAAGGCATCTGGCCCAGTTCCCCTGATTTGGTGCTCAGGTAGAGCAAGGTCAGTGAGTGGTTATGGCATGCAACATTCAGGAAATGTCAGAAACAATTAGAGGAAGAGGGCAAAAGCACACTGCAATAAGGAGGGGGAAATGACTGTGCATATCTGCAGTCATTAGCTCTAGAAAAAAAATGCAACCCTTCATTCAGTTGCAATGTTGGAAAAGAAACTGGAATGCAAGAGTGCTGTCCTTATGGATATATGCTGGTATCAGCATAAGGCGGCATTAGTTGAAAAGAAAAACAACCTCCTGTCAGTAACACTCAGCTACCTAGGATATAGTGAATATAATGCTGATTTAAAACCTTATGCCCAAAAAAAAAAAAAAAAAAAAGAAAAGGAAGGTGATCAATGTGTACTCCAGCAGCAACAATCTTCGTACACATACAATACAGATGAGCACTGATGAATGGATATTCAACCAACATGAGATGCCATACTTCCATGTAAGTCAATGGTGATGAGCAGCAAAGTCACTCTTATCAATGAGTCTGTCCTACTGTCCATCAATACATATACTACACCAAATTAGGCATGCCTGAATTAATATGTCCAGATGTGCCTACACAGGCGAGTCATGGATGTAGAGGGATGAGACATGAAGATTCATTATAATCACATGTACCTTGGTGAATAATGAAAGCAAAAAAAACCATTTAAATATGGTGAACCACATCAATTGCAATTATATTGCTTACTCTGAGCACTTGAAGTATCACTACATTTAAGTCAAAAAAAGCTAGATTGAACAAGTTTTATCTTAAGTTCCTGGAAGACAACTGGGACAGAGTAAGCTATGTTTTCTTTTTATACAATGTAGTCTGAAGTAAGACCCTAGCATGTGCCACAACATTAAAGAGTCTTTGGCAGGTTTACATCCCTTTTGAAAAAATGCTGACAGCTAGATATCATAGAGTTGTTGCTTTCATATGCAAATCTCAGCTTTTGTGCCTGGTTCCCATCAACAATTCAGAAAATAAATTGCAGAGGTTTTTTAATTAAAATGTTTTAACAATAAAACCTGAGAAAAGCAATCCTGAAGTCTCTTTGATGTAACGAAAGATAAAATACAGTGACAATTTTGCTAATGTATGTGAAAGGTGCCATTTATTTCCTTTTCCAATAATTGAGTTTAATGTCAAATCACAGATCAGTTCATTATCAGTCAGAGCTAGCAGCAGCTTCCCCAACTTAAGTGTATTTTGAACTGAGGTGTAAATCTCAGATTGGGTTGAATGGTCATGTTTTTCAGATAGTCTTGGGTAGTAAATCAGGAACTTCACTTAGAAACAGATTTATTTGAACAGTTTAACAAGCAGACATTGATAAAGAAACTTTTTTTCTTTGTCAAGAGGAATAATTGCCAGCAACCTGAGTTTTAACACGAGGCAGGAGCTTGATCACTGAGCTAATTTATTTAATCAAGGAAAGTTCCTGAGACAGAACTACTGAATTTTGAACATATGAGCTTCAGAAAAGGTTACTAAGGGATGCATAAAACTTTAGGTATCTGAAGTGAAATGGGCAGCAGACCTAAAAAGAATCTTGGCATAGGCTAGTGGCATATGAATTTTATGTTTTAGCTTGATGTATCCAGAATCTTGTTAGGTTCTGATCCACAAATGTCATTTCACACCAGGCAGAGGGTTGATAGGTCAGTAAATTCTGAGAAAGAGGAAGCAGCCTGAAAAGAAACGATTGTCTTGCAGCCCTGTACAAAGAGTATGTATGAGCAGGGCTGGTGTTGTAAATGTTTAGTTATAGTTCCTTCCAGCAAAATATAAGATATAAAGTTAACTCAAGGGACTTTACTGCCTTTGACAGATTGAGCCTATATAATCTTCCCAGTCTTCAGTTACTCAGCATTTTGATACCTCTACTATTTTCAGATGCTTCCTAGGTTATGACAAGAATTCACAATAAAACTGAATGCTTTTACTACATGAACAGTAACCAAAAATGTCTTCCCCTGCTCGCTGTGAATTTATAAACCTAAATCTGTTAAACAAAGCAGGACAGGGAAGGAACAGGTCTAAGTAAAGTGTCGTTCATTCCAACATGTGAGCATTTTTGAGATAATCAGTTAGGACAAGAAAAGGAAATAGTTGAAGTAATGAGAGGACCAAACAGAAGACGCATAACAAAAAAAAAAGTCTTAAAACGTGATCCCTGCAAAACAAGTGAAAAGTCTGTTGCCTTTTGGTCATGCTCTCCACGGCAAACAAAGCAAGTGAAATAGGAAGACACAAAGAATAGAAGGATTCTTTTTTGTGCAGCTACGAACCCCACATAGTTGAGTTCATATGCATGCGCAGCTATGAATCTTCATTGGGGTCCTGTCTGAACAATTAATTGTCAGTTGCCTTCACTCATATCTGTTACCCAAAGCAGGTGGTGGCAGCTGCTCTCTACAGCAGATTCAGCCAAGGGGAGGAGTAGCAGTATTCACTCCACCATCTTTGCTGTATCAATACAAACTCCACCAGAGGACATCAACGTTGATCTACAATTCCAGAACAAGTCAGTGGAGGTCACCTGCATCTCCTTCAGTGCGTGAGCTAAATTTCTGCACACCTTATTACTCACCAACAGTATTTTTCCTATCTGTTCTAAGACAAAGGTGTTGAGAGAGCCATTAACCTTTTAAATTTTTTTATTTTTTTTTTACTGTCTGTTCAGTTGCTCATAGTTTGTACAAAGTGTTTTTGCTAGAGAAACCCACAACAAATTGATGGCAGTATTGAGAATTATTGGCAGAGGTAGACGACTAATGAATTCTCATTCCATGATGAAAAATTGAATCAAAATTTTTGAAGGAGGGGAGCATAGGTGAGATGATCAAAGCTGATTGCCTGCAAGATCATGGTTCAATGCATCAGTAATATTACCACAAATACCTGAATCAAAATAAAGAGTGTAGTGAAAAGTCTTGTCACATAATCACCTAGAGAGCTAGACATTAGAGAAATAGATGTTAAGCAATTAAAAACTTGTTTGTTGCCTTAGGCATGTTTCAGTTCATTGTTCATCAGCTCCATTGCTCTGTCTGTTCCGCTTAATGGTTCACTTGGCCGAATTTGGGACCAAAAAAGAAAGAAACAAATATAGTGTGCAAAAGAGAAAATTGTTACGTTTTCTCAGGGCATGCTGGCTGCAGGTCAGAAACCCTAAGGTCAGTATTTAGTATATGGACATATATACGCCCAGGGAAACATTTTATATCCAGTATTCTGATCACAATTGCTTTAGAATACGGCTCTGAAAATTTCAAAAGCAAATGGAGAATATAGCAGATCTTATTGGCAGTTAAATTTTAAGTCTGAACCTTTTCTAACAGAGGTTTTAACAAAGATACTCTTTATTGTTAGTAACATGAAAGAGCAATAAAGCTTTAGGTATTTAACTTCTGTTCACTTTACAGAAGAGCTACTCTGTGGAATCAGAATATCCCTCTGGCACAATATCCTACTTCTGGTAATGGCCAGTGGTAGACACTTCAGAAAGAAACAAGCTCACGTCTAGCTTAATTGTTACCCTGATATACCCCATCTTTAATTCATTAGCAGTTTGGAGACTGGCCTCTGGATCGAGTTCCCTTGACCTTGATGGAATTATTCTCCCCAAAGTTGTCCAGCCTTCTTCACCTCACATCACAAATGTGTTTTGCTTTCAACATTTCCAATAGTCCAGGTAAAAAATGAAATAACTTTACATTCTACTTATAAAGCTTATGGTGTTTTCCTTATTTTGACTTATTAAAGTCAATAGTCAGTAAAGTCTACCACCAAATTCAACTGAAAATGAGGTCAAAGGTGGGTTCCCAAACTTTCTGGTGCTCAGGAAAATTCGGTTGTCTACTTTTCTTTAGAAATGTGTACTCCTTCTTTACTATGCCTCTGACCATCTCATGGATCCCATATAGGTCAACATTCTATAGTTGGATCTGAATCACTCAGGATTTACAGCCTGAATAGACACAGAACTATTATAAATCTGAAGTCAAAATCCATTCTCATGAGACATATGTTTTTAGCTTGCAGGTCAAAGAGAACTGATCTGAAACAAATTTTAGCAGTTTTCCACAAGGATCAACTGAAATTATATTTTTCTTTTTCATTACTCTGCTTTACCATTTCTTTCCTCTACTAAATGAATGCTATAATATGTAGTTCTGTTCTGAGAGGAAAAGATATTTATTACTTAATTTGAAAATGCAAAAGTTAGTTAGTGGAATAGGTGATTCTGTAAGGCTTTTTGTTGTTTTTGTTTTGATGTAATGAATGCAGTTCCTGTGCAGTTCAGTGAAGCAAATATATAATTTAGATGCTCAAAGATTGTTATGGGGTTATTCAGATATCTGCAGACCTATGTCAGTGTAACAAACTAGTAAAACAAAATCTCTATCTTACTATACCAATATAGCATGTTTCTGCAATATCATTAACTTTGTTGCAGAGTTTCTTTTATCTGAAAGATGATTTACAGATGCCTGAGGAGATGAACTCCCTTTCCAAGCCCTTGCAAAGAGAAGATTAGAATAGGTTTGAAAGGATGTTGTAGGGGAAATTCATGGTGAAAAAAAAATCATTCTCAGACAGAATTAAATCAATTGTAAATGCTATTAGGAACAGCAACTCCTTGCCTTAGTAAAGGTACACATTTCACTCCTAGCTAGTACCTATGGAGACAGTGGAATCAAACCGTACTTTCCTTAATCACACACCTTGCTCTTTCACAGCCATTATGTACCTTCTAGGGGATAGCCACAATATGATAACCAAACCAAATGAGATGCTTTTTCCTTCATCATTTTTGAAAGGAGTATGGAGTATGTCTCTGATGAGTAGCTGGCAATCAGGACAAAAAGCTTGCCTTATAGCAAGTTGCTAAATGCTGCAAAGTCCTATTTAAATTACTGCATTCTTGGTGATGCTGACCTTATTAATTTCAGATGATGGACCTTCCAATATTATGTCCTGAGCATGTTTGGTCTTACAGCTGAAATTCAACAATTTTATTCCCTCAAAAGGAACGCAAATGTCATACTAACATATGTAAAAGGCACACATATAGGTAAATTTTATAAATCAGGATGGGTATTTAGGCTTGGCTGGACATTAATCATCTCTAAATATGGGTCAGAGGGACCTTTTGTGTGTGGAAAGTTAGGCAGCATCAGCATTCAAATGAGAGGCTGTAGTTTGATAGTAGCTGAACTCAAACTGCTGAGACGCTGCCATTTGGTCCTCATCTTTGCCCCCAGACCTACACCTCTGTCCCACACCCATACACCTTATGGTGAGCTAATACAGTTCACTAGGTGCAAGAACTACTCCTACAGTGACAGTTTTCTCTTAGTCCACATGGTCAGTTTAGAGAAAGAAGGAGGAGGAACTGCAACCAATAGCCTTATTGCATTAATCTCTTATGGGTAGGAAAGACATGTTCTTAAATTTTTCAAGCATCTAACTCTAGGAAATTGAACTGACAGGGAAGAAGAAGGATGCAATGTAAAAGCAGAAGGACTGAGCATTTATGTATGAAGTACTTTATCTGATTTCTGGGTTCTGTTAACTACATTTTCAAAGTCACTATTATCTTAGCTATTTTCAGTCTTCAAACTACAATTTCAGCTAAATTAAAAGATGCACATGATGGTTTCTAATAACATTTATTTTAATATAAATGATTTTATGTACAGCTAGGGTCTTGTATTCAGGGTACAAAAGAAGGGGAATGATAAAAATATTAAAAAAGGTGAATAAAAGTTGCAAAGAACTTGGCAATGTAAGTTTTGAAGAGATCTGGAAGTTTCCCAGTGGATAAAGAAAAGAGGAGGGAAGTGAAAAAGGGGAGGCTGTGGGTAGAGAAAGCAAGCCGTGTAGGAAGAGCTAAAAAGTGAGCATCGTAGAGTTATTGAAGACACAGGTATTAATAAGACAGGCAAAATCAGGGATTATTTAGTTGTAACTGAAATCAGCTGGAATTCAAACAATGGATGTCATGATATCAATTATCCTCTTTTGAAATACATTTTCAGTTGTGTGCTTTTGACAAAAATGTCTTACTTCTGAATGTAAGCCTAGATATTTTTTAAGTGTATCTTGCTTGTAATTGAAGTCTTCACAATTACTGCCCTTTGTAAAACCTGATTATAGAAATCAAAAGTGGTGCTCTCCTGAATATACTTCATAAGTACTTTTCTTACAGTTACTTCCTTATACATTATACTTTCCTAAATAGTGAATTGTTCTAATGTACTGTACAAAGTCTTCGGGACTTCATATTCCTAAAAGTCATCTTAATGATTCAATTCTTCTTCAGTACTTAGAGTGGAAACTGTTAGTGTAACACAAGTACTCATTATACTATTTAGTGGCTGACTTCATGCTTAAATAATGTACATTCCTCCTATTTATTCAAGTATATCTTTCCCACAAAATTATTAACTATTTCAGAGAACCAGTTCATCACCTGAAGATAAGACAAACATATATTTAACGTCTTCACCAAAATTAAACTGGGAGTTTTGTAAATTGTCCATCTCAATGGCAAATTCATGACTGGTTTCAATTTTCACTACAGTTCTAGATGGAATGATAGCTTAGTATTATTCTAGTATCTCCACAGGCATTCCCTTACAGGCTGGAAGAGAGTGAGAGACATGTAATAGATGCTTATCTCTGATACCTTTTTCAGTGCTGCTAGCAGAAGGGCTCCTCAGGTAGCCAGCTGAGAACCCAGCTCCCTCTGATCTCCTCTCAGATTATATGACTTCAGGAAAGTGACCTGTTATAGCTGGCGAGGCCCCTAACATTAACTTCTAAGATTGTCCAGTGACTGTTTTCCTTTCATTGAAACCAGTCTTGGACTTGTCTGTACACTAGTAATATTTTGTACATGACTTCTTTTTCACGCACAGCAATTTAATTTTTCATAATCCCAAAGGAACCTTTTTTTGCTACTTCAGGTTTAGATGAGTAGCTAGCAATTTTGGAATATTTCATGCCTGTGCAATTCTGGTTTGGGGGTAATTAAAAACCCCCACATTTCCCAGTTCAAATAATTGTTTATTGTTGTTATTATTATAAATATCATCATCATCATAATCATTATCATTATCACTATCAGTATCACTATTACTATTATTACTTTTACCACTATTACTTTGTGGAATGAGAAGTTTAGAGAGGGAGGGAAGGATGAATTTAGCTTTCGTCATTCCAACATGTATTTTCCAGATTATTTCCAATGTTTAAGTTACTTTAATTGTTTGCTTGTCCAACCTGTAATCCTAGAGACATGCAAGCATTTAGGATTTTAATTTTGGGGCAAACTGCCATCTCACAAGAAAATAGTAGAATAGGAAATTCTTTGAAGATAAAACACTGCAAGAATCCCTCCAGAGAATCATTCTTCAGTCACACTACTGTGTATTTTTTTTTCTGATTAGCTCATCTCTGATGAACGGTGTTATCACATGAAGGCAGGAAAGGCAAGTTAATGGTCCTTCCAGTTTTATTCCATCTGAGCTGTTGTTACCATTTATCAGCAACTGTAGGATGTGGACATTCTTCTTTAGCCTTATGTGTAACTACATCCCATTCTCTAATACAGTTGTGATTTCTTCTGTACATTACCATCTCATTCATTCTAGTTGGCAGGCCCACAAGGCAGGGAGAGATCTTCATTGTCATGTTGATGGGTTAAAAACATAAGCACCATAAAAGCCTAAGCAGAGCATACTGGGATCTGGCACTGCATTTTGTTGGAAATTCTGGGATTAAAAGTAATTAATTTAATAAGAATACTACTTGTGAACTATTCTGTGCATATGAGTTCTTTCTTTCAAAACAATGTCATCATTTGCAGGCAGGTAGAAAGTCTGGGTAGGCTCTGAACATTCAGATTTACAGAACTTTTAAACACTGGTTTTGAGACAGGCTTTCATGGGGCAACTGTGTCTCAAAACAGCAGGAGCTAAAATCTGCTGAGGAGGGAATCAGTGATCTAAGGCTTGCTAGGAGCAATGCTGAAGTCCAAGGAACCTAAAGCCAAAGCTGCAAGGTATCTGGGCAGTTTTCTGTCAGTAACTGGCTTCTGTTGGAAATACCCACTGAAAGATTTTAATTTAGTATAACTGGCATTCTCATGCAGTAAAGATGCTTCCAACCATCCACTGCACATTTTTAGTACAGTTAGGACTCATCCACGTTAAAAAAATCTCATCAGAAAATCCACAAACTGATTGCAATTAGTAAAACCTCCAATAATGAGATAGGCATAAAAAAATTAGCATGATATAGAGTAAAAAGTAAGCATGCATCTCTTATTTTAGAAGAACAGAAACATTGCTGTTGGGGTTTTTTTCCCTTCCAGTCCTTTTTCTTTCCCTAGAGAAATGTGTCAAAAAGATGGAAGTGCTTCCATATTCCAAATTTTTTTCTTGACAGTTTTTAGGGCAACCCATTAGACTGAGAGGAAATTTTTAAAAGTGGTACACAAGGATAGCTCTGTGCAACTCCCATCAAAATAATTGGGAACCTGGTGGCTAAGTTCCCCCCCACCCCACCCCCAACCCCCCACCACACACCAGCTTTGAAAAAGTACCCTAAACTATAGTAATTCCCATTTTTCTGTGCTTAAACTAGCTGCGTGACTCAACATATCTCATTTCTTAAATACTGTGATTACACTTTTGGGTACTAATACAAGTGTGTTTAAATTATATAAATGTGTTGCAAAATCCCTGAGAAAATTCTTTTTAATCTGTTATGTAGTAAGCTAATATAGACACAATATGTACATTTTTCATTAATTATATCAACTAATTATCTTATTACAAAATAAATGTCAGAGAAATTGCAGTCATAGAAGGGTTCATTATTTATTATGCATGAATTGCTAAATAAAATACTCACCATGAGCTAATGTGAAACCTTGACAAATTAATAAAACTAATAAGATATTGGCTGTATTGATTGATTTATGATAGTCCTGTCATGTGAATCATTATTAAAAATTCTCAAAAGTTAGTGCAAATGCAGGTGCAAAAATATCTCTAAATTAACTGAAATAAGTGTTGTAAGCAATACCAACACTGAAGAATGAATGTGATGAGCTCAAAATTATAAGCTGTAGTTTTGGGCCAGTTGGTAGACTGCAATATACCACTTAGATGTATTGAGAGTGTGTCAGCCAGTGTAGCTATAAATGCTCTTGGAATGTGAAGCCTACAAGCATTCTATTTTCTCACTTACAGATGTTTATTTGACTTTTATTACCAGTGTGTGACTGACACTGATAGGTTACTTGTGTGCATTGTGAGGAACTGTTTTTTCATATGCATCTGCATCCTGTAAACACATTACTCTCATAAACACAAGCCTAAAAGGTGCTTTGTGAAAGCCTTATGACTCAGAAATTTAAAGTGCATGAGCAGGATTTTTTTATATGAATTTCCTTATATGTCCCCTTTTGCTGATTTAGACTTGAAAGATTCTTTAATATATCTTAAAATAAAGTTTTGCTTAACATTACATCATGTTCAGGAGGAAGATGGATGTCAAAAAGTTCAGTTAAACTGATTTGTCAACTATAGATCCAAGAAGGGTTTAAAACCAAAGCCAGAATTAACAGCCTGTCACTATGGAAGTCTTGAATCCTAATCTGGGTCCAAAATTTTTGTTTGTTTGTTTGTTTGTTATGCTTTTTAAAGGCAAGGTTTTCATGGGATAAAGACTAAAATCCGCTGACTCCTACTTCCCAAGTAATATGCATGTACAAAGATATTACTTTCAATGCAACTTCAAAGGGATAGGTTCACAAACAAGGAAGCTATTTGTCCAGTAATCAAGATATTGATTCTGGATACAGTAATCTATCTAATCTAAAATCCATCAATATGCTGAAAAAAATCAGCAGAATCAAAGGAAAGGGAAGCCAGCAGAAAAACAGAAGTAGCATCTCAATTTGTCACAGCTAGAGGCAAACATGAAGCTGAAAAAAAAAAAAAAAAAGGCCCAGAGAATCTGCTAGAGTCAAATGCCAGAAAGAATCATTTTCAGACTTCACTGCCTGAGTTTCTGTGATTAACAACAAAAAAGAAGGGAGAAAAAGATAGTGGGTGTCAAAAAATCATGCTAAATCAGCTAGTGCAGCCATGTTTTAAAATGCCACAGAAGCTGAAGAGATAAATCAGCATCACATATTTAAAGCAACCATAGCCTTGTTTAATTTAGTAGCACAAAGGTTCAGCTGCAAATAGTCACCCAGGTTGTAGAAATATGAAGATGAAACTTGTACTCAATGACATTCACTGCCAGCCTAAGACTAAGTTACTTGTATTCCGTGTCCTCCAGATTCCTGCTGTCCTCTACCACTGCCTCACTGTAGTGCATAGCTCCAGCCTCATTTTGATATCTTGACACATAATTTCATCTATAATTTCCTCCATTAAGTGACAGCTCCTTGTCCACTTTCCTCTGCTTCTCATGCCTGATGCCGAACTGGGAACTTGAACCTTCTCTTTCTGGTCAGTTAGAGCTATTTGAAAACGTTTATCCCAAAAGTTTTATTTTAACCCTCCTTTAAAACCTGAAGAGGTGCTTTTATCCCCATTCACTTGAAAGAAACCAAGGCAATGGGAATCAGAGTGGGGAAGCCCAGTCTGTGATGTCAGAAGTAAGCAATATGGTCACTGGATCATACTTGTTTGTAAATATGCTATAGTTCTTAGAGGCACAGAAAGGGGAAAGTCATGCCAGCAGAAATCCTTAGAAATATGCTTTGACAACCCTGTTAAACATACCATAAAGTGTGAGCTACTAACACTCAAGTAAATGAAGATCTTCCTCACTTGATGTTAGCGGTAACCTGATATGCGCTCCGGAAATAGCAAAAGGTGCTAGTAGTTATTAATTTGCAGAGAAGGTGACCTTCTTGAAGGTTTAAAGAGCTGATTTAAATAGAAGCTATGTACCTGGGTACCTACATCTCCTTCCCTGTCTTCATGAGCCTACAACGTCAAGAATAGCAGAATGCACTGCAGTGCCTGCTCCAGCACAGGTGTCCAGATTTACAGTGGCTGTTACCACAATATGGGTCTCTCAGCAGCCTTAATAGACTCCATAACATAGCTACTGTCAGAAGTTAAGGAAAGTTCCCTAAACGTACTGTAAATAGTAGAGACATCTGCTTACACAGATGACCACCAGAATCATCTGTCAGACCTTTTATTTCATGACCTTTGTGTCTGCTATTTAGCTGTTGCTTTCACATAGGTATTTCTTAGGTGAGAGTCCATTAGTCAAATGCAATAATTCTGCTTTGTGTGTTCACTGCACTGCTCATGCAAGTTTATTTTGCTCAGGCAAGATGAATCCTGCTCATGTAACACTGGTTAGTTGTGCTTCATTCTCTGTAATGGAGCTCCTATTACATGCAGTTTGCATGCCAAGATGACAATCCAGCAACAAGGAGAATGTAAAAACTCAGTTTGCTTCTGTGAATTTCAAGTTCAGGTCTGTAAAGACAGAAGAGCTGGAAATATGTAAGGAGCCAGCTGGTCTTTTAAATTATTTTCCCCAGTTTTCCCCTTGGATGCCACAAAAAAAGTATGTTGAGTTAAACTTAGTTGAACTTCTTTCTTCTCCAATACACTTTTTCTTCCTATAACCCTATGTACCTTCTCTGAGGTTTTACTTACCTAAGGATGAAATGGTAAAAAAACATTTGTTGGTAGGTAGCTGGTGGCTTGCTGTTACCTGAACTGATTTTCATATTATAAGAAATAAAAATACAACCGAGTTAGTGCATCTGCAACTCTTATCCTGTCACTCTAGAGACATAAGTAAAAATTGTTATTTTTTCTCTTGTCTTTATCTACCTTCTACTACATTTCATTTTTCTCTTCTCCCCTCCATTCACCAGCATGTCATGTTCCCTATTCTGTCATATTTCGTCCCTATATTGTCATATTTTCTCTTCATTGTGTAACCAGTCCTAGACTGTGTTGCCAAAATCCTCCTACTATTTATATAATTATTTTTCCATTTCTAGTTCTTCTGACCTGTCTTCTCTGTAAAACAAGCGTCTTTTCATTTCCAAAGCATTATTTCTGCCTTCATCTCCTCATATATTCTCAATGATTTTTCTGTGCCAGCTTCTCCCCTTCCATTGCTACTTTCACCACCATCCTCACAATCTGAACAAATTCTTGATTGATTATACCATATGGTCTTCTTCTTGTAAATTCCTTCTGAAAATCCACTTAATTCATAAAACAATGATGACAGTCGATTGTAGAACAAGAATACACTACATATCGTGAGGCTGGAAGTACTGTTTTTGTCCACAGTGGGTGTGTTTGTAACTGAATGATCTGGAAGTCTTAATAGGTGTTTGAATCTGGTCCATTTATAGTTGCCTGTGTTCTTCCAGAGGAACAGTCCAAATCCCCAACATAACTTTATTTCCCCATCAGGAATTCATGTCACCACTGGGGAAAGGATCAGATTCTATACAGCTAAAATTGTGTGAACAGATGTTCTCCTGATATTAAAGAAAGAAAACCAAAACCAGCACCCCTCCCCTCCAAAACAAAACCAAATCAACAAATAAACACCCCAACTGCCTCAGTACAAAGTTATTTCAATTCATAGCTAATGTTCCATGTTAACCAATTAATGTAATGATATCAAAATTAGAAAAATCTGTTTTGATCGACACAGGAACAACACAGGGCACACTTCTGTCAGATCCAGAAAAAAAGTTCCAACTAGGAATCTATGTTTGATAGTGACACTTTTTGCACACCACCTCTTTACAACATGGACAACAACTGTTTTTTGCTCAATATGAGACATCCAGACATACCCTGGATCAGATACTGAACTGTTAAGTTTTGTAACAATTTGCCTCTATTTTTCCAAAGAAGAGGCAAGGCAAGAAATATTCAAGGTGTTCTGAGGTCCCTATACAGCTGAAATATAAACAAGGAGTATAGGTTCTAAAATTTGGACCTACAGTTGACTGTCAGACATTTTTATGAGCCTTTAGGCATAACTTGGGAGACCTGCAATCTTTCATGAACTGAAACAAAAATAAGGTAGTCCATTCAAGTTGTTGACATTCCATCATTTCCAAACTATAAGCAGCATCACAGTTTATAGAAGGTTTAAGACTTTTGACATATCTTTTCTGAACTCTAGTATTTCCTTCTTGACTACTTTTTAACTTGACTGCTTTAATTCTATATGATGCAAAAAGCAATATGTAAATCTACTTTTTTCTTAGTGACTTCACACACTATGTATTTTCACAAAGTCTCATCATGTTGGCTTGAAATTGCAGCTCAGCTGTGACTCTTAAGGTGTTTTTGTTGGAGGAAGGATATGTTTATCATTGTGACAAACATTCTTCGCTGTCAACTGCAACAAGTGCTCAGACACTTAGGTTCCCCTTAAATTATTTTGTGAAATTCGTTTGTGTCAAAATGGGGAATGAAACAGCTCACACAGGCCTAAGAACAATAGTCCTGTAACACAGGAATGGCACCCTCAGTTATTTCTTTGCTTTTATCAGTCAGCTTCTATTGCTGAAATGCCATTAAAATAAATGTCTCCTTTCCTGTTTTTGGAGGTTTTTTTGCACCGAATAGAATGATGGTTCTCATACAGAAGAGGATGAATCATTCCCAGGCTTTGACTCATATTTGTGTCTCAGATTGTGCTTTTTTTACACAAAAATTATTACTGAAAAGATCTGAGAATAGGTTTCTAAAATAGGGAATGGATGTACTTTATGTAACTCCTTTAATTTTAATTCACTCATATCCCTTTATACATGGCTTCCTTTACAGAATCATAAAGCATGCAGTGGAAAACTTAACTGTTTTCACAATAGGAGTTATCTGATTTGCCAAAGTGATATGATACTGTTGCATTAGTAAAATGAAAGGCATTTACCTTTTTCAGACACACACATACTATAGTGATTTCAATAGATGAAATGTTAAACTCCTTGGGAGTATCAGTTGTGACATATAGACAAGTAATCGCCTTGGGAAGCTCTAAGGTAGTCAGTCTGATAGAGGAGGATGAAGATCTGACTAATGCAGATGCTACCTTTTACACCTATTGGGGGGTTAGGGGGGGAGAAGAGGGAAGACAGAGGGAAAAAAAAAACCCACCCTAGCAATTGCTGTAAGAAATGAAGTAAACCTGTAGCTATTTAAAAAACTAAAATCCCATCACATTTAATGAGTGACCTCCCTCACACTCATCCGTGTGAGACTGGTCCCACTTGTAAATATTGTATCACTTACAACGGATATGTCAGTCCCCATTCCTGCACAGTCCTTTGACTGACCAAGAGAACACAGTCATGTTACATATGACATGAACTAGCGTATTAATACTTTCATAAAATAGGGTAAAAATAACATAAATTTTAAATTCAAATTTTCATAAAATATTACTTGAAAGTAGTTTTGCTGAAATGAAATTTTAAACATGAGTATTTTAAATGTAAAAACTTAGCTGCAAGATACAAATATATCAGAGACATCTTCCATAAAGTGTGAAATATGCTAAATCTTTATATTGAAACTTGGACTGATGCACTGCATTAAAAAAACACTAACGTACTCATTTATCTCATATAGGTATAGACATAGATGATATCGGTATTGATATATGTGATGCAGCCTTTTGCTCAAAAGTTAGTTTCATTTAAGATCTTTCTGTGTAGAATCTGTCCACTTAGATTGCCTTAATTTCTCCAATTTGGAGGCCTCATGCTAGTCAACATGGTAGAAATCAATACAGTTTTTGTAAACTGCCTGATTGATTAACTTCTGTTGACCTATGATAGAAATGTCAGGCATGGGTTTTTTCCTTCTTCCCTTATGATCAACAGTCCTTAATAAATGAGCATAACAAATGCTAGGATGCAAGTACAAAAGATCATTTGTTTCAAGATTCTCAGATCAAAAGAGCACTGAACTGGTTTAAACTCTGTGAAAAAAGGTTAATGACCTTTTTGTAACCTCTGACATGGTGGTAAAAAAATAAAAACCAAACCATATGCCTTTTTTAACATCCTAATTAAATAGGAATTTTAGCTGTGACTATTAGACAGTGATTCATCCTTTTGTTGGTATTTTGTTTGGAGTTGACTTCTCATTAAGAAAGCTATGTAGATAAAATATAGTTACACTCATAAGCCTGTAAAATGCAGGACTTCATAATGTAAAAGCTCCATACTCAACTTCAATTCTATCACTTACGAAGAACATTTTAATGCTTATAAAACAGTACTAGTCATGATCACAGCTAAATTATAATAATTTTATTACATTCTTCAGCTAACTGCAATTACAACTTAGTTAAAAATCAGCTCTGAAGAATGCATCTTGAATATTAATCAACATAAATAATATAATTTTATTATTAAAGGGATTCAAAACAAACAGATGCCTAAAGGGATTTTTTTTAAATTAAGCCTTTTAAAATGTTCAGACTAAAAGTAGCCAACATCATAAGATAAATTAACTTTATCTGCCTTCCCTTCAGAGAAATTTGACTTCTGCAAAATGTGATATTATTGAAGCTTATTATTTAAGTCTGCAACACCCATTAAAGCCGAATGGCACTAGTATGACCATCTTTTTTCATCATCATTAAGAATCTTCCTGCACTTTTGTTAGTTTAACCATGCTGAAATGTAAGTCCCATCTATAGACAGCTTAGTAAAATCAGTAGAATAAAAAAAGATTTAGAAATATTTCAGACAATATTCTAAATTCAACTGCTGCAAATCAAATTAACCAGATCACCTAAATCAGTAATCAACTCTTCTGTCCTTGATAACTGTCATGTTAAGAAGGGAGGTTTCCTCAATCCCTTTATATTTGTTCAGCCTGTCAGTTTTCTAGGAAAGACGAGACCCTTGTGTCCAACCAGCCTGTCTGCTACCTGTATTGTGACAGCCCAGTGTATCGGAGGGTGATTTGACTGACCTATTCAGGGACCACTGCTCAGCCAATCCCCTTACAACAACCTCTCAGCTCTCTGGAGACTTATACAAAATGAACTTCAGCTGAGGATTTTTATTGTACAAAATACAAGTTTGTGACAGAGTAAGGTTTGAAGATTGTTGGTGATAATAAGGTTTGCCTTCAGAACAACCTTAACACACTTAACAGCTAGCTTGAGTTAGTCACAGAAAAAAGTTCTTACCCAACAGGCACCCTTATGTGGGAAAAGACAGGTTCAACCCATCAACTGATCCCAGAGATTACAATAGAGTCTTGCCCAACTTCTCCCCTCACCTGTCCACTTTTTATACATGGTACATTGCATATTCGTTTATCATACACAGGATAGGTTACAAGTTTCTCGCTTCTAATGTAAATTAGTGTGCATCCACATATAGCACTGCTGAAGTTTTTCACTATCTATGCATGCTTCTCAAGCAGGGTTTTGTCCTCTTTCAGGGGAGCTATTTGAGTTGGAGGTCATAGTCTTCCACTACCACAGTTACCTTTGACCTACTTCTGACTAATTTTCTGTTGATGTATGGGGACTGCAACACCTTAACAGCCTGTCTTCTCTTCTGGCCATAACTTTCTTGCTTGAATGCTCCTTTCTTCGATAATGGCGTTCTTTTCATTGTCTGGTCTTTGTCACTTATCCTTCCCAAGGCTGTCTGCATTGAGTAGAAGTCCCTTCATTCATAACAACTTTAAAGAGTGGGTCAGTTTGACGTAACTTCATGCACAGATGTGTTAAACATATAGTTAAACACTAAATCAGTGTGGTAATTTGGGAGTTTAAACAACAATTCCACCCTCCTTTGGAGTTATTTCAGTCCAGGACCAGTCCATTTTCTTTACATTTAGATGGAGCTTGAGTGACTCCAGTCATACATATCTTTGTTACGGACTAGTATCGTGTGCCCAGTGAGGTGTAGTAATAAATTGACGGCAGGTAACTTTGGAGTGGAGGTGTGCGTTAGTATGACAATGAGACGATTTCATCTGAGGGAAAGTAATTTTGCCACAGTGGCTGGCTCAGCAGCAGGCAGCTTCTCATATATTCGTCATGTGACAACTACTATGCAGCTTATCAGCTGTGTGGTACCATCAAGTTCCCATTCCTGCAGGGAGTACAACAGAGCCTGGCTGCAGGGTCTCCACTGCACTCTACCCTCTGTTACTCCTATCAGGAGGTGCTGAGATGCAGGATATGTTGCTTGGGGAGCTGTGGTAAACTAGATTCCATGCATGCCAACCATCTTGAAAGCCATAATTGTATTTTACTTTTAAATCTTTCTATAATACTATGCTTCTCTTAGGTCCCGCTTTTCTCTAATTCCTCCCCAAAGTAAACTTCCCACACAATCCACCCCGTGACTATGGTCACTTAAGCTTCACATGAGGGTATTTAGGTCTTAATATTACATACAGTATCAAGCGCATATATATTGGGAATATCAAGCATATGCATGTGAAACAAAGATAGCAAATTGGATAGTTGTTTTATCATACCCCAAACCTTTATGTACAATGCCATCATCAAAATAAAAAGTGAAAGGGTTAGTATGATTAAAAAACCAACAGGGTTAAGTACTATGTTTGGAACATTCCAATGAATGAAGAACATTTCAGTAGCAGTCAGTGACCATCTGAAAAGAGTGTCCCACCACCGATGTTCTCCATCTTTCTTCAGTCTTTCTAGGACATGATGGATCTCTTCTACATCATAATGGACTGTAATCAGAGTATTCTGTCCACTGTTCTTTAACTGTTTCAGCAACTGGGTCAAGTCCTCATGTTTTAGTAGTTTTCTCACCGATGTAAGATTCATTCCAATAGGGGTAGGGAGCAAATCTTGAATCAGTCTATAATTAGACTGTAACAGTTGGTCAGTTGTGATAGAAGCTGAATAATTAAAGTCACATCCCATAATCTTAACAAAATTACAAACATTAGAGTGATTGCTTATATCTACTGTAATGCTTGTCTACAACTACAAAATTACAAAGTGTTCTGATACAAGTGCATTACTTACCAACAGTTACGTACAGTTCAGGGATTTTCATCAGGATATATTTCAAAATTACAAACTTTTTGTCTCATGTCAAGACAAATATCTTGAGCTTTGATGGTATTACTTTCACAAATGAATCCTTGCTGTTTTCACACAATGCATGCGTTAACATCAGCTGTTTGCCATTTATTCCCACTTTATTGGGCCCATACACTATGGATAGAGTGGATAGAGTACAGCTCTATTGTGATTCAGTCCTAACACAATGATTTGGTGTATGGTATATACTGAGGCATTGTGCATAGTCAGAACAAAAGCTGTGGCCATGTTGCTGATTGTGTCATAGGTGAAACTGACCAAATACTACCAGGATTGGAATTTGTTTTCAAATTCAGTTGCATTATCCCAGATTACTTTTCAAATTTAAGTGGGCAAGGTGCCTTCTTCACTTCCCACATAATTGCAGCTGCCATTGGTTGTATCCACAATTGATCTTGACTACAACTAAGAGCCAGAGAAACATTATGTTGGACTACACCAGGTGCATCTACCATCAACAAGTGGTCTTTACGATCAAATCACTGGTTACTGTAACTAGTTTATTCATTAAGACTTCCAAGTCTATCTTATTTAAAACTTCCAATCCCATTCCCAGGATATCAGTCCCATCTCTTTTCGCTCTTTCTTGGGGAAAGAGGGTTTGTTTGTGCAGCCATGCTATCCATCCTGCATAAGAGATCTTCAGGAATGGTGCACAAACTGGTTGGATAGTAGAAATGTTAATTTGCATTTATAATTTTACTCTTTTGAGGGACCATGATGGATTAAGCAACACCTGCTGTTGGCCTGTGTTCTCAGTCATATATGGTCCAATTTTAAAAATCTGTGAAGAGAAAATGGCTTTCGCTGTTAAACTTGTGGATCTGGAGTCTGGTGTTGAGGGGTTTGGTATTGAGATACTAGGCTCAGTACTGTCTGTTTCAAATTTAAATGACTGTCCAGTCCCATGCCACAATGAGCCCAAAGGCAAACTGCAAAAACTAGGTGTGCTAAGGTAAAATTATACCAACAATTCAATTGTTCAGAGGAACAGAGTTTGGTATCCTTTGTTCTTGGGTGTAATGTACTATTGGATAAAATGATTTGAGTGTCTTTCCTATGTGTAGATCCATTGATCATTCCACATCCTATTTGGATTTTTTCTCCAGCTGTTTCTACCAAGAAGGAAACATGACATTTTCTATACCAATACCCCTCATGTCTCAAATATACATGAGTTCCAAGCATGACTCCAGTAGCTAAATTCAGATTCTTATCACTACTGGAGTACAGCGCCATACTTCCAGTATACCTGTGTAAGCTTGGGACCGTAGCCAATCTGGGTCATTTTGGCTACAAAGGAAAAGAAACTGCATGGTCAAGATATAAAATAACATCACAGATCTAAATTTCAAAGATGATGTCTTTAGAACCTAGGTCTGCAAATGATCAAGCACAACAAAATTAGTATCACGATCAAGATGAATGGCAGGCTGTTTGATCCACCCATGTGCAGTTCATTTGGAGTTCCTGTATAAAGAAAACAAAAGGAAAAATGCTCAGTTAGAAATACAACTGGTGAAATTAATTAAAGTGAGGGTAAAATCCATTGAGTACTGATTCGATGTATTATTCCTGAGCAATCTCTAGCTTCCCAGGTGTAGAGATTTTCAGGGGTGACTAGTACTATGGGTACTATTCCAATTTGGGGCATCTTTACTCATATGGGTTGTCCAGCATAAAACCCAGTAGGGTATTCCCCATGTTTAGTGTGGACCTTTGGGGCAATTGTGTTGGCAGATACACAAAAAGCTTTCATTTTGGACTACCATCTCCACTCCATCTTTTGTTCAGTTGGTAGATGCAAGGGAGTTGCCTTGTTTGGATGGTCCCTGCTAAGTCATAACTGACATTGGGAACAGGCAGTCACTAGTTGTTCACACAGTTTAACTTTAACTGATACAGGCTATCCTCAGGCAATGCCTTCCTGATACAGGTCAGCTCATCCTGTGTGGCCCCACTTAACATGTAACCATTTGAGCAGGTGTTCCCATTCTTGGTCATCATTTACAGTATCAACCTTCACCAGTGGTGAAAGGCTGTCTACCTGTTGGTAGCGGCTGAGTCTAATCGACCATGGCCTTTAACCCAGCCAATGTGCAATGCTCCCTGTTCTCCTATTTCTAGTAACTTCATCCGGCTGTCAATTTGCCAGACTGGGACTCTTTTCACTTGCCAATTGTTGGCTACCCAGTGCCCTATCCACTCAGTGGTTCCTTTGAAAACAACATATGTGTCTGTGTAAATATGGTTAGCCCCACATTTTGCAGCTAACACAACTGCTCTGAGCCTTCCTACTTGTGCACTGCCTTTGCCTGTTTCACTTAACCTTTTCCCTGTGGCCACCATTAATGCCACAGCTTTATAATATCTTTCATTCCTGTCTGTAAGATGATGCATCAGTAAATCATACTACCTTGAGATTACTACTTTATTTCAGTGAAGGTGCCTCCAGTACTGGGGAGGGCTTACTCCATGCCATTTGTATACTATGTCCCTTTGTAGTTTAGATACCTTAACATTACCTTCAGTAATTGACATAATGTCATTGATGCCTTTCAGAAAGGCATACCACTTACAGACCTGCAGGCAGCGTACCCTTGCAGACTACATCTAGGAGGTGGAGGGGCCCCTGAACAACCACGATTCTGCCTTCTTATCTCTTCTTATCTCAATCTGCTCTGCTTATTTCACTGCTCTGCTCATTTCATGGCTCACACTAGGGATAACAAACTTTTCTCAAGGTCTGAGTATCACATTCCAGTGTCACTGAAGGAGTGGAAACCAGATTTCTATTGCCTTTCTGACCCTTCTGGTCCTGTCTGCCATAAGTTGCAATGGGAGCCACACTTGCTGAACCCACATTCTATGTGCATAGGATTGGTCAGGTGTATAGGTTCAAGCCACTGGAATAATCTCAGTTCTTTTATTAATAAGCCTAATGCATTGGTATATTGCTCTGTCCATTCTCATGATCTCCCCTTTTTTAACAAATTATACAAAGGATGGGCAATGATAGAAAAACCAGGAATATGGTCATGCTAGTAATTCAAATTTCCAAGAACTTCTTGTAGTGCCTTCATACTAGATAGATTCTGCCCCAATTGTATCTTTTCCAGTGTCTGAGGGGACAGAGGCAGCATCTTTAGCCCACCAGACTCCTAAGAATTTAACTTCTTGTGTCAGCCCTCGGCATTTTGATTTTGGGACTTCCAAACCCAATTTGATTAGTGTTTCCCAAATGGTTTTCATTGTCTCTCTAATGCTTTTTGGCTTCTATTTCCCCATCAAGATGTCATCAATATGTTGATATACTGTAATGCTAGGTGGAATAAGGATCTCTGCTAAGACTTTAGCCCAGGGGTCCTCAAACTATGGCCTACGGGCTGGATACGGCCCCCCCAGGGTCCTCAATCCATCCCCCAGTATTTACAGACACACACACACACCCTCCAGGGGTTGGGGGGGAAACCAAGCAGCCGCAGATGGCTGCCTGCCACTGCATCCGCGCGCCGGCCCCCTGGTTAAAAAGTTTGAGGACCCCTGCTTTAGTCAGAGCATTGTGAGGAGCAGTAGGCAAATGTTTGTATCCTTGCAGAAGCCTATTGAACATCTACTGAGCCTCTCTTCAGGTAAAGGCAAACTTGCACTTTAACTTGTTTGGGAAGTGGAATCATAAAAAATTATATAACTAACATCTAAACCAGCCATTCAAGTATGAGAGGCTCCCTGTATTTGTGTCACTAATTCAACAATGTTAGGCACTGCCACAGTCAAAGGGTAAGAATTAGCATTTAATTTTCTGTAATCGATAGTTAGATGTCATTGCCCATTAGGCTTTTTGACTGGCCAAACAGGATAATTGCATGAAAAGTGGGCTCAAGTGGTGATACGTCTCTTTTCTAAATCTGCCACTACTCCACCAATACCTGGGTTTGCTGTTGCCAGCAAGGGGTATTGTTTTACATTGGCAATTCAAGAATGAGGAAGAGATATAGATAGTTGCAACAGACAAATAAATTTCATTGGTCCATTTTTCCCCCACATCCTCTCAGAAATTACATGGACGTCCCCATTATCTTTCTCATCTCCTGTCCCAGAGCAGAAAAACATCATACAGTCCCATCAGGCATCTTCCAATGCTGTCATCAAATCACCAAATACTAGTATTAGCTTCTCCAACCAATACTTCAGCGTGGGTCATGCATTTTATCTTGGGTAGCCATAAATTAATTTTTATCACTAGGCTTTCCTTAATCCCTCCCTCTATTCTGGTATATTTTACTTTGTGGCAGCTAGGTCATGTATTTAATGCCTTGGCTGTTTCAGCAGTGATTACCAACATTTGGGCTCCTGTATCCATTAAAAAATTCACACAATTTTTTTTAAGTCCAATTGGAATACTGAGAACGGATTCATGGCATTTATCAAAGAACCAATATACTGGTAGTATCCCCCGGTTAAGGTGGTTCACTATTTTAGCCGGTGATATGTGTCTTTTGCTGAGGGTTCTGTTAGATCAATTAAGTTCTTTCTCAGTGCAAAAGGTACACACCCTTTCAGAGGCAGAGACTTCTCGTCATTCCCACTATTTGCCTTTGCCATAGCCAGGGATTGAACTAGTTTGTGGAGACTGTTAGAGGTAACACCATGTAGCTAACATTGGGGTACTCCCAATTCTCTGGCTTGATGCAATAGGTCAGTCTGCTCATCACGGATTGTTAAGCTGGTGAACTCATGGTGTGCGGTCTGGAGACTTTTCTGTGCATGAATTGGTCCAGTCCATTTGGTGTCCATAATTAACTACTTCATGTGTGAACTCACACCAAGTGGTTATGTGGTCAGGGGCTCACTGTCTCCACCTACTGCAATTACTGTGATGGCAAATCTCTCACAAATGATCCTGACTATTGACCACAAACATTTTAAAACCATCAGGAAGCCCATGAATAAGAGGGGACAACCATAATGGATCAATAGGAGCTAGCATCAGGGATTTCATCCTCAAATTTCTCTCATACATCGCTTGTATACATGCTGCCTTCTGCACTGACTCAGACAAGACCGATAAGCCTGCAGTTCTAATTACCAGCAGGTCTCCTCTCTCCTGAGGATCTATATCACCTGCCCAGTATGCAGCCCGTGCAGTTAGACAGTAATTATGATCTCCTGGCATGGTAGTTAGAGACGCTCTGGGTCCTCAGTAGCCTTCTGCTTCCTCCTCGCTTAACAAAATTCAGTCTTCTCCCATGAGGGAAACTCGCCACACAAACTCCACTTCAGATTCCCCTAGTCATCTCAAATACTTTTCCTGTAATTTTATCACTTCTGCTGTTGACCAGGGGACGGTGTGTACAATAGTTCAAACTTCCTCATCGCTATCAACAGCAGTCTCCGTCTTAACCAATGGTCCCAAGGAAACCAGGTGAGGGTCTCCCATGATTTCATTATTGCTCTCACATCAGCTATCATTGTCTTGAGTCTTGGGGTCTGCATAATGCACCGACTTCCAAATGTGCCAGATGGAAACAGAGGATTGCTTTTCCAGCACCTGTTTCTCTCTATGCTCAGCTAACTCAAGCAGAATTTTAAGGTGGTCCACCTAATTTTTAAGGTGGTCTGGCTCAGTTTTAAGATGTTCTCAAACATGTTTGTCTTCTTGTCTCCCTCTCAAAAGCTAATGGTGACTTCAATACATCATTCTCTGATTTCAAAGCAGCATATTCTACATCTGCAATTTCTTTGCAAGCAAGGGCATTTTTAACTTCTTTCTGTGCACAAGATAAACAGGCTCCTAACACTGCACAAATGACATCTTTATCCTTGCTTGCTTTCAGTTTTTGTCCACCCTGACATTGTGCCACGCATTCTACCACTTTCTCTTCATCTTTCCAAAACTTTTGAGACCACTCCTTCCCTGCATGGGAAGGGGAACATGTGTGTTTTTGCAGAAGCTTATCCATGGCAATCCTTCTAACTATGCCAATTTTTCTGTCATGTTAAGAAGGGAGGTTTCCTCAATCCCTTTATATTTGTTCAGCCTGTCAGTTTTCTAGGAAAGACGAGACCCTTGTGTCCAACCAGCCTGTCTGCTACCTGTATTGTGATAGCCCAGTGTATCGGAGGGTGATTTGGCTGACCTATTCATGGACCACTGCTGACAGCGTCACTGAGTCAAATCCCTTACAACAACTACTCAAATCTCTGGAAACCTATAAAAATAAACTTCAGCTGAAGTTCATTTCTGAACATCTCTCTGAAGTTCGACCAGCAGACAGGCTGGTCATACACAAGAGTCTAGTCTAGCTTGGGAACCTGACAGGCTGATCAAATATAAATGGTTTGAGGAAACCCCCCTTCTTAATGTGACAATAACATTGCCAATTAATTTCCAACCAATCATACTAAGGTTGTCACGGGTCTACTCCAAGTTGCAATCAAGAGATGAATTTTCCTCAGCTGCTAGCCTGAATGACCAAGATTTTCCTAAAGTACTACTGGTGGGAAAAAACTATTCTTCAAAACATGCTTATTTAGAACCCAAATTATCTACCTGCATGAAGTTCTGTGATACTTGGTTTTTGTTGAACAAACAGTAGGTCATTTACATCATCTTCATGTTGACAACATCATTATTCTCCCATTGGCCCCATACAACTAGTCCTACTCCAAAATATTTTACTAAAATAGAGTCCAGCCTCACAAGTTTCTGCTTAAAATATTTTCTATCAGTTTATGCACATCTTACCAACCAATATTGTAAACCAACAAATTGACATATCACAAGGATTTATTGCCTGGTTTCTGACAGCAAAGTCCAAATATCCTTTTCTGTTTAAGGTAAGCATTTCTACTATTTCCTCATAAATTCTCAAGCAGTACTCAGAGTCCAAATATTTATACCCCAGTTGCCCAAGTCTTGAGATGGTCAACAATACATTCTCAACAAATGCTCATGTTATAGAAAAATGTTTGGAATATTTTATTTGTATGAGTTATTCTTTTATTTCTTTAAGAAGTTCCCTGTTTGAAGTATACATTGCATTGGAAGGTAGGATGGCTTACATAGTGGAATGACTTTTTTTTCTTTTAATTCTGATGACAATATCACACAACTAGATAGGAAAATTGTTCTGTTACAAGATAAAAACCTGGTCTCCGGTTACCTGCAAAGTAACACAGAGAGGCAAATACTGGTGGAGGACCCTGAATAATACCCTGCCATTGCTTCTCCCAGGCCTATTATAGGATCCATCAGCCTCCAGACATCATAGTGACACCATAGGAACAGCTCCCCACGTCACTTTTGGGACTAAGTAGGGAACACGTTATTAGATGCAGGGGAAGAGCCTCCTGGGACTGTAAAAGACTTATTGCAGGATGTTTTGGGGAACCAGCTGTAAGGAAAGGGCAGGATCTGAGGTGAAACAAGCATGGCAAAAAAGAGACAGAACTGGATAAAAGAGGCTGTTCATGTGTGAAGAGGTCAGTAAATCTGTCTGGCTTGCCCTATACCTGATAAAGCCTATCCTGCCTCATTTAATTCCATCTCTAACTCTTTCCCAGGTGAGGGGGTTTTATTTTGAGTGTATGTGTGTGTATGGGGTCTAAGCACAGCAGCTAGGGTCAGATGATGGGTTAGAGGGCCCCTGTATCTGTGGTACCAGGAAATGGAGGGAGTGTGGGTGTGCATGTGTGATTGTTAGCTAAGATCAAGCTGGACTCTGTGTCTGTGTATGTGCATGTGCGTATGTCCATGTGCATATGCATGTAAGTGACACGGTCAGTGCCTGCAACTACAACAGAGCTGGGGTCTCAGGGGCTGGTATGCCCAGATGCCAGAAACAGATGATACCGGGATCCAGTGGTAGCTACTGGATGTATTGTATTTCAGCTCTACTGCTGATGGGGACTGCACTGTACATCTGTATTTATACATTTTCACTAGTGGACTTCTACCCTGCTCATCCAGAAAGAGGAACAGGATGATGTGGGTATTGCTGTTTGTGCCAGTGTGAGTGCTCTGCATGTCTGTTTAATATGCATGGCCAGCCACATATACATGTATACCTGAAGCATAGACCTGTGCTTTTGCTTGTGTAATAGCCTTGCTATTGGTTGGACCTGGGGTCATGGAGCTGTGGCATCCTTGCTACTGTTGGGCTACCAGGCTTGGCAACCTCTAACAAATACAAGCTAATGTTAAAAATTGCCAGAAATGTGGGACACCTTCTTACAAAGTGATTTTACCTTTTAATCTAGAGAAAATAAGGAAAAAAAGCAGGAATAAAGCATAACCATAAAGTATGCAATTTTGTGGGTTTTTTTCTAGCATCCTTACCTGTTCTTTCTAACTCCAGGACTGTCACTATCCCACACTATTTTTCATCCTTACTTTTTCTGTATGATTTCTTTCCTTCATTTGTCTTAAAGAATGTAAACCACCTTTCACTTGCCCTTTTTTCTCAGTAATCCTAGGGAAAAATTCAAGCCTCTTCGATATTAGATATTAATATCTATTAAGACATATATAATGTCAGTATGGCTGAAGCCACACTCCAAAGTGCTCTGTAGCTCATGAGAGTCACAAGTACAAAGCTGGTTCCAGGTATCTCTCCCTTTCCTAGAAATCAGTCTTTCTGGATGACTGCTTATATAAGTGTAACTCTTTTAAAGAACCATTGTGCATCTATTCCTTCTTCTTTCTTTGTTGTCTCTCTTTGTTTTTCCTGTTGTAATACTTCAGCTTCTCAGAACCCAGTCACTGAGCTACTTGTGATACTTCGTGCTGTCATGCTACTGTCCTACCAGTGTCTCACAGGCTTCCAAAAATTTTTACCTAGCAGAAGGTTTCAAACCCTAAGTTTTGAGAGGCTCAAAACTCACTTTGCTTAAGAAGCAGCTCATTATTCTATTTCCATTGTAACCTTCAAGGAGAATATTTTAAATATTTTTAGTTGGTGAATATAGCTTTTATTCAACCCCTATTATTATAAAATAATTATAAAAAATCATTTAGTAAATTAGCTTAAAACTAGTCCATAGATAGAGATAAAAGCACTTCAGGTTCAATGGAATTAATACAGAAGGAAAATCCCAAACCAAAAAGTTTGATTTAAACGTTTGCAGTATTTTAATGCTTTAGATGAAAGACTTATATGTGGCAAACTGTAAATTAACTGCAAAAATGTAGTTTGGGAGGAAGCTAAAATCTTTCCAGGGTCATTTTTCAGGAATGTAGAGAGTCAAAGCTAAGTAATTTTGTTGATGTCTCAGATTAAATCACACTCAGATTTCTCCTGACTGAATAAAGTAAAAACTAAGCATAGAAAATTCATGTCTAATGAGAAATTGTATATTATAAAATACTATAGTTCCATAATAAACATTATATATATGTTTTATAATTTAAAATAGTGAGATCTTGAAATTATCTAGGTAAAACCTAAACCAAAACCAAAATTCTGTTGAATAAAATGGGCATTTTCTTTCAAAATTTTCAAGCAAGATCAAATACATCTTGTCATTCTGAGTCAAGTTTTCAGTAAAATATAATATCTATTTTTTTTGCCTAGTTATGTGTGCAGCAATTACTGTTTTATCTGTACATTTTTCTCTGTCAATAATATTCTTGGCACTTGAGAAGAAGGAAGTTGGACTAGATGGCATCATGACGTCTATTCCAATCTAATTATTCTGTGAAAAATAAAATAAAGTCCCCAGATCTCCAAATATAAATTAGTAGAGATAGCTAATCTATTTATTTTACTGGGAAAAGTGAAAGCTGCAGTAGAGCAGGAAAGAGTTTTTGTTATGTACTTGTCAGTAGAGGCATTTGTAGGTAAGTACAGAGAGGTTTGTTCTGCAAGGAAAGGATGTAATTTTTAACAACTCAGTCAGAGCAGTGTTTGCATTCTCTTGCAGTTTTATTATCTTCTATGCATCAGATAATGAAAGTTCTAATAGTTAAGTTATTATTTATCTTTTTTTTTCCCATGGTTTTACAGGTACAGGCAATCATCTGATAACTTTCATTCTACAACAGTATGAAAAATACAAAAAATTTCCTGATCTAAGAAGGGTTGTCTTCCTTCAGCTGTCCATCACCAACATTAATTCTAGATTATACTGATCCTATAATTTTTTCTGGCATCTTCATTTAATGGTAAATTCTGTCTAAATATTGTGCTTGCTGTTAGGTTTTACACAGTCAATGTTTATTCTTAAAATAAAATTTTAAAAAAAGTTTTCATTATGGTTAAGATTCCTCCAACTTGAATTTACGATGGAATAGTTGGGGTTTTTCTACCTTGTCTTTCTTTCTAGTACTTTGAACCTCCATTTGACAGTTTATTCTGCATTAAAATAGGTATTTGCATTAATTGCATAGTCAGCTGAGTTCTATGGAGTTTAAAGAGCTTAGATTTAGATAAAGAACCTTGTATGTGAATATGATGCCTTCTGTATAACTATGAAACTTTGAACTCAGACTGTAACTGAAAAGATATAATCATTTCTGTTTGCTCAACACTGATAAGTCACTCCCGAAATATCTTAGCTTTTTTTGTTCCCTAAAGATTCTTTATTCTCTCTCTCTCTCTCTCTCTCTCTCTCTTTATTTATTCTTTTTTAAAATAATGAGAGGACTGGGTATCTTAGGTACCCTGGGTACCTAACACTTTTCAGGGTGGAAAGGCATTCAAACAGGTGGCACCCTGAAATGTTTATGAAAAGAGAACATATTCCCATCTCCCAGCCACTTTTGCCTCCTTTTGCCTTTAGTGAGAAATAAACGTCGTCACTGTCTCAGTGGAACTCCTGATTACAGTCTCAGATACAAAGGATCCAGAAATATGTCAAAGGCCTCCCATTACTTTTAAATGAGTGGGTTCTGTCTTTGTCCTAGAAGGACTGTAAGAGACAATTGGATTCACTTGCATGGTGGTTATACTCTATTATAATAAACACACTATGGGGCAAATGCCATTTTTGAGAATGAAACCCTTCACAATGCAGTTGACATTTACCTTGAATTCACAGAATTTAAAGATGGAAGTGAGAGAGAAAGAAAGACAAAAGCTCCATTAGCTTAACCAATTCACTTCCTGCTCATGAATTGCGCTTCTTACAAACACATTTTCTGGTATATTGTACAGTTTGGGTTTAAATGTGCCAAAGTGCTGGAGCATCCTTCACTCCTCTGGAACTCCTCAGTGCTGCTGATTGGCTTACAAGAGCCAGTACTGTGGGACTAAAAAACTGAAAGGCAATGTTTAATTTCTGACCTCTAATTTTATTTCTGTATTTCAAACTGACTTCACTGCAGTAAGACTTGGTGAAAGTTTTCAGCTTTCCTTTAGTCTCACCTGACTCCCATCAACTTCTACCTAGGTATTTTACAGCAGAAGTCTATAGGCCTGCAAATATAAACTTCTGTTTCTTAAATATTGTTGCAAGTACATTAAAAAAATATGGTAATCTGAAAGACAAATGGATGGCCAAAAGTATGGAATATTTTATCACTGGAAAACCAGTCAAAAGAAGAAGTAAATTCTAGGGGAATAGGAGCACATGAGTTATCTTTTTTGTACTTCTCAAAAAATCATCCAAATCTCTCATTTGATATAGTTTACCAATACTACATTCACACACAGTGCATTAGAGCAATTCAGTGCCACTGGAGAACTGACGAGCTTTCAGCAATGAAAATTATCTTGCATGAAGTTAGAAACATTTTTGTAATGTTAACTTTATCAGAAAAATGTGGTGCACTAACACTGTATTTTGTAAAAACATGATAGTTGCAGTTATAAGTTTATCAAGTACGCAGTGGAAATTTTAATCAAAAAGAGCAGCCAGCTCTTCATTTCCTTAGAACAACTTAAGAGCTGCCTCAGGATCTATTGGAACATCGGGTCAGTTATCTAGTCTACCCAACTAGAATAAGACTGTTTTCCACACTATGGGCAAGTCATATTCTGTTACCAAATTATTCACATTATATGCAAAAGCATAGACTAAAGTAAACATGGAGCAACTCTCCCAGTAAGTTTACATGTAGCAGTCGAGATCCATGAAAACATATCAGCTTGAGCTGAGCTACTCCCTGGACACAGTTACGCAATGTTAATAAAACTATGCATTCTGATGCATTCTGATGTTATAGTCTATTATTAAAAATAAATAAATAAATAAAAATAAAACCACCACATCAATGAAAAATTTTTACAATAGTCTTGTTTAACCCCTAGGGTTAATTGCAAGCATATCTTTTTGGTCTCGGTTTTCTTTTTTCCCTCCAAAGCCTGCATATTTTACAGGATAGGAAAACCATTTCTTGCTGTATCTATAACTCAAAACTTTCTTGTCAGGCTGCTTCATTTATTCTTGCTTTTATTTCTTGGACCTCTGTCAGTGGAAATGAACTGAACGAAAACCAGAGTCTACATACAGAAAAATACAGCTTTCTTTTGAAGGCAGAAATGCTGACCACATATTTCCTACCTTGTTGCCTAGGGACAATCAGTATTACTAATGTTGTCTTTGAACCACAAGAGTTTTGGTCTGTATTCTTCAACATCTTGAACAGTCATTTGAAGTATGTGAACATATGGACTTGTTGGACCCAACATGTCTAGGAAATGCCCTTCAGGCAAATGTCTGACAGTCTTATTTATTCTTGTTTGTAGAGTAGACCTCTACTATATCAGCCTCCAGGGCTAAAACTGGTAAAAGGAATTTCATTTGAGAATGATAAGATGCAAATATTCTCCCCAAAACCAAATGTACCCACATTCCTGTGTCTCAATTCATCAGTTATTCTAAAGGCAATCATTTGGGTTTGGACTGTACCCACCACATTAACTTCCCTCTTCTGAACACCCAGCTCCAGGTAAATGTTGTTCCATCCCAGCTGGAGAAGAGACAGCATGTTAGTTTTGGGGGTTTTTTAAGAGTGTAAAACATGTTTGAGGAAACCTGCTGGGTAAGGCTCCATATGCACATGTCCCATGGGAAAAGTTTCCTGTTCCCATGGGTCAGTGTGTCTAGCACAGCAAGAGATCTAGAAACCTCTCATCTGTTAAATGGCTGAATCTGGCACACAGATGCTCAGACTGCACTTACATTCACAAACATGCATACGTGTCCAAAAGGAATTTGCCTTTTACTCCCTAAAAAGAGTTGAATACTTGTTAGGAAGCTGTTTTGAAATAAATTCTTAGAAAAAAAGCAGCATATAGGTTTAAAGGAAAATAGCAAAGTGCTCACTGATGCTAGAAAGGGCCTGGTTTTGCCAATTCAGTCCCTGTTTAGGGGATGAAAGTCTCTGAGTGAATAATTACTTTGGGAGAAGTTGTGCATAGTCAGCTTTGGATTTTAGAATGAAAGCAAGAGGGAATTTTCATGATTTGCTGCACAAATAATTTTCCTTTTTTAATACCCATTTTTGAGGTCGTAGATTGTGATATCCCCTTATTAAAATTTATTACTGAGCAATATTGAAACATTGCTGCAAGATCACTCAGTATTACCCTAATATCAGCTAATTAACATAAGCTTGGTAATATTCGTTTATAAGGAAAGACAATATAAATATTTTTAATAAGTCATATCCTAAAAAATGACAGTTAAGTTGGTGGGAACAGTTACTTATGACTCAAGAAAAGGAAACAACCCAGAAAGTCAAGAGAAACACAGACTGGGAACATTTTTTAAAATTATTATGGTGGTCATTTTCTATTAGTACAGTGATGAGCCAATTAGTAAAATATGACATGGACAGGGACAGTATGCTTGTCTTTCTGTTTTCTCACCCATCAAAAAGAGCATTTCCCATTGCCTATGTGTATGTGCGTGCATGCGTGCATGTATTCATCTGACCAGCCCTGCAGTGATTTAAAATACCGAGGCTGCAGCAGAGTGTTAACAGCGCTGCTAATCCCTCAACCATATTTCAGATAGTAAATATATGTCAAATGCGTGACTGTGCATGAGACAAAATCATGCAATACCATATTAGGAAGCAGGCTCACAGAACATGGAGAAAAAATCAGTTGGATTCTGTGTACCCTTAGTTCCTGTCAGTGTTTAAAAATTTCTAAGAACTCAGTATATATATCTCCTGTTCCTGACTGAAATTCAGCAGTTTTACAGACACATAGCATCAGGTATGTGCTCACAAGGTCTGTGGAAGTATAAAGACCTTCTTTCTGTCTGTGTGAAAACAGCCCCTACAAATTAGGAAGTGCTGGAAAAGTTTTGCATATTGTAGCTTGATCCATTCCTAGATCTCTTCCTACAATGAACTGGAGTAAGACTACTCTTTCTGTACATGTGGATTCAACCATGACACCATCATTAAAGAAACGTAATCTGGTTCTAATTCATGATTGAAAGTATTACAGTGGCATTTATTCACACAGTTTACCACTTTCTGGCATTTGAGGGTCACAACAACAAGCCATTACTTTCAGAAAGAAAAGCTGCATCAAAGGAATGAATATGTCAAAGCTGTTGCTAACCTTTGTCAAACTGTGTTCTGTTACAGTCTCCTAGAACATCAACATTTCTGAGGCAATTTCTAGGGTCTTTGACAAACAGATGTATACAAACCATGTGCTGTAATTCACTGGTGCACAAATACTTTCTTAGTGGCTTGCTTCCCTTTGAGAATGTTGTTAACAAGCGGCTTCTGCTTACTTCATCCTTGACCTCGTAGCAGCTTTGGGCTTCTTGCTTCCTTTTCCTCTTGTGTCTATAATGTTTTAGTTAGTTAGAAGGTTAAAAAGGCAGGCATGGAAGGATTTGATCACCTGTTACAAGGAATGCCAGCAAACTAGCACAGAGAGAGAGGTAATATTGAAGCCCCATAAAGTTAGTAGTTGATTTCATTATTAGGGAAGCACACAGGTTTTCTAGAGGTCATAAGCTACATGCTGTTGGATGTTTGCATAAAGGTCGCTTTGCCTCTAGATGATTGACCAGACCTTTCATAGAATCATAGAATCATTTAGGTTGAAAAAGACCTTTGAGATCATAAGTCCAACTGTTAATCCAGGACTGTCAAGTCCACCACTAAACAATGCCCCTAAGCACCACATCTACAATTTTTTTTAAATACCTACAAGGATGGTGATTCTACCACGTCCTTGGGCAGCCTGTTCCAATGTTTCAACACCATCTCAGTGAATTTTTTTTCCTAATACCCAATCTAAACCTCCCGTGGAACAATTTGAGGCTTTTTCCTCTTGTCCTGTTGCTAGTTGTCTGGGAGAAGAGACCCACACCCACAAATATTTTGGTACAGTAAATTTTCATTGTCCTAAAGGTTTCAAAATTAAAAAAAACCCAAAAAACAAAAAAACAAACAAAAAAAGCCACACAAAAAACCCACAAAAGAAAGTAATATAAAGACATTTCTGACAGTGATGTGGCCACATAAACTAGAAACAGAGGAAGTAAGTGCCTGACTGCATCTTTGGGGTAAACAGACCTCCAGCAAAATATCTGGCTTTTGTTTATGTGCACATACTGTTATGCTTATGTGATAATAATAATCAGAATCTATGAATTCTAGTATAAGTAATGCCAGACATTGGTCAAATACGCTTATAACTCTTATTAAACATGCACACTACTGCTTTATATTGATATATGCTCTGATAGCACAAGTGCCATATTTATCCTGGACCCTAGCAACTTTTGACTCCACTTATAAAATACCAATATTATTATTTCAGTGGGTGCTTCAGAAGTGGTTTGTACAAGTGGGAGCACTGTGGTTAGTGTCTGTATTTAGATATGCAACTCTTTTTAATATCATACTAAGTAGGAACTCCACGGACACACAAGGATATGAAGGGTAACCACAATATACACCCTCTGCAGTAATTCTCAGTGGAACATCCATACTGCTATTCAGAAAGCTGTAAGCTACACCCAGCTGTATTCTGGGTGAAATACAAATTTCAACCAACTCTCCTCACACAGACTTTGTGTCATCTTTGTGCCTCACCAAAAAAGTTCCATCTTTGACCTCAGTATTTAGCATCAGGTAGATGCTTAGTTTCTTCCCACCAGGGAATTATAGCATTGAGAGTAAGTGGTCACCTGGCAGGGCTTCTGTTAAAGAAAATTTAAATCCCTTTGCACCTACTTATATTGTGCCTATGCGCTCACCTTTCTTCATGGGATGATTTCTGTAAGAGTGAAAATATTTTAGGAGGTGCTGAACAACTATCAATACCTGGACCTCCATGGGATTTTACAGTATGGAGTCCTATGGTATTACAGAGAAAAAGGGGAGTAAAATTATTGGCTGTATCAGAGTGGTTGTGTTTACCCCAGTATGCAGTCACACACAGCTGTCTGCTGTTCCTGGTATCATAACAGGAAGAAGTAATGAGCAGAGTTAATGAAACAACACTTTGCTCTCCAGTAGGCCTTGTGCTCACCCAGTAGCTGTGGCTGATTTGGGTTATGTGAGCAACATGTTGGAGGAGTAAGTAATCCTTTTTATGTAAATGCAACTCTTCATTTTTAGCTCACTGATTATCCCAAAGGAAACTTGGTGAAGATGGCAGCAGAGTGGGAAAACAAATGACTATCTTTAGTATGAGCTGGCTAAAATATCAGACAAGATAAAACATCACAGATAACAATTCAGATCCAAGTTCAACCTCAGACTCCCTACATTCTTCAAACCATGTTGTTAACTTCAGGTTGTCTTTCAATCCTCTGTCCTCAGCAGGAAAAGGAAATGTAATATACAGTATTTCATTATCACCGGACTCCCTATTTGTCCCTCTCCTTCTCTTATTCAAAGCAATTATTTTTGTGAGAGTTCTGACTCATGGGAGTTCTGTCTCTGAGGAGAGAACAATGGTCCCATAGGGAATTCTTCTCTCCCACAGCTATGTTTTTAGGCAGTACACACCAGGATGCAGGAGGCAAAACCACTGCCATTCTGTTTCTTTTAAAGCTTATTAACCAGTGCCCTATTCTACTGTCTATTTGCATTATTATTACTCCTCAACTTTTTAACTAAAGTTGCTAATTTGCTATTGCCAATTTAGGATCTGTGGAAACAGCAACAGGCAGAGAACTCTTTTCTAATTTTAACATGATATCCCAGGTGATATTGAGTTCTGCTTTCCAGATGCCTGCAACAGCAGACCCCAGTATAGAGATATGGTTACTCTTCATTAGAATTGCTTTTAAGAATCTTCAGATTTAACAGCAGTAAAGACACCTTCAGGTGAAGTGTGACTCATAATTTACATTTTTGGACAAGAAAAAATAAGAAAAAAAAGGATAAAGTTAAAAACTCTCCGAAAAAAGTCTGGGAAAAAGTGTTTGAAGCCTTTGCAGTTAATGTATTAGTGTATCAAGCTGGTGGATAAAAGCAGTGCTGAAATAAGCAATCTATTGTAAAAAAAAGAAATGATAAGTTTAATGATAAGAAAAACATTAATAAACACATCATTAAGGGCTGGTATTTAAAATTTTACCATTTTTTGGAGGTTCTAGTTATCATTCTAATTCAAATATTCAGTATTAGGGATCAGGATTGCAGAAATGCCTTAAAGGCTTTTTGTTTGTTTGAATTTCTAGAAAGAGGAGTTATCCATTTTACATGAAGTACTACTGCACAAAAGTTAGGAAGAAAAGCTTTTCTAAAACATACATAAACCCCAAAGCTTTCTGAAAAATAAAAACATTAATGGAAGGCAATTTTTCAGTGATTAAGACAAGGAATTGTACAAACAGCCTTATTCTTACTCTACTATCAAAAAAGAAATGTACCACGCGGTCTGTGCAAAGCGAGGAAGGAAGGTAATCTTAACAATAAAGACAAACATCCCATGTATAGTTATTTGTCAATAAATGGCCTGTCTCTGAACACTTTCTAGCATTCTTTGGTATCTTTAAATTTGTGCTGGTTAGTTTTTGTAATCTTTTGTCTATTTCAGGTGCAGAGTTAACCTGTATGAGTGCTAGTGGAAGGAACCACAATCTCACACAGTTTTTAATCATTCAAAAAAACCACAACTTGATTTCAGAACAGGTGAGGTAGAGAAATGCACTTCATGAAGCCCTATGGGTTCATGAGTTTCTTTCTGGTTTTGTCAATTTTATTGTCAATTAGGTAGGGCCCCAAACAGTCAGATCTCAGCCGGCCATGATCTAAATGGGAGGTTATACAAAATGACCTCCAGAGGTCCCTTCCAACCTAACTTTCTTTATAGCTATCTGCTTCTGGGGAATAATTAGAAGTATTTGAATTTAACTTCATTCTTGTGGGACCACACAAAACCCCTTACTTCCACAGGCCTTTTGCCATCATATTCTTGAAGCTACCACAACTGTTAAGCTCTGTAAGGGTACATGAACTTCAGGGCTCTGGGTTTGGAGTTTCCCAGAGAAACAGCAACTCACAGTCAGATTTGATGTTCCCATTGGAATTCATTTGTTTTGATAAGTTGCTCAAAGGTCAAAGGCAATTTAAACATTGCACAGACTCAGACAGATTAAAACATCAAGACACGTGGTGGGGAATTCAAGAGCATAATGAAAAGTCAGAAAACAGTACTATATAAATTGCTTAACCCTCCAGAGTCCGAAACATCTCTAGATAGATTAAACAGATTATTTCAGATGTTTTATAGCAGGTTGACAGTGCTGGAGTACTAACTCAGTTTGTAAACCTTAAACCTAAACTGGTTCCCTTTAAGGTTCCATTTCAAATAGGGTGTATCAGGTCTGGAGTTAACTCCCTGTATAACAGCTGCATTTAACAGTAACTAAATGCACAAACACCAGTCATCGCATAGGTCTGTTACCTAGTAGTCTAGGATAAGCCTGTGCAGCTATGATTCTAGGCCATGTGATCAGTTCAACAACATTCTAGTTTTTAATGAAATCTTCTTGTCTAAGTCCCTTAGTTCTTTTGAAAGTTACAAGCAAATAATTTTAGGTTTGTCTGGAACTAGTGCTATTCTGTCACTGAGCTTGCTAGATCAGCTGGACTTAACAGGCTAAATCATTAACAGGAGGAAAACCTTAAAAACTTAAAATCATTGTCTGTTATCTGGTTTAGTGCTGAAGTGCCCAAGATCACCACCATTTGGAGAAGCAAGGGCCATAATTATTTAATTACTTAGGTGGCTTAACTTTCAAGAAGATTTAGCACACAAGTTGCAGTCAGAACTTACTTAGGGATGCTCTCTTCATAGACAGATTGTATACAAAGAATAAGAAATTTTTTAAGATTAAGAATAAAAAATGCTGAATAGATTTATGTTAATGCTGGTGCTCATCACCTGTCATTTTTAATAATGAAGCCACTTTACTTATTTGAACATAGACATGAAAGTCTAATTTAGGGCATTTCCTTTTAGGAAATAAGGGGGCGGGGGGGGGGGGGTGGGGGGGGGGTGCGGGGAGGGAACCACAACAAAGGCAGAAAAGTTTACTGGGGAATCCACAGGGGAAAAAAATGGAAGATCTGGTGAGATTTTTGGGATTCAGAAAGGACTTACATGTAGGACTTCTTAATTTAGCAGTGTTTAACAACTAGATTTGAAAGAGCATTCTAATTGTACCTTGCATTGCAGAAATCATTTCTGCAGAAACATGCAAGAAATTGCAAAATTTAAGCACATTTCCTATATGTTACCATTTTATTTTTATATAATAAATTATATATATAGAGAGAAAAGGAACAAGAAACTGTTACAATAATACCTATTTTTAAAGGGTCAATGGTTTAAGAAATGGAAAGATGTAGCCTGAATCTATGTTGAAGCCACATGAGTCACTTAAAAAAAAAAGCAGAGATATTTGAAAGATCAAGCAAAATACTGCAGCTTTACAACGTGTTTCCCTTTTGGCTTGTAAGCATTTGCCTACTGAGATTTGTGTCTCAGTGTCTATCATTGACAGTCAAGACAGTGCTGTATTTTTAAGAAGCTAAACTATGAGAATGAAAGTGGACTCAGCTTTTAAATACTGAAGAACGTACAGTCTAGAGAATGTTAATTGTCTGGAATGCTTAATCTACCTTAAGGAAGACTCTTTGTCCAACTACTTTTAGGCACCAGGAAGCATGACTACAATAGACTCATCAGAGAAACACAATCCTCAGTCTTTGTGGAAGTATGAAAATACTTCCATATTTCCTTTTAAATGAACAGCAGCTTCAGGTAACTTCACTAAACATAACAATATGAAAATACTGAGATTAATCAATTATTTTCCATGCTTACCCAGGAAACATCAAAAACAACTAGGAGTTTCAGTTTACTTTCTCAAACCAGAATCAATGAGACAAAAAAAGGCAATGTTCTGTCATCTATCCAGCCCTGAAAGTTTAGTTTCAGTAACAGCAAGGCAATACCAACAGGAAGATGAAGCATTCTGAAACAGAAATATGTGTTCCTAGTAGACCATCCTACAAACAATATTCAAGCTGTGCTTATTCTACCTTAGATATACATAAATCCAAGAGAAAGGCTAGCAGGAAGGTTGTTGTGGTTCAACCCCAGCCAGCAACCAAGCACCACACAGCTGTTTGCTCACTCCCTGTCACTCAGAGGGATGGAGAGGAGAATTGGAAAGGAATTTTGAACTCAAGGGTTGAGATAAGAACAGTTTAACAGGTAAAGCAAAAGCCAGGCATGCAAGCAAAGCAAAACAAGGAATTAATTCACTACTTTCCATGGGCAGGCAGGTGCTCAGCCATTTCCAGGAAAGGCGGGCTCCATCACGTGAAATGGTTACGTGGGAAGACAAACAACATAATGCCTAATGTCCCCGCCCCCCTTCTTCTTCCCCCCCTTTATATACTCAGCATGACGTCTTATGCTATGGAATATCCCTTTGGACAGTTCGGGTCAGCTGTCCTGGCTGTGTCCCCTCCCAGTTTTCTGTGCCCCTCCAGCCCTCTTGCTGGCAGGGCCTGAGAAACCAAAACTTCCTTGACTTAGTATAAATGTTACCCAGCAACAACCAGAAACATCCCTGTGCTATCAACATTGTTCTCACATCAGAGCAAAACCACAGCACTATATTAGCTACTAAGAAGAAAGTTAACTCCATCCCAGCTGACTGTAGGACAAAGGTGTGCATAAATACTGAAGTTCACTTCATGTCAATTAGAAGTCCTTTAGCTTGTGTAAATGGAGACAGACTAAGAAAAGTAACAACAAGCCTTTGTTGAAGTCAAAGATAGTCTAAGCTCCCAAATCCTGATTCTGTTTTTCTCCAGAATGTTCTTCTTCTGGTATGTCTTAACTATAGGTCCCCTCTGGCCCACAGTTACTTCTTAAAAGCAGTATTGGAAAGTTAGCATTTTCCATGTTTGTCTTAATATATCAAATTCTTTCACATTTTTGGTATTTAAACAGAAAAATAAAATCATTCTTATATTGTGTACCTTTGTGTGTGCTCTTTAGATAGTACAACCTTCCATTTTTCCAGGAGGGGAAAAACTTTATTTTAGTAATTCAGATGCTATAGAAGATTTGCCCCTGTGGTGCCAGGTGGGCTGGGAGATACTGTGTTAGTGCAAATACATTTTGCATTAACAAGTCATCAAAGAGTTCAAGAGAGGAAAAAGGCAATTTATTTTAAGTGTCCATGAACATCTATGAAGAAACATATGACATCGCTGAATACCAAATGGAATAGCTATGATCAGTGGTACTTTAATGAATGCCAAATGAATCTGTAATGAGAGGACCCCAAGCATTATTTTTGTCAATTATGTCACAATACTGTGGGAATATACCAGAGTATTCATAGGCTGTAAGTTCCAGTCTGACTTTTAACTATATAATTAACATCTGTGTAATTTTTTTCATTATGTAAGAGAGCTGCAGAAATTACTGTATGTTTGTTAACTATTCATAACAGAATGCAACTGCTTTATCGTTATCAATCTTTCACTTGCTTGAGAAATATAATCCTTTAAAAGAAAGGAAGAAAAGGTAAAATAGTATGAACATATGAATAGCATACAGTTTTTACATCAGAAGGTACCAGATTTTCTGCAAGATACAGGCAATAGGAGTGGAAAGAAAGATCTGTCAAGACATATAGACATGTATCTATGAAATAATAAATGCCCTATTGGTATATACCTGTGTCACCTCCCAAAGTAAAAATCAGTCACTGGCTAGAAATGAAACAGATAAGCTTTGTCCTTCTTTAGGTCAGATGAGTGTTCTTCATGTATGCTCTCTTTATCTCCTTTGCTAAATTCCTTGACAATTTAGAATGGAAACATCTTTGGTAGATGTGAAAGATATACTCCTAACAGACATAAAAATATATTTTTCCATAATCCTTTGAGTACTGAGATTACAAAAAATAAACCAACTTTCCGATAAAATAAGCTAATGTCAGCCCCGTAGTCAAATAAATCTTTCCAGTTGTGCCATGACTAGTGTTACTAATGGAAGAAATATATTTAAGTGGTTGTTGCTAAACTTAATAGAGGTGGTTTTCCTTTCTTTCTTCAAACTATATTCTATTTTTTCTTAAGCTGAAGGGGAAAGTGACCTTTTCTATCTTTATCTACAGAAAACTGAGACAAATTCATGGAGCTGTATACCTGTAACATCTATTGACTTGGGTTATGCTTGAATACTCTGTGATTCTAAAACCAAGACTTCTGAATCTTTAAGGGAAAAACTCAAAATTGCAACTTCTTACTGCAGCTTAATCGCACAAGACAATTTGCATTTGAAAAGGGAGTGAGCTGAGGCAACAAGGTGAAGAATTGGAGAATGTTCATATCAGTTGGTTTATTATTGCAGCAAAGCCAGACACAATAAAGTCAGCGTATCATCAAGGACCATCTGGAAGCCTTGTTGCAAAGATCATCCAAACCAGACTTTCAAAAGAATAACATCATGAAGAATAAATTTAGCATATGCTCTGTTATTTATCTTGAAGTTTTTCACTAAGAATTTAACTACTAATTTGATTACTTTGCCAAATCTTATCACAAAATGATGAATGAAACAAGTTTTAAGGTAATGTCATTAGTCATTACCTATTTTTCTATCTGTATAATAAAACAAATGCAAGTAAGTTACAATTTTGCAAGAAATGTTTTCAGCAGTGGTACTCTGGTAAAAAAATAAAGTCATGGGCACTACCAGGCATTAACTTGTTGATGACACAAACAAGAGGTTTTTCAAGAGAATCCAAGTGTTCAACAATGTATTTAGTAAGATATCAAATAATCAGACACCGGCTTTCTTAACACCATTCAGTTTTGCATCTCAGTTGTGTTTATCTGCTGCTATTTCTTTTTCATTCTTCAGTACAATATACATTACCTTCCCTTTTTCTGTTCTTTTTTCTCATTCTACTCTATGCTAGTGCCAGATCAAAGTTCTAATTTGCCCAAAATCTAGGTTCATACTAACCCACATTAAACACATTTTTTATCCTACTGCTAAAAGAACAAGATACTGAGGAAAACAAATTCATGAATGAATGGAATTGCATACATATATTTCATGTGCAAATTAGTACTCTTGTCTAAGTCTCACTATTCATCTTGCCTTAAACTTCCCTTATTTTTTATGGGCTGGTCCTTTATAATCCATACACAGTGCAGTAGCATATGAACACCACAAAAAAAATTCTGCAAGTTATCAAAATTAGTCAATCAAAATCAATTACAATCTGTAGTTGTACATCACCTCAGGAAGTAACTCTGTTCTCCATAAATTAGAAACATATTTTGATCCCTGTCTTTGAATAAAGCTTTTGAAGAAGATGTCTTAGGTTTTATTCACTATTTTCTTGGCACTGTTGATCTTTCCCAGCCTTTCCTTCCACATGTACATAAACTTCAAGTCTGAAGAACTAATCTGGTTTCACTTGGAATTTTATTCCCCGCCCCCCCCCCCCCCCCCCCTTCTTCTTGTTATTTCTAAATGTTAAAGTTCTACAAAGGAAATACAAAAATGTTCTTTGATGTTCACAATCAAACGTCTCAAAAAACCCACAAACCCCAAAAAACCAAAACCAAAACCTGCAACCAAAACAGCTCACACCTTATTTTCTGTATAATATTATAGTATCTTCATAATAATAATGTACTCATCATCATCATCATCATCTACTCTTAATAATGATTGTATATTTTGGTTTTTGTAATCCTTTGCTTATTTTATAAAACCTTAAAATAAAGGTTTTTCAAGTTGCACAGCAGCCAGAACTTTTAAGTTCCTAACCTATCTGAAGAAGGACTTTTACAAAAATACAAAGAAATTGCCTTTAGATACACCTTGTTCAGGAGGTTCTACTGCTAGTCACTTGCATGTTTTTTTTTCTAAGATATTGGTATTTAAAATTAATCCTGAGTTTTAATGGCCAATGTCACATGCAGCTCTTCAGTGAGTTTGCTTTTAAAATGGAAGATGAGGGGGGGAGGAATCAGGGAGAAACAGGGAAAGGCTGAACTGACAGATTCCTCCATGCCCAGTAGCAATACAACATACTTCTGCAGAAAAACTCTGATCAGCTACTGATTTCCACCAGCTTCGCCATCAGGCAGCCAGTCTCTCTCCACTTCACGCAGTCATTGCATTCCCATCTATGAGCTCTGCAGGACATGGGTCAGGCCATAAGCAGTCAAATCACATTTCTATGTTCTCCCCAAGACATAGGCAGCTATGATGAGTTGAAAGCACCTGCTTGCTACTCACAAAGGCTGTAATGTAGCTGCATTAGCAATTCCCTCCTTTAGTTTACTCAATCACTCTATTCACCAGGTGCATCAAGGAATCACTCCCCCTCTGGGCCAGCGCAAAAAGTATAGATTAATTATGCTAATCATTGACTCTAGGCAGCAATGCACAAAACATCAACCCCTTCTATTCCTCCAGTCAATTCTTTTCCATCTACTTTTCTTACCTCTGAGTCTTGCCAGTGTGCCTGACTTAACGCACAGCTGGGATTTGGAGAAAGATTCCAAGCCTTTTCTCTAATCATTCACTGCTGCCAAACCATGTTAAGAAGCTTTGCTTCTTTAACTACTGTGGATATTTGTAAACTTGTTATTTTGTCAACTTTATAAATACTTCTAATACTTGTGCATTATTTATTTTCAAACAAGTTATTTACCATGCTACTTTTCTAAACCTTCTGTAGTATGAAAGTTCAAGATTTTGATGCTTTCTACAGTTTCTTTTTTGTTTCTCAGGTAGCTTGTATTTCTGTCCTTGTAACCTATAAAACAAATACAATTATTTTCTACAAGGTTCATGTTCAACAATCTTTGAGTAACTCCACTTTTTTGTTACTGAAGCCAATCAAGATTTGTGCATTCAACACCATGTTTAATGGCATATGCCATGTGCAATTCACTTCACAACATACAAAAAAGTATTTATTGAAATTTTAGGTATCATAGAAAAAGAATTAGTATGTTGATAGTAATGAGTTTTAATTTTTTTTTTTAATGTGTTGTTTATTTGTTTAAAATTTTGAACACAGTTTCGCACCAGGATATTTTTCCAGAAATCCTGTTCCTTGTTGCAAAATTTTGTGCTAGAATGACATGCTCTGTCAAAAACAATAAGATTTCTCCCTTTCAGTGTTGGAAGGAAATCTATAGATAATTGAACAAATTTAAGCTGATACACTGGAATGTGTACAGATTTCTAATTGTGATAATTTAAAGGTCAATTATACTGACTATTTGCATAGTGGTTGTTTTAGCAAAAGCATTCAACTTCTCAATTCTGACTGGGTTTCCTAGTCATCCAAAGTCTCACTAGCCACCTATACAATGAATAGTGTATTTCTACCTCTTTCTTTAAGCATTTACATGGAGTGGCTGTAAATATTCTCTGGATACTAAAGTCTGGGAAACACAGTAACTTGAGTTCAAGCACAGCAAAAATAAAACCAGGCCTACTCTACAGATGCTATCTTTCATTTCCACGTTTGACTCAAAACCCACTCCTTTTTTGGATATAAATGAGACTGACAGAGAAATGCCAGTCTGTCACAGCACAGAACCACAAAAGCTAGGCAGCTTGCCATCAAAATTGTGTCTTCTTTGCCAAGGCATTGTCCAGAATAGATGTTTCAACATACATAATGTAAAATAGGGTTTAAAATTAAAATATACAGAGGATGAGTTTATATCTGAAAACGGAATCTAATTCTTTTAACATTGGACTATGAATGCACATAATTCAATGAATTCATGGGTAAAAAACACAACAATTAAGGTATTGCAGTCATTTTGTTGGTGTTAGGATGCAATATTGGCAGATTTTGAATCAAGTGACCTTTTTTAACTCTCATACCCTGCTAAGCCAGGGACAAAGTGAAGAATCGAGGTCATTTTTCAGCCTGTGTTAACTAGAATGTCAATTACTCTTTTGGTCTGCCACAGAGCAGTCACAGAGAGTTAGTGCACAGGCTCAGATGTGAGCACGTAGAGAGGGACAGCCTCAAGATATATTCAGTCTGCTGATGTCAATGTTTGCCTTTCTAACCCTGTTGGCAGTCAATATGCTATTCAAGGTTTGATTCACTTTTCAAGCTTTCAGTAGTTAATTCAAACACACTCATCTGTACTTCCTTTTTAATTGGATTATTTCCCAAATCTTTTTTGAGGAATTCTGTGCAGTGCTAATATAGTTCTTTACTTTTCTTAGAATCACAGAACCACAGAATGGTTGAGGCTGGAAGGGGACCTCTGGAGATCATCTTGTCCTACCCCCTCTTGCTCAAGAACAGTCACCTGGAATAAGTTGTGAAGCACCATGTTCAGGCAGGTTTTGAGTATCTCCAGGGATGGAGACTCCCCTACCTCCCTGGGTAACATGTGCAAATGATCAGTCACCTCACAGTGAAAAAGTGTTTCCTGATGTTCAGATGGAAGCTCCTGTGTTTCAGATTTTCCCTGTTGCCTTTTGACCTGTCACTGGGAACCACTGACAAGCCTGGCTCTGACTTCTTTACACTTTCCATTCAGATATTTGTTTCATGCAATGTAGAGTGAAAGTGAAAAAGCAAATGACTACAGGGAACCAAGCCACAGGGGCAGGGTGTGCACAAGTGGCAACAGGCAGCAACACTGGCATACAGCTGCAGAGAGAAAATCAGTGGCAACAGTCTGGAAGCAGTCACCATGAGCAAGAGCCATAGAGCTTTTGCGCCTATAGTATAATTGTACTTTGAGATATGAAAAGCACTGTGGGAATGGTTCAAAAGCAAGGCATCATCTTCTGGGCTCCTCTTTGATCCAGCTTGTGCAATATTGTCACTGATTTCAATTACAATAAAGCTATTTATTTCCATTGTTTTTCAGCAGTCCTGGCTAACTAGGGAGGTCCCAGCAGACTGGAGGTTAGCCAATGCGATGCCCATCTACAAGAAGGACAGGAAGAAGGATCCAGGGAACTACAGGCCTGTCAGCCTGACCTTGGTGCTGGGAAAAGTTCTGGAGCAGATCATCCTGAGCACCATCACAGGGCACGTGCAGGACAACTGAGGGATCAGGCCCAGCCAGCATGGGTTCATGAAAGGCAGGTCCTGCTTGATGGACCTGATCTCCTTCTACAACATGACCTGCCTAGTGGATAAGGGAAAGGCTGTGCATGTTGTTTACCTGGACCTTAGTAAAGCCTTTGACACTGTCTCCCACAGCATTCTCCTGGAGAAACTGGCTGCTCATGGCTTGGATGGGTGTACTCTGCACTGTGTAAAAAACTGACTGAATGACCAAGCTCAGAGTGGTAGTGATTGGAGTTACATCCAGCTGATGACCAGTCACAAGTGGTGTTCCCCAGAACTCAGTACTGGGACCAGTCGTGTTTAATATCTTTAATGGCAATCTGGACAAAGAGATTGAGTGCAGCTTCAGTAAGTTTGCAGATGACACCAAGCTGCGTGGGAGAGTTGATCTGCTTGAGGGCAGGCAGGCTGTGCAGAGGGACCTGGGCAGGCTGGAGCGATGGGCCGAGGCCATTCCTGTGAGGTTCAACAGGGCTCAGTGCCGGGTCCTGCCCTTGGGTCACAGCAGCCCCACACAGCGCTACAGGCTGGGGCAGAGCGGCTGGAAAGGGCCTGGTGGGAAAGGGCCTGGGGGTGCTGGTCCACAGCCGGCTGAGCGCAAGCCAGCAGTGTGCCCAGGTGGCCAAGGCGGCCAGCAGCATCCTATCTGGTATCCAAAACAGTGTGGCCAGCAGAACAAGAGAAGTGATCGTTCCCCTATAGACAGCACTGGTGAGGCTGCACCTCGAATTGAATCCTGTGTTCAGTTTTGGGCCCCTCAGTACAAGAGGGACACTGAGGTACTGGAGCATGTCCAGAGAAGGGCAATGAAGCTGGTGAAATGTCTGGAACACAAATCGTGTGAGGAGCAGCTGGGGGAACTGGGGTTGTTTAGTCTGGTGAAAAGGAGGCTCAGGGGCAATCTTGCTCTCTCCAACTGCCTGAGAGGAGGTTGTAGACTGGTGGGGGTCAGTCTCTTCTCCCAAGCAATAAGCAACAGGACAAGAGGAAATGACCTCAAGTTACACCAGGGGAGGTTTAGATTGGATATTAGGATAAATTTCTTCACTGAAAGGGTGGTCAAGCATTGAAACAGGATTCCCAGGGAGTCAGCAGAATCATCATCCCTGTAGGTTTTTAAGAAACATGGAGAAGTGGTGCTTAGGGACATAGTTTAGTGATGGACTTGGCAGTTCTGGGTTAACAGTTGCACTTGATTATCTCTAAGTAATTTTTCAATCTAAATGGTTCTATGATTCTATGATTCTACTTCGATGTTTTCTATAACTTATGCAAGGTGGCCAGGTTCGCAGCACTATATGGTCTCTGGCAAGCTAAAGTAACATGCACAGTGGAGCTTATGGCAGACTTTTCTTAAATGCCTTTCTAGAACATTTTAATCAAGTTGTAGCATGAACAGGAGTACTTCATTCCCTCTTACAACATTTTGTTTGTAGTGGCAGTCACACCAAAATGAAATTACTGTCCCAGGCTAGAAGACAGAGTTGTGAGGTCTATTCACCATATAAATATCAGGAAAACTACCTAAAAGCTGAGCTATAGGCAAATTACATTATTTTTTCTATATTAAATCTTTAAACACTGCCAGGTATTGATGAAGGATGTATTCTAGGGGAGACTGGCTGCCACAGACAATTTATTTGTGATACTGCCCTGCAGAGCTCTGATGTCTTACCTCCAATCCCAAACAGCCTTTGACTTCCTAGACAGTGACAGCTACACCTATCGTCTTCAAGGGAAATCAAAATAGTCAAAAAGATTATTTGTGTATGTTATTATCTTGCTCTAAAACATGCTGCACCACATTAAACCCTTCTGCCTAAGTACAGTTTATTACACAGAACTGGATACTCTTCTATTGCTTTGTGAACCTTCTTGCTGTAAGCTGGGCTAATGAAAACATAGCCCTTTAGTCATGGTGATGAAAGGTAAAGACATGTACTTGTTGAAGTAACTGGCATTTCTGGCCAGGAACTCTGGACTTAGTACTGGAGTTATATGAAATGTGTGACTTGAGGCATAGCACAGAAGGAAGTCTGTTGTGGGTCACTTTCATCCACATCTGATCACCAAGAAAGGATTATTACAGCTATTTTTATATCTATATGTATTAAGGTAATCAGTCAATAGCTTTCATGGGGCTATTTTCTCTGACTAAGTGTCCACATCATTCTGAAGGAGTAGGTAGTTGCTAAATTAAAATATTTGAAGTGTCTCCCAGGAAATTTAAATTGGTTTTGCTACCCAGACACAATCACCCCATTTTACCCCTCCCTTCAGTGTTCACTGACCTCAATAAATAGTACATGGCCATTTATGAACTCCCACAGGCTCAGTTTGAACTTTACAGTGCTTCTCAGACACTTTGTCCAAGTTTGTGCTCTTGGTCAATCTTGCCACGGTGGCAGGATGAAACCCAGTTTTCATAAAGCCTAACTCTCTTGAAAGTCTTGATTTTTCTGGGGAAAAGTTTTGGCATGTGAGCTAGAAAAAAGATATTTTGCATTATGAGCTGGTCCCCAGTCTGGATGATCAAGAATATAATCAGCTAAGATCCACCATGAAGTATATCCATGGAGTCTGGGCTCAATCAGAAAGACTATATAAAGCCATGGTGAAGTCCATTTTATTAAAAACCAAAATTTTGGAAGAACAGAATATGATTGAAGAAAGATTTTAAAGACATCATTTATCAGTTGCAAAAGTAACTTCAAAGATGTAATATTACAGTGTATTTGAAACAGCTGAAATAAAAAAACCAGAAAAAGTTGTATGCACCCATGACACCTTCAGAGAACACTCAGTAGTATTCATTAGAAATGCTATTTTCACCTGATATTTCCTTTGCATGCTTTAAAATTTTACATTTCTTTTGGATATGTCATTTTCCATTACACTGTAAATGTAACATGTTCTTCTGTATCAGCACCACCATTCTGTGAAATGGTATTGAAATAATGTGTACACTTTCTGAAATAAAAGAAGAAAATAAGATTTACCAGGTTTTTATTAGACTTTGGTGTAAACATTATGAATAGGAATATGAATTAGCTTTTATTAAATTATTTAATATTAATATAATGTTGCTAAATTTCAAATGAAATTACCAAGGACTGTATGTGGAAAAAAAATAGGTAGAATTGACTTTAGATGGAATTAAATATGCTACATAAAGCAATTTCTGGATAAAAAAGTAAACTAATCTTTCTATAAGGATCCTGTTTTACCCTCTGGATGACCTATTTTCTTTTAATGTTACTCTCTTGCCTAATACCTCTTTACTCAGTTTCTATGTGCTGGAAGGATTTTAAACAGAAGGTACAAGGATACCTTCCTTCCCTGTCCTTTCCCCTAATTCATGCAAAAGTATCCCAGGTACTCTTCAGTGAGGTCATCCTAAATAGTTTAAGATATTTTTATCAGAACAAAAAAAAATAATAAAAAAAAATAATCAGTCTTCCACTTGTATTGTGTATAGACTGCCTAAGGTTTTGAAGAAAAGGAAGACCCCTGACTAGTGATACTGTAAAATAAAATAGGAGTGAGATGCTTCTTGAAGAGAAAAAAGACTTGACTCTGTCTTCACAGTATCTTCCTGGCCCGTGGGCAGTGCATACCTGGACAGACCTCCTGGAGCCAGGAGTCAGATGATGCCCATGGCAAGGTGTATGACAATCACCTTGCCTCTTCATCCCCCTCAGGAGGCTGCCTGCTGTGCCTGGGCTGAGTTTCTGTGGATCACTGGTTTTGAGGGTGCTTTGGAGCTTGCTTTAAGGCACCTAGCTTCCCTCAGGCAAAACAAAGATGATCTTCAAGGATTTTTAGACTGCAATATAGGAAACCCAGTGTCCCAAAGTAATGTATTTCAGCATCTATCATTCTTATTGCCTTTCTGGATTTTGTCCTGAGGCCTTTTCTTCTCTGGAGGTCTGCCTTTGCAGATAAATTTGTGAGCTGACTCCTGATTTAGCATGGTTTCAAACATTTCATGTGTACAAATCACACCTTTTCTGGGCAATATCAGGAGCTGCTGAAAGCATGGTAGGATGGTCACTGGGAGAAGCTGGGAACTGAACACTGCACACACATCCCTGATCTCCCTGAGATCTGGGGTAGGCCTTAAAGATTGAAGTGTCTCAGTGGATGACCTGAAAATTTCCACCATATATTTACCCCACCAGCGAGCCTGGGTTGTGTCCCAAGACTGATTTTTAAAACAACTCTTAAAAGCAGCATTTTTATTCCTCAATTTAAATAGTAAATAATAATTATAATGTTGTCAGAAAATTGCTGTTCCCTTAAGTCTTAAAGGAAGTTGGTAGTAAGAATCTGTTTTCAAATTCAATACACTTCATTTGTGATTTTTATATGCCTTTTTTTTTTTTTTTTTTTAACAATTTCTTACCATATCCCATAAGGTAATGATTAAAACTTGAAAGCTTTAAAAGAGAAAATAACTGCTCAAGAAAGATACAGAACAGTTTAGCCAAGTGCTTTGGGCTCTGGAAGCCTCATTCTCCCCCACCCTGCCTTCCCCTGAGTCTTCCTTCTCAAAGCCTGTTCTTCCTCAAGACCAATTATTGCTGTCAGACAGTCTTAAAAGGCAAGTCTCATCCAAAACAGGGGGGTATTTTAATTCAATAACACAAATAAAATCTGTATGCATATTGCCAGAATTTTTATTCTGCCTTCAATGCACCCTTTTAGTTGTTATTTCACAAAAACATTGGGAGAAATCACCATGGAATTGGTAAAATTATGATGGTAAAACCTTCATTTGTTTTCATGGATGCAGATCTTTAGAGAATGGGCCTGATTCTAGAAACTCTCTGATATTTGAATAGCTCCACTGGATTTGGTTATATTGTGCACATGTGAGAAATCATTGTCATGCATAAATGTTTACAAGATGGGGGGCCTGAATTTTAAGTGCTGAAGTTCAAAGAAAATATAATTAACAAAGAACACATTCCCATGAGCTGCCTAGCAGTTCCTACAAAGTCCTGGGTATCCTCAACTCTCATTAACTTCAATAGAAGTTGAAGACAAGTGACATGAAGCAAGATTAGGACTCCAAATTCCAGCTAATATACATTTCTTTTTGACAGCAACAAGAAGGGCGTTTGATACAGTCCGTTCTGCTCAGGACTTATAGGAAGCCCAAATCTGTTTCTGCCTCTGTAAGTCTCACTGATTCCAAAGATCAGTTCAAATATAATTATTCAATAATGATACATAGTGTGTAAGGATCATTCCAAAGTTAATCTTCACATACAAAGATAAAACTGATCCTAAAGGCATTTTTAGAAAACTTATAGTTTTCAGATCCTACAAACCCCCCACCCTTGCATATATATTGCATGGTAAGAAATTGTTTAAAAAAAAAAATGCACCCTTGCACATATTCTCTGTGTGTGCATTTAATTATATAGAGATGTACTTTTTCTTTCACCTCACCTTTACTTCACCTATGATTAATTAAATACAAGACTTTCCATTATAAAGGCCTGTGCACTTAAATATTAGTATTAGTTTAAAGAATTGAATATCTATCAAAGTCTTGATTTTCTTCAAATTACTAGGGTTACCTAGGCTGAAATCAGATTCTCAAAGCTCTATCTACTTCAGTTTCAGGTCATTTTTGAAATCAGAATAGGCCTGTTTTCTATACCTAATTTGCATGCAAACAAAATCCTGTGGGAACAGCTGAACTTAGAAAAATTCATTTCCAAATTGCAGAAATTATCCTTATTATCATTATTATTGCTGTCATTTACACACCCATCAATGTGTAATCTCGAAGTACTTTAAATGGCTCAAAATGTGAGAAGCTGACATTAAGCAAATAGAATAATCAAATAGTTAATGTTACCATCCCCACAGACATGTTCACACATACAAGTGCACACACACATACACACAAACTTTCAAAGAAAATGAATAAGAGATTATCATAATATTAAATTCCAGAAATTGTGATTAGTGAAATCTAGGAACAAGAGACGTACACAGTGCTACTGGCTTTAAAAGTGACCAAAATTAATGTTAAATGTTATCTGGTAGGAGGTAATTCCAAAGTTAAAGGACACATTAATGACACAGCTCTGCTTTTGCCAGCATGCAAAGAGAGATGATGCAAACAATTCTGTGGAATGGAGATGGTGCAACCTGAACTGAACATGGACCTCAGCTCTTCAACTCGACTTCTATGAATCTGTGCCTCACAGATTGTAATGGGAATTATGAATTATGCAAGCACAAATAGACAGATAGGGTAAAATACTGAAATACTGTCACATCTTCACCTCAGAAGCGAGCAATCATTTGATTACTGGATTAGTCAGAAGTTTCTGATACTATTTGACTCTAGCTCAATAGTAGAAGCATTTTGGAGAAGTCCCACATAGATGTTATGTGGGATCCCACTAGGCACTTAGGATGATTGTGTTTCTCAGAAAAATGTGGACGATCTTCAGCCATCACATATTTTAACAGTAAGATATTTGAATGCTTACACAATCTGCATATTTAAGTGTAATATGAACTAAGTTCAAATTTCCTGATACTTTTTCTGTCACTCAATCTTGTATCTGTTCTATTCATTAATTTCCTATTACAGATGAATGAAGCAATTTGCTCTTTATCTAGAAAAAAAATACTTCCTAGGTCTACAGTGAGCACAAAGACAACATATTAGACATGACAGATGAGACAGGTGGCGTATGGCACTATGCCAGCAGTGAAGAACTACAACTCATTAGTTTCCAGGTAGCTTTAATGAAATCATAACCACAGTGCAGAATAGTCCAGAGCCCTCTCAAATAGGGGCTGCTCTGAAAAATGATCAGAAAAAATCTAGGTGTCTTGGGTTTTTTTCCTACCATTGACTGAATTTTCTTATGCATTTCTCAATGTATTGTAATACTATCCATTTAGAGACATAATCTGTTCTCTACCAAAATGATATTTTTAATAAAATGAAGAATGAAGTTGAGTGTGCAAACACACAATGCAGGAAGAGTCATCAGGGGGTAAAATTCTTGTCTAGGGTTGTGGAAGGGATCTGCCCCTTTGCAGGATGCTTTTGTGCACACAAAACCTATGCAGGAACCTTCCTCGGGCAGAGAACATCAGCCAGGAATCTTGCAGGTAGACTGCTTACCTTGTAAGTTGCCTCAAATTTTATGTTCAATGCAAAATGAAAATACTTGTAGGTTTGTTAGGTTTATCTAGCTAAAAGAAGTAGTAGCTAGTGAAAAGGCTGTCGCACAGTATTTTGCTATCTTTTGACTTTATCTTTAGAATTTAGGTATCTTCAGTACCCTTGCTAACACAACCTAAATACACATTTTTGTCCTGACTGTTGAGGAACAGCCTGGTGAGGACCCCATATGCTGGTTTATTCACATTTGCTCAGTGATGTGGCAGTGATATCTCTAGCTAAATGTAAGTCTCAATTCTGACTATCTAGATTGTGGAACAACTACATGCAGGAAACCTGTTCTTTCTCTTTCTGCACTGTGTTTTTGTTTTTAAAGTCAGCATGGCCCAACCCCTAAATACAGCCTTAAAATGGCACACTTTGACTTCATTTGATCAATCTTTTTTTTTTTTTTTAGATGTTAATGATGTCTACAGCCAGACATTTATCAGTAAATTTCAGAGTATGTTCTGTGTTTAAAATTGTTCTTCCAGGATAATGTTACATTTTATTTTAATTGATGGTTAAGATTTATGGAACTGACAGCTTAAAAAGGACAGCCTGGAGCCTGTTCCTGGATCCAGAGATTTGAAAGCTGAATCATACTGAAAAATTCCCACTGTGTTTTGCATGTTTTGTGGAGGAGAGTGAACTTTATTACAAGGCAGGAAATCATTTATTTTTGGCATGTTTTTGGTAAACAGGAGTTATTGTAATGAAATTCCCTAGCTGTCTCATGTATTCCCCATTCATGACTAATCGTGGCTAAGTTGATTGCTTATGAATTTCTTTTTTGACCCAGAGGGGTTTGTGCCAGTAGGGAACACTTGAACAACACATTTCTCCTTTTACTTGGAGCAGCATCCCTGGAGGCCCTGTGTTACAGTACCTTGCTCTAGCAGTGAAAGAGCTGGAGAAATGCTCCTTCGGCTTTGTAGACAGAGACCCCCATGGACATAATTTGGATTATAATTAGTAGCTGCAGTGTTCAGGATACATTAGCCAGTACAATCTTGTCCTATAGTTACAGTTTTCTCTGACTTTCTCAGATTCACTTCAGGTCAATTGTCTTCTATCTTCCACACATTCTGTTCTAGTGAAAAGGCTGTAATTTTTGCCTGCAATGCATAGATATCACTAAACAACATTCTTGGATTCAAAAGTAAATTTACTACATTAAAAAAAAAAAAAAAAAAAGAATGTAATTATGACACTGATTCCAGGTCTGATAACGTGTTAAATGAGATCTTTAGAGATAATGTTGACATTCAGGGCCAAATTCAAACCTTATTACAGAGGTAATTGAGGGCATAATTTTTTCCTTAGGACTATACTCCCTGAAGTTCTCTGTGATTTTAATAGGATTATAGATATAAATTGAGCAAGGATAAATTCATACAAAGTAAATACTTTTTAAAGGGAAATCATGTGGGTTTGTCCTGTGCTTAATTTTAAAACTAAGATCTAAAAATTTTCTCTTTGGCTCTTTACTCCTACTTTTAAAACTTGTTTGTTACTTTTTGTTTGTTTGTTTGTTTTTTAAATGTCGTAAGTATTGTAATTAAATATAAATCTTCATATATTAATCAGGGGGGGAAATTCAGTGAATTTAAAACTGGAAAGAAAAAGATGGGAAAGATTTCTGAGACAGTTCTGTACCATGAAGGTAAAATAGAACTAAAGAGAGAACACATTTTTTTTCTTTAACCGAGGTCAGTATTAAAAGCACTTTTCAATCTCTTTTAGAACATTCTACTTTAAGAAATTTTCTATTTTAAGAGGAGAATATTGGGCTGCAAGATCCAGCCTCAATTAAAATGATTTTTTGGCTTTTCTGTGAAATTCTATTTAATCTCTGTGGCACGGTGCTGACCTGTATAGAGAAAGATGGCAAAGCTACCTCTTAGCTTCAACATCTATTCCTGTAACACAGCCTCAGCAGTCAGTTTGTAACAGCTCCTCTGACAGGAAGACCTCTTACAGTATACTTTATCATTTAATAGCCAAAATAGGAAAGAAGAAAAGACACTCCCTCACTTCAAACCTCACCACAGCAGCTTGGAGTGCTGCCTAGTGTCCTCAGTATTGGAAAGAAGGACTTTTAGAGGAAAGTAATTCTGAAATATAATTTTATTATCCAAAGTAAGTTTCTGCAGAGCTGTCCTGTTCTAGCTGATATTGTTATTGATACTTGCATATAAAGAATAGCTTTCCACATCAAATCCAGTTTTACAAATATATTAGTGAAGTTACTGTTGCAATAGTTCTAGGAAGCTCAGGAGTGGAGTATCTATCTAAAAATATAATCTCTACTTGAGGACTCATTAAATTATATGGAAAAGGGTTGCCACTCTGAAACTATTCTATAAAACTTAGCACAGGAAAGATCCTCCTCGGACATCCAGCTCTGTCTCCTGCTGTTGCAAAGTATTCTAAAACTCACCAATCTGAAAATTTATGGTACAAATTTTCTACTACTGTACAGAACAAATTGATAGCCAGGTGCCTGTTTGTGCTTGTGCCATCTAAGCCCAGCTATATTAATCTCCTCTCAGATGGTATCTCTCCACTCACTTATCTTCATTACTTTCCTCAGGTTTCCAGTTAAGTTAATAGTACAAGAATGTGTCCATGATCATTGTTAAGAAAATTTCAGATGAGCATCACCAGATCCCTTTGATGTGATGATAATAGTTTCCATATCTTCACAGAGAGTATGTTATCTGAATCATTCTAAGATCACGTTTACATTCTTCACAGTAAGGGTTCACGGTAATTCTGCAGCTGAACACAATTGTTGGTTTTGGCCTATTCGATCCCAACTTATTGTAGACATTGGGAGCAAGAAACATCACTTAGCACTTACTACTACAGATTTTAGTTCTGTTTATCATTTTGACTCCAGCCTTCAAGGTAATCTAAACCTTACTATGTTCTATTTGAGCCACTTCCTGTAGATGTTGCACAATCTGCAGATTTTCACCTTTTTTTTTTTCCTAATGTTGTTGTAAATATTAAAATTATTGTTTCAAGCTTTAGCCCTGAGAATCACCACTAAGAACCTTCTTTGAGCAAATATCTCCCTTTTCAGCATCATTGCCTGGGTAAGTTCTTTCCAGGTCATCTACTAAAGCCCATATTTCCCATTTCATTAACAACTTTTTTTGTGATGCTACTTTAAATGCTTAACCAAACATAAATAGCTTATATATACTGGAATCCTTTTGTCTACAAGACAGTGAAATATCAGGTTAATATAGTACGTTAGCTACATAATTCATATATAAGTTTACCTCCCCACCCCACTCTGAGTCTTTAATCAACTTTCTCTCATCATTTGCATAGAAGTACTGAAGACCTTTGAGATCAGGCTAATGGACTTGTATCTTTCTGGATCTTCTTTGTCTTAACGACAGACATTACATGGCCCTTTCCCAGTACATTATTCTGACTGCCTAGGTTAATCAAAAAAATTTGCTATTTGGTCAGTCATATGCTATTTATTCAGGATCCAGGGATGTAGTTTCAAACTTGCTCACACCTGAATACATTAAATTCCTTGAGATTTTCTTCTATTTCAGTCATAGTAACTCCCATTTTGAGAACATGAGCTTCATTTGCCAGCCCACCTTTATTTGCTCTTCTTTGACATGCTGCCATATTTACAAAAACATACGGCATTTTAAAAGAATTTTTATATAAAACTTTTATATATATATGCACATTACTTTTACATAAAACTTTTTATTTTGTATTTAACTGAGGCATTTTAATACATTTCCTGGATTTTTGAGAATATATCTTTCTCTACTACATCCTCACCACCTAGCACCATCTGCCTGAAGAACACTTTGCTTTTTGCATTAACATAATTTTCAAATCTTACTTCAGTTCTATTTTTTTGTAATTATTTCCTATAGTTTTTGAATTTTAAGACATGACCTTCTTTTCTGCTCTTTTCCCCTATGCCTTTTTATTTTATCTTTTCTTTTTAAAACATGTTGCAGGTATCGCTGCAATTAAGTAATTAATCTTCTGAAGAGATCTAGATTCCCTTCTTAAGCTTTTTTTCTTGCTTGGGAGACACATTCCAGATATTTTTCCAGTTTTGGTTGAAAAAAATGTTAACCTACCTTTACATTCACATACTTAACTCATGAGACTTATTAGTTCTGATTAGAACTAATGTTACTCAGTACAACAACAGTAATGGGTTTGGTTTTTTTTTTAACCCAATTCTATTGACTTCTAATTGGTCTGAATAGACATGTGTGATGTCATTTCCATAGACTACCAACTTTATATCTGTTTAAATGTACCATGTAGCCCATCTTGCTGAGCAATATTGTATATCCCTCATCCTTTCAGAGCAGTAAGGTTGACAAAAGCAGTTGTCTATCATCATAAACTTTGGCATAGATTCTCTTTGTATAGCCAGCTGCCACAGAAGGCAGGAAGTTTGGCTGTCTCTGTCCAGCTCACACCACTTAGGACTCAGGTAAACCTGAGAAGCCACAGCCAGTCCATAGACCCACTAAGTTACAAACTAAAGCAAACCAACTCAACAATAAACAGGAAAAACTCCAACCCCTCTAACTGACCCTCACTTAATTTGAAAAAACTCCTGATAAATATTGTTACCCTCTTAATCACTAGGGGCAAACCATGAAGATATTTAAATTATAAAAAACCAAACAAACAAACAAAAAAGAGGCAATAAATTGAAAAAAGAAATTAGATAAATAAATAACTTAAAATGCATTGCAAGACACCCTGTCCCATTCCATTGAAGTGTCCATAATGAAAACTTTGAAAAATTAAGATTTGAAAAAATAGGAATGCACAATGGGAATAAAAATGTTTTGAATGTAAATTTGCTGTGATAACTAATGTTGCCAACTCCCTTTTCTGGGAAGAGACCTATTTCTCGAACATGATTTGGTTCAGCCCTCAGCCATCCAGCCTACTGCGTTACTGTTTTCATGACAGAGGATTCCTTCCCTGAGCTGAAAGACTGTGATTATCATTTTATATCCAAAAGCTATGACTTTAACTTACTCTATGCAGTGAAAACTGTCATACATTATAAAACTGTTTATAAGACTAGTTTTTTCATCTTCCACAGTACTTGATCACCTCTTTCAACAGTGAGTTGCTCTTTGAATTATTCCGGTTGTGTATAATAGTTCATTTATGTGTTCTAAGCACTAGTTTAAAATTAACAGTTTTGGAGTTTGCTATGGTGAAACTGAAAAGAAATAACTTGTTGCAAAAGTGTATACCATATAGTTACTAAGTATGAGAAGATTTTTACATCACATTGTATGTCTGTTTCAGATTATGCTGGGATGTATGCTTTTGTACATTCTCAAATAAATAGATACTAATGGAAGTGTTTCTGAAAAGTAACGCAGCAGTTCCCAGACCAGCCCTTGTTAACATCTTCTGCTTCCAAATCACACCTAAAACTTGCAGCAAAACCCAAATATTTAAAGTACACCTGAAAACTTAAACTAGCATTGAATTTATGATCATTTATCTCATCTCACTTCCTCAATTTGTAGCATTGTAATTAAAAATACCGATCGGCTTGTGTTTGCTGGTTAAAAAATCTTACATGAGGATGGTATTTCTGGAATAAAAGAGACCGATTGTGCATCATCAAAAAGTAACCAGTGAACAGATTAATAGATAAAGCACTCTGATCACTGATAAGAACTGATAAAAACACTGATAAGAGTAAAAATTGTTGATACTAACCAAAGAACAGTTCATAAGTGAGATGGATGGTGTTTTCTGATCAGCCAGCAGTCAATAAGACTTTTGACAACAATAAACTATCTCTTGAACAAATCAGTATAATAGGAAATACCTTTTAAAGTGATGTTAAATTAGGGATGATGAAGGCTGAAAATATTACTTACAATGTTGTATCTGACTGGTCAGGTTATTTATTGACAAGAGCAAAACTTGGCAGCGGTCTAACAACTTCCCTGAGAAAGCAAGAGCACTATGGCACCTTGTAATTTCAAAATAACAGTTTGAGTATAACCAACCACAAGGTGACTGATATACAGCACAAAAGGAAACAAGCACGTAACTGTGGAGCCCATGGCTGTTACATCAGACGGATCAGTAAATGTATGGGTAAATTAGGCCTCCATTTGGAAACCATGCAAACTAGGCAAAAAACCCCACATGGACATATAAATTAAGTATCTATTACATTTTCACCTAAAACCTGCATAAAAAATGTTTTAATATTTGTAAAAGGGGGGTTGAATTTGAGAATCTAAATAGTTTCAAAAGATGTAAATTCAAAATTGTTGAGCATTTGAGAAACAGAATGTAAAAAGCAGAGAAGAGTCTAAAAGTACTGTTTTGACCCCTCAAGATAGAACATGATCCACTGGTGCTACAAGAGCACCAAATTCACAAGGCACACAAGCAACAGAAATCTTGAATTTATGTCTCATATGCCAGGATGAGTTACAACAGGAAGAACAATACATATTATGGACTCACATAACATAAACCTCTTACAACACACTACAGTTTTATGTTAAAATGTATATGTTCTGCATAACTGATTTATAAAAGATGAAGAACTGCACTAGCCCTGTATTTTCACAGTAGTACCATCCCTGTACAGGAGGGAACCAACCTACACCTGCAGGCAGAACTAAGTAAATCCATAGTTCTTTTTAAATTGCTAATCTCCTGGTCAAATTCAGTACTGATGTGAAGAGTAGCAAGTCATTCACTGAACATAAAGCAATTGTGAAGAACCACAAGGGAAAAAACAGTACTGAGATGCTCACGATCTTTTGGCATTTAGTGGATGCAACAGACATATCACAAAGTAACGTGAGTCAAGGAAAGAACATGAACTGCTAGCAAGGAAAGCAGTTAAAAGAATCACCAAAACCAAGCATTCTTTCTCATAAAAAGCACCAAAAAACAAAGAAAAAGGGCAAATTTGGTTTGCTATCTTTGGCGACTTTGTCAGTTTTCCCATGCCTGGTATGAACTTTATAGATTCCCAAAACTCCTACTGTTGCTTTGCTGCTCACATGAAAGACAGTGTGGTAAGTATCCAGAAAAAAATGTCTCTTCATAGGCACACAGTAATTATAACTGACAAAAATTAAAATATTTTGGAGAAAGTTACATCTGGCATACTTCTGTTAACATAACTGTAGCCTATAGTATCCTGTATCATAGCAGAGATATAACAGATGAAATTTGTACCTTATAACATGTAAGTAATAGCCATTCCACGGAATGGAAACAGCACAATTTTAGGTAGAAGAACTGACTATGTTTCGAAGCTGAATGAAAATTATATTTCAAGTTTCTTTTTCTGATTGAATGAAATAATTTTTCAGCAATATTTCTCTTAAACTAATATTTCATTTATTATTTTTTTTTATTTTTGCATTCATGGAAAAAATACATCAAACATTTTACCCGTTGGCACCCAGATACCAAAATTTTTAGCCCTCCCCTGCCCAAACATCCAACCTTTTAGGAAAAGACTTAATGAAAATTGAAATGGGAAACTATTCCCATTGAACATTCCTCTTAAGGAAACAGTATTACCTTGGCCTTTTTTTTTGCAATATGCAAATGTACTTGAGTATAGTTTTTTATAATGAATCCAAGTGAGAACATTTTCCCGGTCCCCATCACTGTGCTTGATGGCAATTCAATATGTCCCACAGGAATGAAAGAGCACCACAGGTGAAATCCTTAGAAAGCAGAACTTTACTGAGCAGGGAAGAACAGTATTTTGGGGCTAAACTACCTCGGTTTTGGAATTTTCTCAGGCATGATTAAAGGCACATTCATGATGTCATTGTCTGGAGATAATTCTTGTGTCAGAATATCCTGTGAGAATTGGAAAAATAAGTCACAGCAATTTCTAAGAGGAACAAATCAGTTCATTTTCATGTTATCTTACGTTCATAAAAATCTAACCTTTAATTACAGGGAAAAAAAGAAGAATTGTGCCAAAGCTGGACATTAGTATATAAATTCTAAAAGCAAATACTTAAATTTGCAACATTATCAATATTGAAAATAATGTTTTACAATAGGAAAATATTGGACACTTTGCTGAACCAGTTTACCTGGATAATGTTTTGGCATGCTCATGTGACTAGTAGAAAGAAGTTAGGATAGCAATATTTGAACATTTTAGGTGTCAACAATAATCCCAAAGAAGAAAATGATTACTAGTGGGCATGTAAATTTCACATTTTTTTCTTTAATACTTAGGGGTATTCTAAGTAAATATGTATTGGAAACCAGCAAATTAATCAACTCAGCTCACAGCCAGCTGTGCCAGTAACCCTGAAACTTTTTAAACATTCTTTTAGCAGTATGCATTTCCCCATCTTTGCTATCTAAACTGTAGAACAGTCCTGTAAAAGTAAGTCTATCCACGCACACAAAGCTTCAGCTAGTCCCATTAACTGATGCATTAACATTTCAGACCTAAGGTTTAATATGTCATTCCCAGGACAGGCTTCTGTCAGCATATCCCAGGTGAATATCCATTCACAGGAATGGAAGAAATAAAGGAAAAAAAAAAAAAGGCAAATTAAAAGTTCAGTCATTTCATGTCAGCCTATCTCTGCAATCATTGACCTTAATGGAGAATCATGCCTCAGATTATTTTGATAAATCTGCCTTTAAAGAATTATAACCATAGCAACATGGTCTCTCCATACCAGGGAAACATATCCATTTTCATGCCTGTAAGTGTAAAGGATGGTGACAAAACAGAGAAAAGGGTTAATTTTGTTCATCGTTGATCTTGCACACTCTAGCAGACATATGGGAATCTAAATAGTGATGTGTTATCACCAGAGCTGTGTTCAGAATTAAAATAACTGAACTTTTAAAAGCTGTGGACTATACACAGGATAATTAAAGTAAAAACTGAACTGCCCAATAAGATATTTGGGAATGGTAATCGTTTTGCTAGCTCTTTTTTAATTGGAATGTTTGTTACCAATGGTATTTGTGCCAGAATTTTTTGAAGAATAGAGTCTGTTCCCCTTTCAAGTAATACTCATGCCATGAAAAACAGCAGTTGAAATCTGGGTATCACTGAAGCCAATGACTTTGGCTGTTAACTATAATATAATTCAAATATCATCCAGTACCAATAATAGACCTTCTAAGATTAGATTTTTCTACTCTGCAAAACATAGAGTTGGAGGCATTAGTATGGATGGCCTCTAATTTTTGCTGTTACAGTGAATTTTCTTCTACAAACAGACATTGAACATAACTTCCTGGGGAGAACAAGGAAGGAAGGAAGAAAGGATGGAAGGAAGGAGGGAAGAAAATTACTTTTATATTATGGAGTTAGTACTGGCAGTCCAAACACAGCTGAGTGATTGCCATGCCCTGTTCCATTCCAGCATGGGTTTTAAATTGATCATATATTCTACATCTGGTAGTCAGACCAGGAAGGGACCTCCTGTATAGTAAAGTTCACTTACTGTTATCATCTGTTCCACTAGTCTTCAAGGCTGTATAGTATTCTGATCTCCAATGCATTTGTAAGGATTTCTTAATGCATGGCATCCAATTTACTAGTGTCCTACAATGTTTTATCCCTTAGCCATTACTGGGTAGATTAAATAAGGTGACTCCCAAGACAAACACCTAACAATTCTGCCTTCAAGACCTAACTCCTGTCATCTACCCATTCTGCATCCTCTTCAGGCTGTTCCTTATGTCCTCCAATTTTGCTGAAAATTCTTTCCTTCCTTTAAACTCATATTTTCCTATAATTCACTGTATTAAATCTTTCACATAAATCTCTATGAATGGTATTATTCAGAAATCAAGGTAACATTTTTCAAAGAAGACAGCAGACTATTTTTGGAATCTGTTTTTGAATATTATGGTATATTTTATTACACAGTCTCTATTTCTGTCAGCACAAAACCAGACAGAAAAACATTTCAAGAAAGAGATGTAGGCAAGACTATTCTACACATCACACAGGTGAGGTTTCATGAAAAATGGTGTTCATCAGGTCCAGGCATGTAATGTGTATGAGGTGATGACCCACAGCTAAACAAACACTTAAAAGCTGTGAAGTAATGAAAAGTAAGCAATCAATGCTGATAAAAAAAAAATCTCAAGAAAAATATCAGTTACCCCATCATGCAGAGGAAAGGGTGATTTGCACATTACTATTATGGAGATTGAGAAAAATAAGTGTTTGTTCTATAAAGTATTTTTTCTAAATTACTCTCAAATTATAGCTGATATCCACTTCTATTAAAGTTTCCCCAAGCTGAGAAATTTTAACTTCTGTATAAGCCAAGCTTCAATTTCTAAATTAAGAAAATGAAAAATTCTTGTATGAAATATTTGTGTACATACCATGTAAGAGTGCTTGGTAAATAAAAGTATACTTCTACAAAGACAGAACTGTTTTGGGTAGGAAAGTAACTTTAAGGTTTGCAATGCAAAGTTCTTCCTGGTACCTATTACTACAGTATCCAACCGCAGAGAAAGCTCTATTAGGGTTCACAGTCCTTTTTATATTTTGTAATTTAATAAAAAAAAAGGTTCAGGGAGGAGAAATTATTAAAATCAGTATCAAATAAAACAACACAGTGATTAAAATCTCATTTTTGCAGGGTCTTGTCTTTCCTTGTCTTTAGATAACTAGAGTAATAGCTGCCTTTAGCAAAGTGGTAATAACCATCTCAGTACTAGAATTCCCAAAAGCAGGAGCTGTGCCTTAACAAATGAATATGGAGATCTGAGCACAACTTTATTCAGATGTTAAAAAGAACGTTGTGGAATGGTGAAAACATGGCTGCCAGGCTTCTTCCCTGCCCCCTGTCCTTCCCTCCACGCCTCCACCCCCCCGCCCCCACTCTCCACCCCACCCCCACCCCCACCCCGCTATTTTCCCCTCCCAACTTCCCTCTCCTCCAAAACCTGAATGCAAAATAATGCAATTGGCACAGGAAATGATAACATGTTCATTTCTGAGCCAGGACTGTCTCTGGGCTATATCCAGAGTTCTGTTGCTCACACAGCAAATCCACTCTTTCAAGGTGGAAAACAACAATAATTCCCTATTTCATCTTTTGCTAGTGAAAAATATTATGGGTTTGGTGTCTTAAATGTTGTTTGTGAAGAGAAAACCTGCCTGGCATTTACAGCCTCAAAGTAATGATTCCTCCTCTACATTTGTATTTTGTATGTCAAATAAATTTGCCAATTTTACCTATTAAATGCTAATAAAATGGACACATGTCTAAAATGGTAAACATATGTAATAATGTTTTCATTCCAATTCAACCTGTTTGCTGTCTAAAGAGGATCAGGACATTAATGTACAGTGTGTAGAAGTTTATATTTCCCTGGTTATAAGAGGGATAAGGTAGAAACAACTGATTGATGCAGTACAAATGGAAAAATATATTACATGTTGAGGTAGAATTTCAGACAGGGAAAAAACAAGTGTGAGAGCTGTACATATAATGAACTGTGAAGCACTCAGAGACTGTGACAATGGGCATTGCATGAAGGTTCCAAGACTATACAGATTTACTCTACATCTTCAGAGAAAACCAAAAAACCTCCCACATTTTCATCATGAGCAAATTGCATGAAAGTGAACTCTTTAAAAGATTTAAATAGAGGGGATATTGAGACAATTACACATTTTGACCCTTCCTTCCTCTCTCCGGTTTTGTGTTGGGATAAAGAAAAAGTGTAACGAAAAATTTGATGTAGATCAACTGAAATCGTATACTTCTATTTTTTTCACGGGGTGACAATATGCTGCCAGCTTGAGCCTGCTAATTCACTTTGACCCATAAGGAAGACCAAATGTTTCTACCTTGTAGCCTCATCCATTTATCCCAGTTTAAGTGAAACTATAATTTCACCGAGTACCTATCCTGCAATAGGCAAAAGACAAAGCAGGTGTAAAAGATAAGGTGCAACTAAAGAGTCGGAGATATAGAAGCAAATAGCAAAAATAAGCCATCTTCTCTGACAGACAGAAATTAAACTTACAAGAAAGTAAAATACTTATTTACAAGAAAACTTACAAGCAAACTTACAAGAAAGTACATTAGAGACCTGGTATTCCCCAAGAACTATCAGGCAGCGATACTGAAGATGCTGCCCCTTTTCCTTCTATTTAGAACAGGCATCATCTTTAGGATCTCACAAATTCTGGAGATAGATTCCTGACGCTGCAAGATTTATTTTTAAAAAGAGCCTCATCCACTCAGGGAAGTAAGGTGAGACTCAACAGTTTGCTAATGGCTTTCCACTTGTCACAAAAGGAGTGGTTATGTCAGGTCACTTAAAGAATTACCACCAAAGAGTTTAAGTGACGTAGGTTTAATAGGAGTTTTGGAAATGTAACTGCACAGGATTTGATAGCAAAGTTCACTCTATTACTTATCACATGGAGTAAATGCACTGAGATAAATCAAACTGAAGTCAAGGCAGAATAGCATTGGAAACGGTTTATAATCTTCCTGTTGAGTCACAAGATTCAGAGCAGACTCCCTTGCTTTCTAAACTCTCACAGAGTTTATGAGTGCATGGATCTATTCCTAGTCTCAGACTTAGATCTGAAGGGTAGAGAGAGTAAAAAAAAGAGAAAGCTTGTTCAGAGTTCAAGATTACCATAAGACTTTAGCAGCAATTGATATTTTTTTTTAATCACATTACATCATTAACCTAACTACTTCAAGCTTGCAATATATGCTACAGCAAACGTGTACCTACTAAAGGTTTGCCCTCAAGTTCAGTGAGATACTCCTGTCATGTGCCTTTGCATTCCTCAACAGGTGAAGGGCTGAGCCTCAAGGAGCAGAGGTATCAGCCCAGGCCCCATCATTGACTTTCCACAGCAGTCCCCCTAGTATCACAGCCTCAGTGGTCTGCAAGCTCAGAGCGGCATCCCACTCAGAGGGAAATGCTGACTGCATCCCACTGTGGTCCAGGAGACCTCAGAATGGTCTCACTTTGGGACTGAGATTGGCTTTAGTCATCAGCAAAATGCCATTCCAAAAAAACCCAATACATCGTTCCACTTACTTGGTTACCACTCGGGCTATGGTCCAGCAGGAACATTATGGGGTTGTCAGGGAGTAACTGTTTCCATTCTTCTTCCCTGCTTTGACCAGTCAACAGGAGTTCCAGTATGGACAGTGCTGTGCTCTGCCTTAGCTGAGTGAGAGTTATTGGTACAGTCAGGGGGTGCTTGACCGCTCAGCTCATTTCTCACAGCACTGAGGCCTCGCCGGCAGCTCCCGAGGCCCCAGAAGAGCCCGGAGGAGGGGAGAAGTGCACCACCGCACCACTCTACATACAACTGACTGAGTGTATGCAGATGGGATACACCACCATATAGTTTTACTCTTGGAACTGGGACAGGAAGGCAGACAGTTGTAACCCTGGCCAGTGACAAACAATATTACCTCTCTCTACTTTTTCATGGTAAGGACAAAGGACTTTTTCTTCCACTCAGCCCTGGCTTTGTTTAGCAATCTCAGATTATAAAAACAGTAAAGACCATCCACTGCATGCTGCTGTCACTTGACTTGGAGCGCAAGTGGAGAGTTGCCACAGCACTAATACTGACACTCCAATGTGATCTGTGAATACCTAAATGAGCACCAATTTTTTGGGGAAAAAAATTCTGAGACACACTACCAGGAGTACTATGGAGAAAGAGTCAGAAGCACAGGATCTTCATGGTAACAGCAGCAGAGGGAAGGGGATCAGGGAAAGCAGAGCCTGGTGACAGAGAGGAAACTTATAGTATGGAGTCACAGGCAGGGGACTTCTGGGAGGGAAAGCTCCTGAAGTAGACTTCCCTTCATATTACCCGCACTCTAATCTACACAGAAGGAGAGGGGCACAGAGACATGTTGGATTTGTTTCATTTTTTTCAAAGATAACCCTCAGGTTATACATCTGAAAATACAGTGCTGTAGAAAATGGATTGCCTTTAAAAGATTTATGTTTAATTCTGCTGTGTGCAAAGCCTACAATCAAGACAGACTTCAAACAATAGATCGTCTCACCAATCCTCTTTCAGCAGAAACTTTAACATGGTGTTCCAGTTTGGGGAATATTTTTTATGCATGAACAAGTAAACTAGGGTTGTGAATAGTTGCACCTCCTCTTTGAGCATCCTCAAGAAGTGCAGGGCTGCTGCACATTTAAAAATATATGGCACCTTTTTAAAGTTATATTGACATGCATAGTTGAGAATTTATCATTAGAACATTTTAGCTCTGTGAACCAATTTCTGATGAAAGTGCATTATTACCATCATAAAAGAAGAGCATTAGAAAATGATGTACATTCACATCTTAATTAAAAAAAATATATATATTTTGTATTTGCTTTGAGAACAAATACGTGATCCTACCATCAGAGAGGCAGTCCATCACAGAGCACAGAGTACCGCATAGTTACGTAGAATGCCTCAATTATCCTGGCTGCCAGACCCTGCTCTCCCTGCCTCATGGGGACTCTCTGCAGCGCCCAGGGAGCCCTCAGAGCCCCCAGCACTGAAAGGGTGTTTGAGCAGGGATTGACAGCCTCAGGTTGAGGTAAGATGGATCCCTAGGCCATTGAGCAGGGTGAGGCAGGAGGCCCCAGGTGTGGCTGGTCAGGTGCATAGTTTGTGCCATCAAGTCCCTGGCACTAGGTGTCTTTGGGCTCACCACTTCACTTTCTGTCAGTGTCTTTCTCCCGAAGTTTAATGGTTCTTCCAGAATGAAGAGGGAATTAACAGCAGGGATCGTCAGCCTGATCCTTAGCAAGATGGCATTCATTCAAGTGGGATGACCTGTGAAGTTTTACATCAACAGCAGAGTTATTTATTAGGGGGCTGTACATTTGACTGCCTTCATGCACAATTTTAATAAATTACAAAGATACATTTTGAACTGGATGTGGGTCTCTGCTAACAAACCAACTAGGCATGAGGAGCATGCCTCTATTCTAGAGTGCATCAAAGCAAGCTGAGACACTGTCCCTGCTTAGATCTTTCACATCCAATTTGGGACCAACAATAGAGGTATGGATACGAACTAAATACCACATACTTTTCTGCAGTCCCTTCTGTATCTTACAGGTAGAATGTACACCCATTGATTGTCCCCATGCCATTTCACTGACTCTTGTTTCTTTCTGTCCTTTCAGTCCTATCTTTCCCATCCCTACCACGCTCATGGTGAGCTACTATATTTTTTGTACATATATGGATAAAACAGCTTTTTTAACATTCAGGCATAAAATCACACCTAACATCTCATGTGACATCAGTAGGAAAATTGTATTGCTGGTCAGTATTTTATTTCAGCTCTGTGATGCAGCTTTATCAATGTGCTGATGCTTACAAAATGCTTTAGTGGTTAGATATGAGACAGTAATGCACACACACTCTTGACATCCTGGCATCCAAGTAGCATCACTTCTGTAGGCCAGTTATTTTTTTGTATATTGTAATGGTTCTGCTGTACCCTCACATACATTTGTGTAAATCGTATCTGTTAACAAGGCTTTTTGATTTTAATTATTAATATTTTAAGTTACTACCATAAATAAATAAATGAATCTTTTTTTATTATGTTTTCAATAATAGCTTTCCTTGTCATTGCTTTTGTCTTTTATCAACACATTCTATTAGTAGGAATTTTGGTGCTGAAATACAAAGTAATATTTTATATTAAAAAATCTATGTTTATCTTCGAATAAAGGCATGAGTCACTGGGATTGAATTCTTCTGAATAAAAAAACCTGTATCACAGTAAGTGGATGAAAAATGTCAGTCACATGAGGAGACAAAGATTTCTGAAATGCCACCTTAAGAGTGTTGATTTCACAGCAAACTTACCCTAGAGGACAAGGTGTTAATCACTACTTGGTTGTTAACATCAGTTAGTGCTTCAGTCCTCCATGGAAAGTAATTGCAGTCTTCAGTGTAATAAACAGGCCTTAAGATTTAAGAAGCTGAATTCTGAAAAGCAGTTCATGAAAAATTTATTTCCTTCATTTTTAATTTTTACGTTCTAGGAAACCTGCTGACATGAGAACTCTTTCTGTTTGTCCTTTTCTCTATCTCTCCGTCTCTCCCCACTTCCCCACCTCACCACCACCACCACCCCCCTGGCACCTTTTTATTTGAAGAAAGTAGTCAGGGCTGCCAGGGCCCAGGAAAAACAGACAAAACTAACCCTTTCCTGCCTTACCTCACACCCATAGTCACAGTGTAAAAATGGATGTATAAGGGAGCAACAGCACTGCACCATTGACTTAAGGCCTGAGAATAGATCTCGTTGAGGAGTTCTTTGATGCCACTTGTACTGCCAGACAGGATTATTACATGCAAAAAGAGAGGCATAAAAGGCAATTACATGCTCAGTCCATTGGAAAGCAATGAAAGTTGTTTGCCTATATGGATTCTGTTCCTTTGAAAATTGCCCTCAAGCTCTCTAAGAGAAGGATGTTGTCTTTGATTTGTGTTTGTAAAATGAGCCACAATACAGCAGATCAGTAAGTGGCCACGCAGATTTAGCAGAAAGATGTAGAAGCCAGAAATACACCGCTTTTACTAGAAAAAAAGTGCAGACTGTCCTATCTAGATGAGTCAAGTTTCAAAAATGAGTGGTATACAAGCTATTTCAAAGCAGCACAAAGAGGCAAACAAAAAAGCCCCAGCCTCTGCCTTTCCATTGGAGGGGATGCATACCAGAGGGATGTAGCAGTGGCTGTGCAAAGCCCTGGGGACAATCAAGGGTAGCTGCTGTTTAAAATGGCAACACTTAAAGCTGGGAGGGTGTGGTGGGTTGACCTTGGCTGGACACCAGGTGCCCACCAAGCTGCTTTATCACTGCCCTCCTCAGCAGGATGAGGAGGGGAGAAAATACGATGGGAAAAACTCATGGGTCAAGATAAAGGCAGTTTAATTAAGCAAAAGCAAGGGCTGCACACAGAAGCAAAGGAAAACAAAAGATTTATTCTCTATGTCCCATCAGCAGGTGACGTTCAGTCATTTCCCAGGAAGTAGTGGTTGCTCTGGAAGACAAACATTGAAGTAACAAATGCCCCTGCTTACTCTTCCTTTCTCTTAGATTTTACTGCTGAGCAGATGGCATATGGTATGGACTATCACTTTAGTCAGACTCCACTCTCCTAGCTATGTACCCTCCCAAGGTCTTGCCCACCCCCAACCTACTGGTGAAGGAGGAATTCTGAAGAGACAACTTTGATGGTGTGAAATCACAACACTGGTGTGTTATCACCATGTTTCTAGCTACCAATACAACGCACAACACTATGAGGGTTGCTATGGGGGAAATTAACTCCATCTCAGCCAGACCCAATACAGAGGGAGAGAAGGTACAGGGACAACAGCATATGTATCCCTGCACACATCATCTGGGATGGAATTGATAGCAGCCACTCCAACCTTGGCACAAATCCACTTGGAGATACTTTCCTTGATCCTTCTTTCCTGGTATAGAATGAGCAACTGAGTAAGCCATAAGTAACTGGAAAGGAAGAGAAGAATAAACAGTCATGTTTGATGTGCCACAGTCTCATCAGCAGAAATGTCTAACTTGAGCTGGTTGTGTCCAATAGGGATTTAATGAATGGTAAGGAACCAGCTCAACTGTGTTTCCATCTGTGTCTACAACTTACTCTTTACCCTTAAATAACCAATATTATAAATGCTAAGCATGGGCACGATAACATCGAAAACTAATAACACATTTTTTTCATGCACAACTCACAGCTCTCACCCAGCTTATGAAGGCTGACTTGATCTAGAACAAATTCCAGCTGTGTTGCCTCCATGTAAGGATGAGGAAATACTTGCACCGTCTGTTTTGCAAATGTTTAACTATAGATAGAAATTTTAATGGTGAGGAAGTGAGCAAGGAGGTAGTACATATTTAAGAATTACAACACACTTCTTATCCTTATAGAAATTAATGTGGCTTACTAGCCACAGAAAGAAATAGAACTGCAAAATGGAACCTGCCAGATAAAAACACTGCATGTGTCCTCTGTTACAAAAATGGTCACTGAAATAATTTCCTGACTCCCAGGAGGATGACTGGGATGAGAATCAGCCAAGTTGGGAAAGCCTATTTGAATGACACAAAGGGAATGAGTCTTATTTCTTGTGGTCTGCAAGAGGTGGAGGTTTTTTGTGGTTTTCACATCTACCCAAAACTACTCATTTGGTGGTATAGCCTCAATAAACTGCATGTTTCCCATCAATAATTCTTCATGTACTTAAGCAAGGGGTTTACATACTTATATTTAGGCCTGAAATCTGTTTTAGAAAGTGCAACCCAGAGTGAAAAATATTTTCTTGATTCTTAAATAAGCTTTGCAGGACTAAATTTCCAGAAATATGAGCTAGCTCTCCCTTTAAGGCTAAGATCCAGTTATGCAGGGCTGCTGACGGGTCTAGGTATTAGTCAGCCACTTAAGATCCTACCACAGCAGAGGGGAGACTTCATCACTAGAAACTCAACAGCACTGCAGATTTCCTGCTGAGCTATAGCTGAAAGCTGGGAAAGGAAAGGGAGTCCAGAATCCCAAATGAAGCATTTTGTAGTTTCATATAAAGTAAAAATTGTTCACCTTTACACTATCATGATTAATCCCTTCAGTACTAACAAAACATGGCTTTTACTATTACAGGAGAGATTCTTATGGCTGTTGCATGGAAATACAGGATTTTGTATCATTACATACAAGTTGATCAATCTACAAATCTTATAAGAAAACACAAAGGGCACTATGAAAATACAAAGGGGAAAATTATTTTCGTTGGACCTTCCTCCACTTCCTGGACAAACAAACAAACAAACAAAAATTATACCTGAAACTTCATAATTTCTTTCTAAGTTCCTTTATTTTATTGATCCTCACACTTTTTTCTTATTGCCTTCATAATAAATGCATTTATGTTTTGGTGATAATGATCTAGAAAATTAGAAGCTAAACTTTGAAAGAAATGTGCACTGCCATGAAGCAGTAAATGGAAATGCAGTGTACACCCCCAAAAATAAGACCACAAGCTTCACAATGAAAACTTCAAGTCAGGGTTCAAGGCATGCCAGTAATGAAGAAATGTCAATCAGGTAAGAACTGCTTCAATGTAAAAGGGCAGAGTTTCCTGGAGAATCTTGAATAGCTGGCTGTTTTAATCCTGGTGCTTTCTAAAGACTGCTTTAGAATAGAAATATATTTCTATATTTCTTTTCTCAACAGGTAAAACTTTATCCATGGAAGATTTTGTACAGCTATATTTTTATGAATTTTCAAAACAGTAGACTGTAGTTAAATATTAATTAAGGGGCAAAAGAGCAAATGGAAAACCTTTGGTGAAGGCTGCTGTCAAATTTCCTGTAAAATCTAAATGACTTCAAACCCCCCCCTTACATCACCATAGTAAAGAGATAAATGGAACTAGTTGGATAGTCAGTCAAGAGTGGCAAAAAGCCACAAAATCTGCTTCTAAAAAACCCTGAGTAGAAACGGATACAGTCATAAACACAGCATAGGTGGTATTCTACTGGCCTACATCCTTCTAGGAAATCATGTAGGTCCCAGGTCATTCATGTTTAACCATTCCCTTTTTTGATTGTACTTGCAACAATGAACAACTGGTTAGTATGACATGCTACTGTTCTGACACTTAAAACCTTTGTTCTCCACTACTTATAACTTTTAAAGTGTTTTCCTTTTGGCTGTACTTGAGCTAAGAGAGAATAGCAAGTAGACATTCTATTGAAAAAAGTGGTTCATCCATACTTTCAGCAAGTATTTACAAATAGCTGAGGGAGACAGCTGCGAATTAGGCACACTGATAGGGTTTGGTTTGGACACAAGCAAGTAGCCTTGCTTCATGCAACATGAACAAATCCTTGTGTCAGCCACATTAAATCCTCTTGGAAATTGCCCATTTCTTGTGGTCCTCTGATCATTCTCACATCTTGATACTGTGCTTTTCATTGCACCCACCAAGTCTATTCTACTCAGAAATCCCCTTGCATTAACTCACCTGTAATGTCAGTAACTATTCTGTTGTCCTACATGCCCACATCTCGTGGCTGTGATGGAGTGAAAGGGAGTATTTGGATATAATTGTAGCTTAATGAAAGTGACAAGGCTTATGCCGAAGCATTTGGAATGATGTTAGATGGATCATCAGCTAAGCCTATGGCCAGACAATTCCTGTAGAAGTGGCTATGATTATTAGAGATGTTACTGACTCCATTTCATTTGTTAATGTTTGTTGCATCCCTCCTGCAGTTTGTACCTCTGCCTTCAAAGACAGTCTGGAGGATCATGTAAGCTTTGAATCAGGGAAGTCATATGTTTCATTTTAGACAGCATTCAGTAGTTATTTAGGGTGCACAGGCTGACTTTGCTGCTAGGCAGGTGAATTGCTCTCATCAGTTTGACCCCCAGCAGCAAGAGCACAGGGGACAATATCTTAAAGCTGTAAAGTGGTAGGATCTGAAATCACAGCTTTTTCTGTAACAATTGTACATGTCTTTCTCACAACAGCTCATATTTCATTGATGTACACTTCAGTTCACATAAAATGAAGAGAGATTTCTGCCCTTCTCTAAAATTTTCGTTGCTATTGTTTCCATCATTTTTCTTCACCTTTCTTTAAGGTTTGCTATCTGTGCTGTAATGCAAAAGCAAGCATACATGTATGTGGCGTTTGTGTACTTTTAGGATCTGTAGACTCTTCTGCATATCCAAACCCATGAGCACTATCTTTAAGTCTATCCAGTTGTCTTGCTGTACCTGGATCACAGGACCTTAATCTTTCTGGTAATATTATAATTCATTGTGTGCCTGAAGCTGACAGTGTTGCCTAGTAGTGAATAACATACACTTAATGATAAATCACCACAGTAAAGGACCCTATAATGTAGCTGGGGTTATATGTCACTGTTTTCTTATACATCTGCAGTAGGATCTTGAGCATACTTCTGTGTCGTATTTACTGTTTCTGTTCATGGTTGAAACCCTCAGCTTCTCTAAGTATTGGTCCCCTGGACTGCAAACCTGAATTCTTCTCAAAGGATTCCATAAAACAGAAATATCCCTCAGGCACCATTGCATTTTATAAGAAGTTTTTATTTTGTTATTGGCATGATTTGTGTAACTCTTGAATAACTGGTGAGAGGTCATTTTATCTATTTATTTATGTGATTAATTATTTAATTAATTATCTGTCTAATATGAGTTGTTGAAGTGAGATTTTACCCCAAGACCTTTATAACTTTACCTTATTTCTTCTTCTGGATAGGCAGATTTACTAAGATTTGCTCTACAGTGATTATATAGGCTCATGTCTACTAGACAAGCTCATCTGAAAGACAGAACTACTGACACCAAATTCCTTTTCTTAGTCCACAGTATTGCAGCCGTACCAAAAAGTATAATTTTATAATTTTTAAGTATTTGTTCTTAGGAACAGATAATTTTCCGTATTTGTCACTGAATGCTGGGAATACGCACTTAAGTTATTTCAGTTTTCACTGCATTTGAAAGATGAGTGAGTTTATGTTGGAAAAGAGGAAAATATTAGTTGAAGTTGTTTTTCAGGCCTGCTAATTGAATGTCCATTTGAAATTTATGTGGTTTTACACCTGTGAGGAGTAAAAGCCTCCACATCATTCTTCCATGCAACTAAAACAGTTGTGAATCCAAGGACCAGCCTTACAATCTTCGCTGAACACAGCAATGTAAATTGTTAAGCTAGCAAAAATCACATATTTAGGACCAAAAGAATTTGCCTACATTGTATTTTAAGTAATGATGACTCCTAACAAGAATATCTCTCTTTTGTTATAGTGCACTAGAAGAATTGCATAAAATGAGATCTGAAAGTAGAGCATAGGATTGATTATTCCCTCCTGTGGAAAAGCACCATGCTGTAGAGCCCTCTGCTGTTCAGCTGTTTAGCCATGCTGGTGGCTTTCCAGTGGCAAACTGTGGGGGATAGATTTTGGTTGCTCAATAGATGTTGTAAGGCAAAAAGGAAGGAAGACATTGTGGGACCGTGATGCTTTAACAGGCACACTGAAACTAATGAAGTTACTTGAATTAAGTCTTCAACAGCTTGGGAAAAACAAGAGAGTATAGAAATAAAAGTTAAAAAGGGTGTGAAAGAAAAAGATTTTATTCTTTAGTGTGTATACACACATAGAAGACACAGTTAACATTATTCCAGGAGTTTTGAAATGGAAGAGTTAAACATGGCAAAATGCTTTACCCCTATCTCCTAACCTGTGTATTTTATGGAGCAGAATAACTAATCTGGAAAAGCTTCATAGCCAAATAGTATTTAAAGAAAGGTGGAAGTATATTTGTTTATGGTTTTGTACATTTGTAAAAATACTAACTCTGAAACATAGTCCTTTTTTAGACCATTGCAAAGAGAAAAAATAGGTTTCAAAATAACATTGCATGCTATCTTAAAATGTCACATCATTTAAGCTTGTGGCTTAAAAGAAATTTTAACATTTAACATTTAAAATTTAACTCTTAACATTTAAAATTTAACATTTTAAACCAAAATACTGATTTGAAATGAAAAATAAAAATTTTAAGCATTATTTTACTTTCATCACTTTAGTTGTTTGACTGATTTCATACCATTGAAAGTGTTCATAAGTAAATAAAAATTTAAACAAAAATTTAAAACTCCTTTGTTCACAATTTGTTGTGACACATATTACACTTTCTGACCACTCATAACACAAGGGCCACTTGTGTAAACAATAACGCAGTACAATGTATAACAAACATAAATGCAATGCAGCCTGTTTCAGATGATAATTAACATTACAATTTATGCTTATCAGAGGTCATCAATACTAAATAGAATCAGAAACTAAATCCTGATTTTACAAATTCATGTTTGGATCCCTTGTATATCTGGGTGATCACAGTGAAGAGATGTGTATGCAGGACACAAACCTAATAGCTTGTTGGGCTATGTCAAATGTACATTTTGGTGGAAGTTTTGCTAATTTAGATTTTTGCAAATTTAAGTATTGTCCTCAGTATTCGTTTGCACAGCTTTCGTCATTAGTCTCTAATACTTAGAAAATGCTTACCTGAAAACAGTTGCAAGAATTTCCACTCTTGCTTTATGTTTCTTCTAGCTAGCTTAGTGGCATTTTATATGACAGATGTTTCACCTCTGTCTCATATGGTTGTGCAACAAAACCTTGTATTTTTTTTTGTGCATTGGGTCAGAAAATTGTTTTCTCTTAGATTTCAGATACCAAACACAGTTTTGTTTTGTGTCAAGTGCTCAGAACCTTCAGAAACTCTCAACAACACCAACATTCAGATCTTTCAAAGTGGATTCATTTTCCCCAAAAGGATACTTTCCCACAGTGTCTTAACTGATTTCATCAAAGTGTCTTTGATGAGTTACGTCTCCTGAATGAATGTCATGGTGGAGAGGACCTCAATGGACAGCTCAGTCGCTTCATTGAATCCATTTTGATTGCCATATGAAATGTCAACTAATTTCAAGACTTTGGCTTGCAATCACTGATCATCCATGTCAGAAAGCCTTAATTTAGCTTTTAATTCAGCTATTTTACTTAAAACTAGACCAGCCAGGTTCCTCTCATTACAACGAAGAAACATCTGCACAAGCACTTCAGTTGCTTTCCTTCAACAGTTTCAAAATTGAAGCACAGAGGTCCAATTAAATCCTGTCGCCACTGTAGCACAAGAGTAACCAGGGTTTGAAGTTCAGGCTATGTTTCTCAATTCAGTGAACAGCGCTCATATATCTGCAGACATCATACCTCTCCAAAAACGATCTTCATAGTACTGAGGTCTTCAGGACATGTCCTGCTTAAAAGGTTCAGCTCCCTGATCAACCTAAGAGAATGACTTGGAGGAGAGTACTGCTTGATCTTTATCATGACATACTATTGTAATTGCTGTCCAGAGCTCTCTACGTACTAAAAGCAAAATTATTCCATTCCACTTGAATTGTGGTAGTCCCATAAATGAGGCACTAAATGTGCTTTAGTGCTTTGAGCCAGTATGTTCACATTGTAACTCAGAGCCACCATGGTATATTGAGGATCAAAGCACGCTTGTAAGTATCATTAACACCTTGCCTTCCAACAGATAGAAAATCTGTTTTCACAATTGTTCCCTAGTTTCCCGTGGCTCAGTGGTACCTGGTGCACTAGTTAGTTAACTCATTCCTATTCTTTACTCAAGTGTAATCCCTGTTTGCTAGAACACAGGTTAAAACCCTCATGACCCGCTGACAACAAGTAAGGGAGGAGCACATAATTCCATACATTATGTGTAAAGCTGTGTGTGTCAAATTATAGTATTTCACTGTTATATAAGCATTCTAAATGATATAGTGATCAAAACATCTTTAAATCTGAAGGACAGCTGAATATCCTTTTGGTTTTCTTTTTTTTTTTTTTTGGTTGATTGGTTGTTGTGTTTAATTCACATAGGCAAAAGATTGACTGCATTTCTGTGGACCATACTCTCATCTACAATAAATCAGAGCACTATTGCTTTCAATTTAGTTTTGCAGTTTACACTACATGAAGAACTGAGTACACATTAAAAAAAAAGAAGAAAAAATCAGCTCAAGAGCAACACAGAAAGCACTCAAGAAAATCAACAAGAAGAAAGAGATACTAATCTGTCAGTAAAGCAGTTATAGTATTTTGGAGGAACAGCTGGTGTGTTTTTCATTTCCTGAAAAATACCAGTGCTCCCAATTTGTCTTATATCCCTCATCACAGCAAATATGAAGTCTTGCAGGTTTTTTTATGTACAAATACCACCTTTCTCTATATAAACAAATAAACAAAATTATGTGAGAAACACTTGTAGGCATCATTCTATAAAAAAGAATGGGGAATGAGAAGTAAATAAATAAAAAAATCCACCATCTTTTTTTGCCAGAAGAGATTTCTTTTGCAAGAAATCAGATTCAGATCCAGTTAATTGTCTGCATAATAATGTCAACCCTCTCTTTCAGACACTTATTAAGATCTTGGCTATGGTGAAATATGCTGTTCGATCGCCTGCTTAATCTTCCTTATCAAAACCTGGACCAAGGACTCTAATCTCTGTATCAAACTTCAGAGATAAAGCCCAAATAATGAAAACTGCTAGGGCCAAAACAAATACTGTTTTGAGGGTCAACAGATTTTCTTCCCAGATGTAGTCCCAATTATTGTAAGTCAAACAAGGGGTGGAAACTGGATCCTACAAAGAGAGATTTCCTGCTGTGAGGGTAGACACCGCACGGCTGTTCTTTGCCAAAGTGAGAGTAATCCACGACCACAAAATATATCCTTTGGCAGTCAGTACTCTTAATAACCAAACAACCCTGAATAATAGCAGCTAAAAAGCCAAGGAGATGACGATACTTGACTGCATGCTGTGGGTCATGACATGAGAAGGTCAAATACGTGTTTAGATAAACTGAGTCCAAATGACTGACTGTTGAGTTGTCTGGGGACCTTCAGCTGTGATGACCAAGTCACAAAGTGGCTTTGTTATTTGGCATTGTGAAGTTCCTTATTCATTCTGTCCTCCAAATTTCCATAAGGAATACAATTACTTTAAGTAAAATGGTATTCCCTCCTTCCCCATCACTGGTTTACACATTCCGTAGCTTCTGACAATCAGTATCTTGCTTGTTACTGATAATAATAGACATTTTGCAGGCCAGACTTAGATTCCAGCTATACTCTTAAAGCCCAGTGTCTTTAATTATAGTAACTCTGGGCTTGAGCAAGTGTACTGAGAATCTCTGAAGCTTTGCGTTGACCACCAAATCCTCTCCAACTTACAATAATGCAGAATGAAGATACTCAAGCCAATGGTGGCTAAAGTGACTGGCACTGAAATAAAAATGAAAGCTACATTTGTATTTACACATTGTAAAAGTATTGGGGAAATCAAGAAGTCATAGGCACCTCATATTTAAACGTTCTTTTCTCTCAATACAAATGCATATAAATAGATTTTTCCCATTTGCTAGGCTTTAGATCCTATTTGTCTTTGTCTTTGGTAGTTCATAGCAGGTGTGAATTACTGTTTTCTCAAAAGGCCTCTTTAAAGAAAGTTAATGGCTAATTTGTTTCCTGTTCCATCTTTACTTCTTTTTCTACTATTCTGTCAATCTTTGTCTGTATGTTGGTTTAGAATTAAAGTATTGTTGAGTAACTTTGCTTCTCTGAAGACACCTATTCTGTCACATACAGAAATGATTAAAAAAAAAAAAAGTTTTATGAGATCTTCAGAAAATGTTTATTTTCCTTTAATGGCAGGCATTTCCCATTCCATTACATCACAGGTATTATCTTAATAAAAGGGTATTCCCTACTGAATTTTACAAGTCAGTTCTCCTCTCTCTGAAAACATGCTGCAAATATGTCATGAGAAATGACAAAATTTTCTAAATTTTTTGATGTGAAGATTAGTAGTGGTAAAGATTGTACAGTTCATTTTTTATGTTGCCAAAGATTTCAAGTATTATTGAAAGGAGCTTTTGTCCATGAAACATAGGCATGACAAAAAGATGTTTCTTATTCACTGGATAGTTGTTCTGGGTTACTTGCATTGATTAGTTCACTGTTAATGGAGACCAAGGCTAAATATTTAAATGAGGCCATATGAACCTATATAACTTCTGAGAACATAACACCTTCATGAGTCTACAACTGTGCATTGCTTCCATGTACTGCTTTAGCTGAGATACTCTCAGTGCCTCACTGAAGGGGAATTTTAATGGTAGTAGATATTAGGGATCACACTCTGGAGCTGGCATTTTCTCATTCCATATAGATACACAGACAAACAATCCAGTGATTTAACTGTGCTTAAGAGTTAAACTTGTATTTCAAAATGGCTTGGATAGTTTTAAATTGTCCAGTGACTTATCAAATCAATGGACTATGTGTAAGTAGTAGTCGTATCTAAATACTTTGAGAATGAGGAAATGGCAAGTGATTTTACTTAATTGTTCTTTACTATAACTTTCAACCTATGACATTAAACATATGCTCTTTTTGAAAATAGTCATTAACCTTTCACATGATGTATAACTAGCTTTATCACTCCGGAAAAAAAATTTCCACTTTGAGTTCTGAAAAGAAGATCCACTGGGAGACACACAAATGGTAAACCACACCGAAGGACACAAAAAGGCCCATAAAACATCAGTAGGGTTATAAAGGTCTATGGATTTTAATTGCTGTGTGCCATTGGGCCTTTACAAAGCAATCAAGCAGGCAATCTCCGAAGACAGCCCTGCCATAATACATTTAACAATAGAGTTCTCACCCCATCAGCAGACTAGGGTTTATGAAGGTCCCAATAGCAATTAATGACCTTGTACATTGAGAGAAAAAGACAAAATTACTTAAATTAACTACCCTTTCTGGATACATATCTTAAGTTTCAAAAAGTGTAATTTCAAGACAAGGAATGCAAAAGTTCTGATTGATGATAGACAAAAAACATTTTTATGTATCTGATATTCCTGTCTATGTTGATTTTTAAAGGTACAGAAATCTGCCTTTATGATACTATGTAGGGGATGTTCTGAAAAATACAGTGTAATATTAGTGCATACAGGAGTTAGGTTTGGGTGGTGAGTTATAATATTCTAACTACATAACTTCATTCTTCTCAAGAAGATGGAAAAGTCTATATTTCTGATATTGAGGGTGAATTAAAATTATAAATGTACAATAATAGCAATAAACAGGGTTACATGCATAATATTATTAATTCTGAGCAACAATAAGTGGAAGCTTAAATACATTTGCCTTCTTGTTACATGTGTTTTCAAACACAAATACAATTGTACAAGACTGCAAATTCAGCGGTGGTCAACAACATGCAAAATGGTAATCATTGCATGAAGGTAGCCACTATGGTCTGAAGAATAATGCCATAATAAATGCTGGATATGAAGATGGAGACAAATTAAGAAAAGTCAGTCTATGAACAGAGCATATACAGTAACTTTTACATAGAATTTGATTAAGTGGGCATTTAAGAGGTTTTATACTGTATCAGAGGAAAATGTAACGCTGTTTTTCTGTTGATGTGAAATGAACATTCTTTTGTGCTTGATATATTAGATAGTTGCAAGGGGCAACTATTTAGTTATTTTTGTATTTTGACTTTTTTTTTTATTTTGTAGAGGAAATAATTTAGACATATATATCTAACTAAATAATCTACTTCATTCCTCTAACTTTCTTCTTCATGTTAAAGAACTCACAGTTCCTTATAATAAAGCCCCAGGACATAACCCATGTAAGAATGGCTATAAAATTAATAATTTTCTCGAGTTTCCGTTTACAGTCTGATTTAATCCTTGTCTCTTGAACTCAGTTTAATCAAGCTTGAACGCATAAAGAATCATTCTCCTATTATGGAACTACTATAATGTTATTTTTAAAGGTAGGTGATCCACTTAGTAAATAATGTGAATTATACCTAAAAATGCAAGTAAAATGTTTTGTTGTCCAATCAAAGAAGGTATATACTCAAATTTCAGAACTGTGCTTAGCTGGTAAAAATAGCTGCACTTGCAGAGAGTTAATATGCACAACGTCACACTGGCAGTATTCCAGGAGGAATTCATTCTGTATATGCTGCCACTTGTTCTGTCCATTTTGGAAAGCACCAATCTTTCTGTTCCTGTATCTGTCTGCTTATCAGCAGATGCAGATATAGTTGAAGAATTAGAATATTAAAAAAATATATGAAAAAAAATCTGAATCTAAACAGTCTATTTCTTCTCCGTGCATTCTTTTCACTAGTATACAGCTTTATCAAGCAAAAGAGATTTAACTGGGGAGTATTTGGAATCTAATGTTTTACTGATAGTATCTTTTGTTATTTTGCTTGCATTACTCTTCCCCTAGAAAAGAACAATCTAGCTCCATTGCTGAATGCTTTCTATTTTAAACTAAAAAAGTGAATTGTATCACAGTCTTCAAAAATTATCTTTTAGCTGTAGCTGGTCGGTGAGATGTGTCTCAGAACAGACTGAGTATTGCTAATGATAAACTTGCTCATTTAAAATCTGTTCAAGAATGTGGGGAAAATACATCTGTCCCTTTCTCACACATACACTCAGTTATAATAAAAACAAGTAATATATATTACTGTGGAGTAAAATATGTGTGGTTTGGGAATCCAAAATAACACAATCTATAAATGTTTTCTTGAATAAATTCATGTTGCTCTCCACCTTTTCTAACGCTCTGGTGGCTCAAGACTTCTGACTAAAGTCTGGAATGGGAAAAACCCCAATAAATAAACCGGACTGAGATACAGTAGAATAGAAATTGTGGGAAATATTGGGAGGAGCAGATCTTCAGTAAAAAGTAGTCCCACGACTTTGTATTTCTCACTGAGAAGCATATTAAGCTTAGGGTAAGACTGCAATTCTAACATTGGGCTTAACATATACTTGAAGGTATTTGCCCTGTAGTAACACCATGAGGAATGAAACCTTCACATAGCTGTTGGCCTAAGCTGGCACTTGGGCTTTCCAAGGGCGAAAATGTGGGCTAGTATCTGTGGGTACTGCTGTAGACCCCATTGTCTTTTGTGGGTTATCATGGCTATTTTTAGGCAGCGAAGTCAAGGGTCTTTCCACCATTGCACAGAACCGATGCAGAAAAAATATAGAACAGCTTGGAAAAAATATCTTTGCAGGAAAAAAAAGAAAGAAAATCTTCAAAAGACAGTGTTCGTTAACCTCAGGAATGACAAGAAAATTTATAAAGGAGATTGGTGGAAGTAATAAAATTGATTAAGTCTTATTTTTGTCAAACAGAGAACACTCTGGATTGAAAACACTGGCAAGAAGAATGAAAACAGAAAAAACTAATATATATAAAACACTAATTTATTTCTGACTTTTGGGAAAAACAGATAATACTACCTTATGGTGAAAACCAAGCCGAACAGGGATTCTCTTATGTTTGATTGGAAAAGGTCTTACAGCAGAATGCTAGGCTGAAGAAAATGAAGGGAGAGAAAACATTTTTCAAATAGAATGGAAATGCATGCTGGAAAGAAAAAGAAAATATATTAAGAAAAGAGTTGGAGGAAAGAATACAAAAATACTTTAAAGGAAACATGGAAAGGGTAAGGCTGAATTACAGGAATAAAAATTATTTTTAAGGGGCATCTTTTCTTTTTGGCCAAGTTGGAAGTAGTAGTCCGCTACTGAGATACTTTTTTCAGGTGAAAAATATATAAATTCAAATCTAAGAAGTCAACAGACACAAAAGAAATTATCTTTACATATTTTTCACATTATTAAAAAAAAAACCCCTACCTTCCTCTCTTATGCAATGAAAAAAGGAACAAACAGCCACAGCATACTGCCTTCATGGCAGACTCTGATAACACAGTTTAATTTAGTTGATAATACAAGATGTAATGGAGTATTTGCTTCCCCCAACTTTAAATAGTAGTCTATGCTGGTTAAATTGGCTGGCTAGATTCACAAGGCCACTTCTTGAGCTGGAGAGGTCTCTCCAGAGCACCACCCACAGCAGGAGATAGCCCAGGTGCTCTCTCCCTGGTCTGTCTGCAAGTGGTTCTATGTCTCAACTAACTACAGAAAGAAGCTTCCCTGGCTATATATTGTGTGAGATGAACATCCCTTTTTGTAAAGAACCTATTAGTTTCCTGTAGTTGAAATTTTGCTTCAGTGCCACAGACTCGAGTCATTTAGTTTTTTAATTTAGTCATTATTTAGTTAGACATCAACTTTGAAAAATGCTTGCATATATTTAGTGTTAACAATTCTTTAACCATCTCTAGTGAAAAAATGGCTGATAATCTGCTGATTACTCAGTTTATGCAGCCCTTCGATCTCTAAGCTCTTGGAAAGGACTGCATATGTGTCTGAAATTACAGGGGTCTTTAGGACAGAGCTATTGTCTTCTGAGGTTAATGCATGTATAATTACATGTTTATAATATGTATAATTATATATGTATTGCTCCATTAAAATAGATAAATGAAAACATTCTCAAACTTGTACAAAAATCTTCGGGGGCCCTCTTTTTTTTTATTTTTTATTTTTTGGGGGTGGTGGGGAAGTATCATTGATTTTCCTGCTGATAACTCTTATTTCCTGTACATACGTGCTTTACAAGACTGAAGTTGTGATATCCACTTATGTTACTTGCGTAATGACTGTTACACTTATGGAATGAAACTATGACTGCTTTTTAGGGTAAAGGTTTAAATATTCTTTCGGGCTTGAAAACTTTAGACATTTGGAAAATACAGACTGACATCTTTGACTGTTTCACAATGCTATATAGACTACTGATGAGGAGAGCAGAACACAAGGTTACCAGCATAAGATGCATGAAAACCACTTCTTCAATGTTGCATTGTGATGAAAAGGGGATTGTATGAGTTTCTTAGCTGTTTCAGGGAAAAGTACATAATATTACTGTGTCCACACAGGTATCTGACAAGGTTATCATAAGTCTGACTATTGCAGATTCTCCTAACCAACTGGAGAATGTTACAAAACACTGATCTCAAGTTCAGTAAGCTAGAAGCAGTTGTTAAGCTTTGGAAAACTGTTTTGTTCTAACTGTACTCTGGCTTACGTTCATTGTAGACTAACACGTTCTTGTTCATGGCTTTCTATTGCAGCAGTGCAGGGCTGGAGTGTATGTTTTAACACACCACCTTGATTTTCTTGTTTCTTTTCTTCAGTTCTGTATGAATCTATTAATTTTTATTTGTTTATTATCTAAATTAAGCAGATGCTTTTCTACCATGCTGACCCTTAAAACAAAATTTCTTTGGAACAGGAGCAGTTTCTTCCTACCTGCTTAAACTAAAAGCGTCACAATAACAAAATATAGAATAGAAACAAACAATAACAAGGCAGAAACCAAAATACTGCTGCCAATACTTCTTTCACCACAGCAGCAAACTGGGTGGCTGTACCTGAAATGGGAATATTCCTCTCAGAGAGGCAAAGCACAAGGACTACTTGAAATAAAGAGAGAACTGAACTATTGATCTGTTATTGTTTTGGCTGTTGTCTAGGAGATAATGCTTCATAGAAACACAGAAGAGCTATAGAGGCAGATGGATAAAGAAGGATCATGCAAGTCATCACCACAGAGACACTGTTTTAACAAATAGGTTGTGGCCCACAGGAGCTTTACTAGCAGAAGCTGAGTTGGAAATGGGCTGAATGTTATTTGACAGAATAAATATTTACCAACTTTCAAAGACCATCTTTTTCAATAGTCAACATGGTACAAAAAACCTCACACACTTTAAAGAAAATTTGTAGTCCTAATAAAGAATTCTTAAAGGGTAGAAAAAAATCTACTTAGTAGATAATGACAGTTTAGTCCAAACATTAGGCTGATGTCTGTGAACATACCTTATTTTCTCATCTATCTAGGGATGGTATTGCAGCAGGAGAAGGTTGCTCTAAAATAGATTGGTGAATTTGTTCCCTCTGCTGCTGTGATTTGATGTTTTGTCTTACCTGATGGGAACAGTCTTGTTATAATATGATTATTGTTTCTTGGGTTTTGGTTTTTTTTTCTATTCTCATCTTTTAATTGAGCTTCAGACATTCAAAGTACTAATGTATAGGTGGTTCTGTAATTTGAAAATAAAATAATATATAGGCTGCTTGTAGCTCTCTGTGTTCCTAAAAAAGCATCTACATACTTCTGCACATGACATTGTGGTAAAGAGTCCAGCGAAGTCTGATGTGTTATAGCTTGTAATCTTTTCTTTTTCTACTTTATTGATCTTAATTGACTGAGATTTTAAGGTCTGCCACAAACTATATATCTGTTAAATTATTCCAATTAGTTATAACTAATTTTCCTTTTGAAAATGCAGTTCACATAGCATAAAATAAGCTATAACATGTTTCAGTTGCAAGACAAGAAATTTCTAGTTCTAATGAGAAATATTATAGACAAACTTTTACCATTCCCCATCTGTGGCCCACTGAAATATAATAATGGTATATCTTGTAAATTCTTCTAAGCTGCAAGCGTAACTAATGTTGTTTTACATGGGATTGTTTTGCATTGTTGTTGTCACTATTCTTGGAATTCCAAGAGCAAAACTCTTTTAGGGAGAGTAATTCTTTGTAAAAGGAATTCCTAAAAAAAATCCATACAAAGTAATTAAAATATTTTTCAGCCTGAAATAGAAGGGAAAATATAGGTTTTGGAAGTCCATATATGCCTTAGGATCCCAAATTATCTTAAAAGCCCATAGGGGGTCTCTTCCCTGCTAACATGTACAGGGTGCATGGCATAAATACCCCATTGACTTGAACAAGAATATGTTTTGTCCTGGGGAAGCTTGTTTGCAAAAAAATTTGTGTTGCCCAAATATTCTTGTTTAGATAGCAATTTTAGGTGATGAAGTTCCAAGTATGAATGCAGTTGTCCCAATGGTAAGGTTTTCTTTGTTCATAGTAACTGTAGTACTGTAGCTTTATAACATATGCTACTTGGAAATCTCTACTATCTTCATAGCAACTCAAGCCATTTCATAACTGCAGAAAGAGGCTAAATTGTGACGGACAGACTTAGTCAGAGAGAATGGAGTACTTGGTGTATCCACCTAGCTTAGCCTCAAACATCTTGTTTTGATAAAATAGCCACCTTTTAGAATTACACTTTTCAGTTTTCCTCTGTACTTGCTACTGTTTCCTAATTGCCTTTTAAATATCTTTTCATTCTTCCTTTTCCTCTCCCCCTTTCCCATATTTATTGCTGCATATTCAAAATTTATCTACAACAGGTCCTCAGCCTCCAATTCTTTGGTATATGGTGTTTTGACATAGTTTTATCTTCATCTGTTTTTTTAAAAAAATGCTTTTAAATACAGGTCCAGTCTTTACAGACTCATGGCAGTTCAAAAACCCATGGGTTCAGCATAATTTTGTAGGCCATTGCTTAACTGTTACTTTTGATAGTGTTGAATCTACTGCCTCCAGATACTAAGCATACTGCCTTTCCAAGTGTCTAATATTTCTCTTTAGGCACAGATGCCTCCCTCTATTTCCGTTATTAATTCCATAGGCCCTTGTCTGAGTACGTAGGCTCTAATTTTTTTTCCATAACAATTTTTGTCCCATGGGCTTTTTGTTCTTTAAGCCAAGGGCCTCTGCCTTCGAGTCTGTGTAATGTACTGATCTGAAATCCCAGTTTCCAACCAAAGGCTGCTTATTGATATATTTATGGAATTTTAAAAATGCAATAGCAAATTTTTAACTGAAGTAGAATTCATTGACCTGTATTAAAAATATTTTGAGGAACATTGTGTCCCTGATTTAAAGACTGCACTAATAGATTCTTTTAAACTATATTAAGTTAACAATACAGAACCTATGTTGGAGTTTCATGGCCCTAGCAATGTCAAGCTACATTTTTTTTATGAAATGAGCTATAATATGTTGTTTATTGCTTTAAAATTAAAATTAATTTATTTTCTATTGCTTACAAGGAAAACATCTCCAGAAGGGAAAAAAAAAAAAAAAAAAAGAAAATGGACTGCACAGAGCACATGGGCAGGTATTAAGAATATATGATGATGTTTCACATGCAAAATACATGTTGAAATATCACTAGATGTAGGACTTATATCCTTCTATTTTGTACATAAGTATTAAAATTTACTTTCAAAATTTAACTCATTCGTACTTAAAATGCAAGTTAATGGTCTATGATTTTTTTCTGGTCAGAAAGGTAACATAAAAACAAATGTCTTTTAAAATATTTCTTGAGATGCTAATGATCTGTATCCAGATTTTTGGTCAATAGAAACACCTTATATCCTACATTTAGGTGTGTATGCTTGCATAACATATCATAAATAAATAAATATCTGAAACTTTAATAAAAAAATACTTTTCAATTTGATCTTCAAACTTTCAGAAGTGATCCAAAAGGATAGCCTAGTTGATTTCTCACCTTGCATTGACAAGTATTTCAAGTCCCCTCTCTTTACAAGTGTTCTCATGTCTTCTCCCAAACACCTTGAACTTTGCAGCTGGAAAAAGATAATCTAGGGAGGGTTAATGAGGCATGTGCACTTGAAAAAGACCTGAGGAAAATGGGTAAGTAGGTATTTGATCAAATTTTGAACAGGTTACAATGGCAGAAGTGGGAACTACGTTCTCCACTGAGTAAACAATGAAGGATGATAAAAGACCTTGAAGTTGGGTGGAAACAGTGCTTGTTGGAGAAGAGAAGCTGTAATAGAGACATTCAGTGGGAAGGTCACCAGAGGAAGCTTTTCTGTTAGGAGCTCCAGTTCTGGAAACTGCTGCCCTCTAATTAATCAGAACCATCTTTTAAATGTCACATTGCAAAGCCTGTTTTATTTCTTTTTTGTATTGGAGGGGACATCTTCTCACATAGATTTTGTTTATTCCTATTATTATTATTATTATTATTGTTGTTGTTATTATTATTGTTATTATTATTATTATTGTTTCTATGACAGCTGTCTGGAAAACTTGGTGGGCATCCATTTTCTCTATATTGGAAATAGACAAAATATTAATGACGCCAAATTTTCAGAGACTTCTATGTACTTTTTTAAATATGAGGAGATAGTAAGGTGTGTGATGACCAGGCAGTGGAAGGCAGTGAGATTAAAGATACTGGAATTTTTTATGACTCCTGAAATCAAAGTGTTCCAGTATAACCAAATACCATACTATTACTGAAACTCTGAGGTAAAGGTCAATGATGTTTCCAGGCACTAAGATGAGGTAGAACTAGATTCTCATTCTCTTTACGCACTTTTTTGACAGTTTATCTAATACCCCAGGCCTCAGACTTCATACTGGAATTTACTGGAAACAGTAAAAATATGGTCTTGGGAATCTTCTGCTCTTTCTTGCATCCTGGATTTAGTTCCCTATTATAACTAAAGCCAGGACACATGTACCTTGAAAAGGCATTGCCAGCTAGAGCAAAGGAAAGAGAGGCAAAGTGCCATTTGTCTCCCTCTGTTGTAGGAAACAGCAGATAAGTAGGGCTGACCAGAGCTGGCAAAGACTATTGACAGTGGAGGTAAAACTACAGTGGAGCCAGGAGCTGCAGAGCAGAATTGTGCTGGGGACCTAGAATGGAGTATATTGCTGGGCCTGAGGGACTCCAAATAAGAAAATAGAACCTAAGACTGTAGGAATTGATTATGGTTGTATGTCAAACTGTAAACATGGACTAAAGGTGTATGGAGGTAAAAAGCGTAAAAATCACATAGGGAGTTTTCACTGCACTGCTAGGACAAGAAATTTTTCTCCTACACCTCATATTCAAAGCCAGGAGGAAGGCAGCTAATGAAAGGAAAAGACTTTTTTACTGTTAAGTGTTTGGTTTGGAAAACTGGAAGGAAGGGGAAAAAAAGAAGTACAAAATATTATTGTAAAGCAAAGAGAGAAGGATCAAACTTGTCTACATAGCCAAGATTGCTGATGATTTGAGGTCTAATTTTAATTTCTCAAGCCAGTCAACCTGCAGGGTCATTAAAAGCAAATCTCAGATGGAATTTCTTCATCTTTTTTAATATAATTAGGCTGTCATTCTTTTGTTCAGTTTCTGTAGCAGAGATTGTAATGGATCAAGCCATATATCTTTGAACTGGCAAGCGTATGTTTCTGTTCACTGTCCTGTAACTTCACTCCAAACTTGAACTGATTTTTCTCTTGCTTTCCAACAACAAAAATCTTGCTCTTACCAGGAAAGTGCCTTCATTTTCCAAGCAGAATATTTCAGGTAAGAAGTGAATGGAAATGGGTAAAATAGTAAAAGACTATATGTAAACAAAACAAAGCATTATATTAGAGCACAGCCACAAAGAAATTATCTATTTTTTATTACTGTTTTGGAAAATCTGTATTTGTACTAAATCTTGATATGAATGCCTGTGTGTATATAAAGAAAGTATTGATGTGTATTAGTTGGTTTGTGACGGCTATATCTGATCCTCTAAAACTTTTTTTCCTTTTTTTTCCCTTTTTTTTTTTTTTTTTTTTTTTGTGAAGAGTGTGGAGGGTGGGAAAAATAAGATAAAAGAAGTAGTAAAGTGAAATCATTATTCTGCCAAGATAGTATTCTGACAAAACTCTGCATATGAGATCAACCTGGGGGTTTTGTGTGTGTTTTTTGGTTGTTTTGTTTTGGGTTTTTTGGGGTTTTTTTTGTCTTTTACAGGAGACACAGACCACATGCAAAGGGCCACTACAAACTTCTACTGATTCACTGCCCAATACTCAGTTCAGTTGGAGAGGTCTGTCCAAGACTACAGTCTAGACAAACCAATCATCCTGCACAGCCACTCTACAGCCCCTTTCCATAGGTAACTCAACATGGCAACCCTTCTGAAGGCAGGTTTCCCAACCATCCAATAAGGACTAAGCCACATGGAAGCAATGGAAAAAATGAGACACATAATTCCTTAATGCTACTGATCAGTTGCTAGAAAACCTCTTCTTGACAAATGCAACAAACTCGCAGTATAAATGTTTACAAACACTGTAAAAAACTGTTTTCTGGGGAGCAAACATGGTCTTCCAAATGTTTAAAAAACAGCATTGCACCGTGCAGATTTATTGTACTTATTTTCTTCTTCTAGGAAGGATCAGGTTTTTTCTTTTACTATTTTGGCAACTGGGAACAGATTTCTTTTGCTTCCTAGGATTTAAATGACAAAAGTGAGGCATTTGTTCAGCTTATTTACTTTGTTGGTGTTTGTTTGGTTTTTTTTAATGTATTTATTTATTTATCACAAAAAACCTATGTACACAAAATGGTGCAATTACTATTTTTATTCCTTTTTTTTGTTGTTATTTGAATGATTTCTTCATGGAGCAAGAATGCTCCAAGGAATCATTCTACAAGATACAGCTTATTTGTTTTTTTCCTTTTCTCTGGAATAAAATAAAATGAAAGGTTTTACCGAATGCAAAATTATATTAACTCATTTATTTCTCAATCATAATCATATTACTTTAGATCTAAAGAAGAAACATCTCACTTTTCCATTGAAAAGATTTGTTGATGATCAAACTGCTTCTAATACTGTATTAAACACTCATGTTAAGAAGGAGAAAAAGAATATGGAAGAAATATTATGGAAGTATCAAAATATTTTCTTCTAAGTATTTTCTTCCAAAATTTAACTGAAGGAATCTTCATCCATCTCAGGTCCCCAGTTTCCAGATCAACTCTTAGAATATAGAAAATTCAGTTCTACAGGCATTTGTATCAGGAATAAAACAAACCTTTAAACTAAATGTGGTGCATCATGTTGACATAACAAATGTGGACATTAATTAAAGAGCAGCAGAATCCAACAGAGAAGTTTGCCCTCCATCTGCTTGACCTGAGGTAATAACAGTGTTCGTTTAACTAGAGCTGACAGATTTTCTTGTGTTAGTCTTGAATCACTAAAGTTGCCACCCTCAGTATGAATAACCATAACCATATGTGTGACATCATACAAAACAGGCAACCCACAGTTAACTACTCATCTAGTCTGCTGTCTTCTCCTTACTTGTTTTTCTTCTGTGATACTAAGGTTCAGGCATGCAGACCAGGTATAGGCTGGGATTCTGAATCTTGCGTACATACACAAGCCTTCAAAAAATTCCTAGGTCTTCAGATTTTGGGTGGTACTGCATCAAAATCTGCACGCTTATACATAGTCAGTTAAAAACAAGATGACCAACATGTGTTGTAAATTCATCAGCCAATTAATAGATAAAACTTCTATCCTCATCATCCTTTTAGTTCTAGAGGTAAATAAAAAATAATTCAGTAATAAAACCCCTTCCACGGAAGGCAGAGGCATGAACCATTCAAATCCAGCTCTACAAAGATACTGGATGCCTCTGGAATTCCCATACCCACTATATATACCAACTATAGAGACTTGTCCTTCAATATCCATTCTCCTGAATGTAAAAGACATTATAGAGACTTTGTCACAGTACAATGCACAAAAGCTGAAACACTTCCAATAGACTTCAACTTTAATAAATGAAGAACCAAAGAAGCCTCGTTTGAAGTTAGGACTTTCCTTAGAGTTTGCTCTGCAAAAATATGTCTTTTTTTTTTTTTTTAGCATGTTAGATTCTTTATATTTTTGAATGAAAATTTTGCCCAGTGACTCAAAGATCATTGCAAGAATCTGATGAACTGCCAATCTGCTTGAGAAAAAAGGTTTCAAAGTAGTTTAAATGTAGCCTGTACCCATCTCAAAGACTCTTTATGGTCTCACAGTAGTGTAGCCCTAACAAATAAATGAAAAATAGTCACCAAATCCTAGGATGCATATGGTCAAAGGCAATTAATATTTAATAAGGAAGCTGTCATTTGTGCAACGTGTATATCCTAGTGTTTCACTATTGATTTTTAAGTCTAGACAAATTCCACAGTAGTTGTAAGACAAAAACGGGAGACAAATATAATGAAAAGTAACCATATAAGAATGGTCAAGAGTAATGTGTGTGGCTAACCCTAGTCTGCAAAAAAAAAAAAAAAAAAAATGTTGTAGGATTATTAACCATGTTACAATGGCTGTAACCATGTTACAAATTAACATGTAACAATTGCTGGTACGACAAGACCAAGTGGACTGCAACAAATCACAAACTGGTAACAATACCTCAGTACTAGGTAAACTCAACCAGTTCACTCATTAAACAATCAGAAAGATGTTTTCTCCTATGCCTTATTATGGACCCATTGTCAGATGATTTTCACTAGAAACAGACAACCAGAAGACTTTATCTTTGTCACAGTGCAATGCACAAAAGCCCTCTGATAGAAAAGAAATTTAGGTATGTTAAAAGTAAAAAGAAAAAGGGGCAAAAAAACTTTCAGGATAATTTTGGTTTTGGACTTTTTGTTGCTTTTATTGGAAAGGGGGGAGGGGGTGGGGCTCCCCCCCCCCCCCCCCCCCCCCCCTTAAAATTGTGTCTTCAGGTTTATTTGAAACTGATAAAAAATAAAAAAATATTTGGCAACAAATAACTTTGCTTTAAATTATCCAAGTTCCTCAAACTCCTTTTGAGGACCCACATGACAAGAGAGCAGCCTTGCAAGTTCAAGTTCATAAATACAAAGATTACAAGCATGGACCAAAATTCATGAGAAAGTCTTGAACTCATGGCACCCCTTTCATGAATGCAGATTGCATGTCAGCACCCCTTTGATGAGTGCAGATGGATATCACATCAGAATTTTAAATATATATATTTTACAACTTCCTCCACCTTTTCTGCTCACTGCAAAGTACTAATTACTATGTTTGAACAGGAGCAGCACATGAATCTCACCCTCAACAGGCAGGGACAAAAATATGATACAGTTAGGTGGATTGGGATTGTGGTTCCTAGCCCAGTGACGACTCCAAATTGAACAGCAGTGTCATATGAAAGCATCACAAAGAGTCTCCATTGTTGTAGTTAGGTAGGAAATTAATTCAGTATTATTTGGTTTGGGTGTTCTATAAAAAAATGTATTTCACTTCATGTTAATACAGAAATTCTGCTTTTTGCATGTTGCCCTTGCACTGAACAGTTCTTTCAATTGAATACTTCCATTTTCTATTCCTTAGTGCTTTGTTTCTAATTTTTGTTTTGGGACAGGAAAGAACAAGATCAAAATGTGTAAACTGGTAATTTTTGATCTTTCTTTTAATAAAAAAAAATATTATTTAGTGTTCTTAACTCTTCCTGAGAATTTAGTCACTTTCCAAGCCCTTGATTTATTTATTTTTTTAATAGTCTAAATTATTAGGTATTTAGAGATCTCCTTGAAAGACAAAACAAAATAGTATCCCATATCTACATGTTTTGGTACAGCATTACATAGGAAATTAAAACATTCTTTTTTGTTGCTGGAATTGGCTGAGGAACAGACAGCATTTTTCTTGGTCTGGAACTCCGATGTCAATATGAGTTAAAATATTCTCTCTGTCTCCCTGATCACTGATGTTTCTGCCTATCTCCTTGTAAAGATTATGCTTATGCTTAGTAAATGAAGAAAGGAATTAGTGATGCTCCTCTCATTTCCTGTCTTCCCACAGATGGTGATAAATTCAAATTCAGACTCCATTAAACCTGAGTAGAGAAACCCAGCAGGTGGCTACACTAATGGAAAATCCTGGCCTTGGAATAATGGGAATTGCAACCGACAGCTCTTCTACACCACAAAAAAGATGATGTATTCCTATTGACAGTGTTGCATTTGGGTCCAGAAGGCTGATCTGATAGTTCAGGCCATGCACAAGGGAAGCAGAAAGCCCCATGGGTATTTTACTTGGCTACACCACTGTAATTTTTGTCATCTGAACCTTCTATTACAATTCATAGTACAAATCTCATATAAGTGGGAGAAAAAAAAATAATAAAACCTTCTGCATTTGGCCTACAGGCATACATTTGTTCTTTTTTCGTGGTTTAAAGGACAAATAAAGGTTGACACACAACAGCATTTCCAGCCACTTCTGTATTTTTAATGCTGACATTCTTGGCCCGAGTGCTTTTAGTGTTTCCAGACAAGCCCATCTGAGAGAGTTTGTGTTAAAAAGATGCATAGATTGCCCTGAAGGTGTAATGCTGGATGTTCAGCTACAATTTGTGCAGGAATACTATATTCATGGTGCTTCATTCCTCTAGATTTTTTCCCCCTTCGTTTAAATGCAGGTACTATATTAGCAACAGTTCTGTGAATCTCATTTTGGAGAGTGATATGGACAGACCTATAAACTGAACCCTAAATTTAAACTACATTTTGGAATATGTGGAGAATTTCTACACCCCCCCACCCCCCACCCCACCCCCACCCCCCCACCCCCGTATTTTAATGCTACATCAACAATTTTTATATGCAATATATTCTGGTCTTTTATCTTAGTATATACATTTTCCCAAGCTTTAAAACAGTGAGTTAGTAAAATTGAGGGGTTGACAACCAAAGGAAAATGTAATATGCCTGCACTTTTGCATTATTAGTCACAAAAGTGTTTGTATTAGACTTATTTGTTCACAGAACTCAGATTTGTGGCAATTTAAAAAAATGTGTGGTAATAATTGTAAAAGGTCATAAAATTAATGGCCCTAGTAAGTTTAAATCAGTCTAAAAACTCTTTTGAGTATAATTTCAGGGTAACCTCTAAATACTGTATTGTAAATTTCCATTACAAACTAAGAATTTCTGCAATAGACTGCTTGGAGTGTTCTGAATGCTGTTTATAAAACACATGATTTGTGCAAAATGTAGTATTAACATATATAATCTAGAAAAAACATAGCACATTTCAAGTAGTGTCTCTATAATGTCTTTACATTGGTATTTCCAAAGACAATCATTTTTTCTTCTTTTAACATGACGGTTTTGTTCTACCTTCTCTAGTCTTCTCTTGAAAAGAATATGTTATCTATATATATTAGTTTCTGAGATGTTTGTCTAGACATTTCACTTATGTCTTCTGAATTCAGTCCCAACTAGTACATTGACTAGGGCAATATTAAAAAACAAAACATTCTTTTCATTGCTTACAAAACACTTTACATGGGAATACTTTCTATCTCAGCTACTGAATTCCTACATCTTAATCTCTATTATCCTCCAGAATTATGGTTTTAATTACCAGTATTTCTTTCAGTTTCTTTCCAGGTCATTTCATTACAAGTATTTTCTGCAAAACTAAGTCTCATAATAGTGACTTCTATTTCTACAAGAAATTTTCTTTGGCTCCTGGTTTGTTAGTTTCTATTATATCGATATTTCTTCCTTGACACTTAATTGACACCTTCCTAACATTAATTGGAGGGCTTAACATGGAAAAAATATCAGTAAAATGAATAAGTGAAATTAATACAGAATTACAGAATCATAGAATGGTTTGGGATGGAAGGGACCTTAAAGATCATCTACTTCCAACCCCTTTGCAGAGACACTTTCCACTAGACAAGGTTGCTCAAAGCACTATCCAGTCCGCCTGGAACACTTCCAGGGATGGGGCAGCCGCATCTTCTCTTGCCAACCTGTTCCAGTGCCTCACCACCCTCAAAGTAAGGAAATTATTCCTAGTATCTACTCTAAATTTACCCTCTTTCAGTTTAAAACCATTGTCCCATGTCCTATCCCTGCATGCCCTTTGAAAAAGTCCTTCTCCAGCTTTCCTGTAGGCCCCCTTTAGGTACTGGAAGGCCGCTATAAGGCCTTCTCAGAACCTTCCCTTCTCCAGGCTGAACAACCCCAATTCTCTCAGCCTGTCTTCACAGGAGAGGTGCTCCATCCCTGTAATCATAGTGGCCCAGTGTGGACTCACTCAAAAAAGTCCATGTCCCTCTTATGTTGGGTGCCCAAGAGCTGAATGCAGCACTGCAGTCTGGGTCTCGCAAGAGCAGAGTAGAGAGGTAGAATCACCTCCCTAGACCTGCTGGTCACTCTTCTTTTGATGGATTCCAGGATTTTTTTTGCTTTCTGGACTGCAAACACACATTGTCAGGTCATGTTGAGCTTCTTGTCTACCAATGCCTCCAAGTCTTTCTCCTCAGGGCTGCTCTCAATCCATTCTCCATCCAGCCTGTATTTGTGCTTGGGATTTCCCTGACCCATATGCAAGACTTTGCACTTGGCCTTGTTGAACTTCATGAGGTGCGCACAGGCCCACCTCTCAAGCCTGTCAGGGTCTCACTGGAGGACATCCCTTCCCTGCACTGAACAGCTTGGTGTCGTTAACAAACTTGCTGAGGGTACAGACATTAAACATGTTAAAGATGTTAAACAGATGTTAAAAAGTAGTAAACAGTACTGGTCCCAGAACCTACCCCTGAGGAGCACCACTTGTCACTAACCTCTCTTCACTTGGACATTGAGCTGTTGACCACAACTCTTTGAGTGTGATTGTCCAGCCAATTCCTTACCAACCAAGTTGTCCATCCATCAAATCGGATGTATGTTTAATACAATATATCAATATATCATAAAGTTTCATTTTTCTCAGCATACATCATTTTTACTACATATGAAGTCCAAATGCTGTCGTAAGTGGCAGAAGAAATTGAATTTGAACCAATGGCCCTCACATCACAGGAAATTGTTAGGCTGATATAAGACTGGTCCTCAGAAACTTTGCCAATATCACCTGAAGGTTTTCACAGATGGCCTTTTTCATGCTAAACCTTCTGGAGGTATGAGTCGCAGTCCTGGAAGAGACTTCCTGCCAATCTGCTCTCTCACCCACAGTCAGCGAGCTTGTCACTATACTGTAGTGGTGCTAAAAGATGGAGTCGTCACCATTTTCACATCCATCTAATATCAAACTACCTTTGTGACTTGAAAACAAAACTGTATTTCAAGGCTGAGTATTTCTAACGCCAACAAAAAGCCACTGCATCTTGTCATGCTTTTACTGAAAGGGAAGAAAAATGCACAATGGTGTATCTTTTTTAGTAGAAGCACCCCTCCTTTCCTCAACATTCTTGTTTAACATCTTAAATAAAAACATGTATGTGTAATGGAGCTGGGGGTGGGGACACTGCTGCAATTTTTCCCTGTACATACCTTTAACAGAGTGTTGAAAACGTCATTGTTTTATGCAAGGCACTCACTGAATGCACGATTGTAAGGAGTAAGGAGCAGACAATGCTCTGTGCTTTTAGAGAAACAGCTCATATATTTCTCAGGATGAAAGTAAGTCTGGGACCAGAGCACAGGACACAGCACTATCTCATTTTTGTAACTCTAAAGGGAGGGGACATTCTGCATAACTGTGCATATATCACTTTTATAAGAGACCTTGTTTGTAAATGATGAAAAATGTCTGGCAGCATTGAAGATAAGCCAAATGGCAATGCTTGTATTCTGATATGAATACCTTATCAAAGTAGCAATCGTTCATGTTCCCATATTAGCGATATATCCTATTATGGTGGCTGACTATATCTTGGCTTAGACAAAGTGTTGTCTGATAAATAGACTTAATACATAAATGTCTGTCGGGAATGTGCAACAGCAAAATGGGGACAGATGTTTGGCTCTCTTTGGAGCTCATCAGCACAGTTCAACTGCTTTGTCTGTCAGATGGGTTCAGCCCCCAGTCCAAATACAGAGAAGCTCAGTATTTTCAGACTAACTAGAGCTAAGTGAATAATTTGTAGCAGATAATACACTCCAGAAAATTTAGCCTTCTGCTAAGGGAATATCTATGAGTAGACCATGCTTTTACTCATGTTCATCGAACAAATATGTTCAAAAGCTGTCTTTGGAAATATGTTATTATGTGAAATAATCAAATGTGCAGAATTCAAAGTGGTTTTTTTTATATTTTTTTTTGTCAAGTCAGAGGAGGCAGTTGTTGAAACCATGGTCAACAAAATGCATTAATGATAGCATGAGTATGAGAAAATTCTGCTGTCTATGCAGGTACATGACATTTTCAGGTTTGATTATTATATGTAGATCTTTGAAGGAAGGAGGTTTTTAGATATGGAGCTACAATGTGAGGTGAGAGGGTGAGAACACAATCTGACTTTGTTTTTTCTCTCAAAAGTACCATGGAAAAACCTTCTCCCCAAAGGTGCTGGCTCACAGTTTCCACTTCCCAAGTCTCTTGGGAGTCTCCATGGTCCACTTTCTCACATGTCTCATTCTGCCTTCAGGAAAATTGTAGGTTTAGATGAAGTTTTGGTTATGCAAAAATTCTCAATTGTTACTGACTTTTACAATTTTTATTTCCTAGGAGATGAGAATTAGAAATTGGAAAGATGTTGGGTCATCTGCTTCATTCCCCTGCAACTGAAAGATTGCTCCCCACAGTTAGATTTGTTAAATTATTAATTGCTGGTAATTTATCTGATTAATTAGAACCTTTTTCTTAAAATAAATTATTCAGATCTATTCATTATCAGACCAGTTTTGCAGGTGGCTCTATAATATTCTGAAAATAGCCTGCAGATTACGCTTAAGTATTACCTTAATGTCCCAGGCAGGATCAAAGACCTACCGTGCTAGGTCCTGTACAAACATATACAGGAAAACATAGTCCTTGACATGATACCTTTATAGTTCAATTAAAGACAAGTGATTAAACCACACAGTAGGTGAGAAGGAAAGACAGTGATAACAGTGTAATTTGTGAAACTTCAGAGGATTGCTGCATGTGTGCTCTACTTGTTCTGAATTATGGGTATTTTAAACATGAGTTTTCTTTCCTGTCACATTTATGTAAACATTACTGTCTCTCTTGCCTAAACCTGGTCAACTTCTTAAAGGTATCATAGTATATGTTTTCAACAGGAGATTTTTATATTCAGATCACATGCATACATAATCTTGCAACATTTTTCATTCTTCTTCCCCGAAAATCCTCATGCTAAGTATTTCTACTTGGTGAAGTAATGTGCTTTTTGGAAGCAAATAATCTACTTTAGACCAGAAGGTAACAAAGTCTTGATTCAAAAGTCTTTGAAACCAATGATTTCCCTTGCTTTATAGAAAATTTTAGGCTATCATTCTTTAAAAATTCTGAAGGGCACATCTTTAAGCCAAATTCAGTGTCTGCAGAAAATATTTCCTCCTTGAGAGGAAGTTGTATGGAGCTTTGCTAACCTTTGGGTAAATCTTATTTTGACTTTAGTTTAGGCTTTAAGGCAAGTGCCAGGGTTTGTGTCTCTGGATGAACTCTTAAGACTTTTAAGCTCCTGTTCACCACTTGTCTGGTTTTTACCATAAATCATTAGCTTCCCACTCCTGATGTCACAGTTCTGTAACAGCTCCCTAGTGCCTACCTCCACCTAACCTTAAAATAGATCATGCCTTCTGGCAAGGGGCAGGAGCAAGAGTTTTACTGAAAGGCTGTGTTTAAGCACAAGGGTGAAGACCTGCTTCAGTGTCACTGCTGAAGGGGAGGTGAGAATGTCATGAACATATCGAAGATCAGGGACAACGGGTTTGATCTGAATAGTCTCCATATTTTCCTTGAAAGGGCAGTGGATATGCAGCTTTTACAGAAGACTCTCATTGCTTATTCTTTTGCCAAATGGTTTCAGTCATCTTTATTACTGACTTCCACTTCAGATTACAAATGCAGAAGAGACAGAACAGCTGGGGAGAAAACAGGAAAATATGAAACATGTATTCACATTTGAAAGTACTGATAATGGAAACACTGGGGGGGGTGGGGGGGGTGGAAGGCCTTTTGTCTAGCAATAACAATATTTTACACTTGTTATGCAGTACACAGTGTCTTTCATCCAAAAAAATCCCCAAACCCTTGGCATACACTGCCATAGCTTTTTTTCACTGAGGTGAGCAGAGAAATACTACTGTTTTATTATACGTCTTAAAGGCCTTTTGAATTGGGTGAGCCACTTATATGCCAGAAAGGCAAGTAAAGATAGAATGCCTAAACATGCAGTGAGTCTATGTACAAAATTGTACATATTCTGTATTAAGAAGCAATTTGGCACAGAAAAAAAAAACCAGTAGTGTATGCATTCCTCCCTCCCAGAAACTGCCCTGGGACCTTCAATGTTCAGAAAAAGCTGAAGAAGCCCTGGAGGATGCCTACTGAATAAAAGGAAACCTCATAGTTTTGAAAAATGAGGCAAAATCTGTGAATATTAATTTTAGATCTGATTATTACCTCTGAACTAATTGAATACTATGCTTTGGGTGATAGTTTAGACAAATTAGTAATCTATGCAATTTTGGGGGTTTTTTTAGGTAATATTTCCAGGATTCTACTGTGTCTTAGTTATGTTAACTTAATCTCAACTCCTCTGTCTGCTACTATTCCTTCTCTTTTATGTCTTTCTCTTCTTCTTTTCTTCTGCAAACAAGTCTTCCTTTGCTCTCTCATCCTTTGCAATCACAGATTGTACTCTTTTCTTTGAAGGCAATAAGGTTTACACATTATCTCTCCATGAAAGATTCCAGGAAACTAAATTGGGATACTTATTTCCTATCTAATATGTTTCATTCTAGATGTCTACCAGAATTTTTGTTTCTAAGAAAGTCTTCCATGTGGGAGTACACTGAGATAGAGAAGGACTAGGCAAAGACATTTGAGACAGCTCCAGTGAAGGCCTTGCAAGTTGGCATTGATATTCTCCATGGAACAAATCCAGCAAGCAAAGCAGTCTGGTAGTGGTGTCCTCCACCTTCTAGTTGTTACAAGGAGGTGCAAAATTTCTGGATTAACATAAAATTTTCAAATGTTGAAATGCCTCTGCCTAGCTCTGCTAAGCCTGTCTAAAAATTGTGAAAGAAGATGAAGAAATATGTAGATTATTATGGGTTTGTCCTCTGGGTTTTTTATGGGGTTATTGACAACAAATGATAATAGCTGAAGACCTTATGATGAAAAGTTTCACTTAGATCAGTCTCCAAGATCATACAATGATGATAGGTCTAGCTAACAGTATAACTTGTATGTACCATCAGATTTACTCACATACACCCAGTATGTAAGTGAGCTCTCGAAGTAAGAGGAACGTTTTGTAGCCACTTGCCTTCCCAGTATGCTTTGTCAGGGCCTCCATTGTTACAGTGTTGAGTTAAGCTAGAATTCTCATAAAAAATAGCACTTTCCTAAAGCAGATCATCAACTCTTCTACACTATGTGATTGCAGTTTTTACAGTCTGTAGTAAAGAATAGCACCGTATTGTAATTTGTTTTTTTGTCATAGTCTCCATTTCTCTGTAGAATTTTACTTGTGAAAAACGGATTAGGGTTTTCTTAAGTGTCAGAGGAGTTAGACACTACAAGTCGAAAGGACCTGAGCACATAAACAGCAGTAGCTGCTTTAAAAAAGTATACTCTACATGTCTTTGCTTATGTCAAATGCTAAATTTATCCCCATTGAGAACTAGGTTGATGGGAAGTCTGTTTAAATGAAACAGCTTTTCTTTTTTTCTTCTGTTTTTTCTTTTTTAATTACACAAGCATAAACATGTCCTAACTTTCATGGATACTGTTTGGTGTGCACAAAATTGCTATGAATTAAATTTCTACTTCTTAAAATATCTGTCTTTGGCTTGAACCACTCAAGTTTTTAGAGCAGTTACTCTCAAACAAAATTTTAGATATGAAGCAAATTCATGATTCAGAGTAAAATATTTGATTTTGATACCTGCAATATTATACTGTTAGGAAGAGGAAAAGGAAATCTTTCAACATGGGCAGGACAAGGACTTCATATTTTTCAGATAATGTTCAATTCCATACTTTATTTGCATATTGTTTACCATTTCTGGAAGGGAACATTTTCTCTAAAGAAAGCATTTCTGATTGTTTTCTTCAAAGCTGCTTCGCTTTTTCCTCATGGAAAAGCTTCACATGGTCTTTGGAATAGAGATAAGAGGGATTAGAATGTGTTAGAGCATCTTGCCTTGAGAGCCTTTGTCTATATTCTGTGAAGCTTTTTCTCATCAGCTCAGATTGACCAAGCAGTGGACTGTATTGAGGCCTTCCCCCCACGGGCGACAAGGACTGCCAAGGGGTGATGTGTATCATCATCTTGCCCTAAGCAGGAGTCAAGGTGCAGTTGGGGATCACAGCTCTGCAAAACACCACAAAGCCACTTTCACCCTCAGTACAAGCACTGCCAGGGAGACCTTCCATTCAGTCAGTTGTGATGTGGCCCTCTTTACATTAGCAGCCCTCTGTGCACAGGCACCAGTAACCACAGGAATTAACACTCAGTCCCCACACACACCCTGAAAAAAAACTGAGACACCCATGGCTATCTGCAAAGGAAAGAAGGCCAGAGAGCTGGTGCTATGATAAATAAACTCCTATTTGCACAGTTTGACCACTAGAATTTGTCCCATACATTATCCACTCATAGCTTATATAGTACATAAGCAAATATGAGACTTTGCAAGAATTGCTCATTGGTCATTAGATCCTCATTCCACTGTTTCTGTTCTTTCCTGCAGCGCTAATGCTTTCAGTGCTAGGAACTTATATATAGTTCTTATGGAATAACAGTACTGGAACCCCATTGAATATGATTGGTTCAGCACATCTCTGGGCAGCTTGCAAATACCCTTTCAGTTTGCGTTGGTATATTTCCAGTCTGAATTTTCTTTTAATTTTAAAAAAAGACTTTTAAAAAGAACAAGAAGAAAGTTCGATGTTTCCTAAAGCAACATTCAAAGCAATTAAATGAAACCTTTTTAACAGCATGATCTTTTTCATTTTCACTATCACCTCCTTAGCCTTAAGTAAAAACCAAAAAAGACCTTTGAAAAATGATGATTTTTTGTATTTAATATGTGATCTTTTCATGTTTCTGCTGTTGTATGCTTTTGAGCTGTCTAACAACTATGGATATGTAGCCAGCAGAAGGGCAAACTTGTCTCATATCCTGTGAAGAGGTGACTACCTGAAGTGTGGGTATGAAAGAAAGTATAAGAATCCTCTGAAAGGTTTTACTACAGAGAATATAGGGCTGAGACCTTCATCTAACCCTGGATGCACATTATTCTTAATAATGCATATCCGTACATTTTTTGCAGACTTTAAGTAGTGAGCTTACTAAAATTGATAATATTTTACAGAAAGAGTGAAAAAAAAAGTCATGTTTCCTGTATCATTCTCAGTTCTTTAATTTGCGACATATCACTTTTATCTCTTCTTGCTTTAACACCAGATTTGGTTTAATTAAATTTATGTCAAATGAACACATGAAATGAAAGGAAAATCAGAAAGCCTGCAGTTGCCCATTAGTGAGTCAGTGACTGCACAGTGAAAGGCTTTTGAAGCCTGGCTTACTGCCAGAACAAGCTTGCAATGATGCTCAGAGACACCCATGATGCTTTGAAGGGAAGGACTTAGCTGACCTGAACCTGCTCCATGGAATCAGTCCAAATCCTTATGGGCTGGATGTAAAATCTATAATAAGTCTTCTGTCTTCAACCCTTTACCTATCAACTGAAAAAAGGGTGTGAAACTACGATATCTGTACATAATTAATTAGAATGAATAATTCTTTGTTTTTTGCATGCTTAAAAAAGTTCCCCGCAGTTCCAATCATTTTTTAACCCATCAGATTCATAATCACCAATAGCCCCTTTTTTTTTTATTTTTAATTGGATCTAGAAGTCTTTAAAATACAAAATATTACTGCCTTATGTGGTATGCAGTGGAAATGAGGTGTGTTGACCATGAAGGTGTTGGTCAGAACTTGGTCCTCTGTGATCTTGAGATCCATTGTCCAAATCTGCCAAAGGGAAGCAGCATAAGTCTAAAGTACTTTGTGGGGCTGGGATGAAGACAGTCAGCAATTTTCGTATGGGTTCTACTGTGTAGCTGCCATCAGAGAACAACCAGGCTGACACAGGCTAAAGAGACTGCTAGGGAGGTGCAGACTTCTAGGTCTGTGTCTTAACAATAAAGCCTGTCGTTAGGTGGAAAGTGTTGTTGAGTATGGTAGGCTAGGCTACAAATTTAATTATTCTGTATGAACTCCAGGGGTAATCCACAATAAAAAAGTTTTTAGTGGTCATCTTAACCACTATCAAATGAACAAGTAAAGGCACTCACGTTTCAGAATAAAAGCTCCTGGACAAACAGCTGGATTGAATGCCTACTGAGAAATAGCTGCTCTGCATTCCCTTTCCACATTGTTTCTCTTACAGACAAGGCCCTATAAACACATGAATAGATGATGTGAGTTTAGACTACTTGCTATTTAAATGTAATCGTCTTCATGATGGGCAACTTTCATGATATACATCACACGTTCTTTATACAATAGAATATAATGTTATATGGTAATTTGATAGAGTTTTGTTGCCAGCTAGTAGTGAAAGAATTCTTACTGTAATTATTTTGTTACTGTTAGTTTGCATCCAGTTTAGCAGCTACTGACTCTTTATCCATATCTTACATTAGTAAGACATTAAATTAAGTCCTGGAGTTTCAGCACCTCAAAACATCAATATTTTTTCAACTTATTTCAATTTGATTATTGGATCACTTTATCTGAATTTGATGTAAAACCACTGAATTATATATAAACAGTGCAAATAAATGAATCAATATGCCGGCGTATATTAATGTTCTATTATTTAAGATTTTGTTTCTTTAGTAGTTCTTTGGTCTGAAAGTTATAAAAATATCTTTCATTGTTAGTAAATACATATACCAATTTAGTAGTCACAAGAAAGTACGGCTAATCACAATTCACTGATTTCAAAACCCTCCAGACTTGTGGGTTTTGTGAAACACACTTGTGTTTCTTAGCATCTTGTGAACTTGCAATAAGATCAGAGTCCATTATTTGAGTCAGTCTGACTCAGTGAGACACACACCTTGAAATGACATAAGAGATGCTGATTTACAAATCAGTGCCTGGATTCTGGCAGACTTTTGAAATAGGGTTGGAACTGGAAAGAGACAAATACAACCTAGTAAACACACAGATTTGAGCTGAAAAATGAGGTTTCATACCTGGAAAGAATTGTAAACAACCAAGAGTGTGAATATCTAGAAACAAAATAATTCAAAATTACACAGCGTCTCTTTGCAAGGAATAGAACAACCCTTCTTAGTAGGTCCAGTTTATAATTGCACTTACTCTCTATTTCATACTGCATTGTACGTGCCACACCATTTCAGTTTGTGAGGGGAAGCCTTTACCCAAAATCACACCAAATCTTCAGGACCTCCTGTGAACCCTTTTTAAAGTGAATGTCCACATTATACAAGGATTTCATTAATGTCTAGCAGCTGTCACTCATCTCCATATTCAGGTGTTAGAGAGTACATTTTGCAAACAGCACATTACAATACTTACACATGCTGAAAAGAGAAAGTCATTATTTGTGAACTAGAAATGAAGACTTTAATACTAATATCAGACTCTTTAATTTGGAGGACCCAATATGTTGTTATGGTAGTCTAAATTCATAGCATGATTTTATTTTAGCTTCCTTTTTGATTTACTGAGCACTGTATCTGTTACCTGACAGTAGCAAAGACACTGTTTGAGCATCCCTCTCTATTTTACTTTTATGAACCGTAAAAATACATAATACTTTTCACACATTTATTAAATTTCCCTAATCTCTGATCATCAAACAAATAGAAATTTGCTTTTGAGGCAATTAGAAAGCTTAAAGAAGTTCCAGTCCATACCTGGGACTGTAACATTTTCAATGTTTCTGCTTTGCACATTCTGTTTTGCTAAATAGGATTTTGTACATAAAGAGAAGGTATTTTCAATTTTTATTTCAGTAAATAACTGAAAAAAAAGAATAGAAAGGTGCTAAAAACTCTACCCATGAGCTTAGGGTTGGCAAGATAGAAAAGCTACAATATTAGGCCTCATGGACTGCATATCACAGCTTTCTGTCACTTGTATTTAGCTTGATCTTAGAATCTTTGTCCTTGCTGGGGATCTAACTAATAAGATTCAAAAAATAGTTACAATGCTTTCCAATTCCCCAGGTTGCAAGAACAGGATGCATTCAACAAGACAGAAAAACAGACTTCATTTGGAGATGCCATAAGCGTGATGTCACCAGGAAAGATGTTTTTAAAATATTTTTTTAATGACAGCCTCCATTCTTAAAAAGCACAGCTGTTTCTTGTACTGAAAAACACCCTGTTCACAGTAATCCTTAAAAAGAGTAATTTTAAAATCAGAATGCTTTGCCAGAGAAAAGTTCTGGTGTGACTCAACTGTGTTTTATATCATAAGTGCTTGACATCAACAGTGTGATAAAAATACTTTTGTCATGCAAAGTGCCAGTTTCCATTTTACATATGCAGCTTCTAATTTTGCTGCACAAATTTACATAACCACTTCAAAAGTAGATTATTTCCTGTGGGAGTGGCCCAAACCTGTGAAAACAATACGTAGGATAACTTGGAGCAAAGATAGAAGGCAGCGATAATGCCAGGTTGTGCCAGTGGCAAGAATTGCTTCCTACACTGCTGACTAACCTACCCATCAGGCAAAAAGGGTACCCAAACTAATTGAGATATAGGTTAATTTTTGAAACCTCTTCAAGGATTTTAGATTATTTTTTCTTTACCAAATGTAAATAAAAGCCACTTCTGGACCTTCCATTCTTATTTTTCTTCTAGTCATAGGATTAGTAATAATTTTTTGTGATGAAAAATGTTTTATTTTTGTTTCAATTGTTAAAGAAAAAGGAAAACACTTGATTTAAAAAGTTGTTTTATCTGCACTATTAAGAAAAACATGGAGCTAACGTGTGATCCTTTGCAGATATTTCCATTAGTATTGTAGTTTCCTATAAGAAACTAATGACTTTATTTTTTTCGAGTTTGTCTCTCGCTTACACTTTGTGGTCTTTGTATGGAAAGATTCTTTAAAAAAAAAAGTTTTACTGTCTTTCTGGATTTCATTATGTTTAACAATATCACTCCCATAGTACAGATGACAGTTCCAAGCTTGTTTAGTAATTGCATTCAGGAGTATCCCATTTCGTTCTGGAAAATTAAAAGAAAAAAAAAAAGAGAGAGAGAGAATAAACACAGGGAAATGATGGGAATATAATTACAATTTCTGTCAAAATGTCATATTTATAGAAAATAGGAAATAAGCCTCTATATCAAGAACAGTCTAACCAGAATGTATCACCCCCTGTCAGATGAAGCAAAAAATACCTGCCCTATTTGAAATCCATCTCTTACATAAATGTCACAGAGTTTCAGAGCTGAATGACAACTTGAATTGAGGAATCATTGAAATCTCACATTTTTTCATTATATTTCTACAACTTTATTTTCTTCTAAAAAATTGCTTCTCTACTAATGTATATTGTAACAAAATGAATTTAACAAACTGATAAATGCATGCAAAATATTCTGAATTAAAGTTACTCATTCTTTTTTTAAAATAATGTCTTCACAGCATAACATGTGACATTGGGACTGCTGCTTTTTAACAGTGTGGTTCTATTGGAATGTTGTGATGAAAGTCCAGATTAGAACACAATCTTACACCATCCAATGCATCTTTGCAAGGCAGGGGATCTTCTTGAAATTAAAATCAATTGATGTCTCAACTCATTTTAAAAATATTCAGATCTACAGCTTTTTTTAAATGGAAGAAATTTAATCTGTGCAAATCAACACAGATGGCTTTTAAAAGCACAGACATTTTTTAAGATAATGAATTATAGTAGTGAACATTGCTACAAAAGATTAAGTGCATATTTTTGATGATCTGAGAGCTGATTTCTCATAAAATCTTGTAGGAAAGGGTAGTAAGTAAATCAAGGTCTTTCCCAGTTTTTGTTCTGTCAGAATTTTTGTTTTGCTTTCAAAGGTGTATTGAGTTACGATGTGAAGATTCATAAATTTAGATGAGGAAAAATACAGATTCTGATTAAATTAAAGCTCCTCCTGCATGATCTGTTTGGTCATTTCTGTGGTTTCCTACAGGAATTGAACAATGGCATCACCTAATATTGTCACTAAAAATGTTTTTACATACCTTTTATGAATCAAAGAGCATTTCTGATGGCGAATCTTGTGTTCATAAATTCCCTATTTCCTTTAAACTTTCTTTGTGATGGATTTACAAACAAAAATAAACATTTTCTTCTCAAAAAAACCCCCAACCATTTTAAAGCTTCTAGTCAATTAATGGCTTACAGAACAAGCTCCGTAACTACCAATTTATTCACTTCACAGTGTTCCTGAAACGGCTGCTGTCTCAGTTTATAGTAACATGGCAAAAGAAGCACCTTTTGGTATGTGTTATCGTTTAATGCACAGTTATTGCAGCAAAAGTACCCTACACGTAGGTAATTAAGGTGGAGAAGGAAGAATGTGCAGCACATTCATTTTCTTTGCGAAACACCTCATAGGTTGCTTAGTTCAGAAAATGCTGTCATCTGGGTTAGAAGAAGCAGTAAGTCATGTGTCTCCTGAGAGAGAGAGAATTAAATGCTGGTTAAGAATATGCAGTGAGTCTATGTCCCTGCTTTTACATACACTATTTAATATCAATGGGATAAGGAAGAGAAATCTGCAAGAGCAGTCACTTAGAGTTTGCAATTCAGTTGTCATTTTGAAACTTACTAGAGGCATGAGCAAAATGTGGTGTGAAGAATACATTGCTTGATAGTATATTGGAAAAGTAAACTTTGCAACTCCTTATGCATAGTTAGTTGCCTATGATTGCTATTTTTTTTGCACCACTTTAGACAACAATTTAAAAAATAATGCTTGAGGTAACTGTAATAATAGCAAAATTTTGCCTTTCTATGCTGTTTTTGTCATCTGCTTGTATCTGGCATTCTATATGAACACATATTTTTGCATATATTTTGTTTATGTGCGAGTCTTGGCATTTTAGCCATCTCCTGCAGAGGCCCCTTAGTACCATATGCTTCTGTTTTTCTTCATTATGTGATGTGATCTCTTCTGACTGTTACATGCACGTGAAAGGACAGTGGGCTTTTGGGGGAGAAGAAACCATGCTTTAAGAGAGCACACGTCAGTTGCTCTTCAGTCGTTTGGAGCTGATTGGATCTGACAAGTGTTGTAGCTACTCATCGTAATGGATGTCTCTGCTTTAGCAGAGGAGAGGTGAAAAGGATGTAATTCCCAGTGGAAGAAGGCAACATGAACTATTATTTAATTACGGGCTAATATAAAAATCCCTTGGAATCCCTTGCTGGTTTGCAGACTTGTCTTCCTTTCTCTGTGAGGCAACAATCAGGGCTTTTAATGCAGTGCAGACAGCTATGCCTGTTAGGAAAACAGTTCCTAAAAGATGTAATATGCTTATTTCTTTCTTTTATGAAGCACAGAAGTCTGCATAGGTATGCCATCAATTCTTGAAATATAGAAATCCCTCATGGTTTTGTCCTGCTTAAAAGATTATTTTTTTTAATGCACAGCTTGAAATAATAAGTCCACATTAGACAGCAACTTTTCCTGAGATCTGGAGGTTGGTTGCTTTATTCATCAGGAAGGCTTGATTATTTCTCTGACTGAATCTTTGCACCTTGTTTTAATTCAGTTCAAAACACACCTATTTTTCTCATCTGAAGAGAAAAACTTTTGTGTGTTATGGTTGCTTTGGAAAAAAAAACGACTTGTAATCATTTGTTTTATCTCTGTTATGAGCTTCACATGTGCCTGGTAGTAAAAGCAGCGTTAAAAACTGATGCCCAGACTTACACACCAGAAATACAATTAAGATTTTGCACTCAGAATGAAATTTGAAATGCAATTAAGAGTTCATAAATGAGAGAGAACTTTTTAAAAAAATCAAACCTAAAATAAACCAACAAAATGCAAAAAAACCAAGCACACCCCCCCCCCAACCATAACTAGGTTCTGTCCAAAATAAATGCATCAAGTAGCCAAAGGTTTGGATCCTCATTAGCCCCAACTGATTTCAGTTGAAGATACCCATTCCTGTACATTGCTGGGTTTAGATCTTTTGTTTGATAGTTCTTATATGGTCTTTAACTAGTGTAAAGATAACCATAGGTATTCCACTAGTGCTAGGTTTAGCATAGGAGTGTTAAAATTTTACTAAAATAGTATAACCCTGAGATTTATCCTACACATAAGATTCCAGAGGTCTCACCATAAGATAAATAAATCAGAAATAAAAAAATAAAGTTCTTATGGAACATAAAAGAAGATTGGTAATGGAAGTAAAATTTGACTGTACCTACATAAATGGTCCTTTTTACACATGTTGCTGCACAGGGAAATTTGCATGTTGTAATTTATTAACTGTCTCAATACAAGTTGTGAGATTCCCACCCCATGTACAATCTATGAAACTACCAATGCCATACCACAGATAATTATTGAGTTTGCACAAATTTTCAGACACAGCACTTCATAAAGCATGCAACATTCATCACAAGCTTATGGGTTTAGTACTGAGTTATTTTAAATACAAGTTACATTTTACTTTATAGCACTTTAAAGAATTGAAAAAAACATTGAGACAATTCAGAAAATATGGACCTTTTGAAAACTGAGCTTAATGAAGAAAGAAAGATAAAGTGATCTGTCAGTTAAAGAGTGGCATATCTGGAATTCAATCTTCCCTCTTTTGGCTGGTCTTATTTCTCCAGGTCATGCTGCCTCTGTTCTCTGTGAAACCTCAAGTCACACCAGTTCCACATTATCTCCAATATATTTTCACCACGAAGAGCACCATAACCTTTCTGCACATTGATAGTTGATACTTGAAAGGTTCAACATGTGACTTTCAAAAAAAAAAGTGGAATCTTCTTATCCATATTTGCCAACATTGACACCAATGTGTTGTCCTAAAGCTCTGGCTTTTGTTTGAATAACATTATTAACCTACTTGAAGCTAGCAGGAGAAAGTTCACAACTCAGTATCTGCTATGTAAAAGACCTCTTAGACTCAATGGAAATCAAATATTATGAGTCTTTTCCTGGAGTTACAACAGTTTTTCCAGTTGTGTATTTTATCATACATTTTTTGACATCAACATATAATAGAGGCTGTAATACATGGATATTTTACCTTTTCAAATCCTGTTTGCAGAAACAGCTGTGTGATCTAATCCCATGAATACTTTGCTATTAATGTCTTCTAACAATTGTCCATTTACTTAAGGATGCATATTTCTCCTTTGTTTTGAAATTTTCAGAAGTAGAAAGCTTCTCTCTTTTCTTTCTTGTCATCCTCTTTTTAAACCTTAGGATATGAGGTTATCTAATGTCTTATAGTGTGCAAAGTTATCTGACTGAAAAATGGCACAGAAAGTGATCCGTACACATACTATAAATTGATAACAAATATTTAGTTAAACAATTGTTTGCTGTGGAGTGATTTTCCAAACTCAGAGAAGATTCAAACCTGACTTTAATTTTATTAATAGGCACAAGCTTTTACCCTAAATTAAAGTAGATTGAATAGGTGAATGCTAGCCTGAACAGCCATTTCAGAAAAAGCTAACGATGGGCAGTTTGTATCAGAAAACCTGGCCAAGAAAAATTATTCACTGCACATTTGAAAACTAGGTTGAAAGTCCCTTGTGAACTGAACCAACAGTCACAGGAGACTGATAAGTGCTCAGACTTTGCCTGACAATTTACTTGTGTCCTGAGAAAAATACAAGGATAATCTCCTTTACAGCAAAAGGGTGAGGAAATCAGACGATCCAAAAGAGGCAGGGCTGAACTTTGCACAGAGGGTAAAAAAATGAAAATAAAGCATTTGGAAAGAATGAGGTGTAATTCAGGTATACTTTCAAGTTCTTGATTGAACACTGTATTTCTGCTTTTAAGCCCCATCTCTGTTCAGAGGGAGGCTAAGCAAAAAAGCAAAGGAGAAGCTCATCTCCTTTCACTCAAAAATTGTTACCGCTAATTTTGAACATTAATGACAGCAATTTATCACTCCTCAATCAACACGCACAATAGTAATGGCTAACTGGGTTTTAAAGCATTGAACATGGCTGGGAAATTTGGCCAAAACTGAGCAAAAAAAGTAGAAAATTACTAAAGGAAAATTGCAGGTTCCTTGTCATCCACTGCATAGGCAAACAGCACACCCCATTGTCTGGGAGACAAAACCACAGTGCCAGGCCTGCAGTCACCTCTCAGGGAACTGGGTGCCTCTCAGCTGGCTTTTGGGGAAAACAGAAGCAAGAAGTGCAAGCATATCAGCATCCAATTTGTCACTGAGGAAGTACTGCAAAGGTTGATGTCCCTGCAGGCCAGTTCTGGAGGGCGGGATGTGGAAAGCATTCCCTGCAGGTACATCCGTCAGTTGATATTGCTCATGTTTTCTTGGCTGCCAGCTGTCTGGCAGATAATTTAAAGATGCCTATGGCTACTTCAGCCCTGGGCTACATGAATGACGTAGGAGTATACATTGACCAGGCTCCTGTGGGCCCGCTACCTTTGTCAGAGGAAATGCCCCTGCCTTTTCCATGATAGTACATCCTTAGTGTCCTTTCCAGCACACACCAGTGCAGTGCTGCTTGGAGGGGAGGAAGCATAAGGATGGACAGTATTTTGCACTTCTTCCTATCATTTTGCACAGATGGCTAGTGTTTATGCCTTTCCACGTGGCTGCACACTGGACAAGATGATCAAGACAGATGATGTATAAATGGAGCTCACTGGAGATGAGATTCAGTCTACAGTGGCTTAATTTCCCTGGGATGACCATAAATAGGGGCTGTTCTTTGTGGCTGGCTACCAGCATCCCTTTGAAACAGTTTTAAGCCAGCCACTGTGTAGTATACATAGATTATAGACACACCTTTTGTTGTTACTGAGGGACTATGAACTCTTCAGAGATGTTTACGTGTGTTTAGAAGTAGAACTGTGCATGGATTACTGTTGGTTTTGTTGGTGTGGGTTTTTTCTTTTTCTTTTTCCTCTGCTGTCAGTTATTCAGATATCAAATATATAAGGTGTTAGACAGCAAGGCTTGCCTGTGCCAGGGAGCAGGAGAGAAGGAGCATTGGGGACAGTGAGGGGAGGGGAAAGGATCCTGTCAGCTCTGGAGACAAAGACATAAACCAAGGGTCCTCAAACTTTTTAACCAGGGGGCCGGCAAGCGGATGCAGCGGCAGGCAGCCATCTGCGGCTGCTTGGTTTCCCCCCCCCAGCCCCCGGCGGGGGAGGGAGGGTGGGGGGGTCTGTAAATACCAGGGGCCGGATTGAGGAGCCTGGGGGGCCATATCTGGCCCGTGGGCCGTAGTTTGAGCACCCCTGACATGAACTAACTTCTTCCTACAAAAGCCTAGGGCTGGACAGCCTTGTGTGATCTCTGAAGACTTTAGAAGAAAGTATACTATTGAAGGCTGAAGGCTCAAGCACAAATCCAGAAGAAAACCTTTGAGATTTACAAACTGCTCTTCTTAATCATGAAGCAGGGGTGTCCTTTCCTCATTTGTGGGTCCACTCACACTCCAAACAAATCCGAAACCATTACAATGCATGGCAGTTGGTCGGTAGTGTGGAAAAACCTCATTTACTGACTGGCCAGACAGTTTTAAAACCTTCAGATTTTTCTAAGTCTAGGTTATTAACTGTCTGACTGTAATCACATCTTCACCATAGGGAGCTTCAAAAGCTTTTCATTTGCATTGAATCAGTTGCCTTCCTCCCTGTCTTTTTCCCCCTGGAAATAAGCTTAAATAATTCAACAAACTGCACACATGGCTAGTGATTATTGAACCATTCTGAAACACTCCAGGCAAATGGACCATTATGTAGCAGGAATTAAAACTTTTCTTGCAGTCATTAGGAGAAAGATGTATACGTATCTCTCTATGTACAATCCTTTTCTCTCTCACATGTATGTATGTGTGTGATAGTGTATGTGGACAGAGATATTTGTAAACATTCCCTTTTCACAGAGACCTCGTAACTGTACAAAAAAAATTTGTTTGAAACAGTATTCACAGAATGTATTAGAGGTGAACCATGATAGTTTATGGTGAGTATACGGTGTGCATTGTGAAGGTATCAAGAGATTCTGTCAACAGTACGTCTTTTCACCCTGAGAGCATAGAATTTCTATTTCATACTATGTGTTCATGTGCAACAGTCACAGGATTCTGCTGATTAACTCTCTAAGCTATAAAACATGCTAGCTTCTATCCCTGTGTACCAATGTCACAATGGGAATAAAAAGAAAAGAAAAGGAAAAAAAAAAAAAAGAAAAGAAAAGAAAAGAAAAGAAAACAAAACAAAATCCAAAATGATGATTTTAAGTAATTATACACCATTTTTTTCTTAATGGAATCATAATTTAAATGGTCAAAGTGAACTTTTTAGGGCAAGAAAAAAGTAGAAGTAGCAAGAAAAACAGCTTTTCACTGCCTAAAATGTCATGGTTGTATCCAAGATTTCTAAACTGAGTGTTTCACTCATCTTTTTGGCTTTCCTGCATTTCAGTGTGGGTCCTGTCATGACTACTCTGCAGGTACAGGTTATCAGACCATTAATCTCTCAGTCCTTGGGTTTTTGCTTCCCATGACTGGTCAGATTTTTTTTTTTTCTTTTTTGTAATGGGAAATCTATGTAAGTGGCACATTAGTCACCACCTGAAAAGATAAAAACAAATGAACAAATATAATTCAGAAGACTCCAAATATTTGTTTCTATGATATTATAAATATAAATAACAGGAAAATAAGGAGGGAGAGCGGGTTCCATAAGGCAGCTGACAACATCAGCATTAAATTTGAGTCTAGTTACAGCTTTTTATTTAAGTAAGGAGAAACCAATATATAGCGACACAGAACCTTTCCTGTGTTCCAAGGACACTTGTTCCCTTGTTGCATGCCATTCCAATGTCAGTTATATTGGTACATACATAGTGAAAACAGATAAGAAACAATGTTTAGAAACCCAGTGTGTAAGTTCATATCTGATTAGTAGCCTTCTGTGTCATGCTAACTAAAACAGAAATGTTAGCTTGCATAAATACTGAAATCCAGGCAAAACTTGCCAAAATTCAACTTCTCCATAATATAGGGGAACATAAGGTGTACATGCCATACTACAAATAGTGTTCACTGTCAATATACTAATAATATATTACAACTTTAAATGCAAATAATATTTTACATGACATTTTTAATACGATTTCTTAATTTTCCCCAATAATTTTCTTCTTTTTTCCTCTGAATAGTTGACTACTGTTCAGTCTTAATAGCCTAAAGAAGAGTACAATTTCACTGTTAAAAAACTACCTACTGTCATGTTGTTATGGAATATTGTCTTGTAAATATCTTCTGCTGAAAATCTACAAGACATTTGCCCCATAAATTCTACACCTTTACATTCTTGCACATCTCTAGAGAAGACCAGAAGCTCTCATAAGCTCTCACAAAGATTTTGCTTTTTGGACACTGTATAACAACTGCATGCAGAACTGTTCAAAGAATTGTCTCCAAACCTTTCCAGTCATTGAGAAGGCAGGAGCACTGAATCAGCTGTAGTTAAACCCTGAGGAGTATTTCATGTTCTTGTCTACCTAAAAGTCTTACTGATACCATTGGAAACTTTGCCTAGGTACTTTGTAACAACAGACCATTTAGAAAAGTATGCATAATGATCTCTGTCTAAGCCACTTACATTTGTCTAGTTATGCTGGTATCAAATGCTTCAGTTAGGGTTTTTTCCTGTGCTAAAGACTGAAAGACCTCAAAAACAGGGCATAGGATCTCCTACTGAGTAAACTAATCTTTTCGTCTCACTCAGTTGGGAAAATAGGAGAGAGAGATTAGCGACTGAAGTCCAGCCACCAAAATCGGTTCAAATCATCGGTTTTGTAAATATTTGTGCACTATCAGTTGTCATATCAGAATCTGGAAAGAAAAGTGAGATTGGGACCCAGTGTAGCTTTTTGCAGGTAATTGTATGCTTTGTGTATTAAATATTTTATAAAATTTAGCTATGGCTAGGAACATTAGCATAATGTAATTGAAATCATAAGAAACATTTTATATCACATCTATTTTAACTTTTAAAAGTGTTGTACTCCTGGGTATGTTAAATTGATTGCTTGTCTATGTTTGTTGTTGAACGATCTTCTTGCTGATCACCAGAAATAAACCCTGTAATACTAATTTTCAAGCACCACTTTTATTTGATCGGGGTATAGCATATATCCAAGATGAACGACTCATTTGAATGTCTTCTCCATGGGTTAGATTCTTCTGTATAAGTGGTTGCTTTGCAAAGCATTTCAATGCAATGTACATGTAGAGTGCTTTTAAAGTGCACTTTACCAACCTATTGAAGATCAGCCCAACATAGTTATCAATAGACTGGCCTTGACAATGGCTCCAGTTTAGCAAGGAAAAGGGAATTCAGAAAAGAAAAAGAGGTATTATGACTGTGGACACTGCCCCTGTGTTACTGTGATAAATAAAAATCACATTGATTTTAGTGTCGATTACAGTTCATCACTGCCAGTGATGAATTTTGCTATTTATACTGTTACTTTGTTAAAAATCCTTAAAAGCACTGTTATTCTACAGATGTTCCTGGATTTAAATTGGGCAAGTTCAAAGCTGAAGGAAAGAATCATCACGATTTGCAAAAGTGTCACTACTGAACAGGAGATGGAGCAAAAAAGGGAATCATAGATTTGTGCTCAGATTGTTGGCAAATCTGCATTAGTGGAAGTTAAGAAGAGGTAACAAGAATTTATAGCCACACTGACAATCAAAATATGGGCTCCAACACTGCCATTTCTTGCAACTTAAGCTGAAGCACTTACTATGCTGATATTCTGCTTGTCCCCAGTAGAATGTCCCCAGAAAAACAGGAGGCCTAAATGAAATCAAAAGGGACAATTTTTCCCTTTGTAGCTTTCTTCTGAGGCTCCTTCGCATTATGTGCAGTGCCACTTTTCCCTGCCAGGCATCCTCTCCACCCCGTCCACTACCCCCTAACCTCCCCCTCACACCTTTTCTTTTGTCTCGTCAGCTTGGATCTAAGTGGAATGAGATTCAACCTGTACTATAGCACAAGTACAAATTCATGGTGCTAAAACTAATATTTACACTGAGTTTAGGACCACTAAACTTCAAGATCAGAAGCCTAGGAGCACACAATATCCAGGGAGACATAGGTAGCACCTGCTCAATGTGAGAGTGTAACTGTTATCAAGGTCTTTGTGAATTATAACTCCTTTGGTTTTAATGAGATTGCCTGGATGTAGGACCAGAACTTGGCTCCCATGATTTACTTCAAGAGAAATGTCTGAAACAGGGTGTGAGTAATGAGAACTCTCCAAGACTTTATGAGAGCTCTACGAGAGGCCAAAGTTTGGAAGTACATAAAATTTCAATTGATTTTTCTTCCTTCTTCATCACTTCTTAATTTTTGCATTCCTTTGTTAGAAATATAAGAAGAAAACTTTATTTAAAAAAAAAAAAAAAGAAAGAAAGAATCTGTGATAGGTTTGCAGAAATAAAGAGATCCAGATTTTTCAGCTAAGTACCTGGACTTACGTGTGAACCCAAATTGCAACAGACTAGTATTCATCTTACATTAGTCAATAGCACATGCCCTGCTGTGAGTTACCGGTTAATTTATGCATTACCTGTCAACATTATGAAGTGGAATTATACCTTGGGCAGTGGTAGCTGAGGTTTTTCAGTGCTAAGCAGTAATGGAAATTGCTAATCCCAACTCATTTTGTCATGAGGTTCATATTATGTAGGTCCACACATTTTGCTGTACTCAGCAGTTTGACACAGCACCTGTAACAGTGCTAAAATGGAAGAATAAAATATGTCTCTGTGCTCTAATATGGGATGCAATGTGATTTCAGGAAACAATATCAAGCTAATCGAAAATATACTTTTTTGAATTGTACTCTTGCCATTACACAGCTCCAACAACATTCAAAATTCAGATATCCTTTATCTAGGCTGCAATTATTTGACCACTGGAAACAAACACCGATCTCAGAATACTAGCTTTCATTTCTGTTCCTCTGTAAATTTAAGGCAAACCTTCTGAAAACTATGAGAAGTTCTAATGTCCGTGACTGTTAAAGAAATTATTATAATATTATTCAGTTTCCAGATGCAAGATTTGGAAGACAGCTCCTGAAAAGCTTAGATTTTCTACATCATTCTCTTCCCACTCAGAATCAGTTTCGGGGTTTGTTTTATACCATTTTAGCAAAGGGTTTAATCAGATTATATGTTAGGCCCAGTTGATTAATTACTCTGTTATTGAGGCAGGATTGTACAGGGGTTTAATGTTAAGAATCAGCTTCCCTAGTCCTATCTCTTGCCATCATCTGTCAGATTATGCTTCATTACTAGTGCATTCATTTTCCGGATAGCTCAGACAAATAAGGAGCCAGGTTATCAAACAGTGCTTTTTGTTTTGCCAATTATGGAATAAAGACTTAACAAAAGGCTACAATTTCCTGTCTTCTCATGTTACAGTATAAAAACTTGCTTTCCCATTTAGGAACAGTTTCATACACAGCATAAATTAATAAACTGAGATTTGGTTGCTCCTTAGCAGTCTTGGAAAAATGTGTGTGAGAAAAGACACACAAACAGTATGTTTTTGAATTTACCTAACCGTATTTCATTGGCGAACATGGTAGGGTACAGCTTTGTAGTGTCTCATGGGGAAATATAGAAGTTATATTGTTACATGTTTAAATAACAGGAACAGAATCAGGTCAACAAATGTAAAGAAAATCCTGCTGTCCCTTACCTTAAAAAAAAAATAAAAAAATCACTAACCTTCCACAGGAAGAAGAATAGCTTGTTAAAAGTCTTCTCTTAAAATATTTAGAAACCTCTTTTGTTGTTTTTGTATTTCCTTATTCTAAGCTAAATTCTTCAGATATCTGCTGAAAGGCTGTTATTGTTATTAGAAGTATTTCCTTAAAGAATGTATAAATGATGACATTTCAATCACTGTAAAAAGATATCACTGTTCGTACTACACAATAGTTCATTACTGCAAGTTAAATAAGCTACTTCACTACTATATATGTAGAAAGAAATATGTTTTCTTCCAGTAACTGTCTGCTTGTCTGCTTAGCTGTTCTCCAGTAATGCACATTTTGATATGAAACATAATAGTAAACAGTAAAGAAAAATAGGCTATTTACACATGGTAGAGAAAAAATTAGCTAGAAAGGACTGTCACAAGGAACATTAAGCTCCTTTTGCTGCCTGTCTGCTGCTTGGTTTTGAAAATAAAAATTAGAAAATTGAGTGTTCTTTTTGTAGACGAGATTTCAAAATTAGAAGCCTAGGGCACCTGCCCAATTTGTAAAAGTGCTGAGCATCTGAAAGTCCCATTGCTCTCAGATGTTTTGTTCTGATATCACCTGAGACTTTGATCCAGTGATGATTTGCATTTTGCATACTGCAAGAGTAATCAAAACATACTACTTATCAAAATCATATCAGGACACACAGCAAGCCAAGTGACAAAAGGATAATCATACTTAACTGGATTATTTCAATTTTGTAATGTCTTTTTCCATTTTGGTTTCTCAATAATATTGTTTCTATAAACAGGGAGATTTCAGACAGAAACATTAACACTTCCAAACTTTCCTTAAAGCAAAATCTTCCTAACAATTCAAAATGCTGTTTTTAGACTCTTTCTTTCCCTACCTTTTTGCTGTGAAGTATGATAATATTCATTAATTAGCTTTATACTATCCTTTTAAAAGTATGATTTTTCACTATTTCCCCAGAACTTTCTGAATTAAGAAAAAAATGGCAGAAGGGAATGTGACATTAAAATTACTTTTAACAAATCTTGATTAAAATTATTTTGAAATTTTGCTTTTCCAAACTGTTATGTTTTCATGAGGTTTGGTTGGGTTTTTTAGGACAAGATCTGCACGTAATGAGCTGTGAGCATTTCTTGGAGATTTTCTTCCCTTTTACTTCATTGCCTTCACTGTTTGTATTGTTGCATTAACATCACAGAGACAATAGTTTGAGGTATTAAGGAGACAAGACCATGCAAAAGGTAGATATAAAGGAAACACGGTACAGAACCAAAGTCATTGGGAGGGAGTAAGGGGAGACAAGTTTTCTCCACAAGAAATATCTGAGAAAAAGGAGACATGGATGGATGTACTGGTAAAAGCCCCAAAGGGCATAATTTCACAAAGAAATATATGATCAAATTTGTTAAAAGCAATTGAACAGTTATGGGTGAAGATAGAAGGTCTATTAGAAGAAGATAGAGGTCTATTAGTCCCACTTAGACTATTCATCTAAGTGGGAGCAAAAGACCTCAACTAAAGCAAATACAGCAAAATGCCTGAGGATGGGCATTATGTTTCTCATAATCCAGAAAGATAATATCCAGAAAGAAAGTTAGTGGGTGGCTGGCCCTTCCTGGTTGTATCAGTGGAATAGGTGCTGTGACTAGGGCAAGAAAGCAAGGAAGTAACTTCAGGAGGGAAGAGAATGACATGTTATTCCAGGACAAATTAAAAAGACAGTGAGGAGTAGTAAGGGGAGAGATCTCTAATTGGTTGCGGATTGATATGCTGTTCTTCTAGAGGTAGTCATGTCTAGCACAAGGAAGAGATACACATGCAAGGATCATATCTGAAGATAAAGATCAAACTGGTGGTGTTGGAGTTAATATCTTTAGGAAGAACTCAAAATATAAAGATGGATCATATGTACAAATTCTGTAATGAGGTACAGTGTCTGTGAAAGACATGAATCAGGAAAATCAAACAGGGATTTCTTGTCATCTTACCATGTTCCATATCTGTAGAGTCCCACAGGAAAAAATAACATCCCCTTAACCTTTTATGGCCTTTGGATAAACAGAAAAATCTAATGTCTGCTTCTAAACATTCCATTATCACATTCAGTAAATAATAAGGATTGTGAACAGTAAGAAAAGGGAAAACGCTGAAAGCTTGGCAGAAATACATATTGTTTGTCTTTACCATGAGAAGGAGACAAAATACTACAGGTTAGATATAAAGGACACTGGAAAGATTGGAAATTGTTTTTTTCCTTATTTCCTGTGCAGCATAAATCATCAGTGACCCCATGAAAATTGGTGGTGCTCCCAGGAGTGGCTTACATACATAAGGCCACTAATAAGTGTGGCTGGATGAGATGTTCTTTCTGCTCAGAGGCTCCTACAGAATAGCAGAAAGGAGACACAGACTTTTCTGCTTCATCCTATGGACACTTGGGCTTTATCTTTCTGTGCTTTCCTTTGACCAAAGGAATCTACTTCATTCTGAAATTAAATAGTTATGGAAAAACAGTGAAAAAAAGTGAACAAACAAAGCCAATGAGAAATCCTCTTTCATTTCTTAAAAAGCTAACAAACTGAGAAAGTTTCTGAACAGGATCAGGCTCTCCTTTACATTCCAGATTACTTGCAGCCAAGTTAGTTTCAATAAATATGAATCTCACTCATTTTTCAGCAACGAATACTGTAGAATTTCTATCATTTAAAAACAGTGAAAACTCAAAAAGCATTTCACTGTGTTGTGGTTGTAATAATTTGTTTAATAAGCTATTTGAGTTCATTGGACAATGTATAGGTGTAAATCATGGCACAAGGGCCACAAAATCAGTTATTCAGCACATATTTTTTTGGCAGCCCCCTGGGAGTCTGATTTTTAACTCTGCATTTATTTCATTCCTGCACCTGTTTGACTGGTAAATCTTTTTACCTCCCTTCTATAATCTCCATACCTTTCCAATACATCCTTTTACTGCTTCATTCAGTGGCTGTGAATAACAGCACCATACAAGAAGCAGGGTAATAATGGGGAAAAGCTTTCCCATAAATATGCCATGCAACAAATATTTTCAATCTACATTACTTCTAATTTGAAGACATCATAGTAGCAGCTAAGCAATGAACACAGCATAATGCCCCCCTTAAAGAGAAATAAGCATGCAATTGATTCCTTCAGATTTACCATTCTGAGTCCCATCAGGAAGAGTCAGCATAGAAAAAGTGAATACGAATCATTCTAAACTCTGAATTTGAAAGTATTTACTTATAATTTTTGCAAGTACTATTTCACAAATCTTTAATTAATATCAGTATAAATATCTTTCTTCTAAAACTATCTTTCCATTTATATATATGGTTGCATGATCTGGAGTAACTCTAACTGAGGGAAAAAATATCAAAGAATTGTATAAGATATTACCCAAAATAGCAGCCTTTTGTAAGTACTGTACCAAGGAGCTGGCAGATTGATAAGACTGGGTTAGAGAAACAGAGGAAGTTTACATAAATTAAGAAAGAGTGTCTACAGAAGTGCAGAGGAATGTTTTCCCACTCATTGTTGAGAGGAAGGGATAAGGTTTGTTTATTTTCTGAAGAGGATTGATAGGATTTGAGAGATGAAGGACAGGAGAGACAAAGATGGCACCAAAGTTGACCTGAATATTAGAAGGATAATGATATCCAGGGTGACTAAAAAAAGGAACAGGTGATTTAGTAAAAAATATTAGTAGTTCATTAAAAACTACACACAGTATTTGCAAATTTTATTGACTAATTAAACATATACACAACACGTTTGGAAATAGATTCTCTGTTAGTTAATATTCTTTCCTCTGCCCAGAAACGCCTTTTGTTCCACACACATTCAGTGAAGATACAGAATATTTAAAATTTATTAATAATACCTGAAAAGCTATTTAAATGTGAGCATTATTAAACCATTCTTTAACACAAGGGTGCATTACATGTCTGGCATAAGAGACAAATCAGATGAGCTTTTTAGCAGTTTCAATACTGACAAGCTCTTTTGTGAGAGCAATGTTACTGAATTGACTCTACACAATTTTTGTAATAATACAATACAAGTGTAGATTTAATAGGCAATTTTATTAGCAGAAAAGAATCTTTTTGACTGTAACAAAAACAAATGTCTTCCTTTTGCCAATCACAGTACTTTTCTTCTTAAAGCTGCACGAAGATCTGTGTTTTGTTACTCACCTCCCATTGAAAGAAGATTTAAGATACTCTACCTATTCAGAGTTATATCATTAGGAATTCAGTAATGGTAGACGAAATAAAAACCATTGTACAGTAATGATGTTATCAAATCGAAAAGCTCTTCTTTCAGAGGTTTCTTCAAAGTTTGTTAACTCAGTGAAGAAACTTGGAAACTAATCCTAATCACTGGAGTTTTTTTCAAAGACATTTCCTCATTCAGATAATGGCAAAACCTCAAATTGCTAACCAGGGCAAAGACAAGAAATACAGTCTTTCACAAGTTTCTTCATTTTAAGGCCCTATATATGTAGATGATTCTGAAAGTATCTCAGTTCTAAAAGGAAGACAGTACATATAGGAAATGGTTTGGGTTTGTAGCATTTTGTGGTCCTTATTTCTGAAACACTGGAAACAGATTGTGTTAGCAATCTAATTAAAATTCTGCATGTTCATATGCAAGAACACAATATACAAAAAATAAGAATGAATATGAACCCCCAGTTAGTCAGCAGATTACCAAGGACAGTGTTAAGCAATAGTATGCATTACAGCTTTGAAAATATTTTTTTCTTTTTATGTGAAGCCACCTTTTCCAGCCAGCTTTTCCAGTACGTCTCTTGTCCTCCCTATGTTACTTCTCTCTCTCTCTCTCTTTTTTTTTTTTTTTTCTTTCTTTATCATAGGAGTCTTGGTTTCTTCTTGATCTCTTCCTTTCCCTGAAAGACCAGTTTCACCATTTCTCTCTTCCAGCAACATTTGCTCCCACCATCTCTTCTAGATATTTCTTCCTCCTCCATATCAGTAATGGCTTCAAGATGAAAGAGGGTCGATTTAGATCAGATATTAGGAAGAATACTATGAGGGTGGAGAGGCATTGGAGCAGGTTTCCCAGAGAAGCTGTGGATGCCACATCCCTGGCAGTGTTGAAGGCCAGGTTGGATGGGGCTTTGAGTAACCTGGACTAGTGGAAGGTGCCCCTGCCCATGGCAGCAGGGGTGGAACTAGATGATTTTAATGTCCTTTCCAACACTAACCATTCTATGATTCTAAGATTCTAGCATATCCTGAGGACTTCTGAGGTTTCTGTGGAAGTAAACCTTATCATTATTATCCTTTTGCTTGCTTTCCCTTAGCCTTAGGGGTAGTAACAGTGGGGTAATTCCTGAACCTTAAAAAGAAATAGTAAATAACAACGATACCATTACTGAAAGACTGGAGTACAATTAAGAAGCAAGTACATGGAAGAAGGAAAATAATGTCCTTAAGAGTGAAGGAGGACAGAAAATTGTAATCTTTTGGTGCAGGGTGCTGCGAAGAGGAAATTCATTCAAAAGCACGCATAGGGCATCAAAATGTCTCCAGCTAGGTGTTCCAGAAGATGCCTTTGGAATTAGTAATGTATGCTGATAAAGTCTTCCTGAAAGTATTAAATCTGAATGCAGACCCAAAGTCTGACTAGAGAAATGACCTATCCCAACCTTACAATGAGAACCTCTGATTTCTCCCAGAATTATTCAGTGGAAGTAACACAAATTTTCCTACACGTATAGAGAAATGGGGAAAACTGGATGAACAGACAGACTGACAATGATCCTGGAAAATGTTTCATGAGCTGGGAAGCATTGCTACACCAGTAGCTGTTGGAGTAAGTGCCCTTATGCAGATGAGTAATTTCTGTTTTAAAATTCTGTGATCATTGCTAACTACAAAAGTTGGTTGGAAAGCAGTAATAGTGCCCAGAATTCTCTGAAGGTCTAACAGTAAAGATATCAGTTCATAGTGCAACCTGCAATCAGTTTGTACTGCAGGGCACAGAACTCCTCAAAATTCAATATTCTGGTTGGCTGAAGCTTTTTGTGTCTCAAAGCCAGAATGGTTAAAACAAAGACTTTAATCTCCATATGTTGACTTCAGATCTGGCCTGTAAATTCAGTTGTGGAGAAATCCAGGGACGTTTGCATTCTTGATTCCTCTGGTAACACACTTTTCATGGAGTGGGAAAAAAATAAATCATGAAAGAAATTACTAGAAAATGTGCATTTTTCAATCTGTCTGTCTGATGTCTTTCAGAGGCCCTGGCCTCTCTTGCAAACATTTAAAGACAAGGGGGGTGGGGATGGGGGGGGGGGGGAAGAAAAAAAAGTCCAAGCCTGACATTGAAAGAATGGATTAGATTCCAAGAAATGCAAATTTCTTAAATCGTGTAATCTGCATTACTTAATAGAGCAGGGAGCCAATTAAGAACAGTCCCCTATTCAGTTTAATTAGGCTAACTACAGGTAAGGGAATCATATAGTAAAAGGAGGGGCATTCAGTAGAGAGACTTTCTCATGTATCTCTTTCATGTCTGTCTCTTCCACTGTAACAGAGCTAAAGATATCTAGTGCTTGACTTTCAACCTTTTAATGCTATAAAGTAAACAAATCACACACTTTATATTATCAAGACTTTGAAGTCATAAGCCCCAGGCATACTACCTAATGCTAAGGGGAGGAGTGGGGGGAAGGGAGGAAGCTGGTATATTCATTCTTTTGAATCAACAACACTGCCATGTTATGTATAAATCCTAATTTCAGCTTCCTTATATGCTTACATGGTGTAAAAGCTCATAAAGCTCTTTTGAAAAGTGGCTAGAAAAAAATAAATTATTATGAACAGAATTCTAATGTCAAATTAGAAAGTAAAGCTCAAGTTACAAAAATTGGGAAAAATAGAGAACTGAGAAAACTAACATTTCCTTTCCAAAGGTCTCCATCGAATATGTGTTACATGCTTGTATCATAGCTCCAATGTTCACTTTTATTGAAGAACTCTGAATCTATGTCCTTCTTTGCTGATGTGTTGGTAGGTGATGCTCAGACTGTGGGGAGGCAGACAGCAGATAGCAAGTCAAAACAAAAGAAAGGAAGAAAAAAAAATGCACAGAACTAACCATAATTACTCATAAATATGAACATGAAGAAAAAAAGGAGGGGGGGGGGGGAAGGGGAAGGCAGGGAGAGAATTGATACTATGCCAAAGTTAAAAGTTGATGGTACACATTGTCACCCAGACCAAATCAAGTCACCTTTGAACAGTATGATAAACTCTGTCTCCCCATTTTATTATAATACTTGGCAGTCTCAGAATTTTTAATCTCCGTATGCTGAGAACACAACTTTGAGGAAGGAAAACAATGTTTACAGATGGAGAAAAGATCCTTTCACTTCTGTTTAATCTCAGTGAAGGAGCACTGAAGAACTTTTTTCCTTTCATGCAACACCTTGTCCCTTTCTATCACTTCCACAGGTTTTACAGTCAGAACATCTCATGATCTCCTAAAATGTCCACTTAGTGGAGGCTACATAAATTCTTTCAGGCTCATGAGTTTTCTTCACTGTTAGAATTAACATGCACGTAGAGTAAGTAATGTACACTTAAAAGGCTTGGCAAGGTACAAGATGGCACTGATGTTGCCTGGGAGAAGAGATCAGGTTGGACACATTGCTACCCTTTTGTTCTGCTACTGTGAGAAATACTTCTTGAACTGATGTGCCCATGAGATACTATGCTTTTGTAGCATAAGCTTCCCCTTATTTTTCTTCCTATCAGCTACCCCTCTGAGCCTCAGGACTGCATACAGAGTAATTTTAAATTTTAAAGGGTCAGTTTCTACTTCCATTTACAGAACAGGAAACTTCCTGTTAATTACACGGGAAATATAATTGAAAGTCTAGTGAGTGCACAAAAATCCTTACTATTGTGTTCACATTCACATAACCCTTGCTTTTTTGCTTCTTTTCCTGAGTCAGAGCTTTTTTGATGAGAGGTTATCAATAAAGTGCTCAGATACTTAGCTACCATTAAGTTACGCTTTCAAGCTAGTCCTCATACTAAATGATTATAGACTAATAACAAAGGTTAGGTAACTAAAAATATGCAATGTAGTCTGAGGCTACTGCCCCTACAAATTTTGAAGAAAAGAAACCATACAAACAAGAAATGGTGTACAAGAGTGGCCTATCTTACCTTTTAATGGCACTGTTGATGTCAATACTAAAGGCAGCTGTATGCATAATGTTAGGTTTTTTTCCTTGTCCACTGAAAATATCCGTTCCTGTATGTAACATTAATAGTAATTTCAGTAAAATAGCTAATCAGGTCTGGTATTCTTGGAAAATTGGAACTTGTAGAGCCTGCTTTACTGTAGAAGCTCCAAAAGAACATCTCCAATACCTATCCTAAGACAGAACAACATTTCATTGCGTCAAACCTACAGCAAGACCTCTGCTAATGTATTTGCCTCAGCTCTTAACAATCAGTATATGCCGGCATGCACTACTTCCTGACTATGCAAGGTATAACAGATAATTTCAGAAAAAATAAGCAATTTTGGAACTTCAGTTCAATTCTGTGAACAAAAAAAGATATACCAGCTAATTTTTAATTTTTTAAGTGCTTTTATATCTAGTTCTCTTTTGAATCTCTCACTAAGCAGGACCTGGGATGCAAAATGGGAATAAAGATTTCTAATCCCCAAGAAAGACATCCAGATGCACATCAACAGCATTCAGCATTCAGAGGGCAGCTGGTAAACTGGGTTGTATTCTTTTTGAAAAGCACTATGACAAAGTTGTTTATTCAGCAAAACAAACTGTTCCCTCTGTCCGTTAACAAGGCTGGCTTTGTGCAGCACAGACTTCTGCAGTGCTGACTTCTGTTTGGAACCATTTCACACTAATTAGAAATAAGAGAAAAGGCTGTGTTCATGAACAGCCCAGCTCAAGACCTCTTTCAAACCACTCTTTCTGAAAATTAACTCAGTTGTAACCCTCTATGAATAACAGACTTGCACAAACAGGATAGGGAAAAATATATTGTTAATAATTGTTAGCTTGCTGTGCAGAATGCCAATGCAAATTTTATGTAACATTACCCAAATCATATGAAATGATGAACTGTGAAATGTTGTGCAGTTCCATCTTCTAAGGCTACAACCACAGTGTTTTTTGTCTAGCCACAGTAAGAATATGTGATGAATAAAAAAGTTACTATCACGCAATTAATCAAATATGAGACTAGGTCTGTGGTTTACTTATATATGATTATTATGGTATACTACACAATCAATGAAATAGGAATGCGAATATCAGAAACACTTTCCTCTGGAGGACCAAAAGATTATAAAATAGGGAAGGTCCTTCAGCATTAACAATGCAAAAAAGATATCTTTAAATTTTTATAGTAAAGATTTTTGGGGAACAATTATGTACTAGGGAGGCTTATTTCTAATTTCTATAGGCATCTTGCACTTTATGCAGCATTTGCTCATGGAAGTAATCCCCCTTAAATCCATGGGGCTACTTGTGGAAGTGCCAGATGTCATAAATCAGGGCTGCAGTAATAAGTGCTAGTGCTTCCCAGCTCTCTATATGGTGGCAAGGAGTTACACATGAGATACCTACATTTTCAGTATTTTCAGTTTCCAATTATGACAAAAGAAAATCAGATGGTTTGGACACAAAATTTTCCAGTGCCCTATATTTTTCTGATTTTATTATAAAACTCAGTCACTAGGGTTAGATGCAAATAGCAAAAGTATGTGCTTCAGAATACATTTGAAAAGGGAAAAATTCTTAACCTATTTAGAAAAACAATATAGTTAACTCTCATTACAAACCGTCTTGCAACTTATTTATCATGAATTCAGTAATTTTCTACGTAATTCAGTCTTGTTTCTAAAATCTGAAGAGACCAACAACAAAAAACTTGTTGGGGAAGATAGATTTCTTCAGGTCACAGGAAAGAGTTTGTCTTGTTACTTAATTGCTATATACTACACTTCTAAAATCAAACCTGCATCTGAGATGAGCAAGAGTTATGTTTCTTGTACCTGCATAATAAATGTGAAATATAAATGAGAAACACAAGTAGGAAGAAAAATAAAATCAGTTGAGGCTCTTGTTAAGAAAGATATTATTGTCTAGAGTTAACATGCAGCATTCGCAAGTGCTTTCATCTCTTACGGCCAATCGTCTCTTTACTTCACCTTGTTCTTAAGGAAATAAAGATTTACATTGCTCTTGCAATGGCAATAGTGTTACATTGCATGCGACTTGTGGTTTCAGTTTCAGAACTGCTTCTAAAATTAGTAGAGGACCAGTTCTATTTCCTAATGAAGCTTGCATCTCTCCACTGCGATGCTTGAAAACAAAATGGGGCCTTTTGACAACTTGTCAAAATGAACTGAATTTCCTTTCAAGGTTCATACAAACTAGAGTAATTTTTAGCTCCTGCACCCTGTGATTGAAAAGACAGCTCTAACTGCTTCAGCTTGGTTGTAATGGATGGACTGAATTAAGGGAACAATATGTCATTCCTCTAATGCTTGTAAGAAATGAATTATAAACATCCTGAATTTACATGTCTAAAGTTGTCAGCATTAATTTAAGGAATAAAATAGTCTACAGGTAGCAACTGTTGTCTTGTTTCCACAAACATGAGTCTCTATTTAACTCTCAAATAGTGAAGGAAGAGCTTTTTCTGCAACTTATTCTCATGTCTCCAAACAGTGAAAAGCATTAGAGGTGATCACCCCATGTCCTTTCGACTCAATTTTCCACCTAATGTAATAAATTAATAACAATAATTTTACAAAATAAAAGCCCAAACAAATTTCATGAGGATGATGTAGTTCAAATGTTTTCTTTTGTGCTCTGATGAACTGATAACATCAAATCACAAAAAGTTTTTGGCAACTTCCTAGAGATCATTTCTTTTCTTTCCTGTGGAAGTCTGGGATACAACTTAAAGCTTATTGTTACTAAACATGGTTAATGTACTAGAATTCCTTCTGTAGATATTTTAATTGCATGTTGCTATGTTTTCTGTTCAATTTAATTTTGCTTTTAACAAAAGAGATGTTTATAACAGTTACATTTTTGATTCTTCATGTGAACTTTAATTCTAATCTGCTTGTTGTAATTTACCTACTAAAAAGTAGAACAGATCTTTATCTCCATTTCACTTCTTTTCATTTTTCACTTTTCATAATTTGTTTCTACTGTGCAATGCCCACATTTTTTTCTTTTTTTTTAAAGCGTGAGCTCTGATTCTTCTGACACACCCACCCACCCACACTTTTATGTACTCATTATCTTCTAAAGTGGGTAAAAACCATAAAAAAGTATGCACAATGGAGAAAAATACTGTTTTAAAAAGTTCACATTATGACTTTCCAAGGAATGCTCCGAAGCAAGGGTTAACACCACAATGCAAAAAGTAGATTGAGTACACAGCTCTAACTGAAACATTTTTATCAGTAACTGCATCACTTCCTTTACGTATTTTTGTTTGCCTATAATGTGAGAAGAGGAAATATTTTAGCAAGGCAGACTTCACAGACTTCCCAAAAGACTACATTTTGCCAACAGTGCTTATCTGTGCTGTGACCAATGGACTTCCTGGAAACTTTTGCCATTTTCAGAAACGTTGACCCGAAAGTAATATCATCTAGAAGAGTATCATCAGCAACCTGAAAGCAATATCATCTAGAAGAGTATCATCAGCTGGTCAGCAATCTGTGGTCAGTTCTACTTCTGATATTTTTGAAAACACTGTCCTCTACTGGTTGTGATTTTGCAACTGAATACTCATGAGTTGCATTCTCCAGTGACAGATCTCCACAAGCCAGTCAGTAGTGGATGAAAACCATCTGAGAAGAGCAAACACATTCATTAATTTCAATATTGATATATTAACTGGTTCTGCAACCAATATACACAACCTTCTAAGATTACAATATCCATTAGTAATAACAAAGAATAACCAAGTTAAACCATTATTATTTCAGCCTAATTTACCTTTTCTCCTTTCAACATTGCCCTTTCAACTAATTTCTAATCTACATTTTTTCTAGAAACAGTGATTGACAAATCCTTTGAGACTGCAGACTAGAGCTTCCAGTAATAAGATTTATTCCATGTTTTAGCACAAGGATGATCCTCTAAAGGACTCTAGCATGTTCCTAACCAGGCAGTAAAAAGATACAGTTAGCTCTTGAGGGTGATAGTGCAAAGACCCCAGTTTTCAAGTTGGTTTTGACTATTTCTACCAGGCATTTTGCAACACAAGAGAAAGCATAGAGAAGCAAAGGCCCAGCGTTTTAAGGCTTTTAGATGAAAATCTGTGGAAATGAGCACTTCCCTTCATCAAAAAGTGACCCAGGTAAGAACAGAGTACAGAAAATTTCCATAACTCCATATGCCTGTTCTGACAAGGACAACACAGTTTAGAGTCTTTATGGACTGCTGTATGTATTTCATATAAGGATTCAATAATCCTTCAATAAGGATTGCTGTATGTATTTCACATGCAGGTGCTTTTTATTTGTTATTGTTATTTCTCTACTGCTATTATCTTTCACTTACCACCTGGACTTAGACTTAAATTGGAGAATAAATCATCAGGAGATCTGCTAGTTCTGAAGTCGGTCTTCAAATGTCTCCTAGGAAGCTTTTGTGCAAAGACTAAATTAAGAACTTGAGCATTTTCATGCCCTTTTTCATTCAATGGATGGTTTCACTGCAGTTTTCTAATGACCCATCTAAACCGTAATTCTCCATTTTCATGGCATACACATGGATAGAATTGGAACCAGTTTTCATCATGTGGCTGACTTTTCCTACTGATTATATTAAAGTAACTGGGCAGTCCTATTAGAGAAAAAGCATGTATAAATACAGATCAGTTACATTCCTCCTGACTATCAAATGCTTTCACTGATCTAATTATTTTCAACCTTTTACAGGACATCAGTTCATTATACCACCAAAAATCCAGTTTCTGGCATGAAAATTGTTTTAAAACCACTATTTCCCATTCTTTGTTAACTGAATACATTTTGCTCAGAATAAAAGTAACAGAAAAAAAGTACTGGCTGCATAGAAGTCTTTTGTTAGTGCTTTTGAACTCCCTAGTTGTGGACTACAAAGAGTCCAGCACGTTGCCTCTCACCACCACGGAACAGAAGCACTGAGCGCTGCCTTTTTTTTTTTTTTTTTTTTTTTTTTATTGGATCCTGATATACAGGATACATTACTGAGTGCCTATAAAAAGATTTGTGAACCTTGATGGAAATCAGAGGTGAAAATGACAGTTCAAATGTCTGGTCTGGGTTTAAAAGATGTATGGTAATGCATTTTTACTTATAACAGATACTGAGAAGGAAAAAAAAAGAAAGAGCCAGCAAAGCAGTGTTCAGGCTTATATTACACTCTTTCTCTGTTTCTGCCCTTTCCTGGAGCTGTCAAACCCAGAGCATTCTTTGAAAACTAAAGTGGTTCTAGGCAGGTTACCAATATATGTTATTTCTTATTAGTTATCTCCTTAGGATATCACTAAGACACAAAGCCTATATGATTCTTTTCAGCTACAAACAATGAGTCAGGATCCGTGCTGGCTTGAAGCATGTGTCATTCCTGGATTTCAATGCAGTGGCCTGGAATAGATGATTTTATTTTTTTTTAACACTTCCTATTTTATGTAGGAAGCTTTATAGAACAGTTAATCAGAAGGACAGCAAGAATATACTTGTTAATCAATTAATATTTCAATAGATTTTGACAAATGACATTTACCTTTACACCACAAGATAAAAATTACAAAACTTTGAGCAAGGAAACTCTTTGTTCTATTATATCCTGTGAAACATTAATATCCATTAAATACAGTTCCCAACATGAAACACCACCTCATTCTATTTTCTTCCACTCATCCAAACTGTTTTTACTGAACATGGGATTTCTGACAAAAATAAAAACAGTTCTTTTTTGGAAAAAACTTTTTCTATTCCTTTGAGGGAAAAGGGAAGATTTGATTTTCCCTTTTTCTTAGTTCTTTGTCAAAAACATCCACACTAAAGTAATTTCTAGACCATCTCTAGCTTCTTATTCTTTACTTCTGTGTACTACAAACTTTGTGGTGGATTTATAATCCGTTGAACTCTGAAGAGGGAAAAGAATCAAGGGCATTCAAAATGCCAGTGCTGGAAACTATACTTGCTGTACAAGTACTTATCATTCACAGAGCTCGTTACCCACTCAAAATATAGTCATGGTAATCAGTGATAAAAGTTTCCCAATCATTCTCAATGGACTTCCTGTCTGCTGAGACTCCAAGTCTCTTTTGGAAATAATAGAAGAAAGACAATCACTGACTTTCACCACAATCATACCCCTTCTTTAGAAGCATATGGGTGCTCTCTATGATCTAAGTTTTGAGACAGGATACAGTGAAAGCTTTCTCAAACTTTGGAGGAGTTTGGATGCATGATTTGAGCTTAGCTTGTAATGCAGATAGCTCTCAAACTTCCAAGTCAAGAACACCAAAATTATTTGGTACCTACTTTTTGTTGGTTTTAGTGGAAGAGACCTGAAAGTGTACCACTTATTATTATATTTACTATATATATGAAGCCCATTGTTGGTACTGTATACCATATGAAGATCACTATGAAAGGTGGGGATAACCATTAGTAGTCAACAAATACATCAGTCATTTTATAAACACAGACAAGAACCCAAGGAGTTTATAACTGTGACTGTAGAAGACCAACAGTGATGAGTCCTTAGCACAGAGATGTTGGAAAATAAATGACAGACAAATAAGGCCTTGTCTATTCAGACAGCTTAATGTTAATAAGCTTGGGTTAGAATTTACAGTCCACTAACTCCACCATACTAAGAGCACCTTTATGCGAGGTGCTTTTAAGGTAGAATAAGTTGCCTCATGCTGTTTCCACACAGGGAGTTAATGCAAAGTAACCAGTGTACTGTAAATTTGCACCCCAGTTTACCATGGAATAAGTTCCCTGAGTAGATAACTCTTAATACAATGTGTATAGGGAAATCAACAACTAAGGCTCAGTAATTAGTATTAAAAACTATTCAGGTTCTCAGACTTTCTCATTTCTTTTTTTCCACCCATCTTCATTCACAGCTTTTTCTGTGGGATGAGTTCCAGCTGCAGATTTGCCATATGGTTATTCCTCAAAGATCTTCATGGTCACATGCAAAAAAACAATTGGCATCTCCAAGAAAGAAAAAATAATGCAGCTTTGTAATTGATATCAGACGTGCTTATTTCCTGCTCATAAAATGTTATGTCAACAAATCAAGAGGTGGAAAGACTTTTATTCTCCTTAACCAACAAATATACTACAAAAAGATTATTAATAACCAAACACTATCAGTTTAAATTTGTTTGTAAACAATTCACAACATGAAACATGTTTCCACAAATTCATCAAATCATTGCAGGAAGAAAGGAGGCATAAACAAAAATCTAATTCTTGATATGGATACTTCAAAAGCAGGCATAAATTAAAACCAAACTTGGCAGAGAGAGGGTCTGAAATCTACTTGTAGAAAAATCATGTAACAACTAATCTAAATTATTGTTACATTGCAATTACATTTTTTAAATGGCCATTGCATCTTTAAAGCCACAGTTGAACAACAATTGCTCTATTTTGTACCACTTCAGGGAAACATAAGCAGACCCACTAGAAAAGAGGCCATCAAAATGCAAATGAACGCTGGCTTTTTTTTTTTTTTTTTCCTAGGACCAATATGTGGGCAAGATCAAAAGAGGACTTGAAATGCTATATTTCAAGAGAGGAAACTGGAAAAATAACTGCAGGTCTGGGAAAAGTTGATGTTTTAGAGTTTGTATTTTCTATAGTAAAAAGAACAAGTAATTTCTGAAGACAGGACATTTCGATACGTAGCAAATACTTTTATTGAAATAAAGATATTTTTTTAAAAAAATCCCACACTGAAAACTCCATTGATAAATGAGAATAGAAATATACATCTTTCCTTACATCACAAATCTATATTGTGTGGTGAATAGCAAGTGCCAGCGCCAAGGGAATAGAATTTACACAAAGTGTACCATAAGGGTGCCAAAGAGTTTCTTAATACTGAGCAAACACAACTGTCAAGACTTAAATGTCTGGCAGGAGGAAACAGGCCCAAGAAGATGACATATCAAAACCTAAAGAGGGACACATTTTATGTTTCCGTTATCTCTCCTGAAAGAATATTCTGCATTTTACTGGACTTGCCAGCGGGGAGCAAGAGGAAGGCAGCAGGAAAAGTTGTGTGGAGCCCAGAGAAGGTATACAACAAAGGACACAGGTATTCTCTGGAGGCTCTCTGGCTTCTGAGTGTTTACATACTCATCACCATCGTGAAAGTTTCAGCATTCATTTCTCCAGGGGCCACTTGGGCCAGAAAACAGTGGGGTAAGGGAAGATGAACTGTTTTCTCCTCCCATCCTGAGCTGTTGAACTACATGCCCTGTGAGGGCAAAACAGCTGGAGAGGTAATAGAGTTTTCTCTGGGACTGCAAGAGGTGTTTGAGGCCCGTGTGAACTATGGGCATTGTACAGGTTGCAGGAATGAGTGGCCAGCTTGTGACGTAGAGCTTCAGAGAAAGCTCTTTAGTCTAGGTTGGCATAGTAGGTGCAACAAACCAAGCTCCTTAGGGTCCAGGCTATAGCAGAATCCTTCCCTAGACAGTTATCATGGTCAAAGACTTTTATATTGACTTTCAGAGGAGACAGCGTATCTGCTGAAGTATTTTTTGTTAGGGTACCACTGATATCCTATGATGCTGCATGTCCTGGTATGTAAAAGCAACACAGGAAGAAAAGCTAAATAGTAATTTTGGACAGAAACATTACAACTGTAACAACCTTTGACCAAACTACTCCACCTGCTGAGAAAAGAGAGAGATAAATAAGGCATAGTTATATAAAAATCTGTCCTTCAGCCCTATAGCAGAAAATTAGTAGTAGAATGGGAACTTGAAAAAGAAGTTTTGAGGCAGAGATATTTGTGTGTACAGTTCTTGCAGGATATATATGTACACACACACACACACACATATATATATACGCACACACACATATGAAGCTGTGTATTTTTAAGGACTTGACTTGGACTAATAAAACTGAGTAAAATGTTTGGGCTTATCAAAACAAAATCTATGCAAGTTGTCAGCAGAAGCAAAGCAAAGGTGAAATTTGGTCCCAAAACTTTCATAAGATAGGGAACAGAAAGTGAGTATGCAAAACCCATTGCTTGTCTCTATAGCAAAATCGCCTACAGGTGAATGACAGCTAATATATACTTTCTAGTTGGGGTGACTTTTCTAATGCTTTGAACCTTTTTCATTTGCTCCTACCTCACTAAGAAATTACTTGGCCCCAGGGACCATTAAAATCAATGGAATTACCCCAGACTTGAAATTCTGAATCTGGTTCCATCTCTCCTTTACACAGCTTATAATGGTTTGAGATGATGACAGTCCTTCTGATGAGTAAATGCTACTGTTAACCTACTTACTGTTATGAAATGTTCTCTTCACTACCCTAGCATGCATGGTTCTAAAATCAGCTTAGGAGATACACCATGTTTATTGCACCCACAGCACTAAGTGTTAAGAATTAGTAGGGACTTCATGATGAATAATTATTCAACTTAACAGTATTTTCCCCAGGGGGTTCTTGTGAGTTATCCCATAAATAATAAAACAGGGACTGTAAACATTAATGTTGAAAGGAACTTCATTATCAGGGCTATCAGAGAAACATTTTCCTGACAACTCTAACACAACGCCATAAACTTATTTAAACTTATTATTTTAAACTTATTAAAGAATCTCTACCTTATACTTCATCAACTCCTTTAAGTCATACACTACCAGAATTAGTTGTGCTGAAGATTTTGAATCTAAGTCCCCAACACCATAAGTAAAAAACCCACAGCTGAATCTCCACTCTCGTAGTCACAAACTTTCTTGATCTAGAAATGGTGAAAATATTTACAGATGTGCTGTCTTGAACCATACATTATGTAGACAGTTGAAATATCTTGCACCAGTAATTTTAATCAGGATACCAAGGAAATGCCTAAAGAATGTTCTAATTACAATAACGGGTAGTGTAATTCATTTCAATATATTCTACAGTCATGGTCCACTCTTAAAATAATGGTCATTAACAAGTGCGTATTCTGCAGTTCATGTCATCCTTTCAAAGACAGTGCATCAAATAAAAAAAAAAAAAAGAGGTCACAAGCTGATAACCTAAACCTCTTGATTAACATTTGATAGCTCTGGCTGAATTCAATAGTAGACTCAGTTCAACTGTTACCTTTTGTTTCAAGAAGAAAGTTTAGAAGAAAGGAAGAAAACTGTCTTAAAATGGTGTTTCCATGCACTCAATCTCTAGAAAAGTCATAGTATAGTTGAGGCTTTAGGAAAAATAAACATTTGTATTTCATTATATCTTTTGTAATTATGTGGCTTTGAGGTGGAAGAAAACAATCCTGATATTCTATTTTATAAACTGTTATCAGGATAAATACTTTTAATTGTTCTGTTGGCCTTTAGAAGACAACTTGCTATTTGTTGTTGCTTTGTTTAAAGATATGACTGACATTTTGAAAGAAGGAGGTATTGGAGAACTGTCTCAACAGATGCAGTACTGCAATTACACTGACGTTTCTAAACAATTCACAGCTGAAATCTGATCTCATTCAAGAGAAAGGCAAATCCCCAATTAACTTTGATTGGAATCACAGGTGGTCCTGTTATACATCCTGGAAACTACAAAAAAATATACTTTCATCTTAATCCTACGATTTCACTGTACTTTGATGCTTATATGATCTGAACATCTGAAGATGTCCTTCTTTCACAAAATAAATTTAGATGCTACCAAACTGTCTCAGAAACATATTATTCAAATCTATTCACTGGACTGAGAAAACAAAGCAAACAGGAAAAGAAATGGTATCATAACAAAAAACTTGCACTAGCCAGCTCCAGCAAAACTTCAATGTAAAAATGTACTGACTACAGAAACAATACAGTCTACTCTGAGGCAATGTCATGCTCATGATTGACATTTCTGTTATTTTCATAGAAGCCTTTAAAATTACTTGTGAAGATATATTTGCTGCAGGTAAATATGTCACTTAATGCTGAACACACAAGCCTATACAAGAATTTACTTGAAAAATCCTCCAACAATTACCATATTACTTTAGAATATGGACGTACTTGAGGGTATTGGTAGACAAGAAGCTCAACATGATCTGGCAATGTGGGATTGCAGCCCAGAAAACCAACCAAATCCTGGAATCCATCAAAAGAAGAGTGACCAGCAGGTCTAGGGAGGTGATTCTACCTCTCTACTCTGCTCTTGCAAGACCCAGACTGCAGTGCTGCATTCAGCTCTTGGGCACCCAACATAAGAGGGACATGGACTTTTTGAGTGAGTCCACACTGGGCCACAAAGATGACCAGAGGGCTGGAGCACCTCTTCTATGAAGACAGACTGAGAGAATTGGGGTTGTTCAGCCTGGAGAAGGGAAGGTTCTGGGGAGGCCTTATGGCTGCCTTCCAGTACCTAAAGGGGGCCTACAGGAGAGCTGGAGAGGGACTTTTTACAAGGTCCTAGTGATAGGACATGGGACAATGGTTTTAAATTGAAAGAGGGTAAATTTAGAGTAAATATTAGGAATAATGTCCTTACTTTGAGGGTGGTGAGGCACTGGAACACCTGTTGGCAAGAGAAGATGTCTCTGTCCCATCCCTGGAAGTGTTCCAGGCCAGGCTGGATGGGGCTTTGACTCTAGTGGAAAGTGTCTCTGCCCATTGCAAAGGGATTGGAACTAGATGATCTTTAAGGTCCCTTCCATCCCAAACTATTCTAGGATTTTATGTTTTCCTCAAATTTCTCACAGAGAGCAAGACTGAATGTATCCCAACATTTCATTGCAACCAATAAAAATACTGGCATCAATATCCATTCCCCCAACAGAGCCACGAAACCCTGACTTCAATTACATACAAAGCCCATAACATCAAGATTATTTAATTTTTTAAAAATATCTTAAATTAAATTTAAATAACAAAATTAATATTTTTTTCAAATCCTCTCACATATACAGGTATGCTTTTGTGTGCATAGACAGATAAGTAACGTAAGTCTATCTGCTTCAAAATACTTTCTTGGAAGGATGGAGATAGAAATAAAAATATTTGAAGTTCTCCCTAAAATTCCAAATAAGGAAACAATTCCAAGCTACTATACTGAATTGCCTGTTACCTTAACAATCTCCTTATGTTTGGGAGGTTGAAAACTGCAGGAATGGACAGGGGATCATAAGATTAAAGAATGCAGGCTTATATAGATAGAAGGGAGCCAAATTAAGTTTGCAGCCATATTCTTTTATCTGGTTTTTTTTCCCAAATTTTGTTGCTTGACTTAGTAATTTAAACAGCAGTATTTAAAATGTGGTATTTTGATGTAACAATTGTGAACATTTATGAATTTCATATAGGGAATGATTTGGAGTAAAAACAGATTAAACATTAAAGAAATAATTATCCCCTCCCCAAGTACAAGTTTGCAACATTGCCTGGAAGAGTCTTTTTAGACTACTTTGTATGGTCATGAAGGATGTATGGCCTGCTAAAAGATATTCTTTAATCATGTCCTTACTCATCCAAGCTAGCTCAGGTGGGCAGTACTGAAACCCTCACAGCAGATAACCAAAACATGTTCTGTGTGAATGTTTCTATTTGGACATCCCCTCATTGTTATTCTTACTGTGGCAGTCCTTAAATTCTTCATTCCACAGGCAGTAGATCTTATTTTGCTAATGCCCCTGGCTGTTTCATGGAGGTCAAGCCCTGGAAAGCCTCTCAGACTTTCACACAGATTTGCATGAAATGCATCTACCATTTAAACAGTTGCTACCGAAACTTGCTCCTCTGAACAGGATTTGAAATCTTGGTCTAGGCTAGAAAGCACGTTCATCACATGCAGATCCTTCCTAATACACCACTTTTATTTAACCCTAGTCTATCAGCTAGAAAACATTACTTCCAATACATCTCTAAGGTGCCTCCTGTACAGCTCGACCCTCTTCACAGTTTGCAGTTTCCATTTCTCTCACTAGTTCCTTCTTACCTTAGCCTCAGACCTCTGATTCCAGAATTCTCTCCCTCCATTCTCTCTCTGGTGACCATCACCTGTGGCAAAACCAAATGTGCTTTGCAAACTTTTCTTATAAAATTCTTTTCTTCAAATAAATAGCTCCTGCAGGAAAGAAATACCATCACCACAAAAAACACCAACCAACCAACCAATCAACTAATAAAAGAAACCCCAAAATAAAAACCTAAAAGAAATGTATGCAAAGAAAATCTTCCTTTTCATTGGTGTGATATTTTTTTTTCCTCTCTCATTTACTCGTGCTTCCCCAGGTACATTTTTTCTTTCCCAAGATCACTCTCAGTTCTCTGTCCTACACCCTGTATCTTCCACTTCCCCAGCTTCTCTGCCTTAACAAGTCCAATCACCCCATAGCAGTAATTCTCATAAAATATACTCTAAATATGTGCTAATCATCCAAAATAAGTGTTCTTGTAATACATATTCTAAATATGTACTAAGCATATGAGTTTTCAACTAATTGTTGCATCACGTCACAGACCTCTTTATAAGGAGTCTCATGACTGCTGTCGTGTCTAAACCATATGTTGTATCTTTTGCTATTTTAAACTATTCACTTCACCCCTATACTTAATGTTTTCTGGAATGATAATTTTATCATGCATTTACAGCTTAGAGATATCAGATGTTCCTTTGAGACAAGTTACTATATAGCAAGTGGTCCAGTAATGCCATTCATAGGTCTACCAAGAAATAGAGGAACTAACGAGACAGTCAATCATGCAAGCATCCAAACATATGCAATCATGGAACTAGCTATGGATATGTTTTTGTTAAGGAAATGATACCAGAAGAAATGTGAGCATCAGTTTAAGCCATCTTTTTTCATCCCTGATGACCCTTTCTGCTGCTGCCCTACCAGTAACTCATGTATTTCCAAACACTGCTCAGTGCCTCTTGACCTGAAGAGTCAGTTTCAAGTTATTAAAAAGGTTGTCTGGGGAAGATAACACACAGAGGAGCCCAGAAAAAGATTAATCTGTAATGCATCATAACAGAGTCTCAAGTGTAAAAATATTAATGATGCAATAACATATAGTAAAGTATAGCTACACAGTAGTTACTTGAAGGGTGACCCTTAAGAGAAGAGTGAAAAAAGGAAACTGGCATCTAAACAGTACATCTTAAGGATGAAGCTTTTTCCAAGGACGTATAAACTACATTGCTCTACCAAGCACAGATTTTCATGGCAGGTGTCCTACTGAAAAGTGGAATGAAGAGGACTTTCTAAAGCACAGGCAAGACTCCCAAATGAACAACTTCAGGAAACACATTAAGACTAAAGTATATATGAAATAAGCAAGAAAACTTTTCTGCTTCATAAATACAAAGCCCATCAATTTCACAGATTTTAGGAAAAAAGTGGATAAAGCATTTATGTCTGTACCCCCGAATTGTCTGCATTGATTTATTTTTTTTATTTTTGTAAAGCTAATAAAACACTGTTGACTTTCTTATTGTCTGATATAGTGGGGATAGCAATTGAAAGCTCAATGTGGAAATCTGAAATGCAGTATTTCAAATTGACTACCACATGCAGAGCAGCAGTTGTAATATTTCTGTTTCCTCTGCTGTTAGCCTAGACACAGTAAAACTCCTGCTGGCTCTCTTATCAGAGATGTGGATAAACTAAAGGAAAGATCAAGATCACCTCTGGTAAAAACAAGATGAATGTTGCTGTGCTTTAGTGTAAATGCTCAGCACTTCTAGCTCAATGCAGAATGACTCATGAATTTCAGCAAAACATTTGGTCCTTGAAGGATAACCTTTCCTCTCCCACCTATTTAATTTACTATATATGTATTCTATATGTTTATGTTTCACAAGTCCTGGCAAATAGTCCTCAACTGAGAAGTCTAAGCCAAAGATGTAAAGGTGCCTTATATTGAAAATATTGATTGTGATGGGAAGCTGTTTATTTGTCTGCAAAATCATCCTAGACTATAAAACTCAGAGAAATTAAACATACACTCACTTTTGGATTTAAATTTTTTAAATTAATTTATTTCACTGGTAAGATTTTCAACTTCAGTTAAGGAGGCTATGTGCAGAACTCGAAGGAAGGATGCTTAGCCTACACTTGTAAAACCCAAGCAGAAAACTGAAAATACTATTGATGAGCCTGAGTGCAAAAAGCAGACTAGGAACTAATACAAATTTTCAGCTCTTAATCTCATGTTGTTTATGAGTAACAAGATCAGGAAAATCATTCAAAATTCATTTATTTGGTGAGTCACTTAGTTCTTCTTCACTTGCATGTTTCTTTGTATCTCAAGAAGCCAAATCTGTCTGGATCTATAACTGGCAGACCTTACTAATATCTTGGAAAGCTTTGGTAAACTGGAGGTTTTCTCTTTAGTGATAGGAGAAGCCAGGCTAACTGCTGTGGTGATATGATGCCTTTATCCCTTTGTCAAATAGATTGACTAGAGTTTAAGGTGCACTAACAGATTGAAAACGTTAGCCAATGCATTTGAAAGTAAAACCATAATCAGAAAGGAATGTTGTTTTTATTAAGTAGAAATGTGTTGAAATGCAAAAAACTTAATCCTGCCTGGCCTTCCTCAGAATTCCAAGTATGTGCCAGTTGTCGCTATCCTGCCTTGTGAAGGATTTCATGATCTTTACCAAAATCATCCCATTTATTTTGGCTGATATGACAATTTTTAACACATAGAGAGGGAAGCTTCAGGCTGGTAGATGTCAATTATTTATGAACTAGATTCAGGAAGTCATTATTCGTGGGAGTAACTGAATTGTCTTTGACAGTGTTACTTGATTCAGTAATTAGAAGTAAAACATTCCCAGACTAATCCATAGTTTATCACCCACTTAATATGAAGAAAGGGCAATTCAATAAACCTTGTTCTTGTAATATTATATTGCACATAGTGATGCACCTAACAAGTATGTTTCCTATAATCCTGGTGTTACAGTTTATTAGTAGTACCCATGGACTTTTTTGTTGCTATTTGTCTTTCTGATATGCATATTTAACTCATAAATCCTGAGCACAACATAAATAAAAGGTTTGTTTTAGAGTCACTCCCAACTATCAAAAGAAGGAAAACAAAACCTGTACAAATTGAAATGGTAACATAATATCCTGTGGTCATCTACTGCAGATTCCCAGTTCCTTAGGATATTTCATCCTGAACTTGCAAAACTAAACGTTCCTTTGGAATAATGGCAAATACATAAACCTTGTATTCTGTTTTATCAGGTATGATACAGTTTTAAGACATTAGGAAAACTACATTCACAATGTCCAAAAGACTCTTATTCTGTTACATCTTTACTTTTTACAGAAAGCAGTGAATATTTTTTTCTGCCCTGACTTTAGAAATTGCAGAGTTTCTGCAGAGTTTAAGAATTCTCTTTGGTATAAAAGGAAACAGTGGGTTTTACTCTTGACCCACAGGGATTTTCTGTGCAGAGAAGTGAATATGTGCTGAAATGGTGTGTCAATGTCTTCAAATACTACAGTGAGGTTTGCTATAAAATGGGAGGGGCAGAAGGAGGGGGTGGGGGTAATTGGGGAGATCCCAGAAGGGCAAAGTCCTATTCACAAGTGGTTGAAATTCATCAGAACGAAAAAGTAAAATTGGTGTTCAGGTGACAAGAGAGACAGGAAAAGTCACACGCCAACTCTAGGACATTAACAGAGCAGCTTGAAAGCTCTCACTGTCGGCTACCTGGAGAGTTCTTAAAGACATGTTCATGGCTTGTTATCTATGGCAGAAGAGCTGAAGAGAGCAAAAAGAAAGGCTTAAGCTTCAGGGTTAAAAATTTCCCTGAAAACCTTTCCCCCACCTTGATTGAATTGAAGAACTAGGTTTTATAAGGAAAAGGAGAAACATCCAGTCTATGTTAGCATGTACATGCATAATATATGTATGCATACATGCACACATGCATATATATGCATGTTTATTTACATACATATACATACTACGCAAGTATTTTAAAGTAAGTCAATATTCATTAGGTTTTGGGTTTTTTCTTAGATCAACTTACATTTCTGTTATAGGTTCTAGAATGGTTTCTGTACATATCTTCTGGGGACCCCACCACTGGCAAACATCCATAATTGCACTAACCGCCATTATAGAATTATTAAACTGACTGGAATGTTCTAGGATCGATGTATAATCATGACTGTGTGTAGAATTTAAACCAACAGTTGATTGATATGCTTATGTAGGGAAGTCAATGAGGCCTCCTATTAGCAATCAAATATGTATTTGAGCCCAACATTTACTTAAATAAAATAATGAATTAAGGTTAGGTCCCTCAATACATGCTTGAGGGGAAAATAGAGTCATCCTAGTCCATGAATTCACACTTTATGACACACCATGCTCCCTAAACTGTAAGACAGTAGAAAACTGTATCACATTGGTGATAATTGATATTGCTATGAATTTACATTACAGACTACATTCAGTCAGTGTCTTCTACCCAGAAGTGTTTCTTTGCTTTCTATTACTGCTATTGTTGGAGGCAACATGCCATAAAGATGTCAGCGAGGCAAAATTCACTTGGAGAGGAAATATCTTCTTTGGATCAGCTGAAAAGGAAATTTTGGGTTATCAAGAACATGTTCTGCTTTTTTGTTTTTATCAGTTACCTCAATCAATCGGGCTAAAAAACACTACTTCTAGCTCCAAATTTTGCCTTGTACTAGTTAATGTGTTGTTTCCAGATATAAATCTAATTTTCCTCTGTAGCTGGGAAGAACAAACTGCCAGTGGGAAGGTGGCTATGTCCACAGAAAGGGAGTAATGAATTCAGAGAATCCTTGGTGGGGCCCAGGTCCATGCACAAGCTGCAGGAAAAAGCTTTCAGGGCCCCCCTCCAGCTCTGGACAACTGACGCTCAAGTGGGACTGGGGTGACAGTTGTGGGAAATCAGTTCCCTCTAGTTCCACTCTGCCTTTGGAGGGAGAATGTCAAAAGTTTTTCAGGGCCCACAGAAGACTGTGAATAAGTTAGGGCACCTACCCTAATGGGTAAATCTGACCTGATGAACCTCTGGCATGAAGAAGGGCTGGAGGATGAAGGAAATGAAAGCAGCCCTGCAGAGAAGGACTTGGGGTACTGGTGGATGAAAAACCAGACATGAGCTGGTGATGGGTGCTCGCAGCCCAGAAAGCTAACCATATCTTGGACTGCATAAAAAGAAGTGTAGCCTACAGGTCAAGAGAGGCATTTCTCCTACTCTACACCACTCCTGTAAGACCCCACCTGGAGTACTGCATCTGTCTCTGGAGCCCTCAGTACACGGCAGACATGGACCTGTCGGAGTGGGTCCAGAGGAGGACCACATATATGATCAGAGGGATGGAACACTTCTATGAGGAAAGGCTGAGAGGGTTGGGGTTGTTTAGCCTGGAGAAGAGAAGGCTTCAGAAAGACCTTATTGTGGCCTTTCAATACTTAAAGAGGGCTTATAAGAAAGATAAGGACAGACTTTTTAGTAAGGATTGCAGTGATAAAACAAGGGATAATAGCTTTAAACTAAAAGAAGCTAGATTCAGACTAGATATAAAGAAAAAAGTTTTTATGATAAGGATGGTGAACACTGAAAGAGGTTACCCAGAGAGGTTGTAGGTGCTCCATCCTTACAAACATTCAAGGCCAAGTTGGATGAGGCTCTGACCAACCTAATCTAGTTGAAGCTGTCCCTGCTCATTGCAGGGAGGTTGGGCTGGATGACCTTTAAAGCCCCTTCCAATGCAAATCATCCTGTGATTCCATGATTCCATCTGAGACAAGGTTCTGACAAGTCAATTCTTAGCTAAATTTATTTTGCATGAACAGATCTTTGTCTAGGATAAGAATTGATGGGTGTGAAGAACAGACCATATCTGCAAGTCTACACGAATGAAAGTGAACAGGGATCAAACGAGACTCTGTCTTACTTAGCCAAATTCTCTTGAACTGTAGAAAAATGGAATTTGTCTCATTTTCTTGATCCCACTTATTTTCGCTGTTTTCTGTTTATTGGGTGGTATTCCTCAGCCTCTTCCCCATTTATGAGAGCAGGGAGGCAAGTGACTGCTTGGTAACTGATCTGCTTGACACTATGTTTTGCAGTGAAGGTATTACGTTACCTCTGCCTTTTTCCTTAAGTGAGGACCTTAGCTAATTCGGGAGTCAATCATTAACAGTTATCCATTGTTAAATGTACCTTTCAAATTCAAAATGAGCTCCATTATTTTCAGCTAAACAATTTGTCACGCAAGTCAGGTAATGTGCATAAAAATGTACCATTCAACTCTACAGAGGGGTTGCTGTGTTGCATATAACCAGAATGTGTTTAAATGAATTAATTAATCAGGGTTTTCCATTTCTATCTGCTCTAATTTCCCTCCATAAATAATCTTCATTTATTGCCTCCTTAATTGTCAAGCTATGACCTCATGTTTTGTAACCTTTTCTTTTATCTCTTTATAACTCTAAATGATTTGCACATATCATCTTTAATTGACACCTTAGTGTGACATCAGAAAATGGAGAGGAAATAGACTACAGAGAACAGCACAGTGTCCTAGTTACTCCATCTATCATGTTTCAGAAAACCACTTAGGACATTTGGGATTTTATAAGTGTCTTTGGCAGGAGGTCTTTGGTTAGAGACAATTCTGAATTCAGCTCATGAGAAAACCAGACCATTTCTTAAATCAACAGCAACAACACTAAAGTCTTCTTGTACACCTTCTGTCAACCACTAGTAAATTTTCACAAAGGCATGTGGCCCTGAGGACATAAATTTGTGTTTGACAGTCCCCAGGGACATGGGGTACCATTTGTACCCTTTCCCTTGGATTATTCAGTTTGATGTGTTATAAAATTTTGTGCAGTGCATTCATAGTATAAAGGATTCATATACTAGTAGCAGCATAAGCTATGTCAAATTGGGAGGCAAAATTTACTTGAGCTTGCTAAAAATTTAAAAAGGCTTGAAAATCTTTATCCCCTCTCCTAACAGCTCTTTGTCCTTTATAAGATCACACATGTTTTGATCAAAACAAATCTAGAAACAACTTTTCAAAATAATATTGATGAGTTCTGTGTCAAATGCATTCAAGTCAAAGAATGGTGTTTAAATTTTTCTTTCTCAACATAATTGCTAGGAAGCAAGAAAATTAGGAAGATGGGGAAGTACTTCCATGCTATCCTTCCTTCTCACTATGCAAAAGATAAAGCTACAGTTCTGGATTTTTTGAAACTCAGCTATTTCCAGGAAGGTTTTCTATTGTTAGCTGTAATCAAATCTTTTGAAATTGGAAGCTCAGAAGGGCTATATTAAAACAGTTTCAATAGCCTAGAAATTTCAGTGTGTGTTGCGTGAAACGTAACATGGTGTACTGTTCTATGTGACCTCGCAACAGTAAAAACAGGGTAGCTAAGCCACACAGCTCAAGACCCAGGTCACTGCTTTGAAAATATAGGAAAAATCTAGAGGTATAAGACATGATTTTCCAGCCTAACCTCTGAATTTTATTATGTATTGAGTTTGTCGAACCTTTGCCATTACTATAAATAGTCTTTGTCCTTGAACAACCATCATAAACTGGCAGGTTTAAGTCACTGGTCTCCCACAATGTTGGGATAGAGAAGCAAAAAGATAAAGTAAAACTGAACAATCAGCTATGAAGGTGGAGCCATGTATCTTCAGAGATTATTCATTGTTCAGGGAAATTTGTTTATTTTATTATTATTTTAGCAGTTTCTCAAGCACAACAGGGCTATGCTCTACGATGTATTGCTGTGTATAATCCCACTGCAGTGCACCATGTATGTCTAATGTACTGCAGACATTTCAGACCTTGCAAAGTAACTCAGCATTTTGCTGATTAGTTAAGAAGTAGTATCTCTGACATCTCAGCAGCATCTTGCTCCAGTGTAAAATACCAATGAGAAAAAGAGGGAGCAGAACGTCACTTCTCCAGTAGCATCTTGGTTTATAAATTCTTTTAAGTATACTATGTAAGTCCTAGGTGAGATCAATGCAATGATATAAGCAAAGTAGATTATTCATTACTAAACTGATATTTAAGTTCCAGTATTTTTTTTTTTTTTGTTACAAATATAAAGGGTTAGGGTTTTGTTGGGGAGTTTTTTGGTTGTTCTGTTGGGGGTTTTTTTTCAGCTATGTATTTTTCATCATTTTACAGAACCAATTGCAACATGCAAAATAAACCAGACATGAGTTCCTCTGCTTGCAAACTGGCAATTTATTTTGAGTAGCAGGCAGATAAAATGAGTTATCCTATGAAATAGGTAATAAATGCCTACATGAAAGAAAATCATTCCATATAAAAATACTGGTTAACAGAATGGGTATTTGTTTCTGAAACATGGATGCCTAACCTTCCAGCCTGATATTTCTCCTTAATATGGTGGCATTTATAGAAGAATTTATAAATTCCTCTCAGACTAAACTGTTCCGATAGATGATGTATTAGAACAGTTTTCATTAAAACTCTGATTTTGATTATTAATAGCCTTTATATAATAATTAATGACATAAACATAAACTTAAAATCTGTAAACCAACAATTTTATCTCACTGCTAGCAAATAATTCAGAACAGAAAACTTGGGAAGTTTCCTGAACAACTGTGCATCCAGCTTAAATAAATCTCTACGTAAATAACTAATTGCTTATCTCTTCACTTAAAAATACAGGTGAAGTCATGTCATATACGTTAGGAGGCTTTAATAAGATCATATGTCTAATATAAAAAAATATATTCTGATACAAATAATTGGTTTTGACTTCTACAACATTTGCTTCTACTCTGTCATCTTCAAATTTATTGTTGCTTCATGCTGTAGACTCCACAACATGAATGGCATGTATATGTATCAAAACCTAGAGTCAGCTTTCAGGGAATATTGAGTCACTGTTTAACATTTATAAATAAAACAATAAGCAAAGCTGTTGGAAAGAACATGCAAGCAGCAGGCGTTAAATCTGGCAGTATGATAGGTTGATTTAAATACATACGGTCATATTAAAAAAAACATTTTTCATTCACGTAGCTAGAAAAAAACAAGTAAGCTCAGGTATGTTGTGTTTCATATTTCAGTGAGTAGGTTTTCTTGTTTATTAAATCAATGGGGGCTTTCAAACAAAAATATATCATAGAAACATCATTGCAGCAGCATGCCTTTTGAAGACACCGTGACTTCAAAACTTAGTAACCAGGACTGGAAGGTGAATCAAAGTACAGTAAATGATAGTATGGCTGCTACTGAGAAGCTCCTACAGAGGAGATCTTTTGGAAGGAAATATTTACTGCAATTTTCTCTCCATAGTCCTGTCTCATTTCTGAGACAATAATTTACTGCAGAACCTGTCCTTCCAAAAATCATTTAGCAGCCTATATGTAGAAATACATAAGCGTATGGTTGGGGGCAGAGAAGATATAAACCCCAGTGTTTGTTAGAGCTTCCAAGTGTTGTACATTTCCTCAGGCCCAAGGCAGACATCCCATGTTTACACCTTCCCCAGAAAAACCTGTCAATATGGAGTATGTGCATGAGCATATCTAAGAGCTGGCTGTTTAGGTGAGTTATATTCTCTGCCTTATTGTACAAAGTGGCCACCCAATCTGGGATCATTCCTTAGAGCCTGAGCTTTCTGGAACTACTAAAAATAAAATTAAAAGGGCCAGAAACACCTCAGGGGAGCAACTTTTTGCAATTCAACTGTCCCAATTAAAGTCCAGATAATTCCCCGTGAGCCTAAGAGAAAACTTTTGGTCTTTCCTATGAAAAACTGAAGAGCCATCTAGCTCTAAAATATGTTCTTGTCCAACATCAACTGTTCAACAATTGTCAGTTCATCTTCCCAGTTTCTCACATAACCCATTAAATGATCAGTTCTTAGGTGCACTGGTTTTAGTATTATAATTTTTTCTATTCAACTTGCTATGGTTGCTTAATATTTAACAAATAACCTAATAAAACCCTTCAGATGACATAAAGGGTTTCAGTTAGGAAGAAAATTATGAAAGTTTACTTTTCTCACAATTAATCTGTAATTTGTTTCCTGATCTGTCTTAAGTGTAGTAGTACTTCCCTACTAAGGATTACACAGCTTTGCAAAATCAAGCAAGATCTCATGTTTCAAAGCTGGCACTATGTTCTTCATACTGGAGTTTTAGCTGCCTACCTTAACTGATGGTTTTCTTGGGTTTAGACAAAGCTGTTTCTGTCTGTATTTCTTTCCTTTCACCCATTAAACCAGCAACTTAGATAAATGTAGACACTTCATTCAGGTCTACTTTCCAGCTTCCTGAAGTATCTGGAGACAGGAGACAGTTTCAGCGATTCAGCTGCCCAGCTTCTTCTTATCCAGGTTAAGAAAAGTCTGCATCCAGGGGCTGATCTGCAATTCCTACTGATCTTCCTGCTGCAGCTCTCAAGCTGACACAAGTCCCTAGTGAATGCACTGCAGTAGGCGACTGGAGGGCAAAACACTGCAATCTGAGTGGAGATCCCTAAAATGTTTTAAGATAGAAGAATGCCTGAAGTTTAAATTAATAAGTTAAAAAGTTAATAAGACTTAAGTCCTTCAGGTGTTTTAAAAACTATTCCTTTACATTACTGTGATCTCAGCTGGATTACCTCAGACTGTGGCTGTAAACTATCAGGCATGTTTAGGTGCAGAACAACTCACCTTTGACCTTTCTCTTTACATCTGAAGGAAATTCACCTGCCCACTGTGCCAATTAAACACAGCTGAAAGCCCAAAGAAAACAAGAACAGTAACTGGTGGAAGAACTAGAGGAGATACAAGAGTAGTTTTCAGGGAATAACCTATCTGTTTAATTTCTTTGTCTTTTTGTTCATTGTCATGGTCCATTTGGATCTCTCAAATTTGCAGGACAATGTAGTCTGTAAATTAAACTTTATTTTATGAGCTTGTTAAGAAATATAACAAACAAGGGTGTGATTTGCTTTGCACAGACCAGTCTATCACGAGTTCATTTATTCACCACTGAAGTCATGAGGCTTCATCACTTATAACCCATAACTCATAACTTACACACCTATAAGCAAGATAGTTACCCAGCTGACTATGAAAGTGCTCATCCTTCCTCCTCAGTCATTATGCAGGTGTCCCCTATATCACACTGGGAAGGACAAAAGCCTCAGCAGTCCAGCTGCTGCTGGATCCACTTCAAAAGCTTTTTGGGTAAGCTGATGTTTTTATACCTTCCAGCATGGAATTTTGGTCTATACCATTTCTATGAGTTAGAAAATTCTGACAAAATTTCCAGACAATCTGTATGCAAAGATGACGACTGCAGAGGACAGCAATCTGCAGGTGATACTGACTGCATAATAGCCTTTTAACTCTTACTGGCCACCTGTCTTCCCTACATGGTGCTCTCTCTTTGACCTGTGTGTGCCTCCCAGCATACATCAGGCCTTGGCACGAGCTGTGTTAGCCAAGATCTGAGCAGGAGTTGTGTGAAAAGTCATTTTTATGAATTGTTTCTGATGATATAAAGAAAACCCTGCTAAGAAAAGGCAAGTTCTGCTCTGCTCATTGTTTTCCACTCTCATGCAAATCTCACCATCCTTAGGCAGATTAATAGCTTATGCGTTCTAGTTGACTTCATTGACATAACCATTGTGCATTTGAAGTGCAATATTGGCTTTCTGCAGCTAACCAACAAAATAAAATGAGAGTTTGATTCAGTTGAATCAAATCAGGGAAATAGATTTTAATTCTATTCCAAACATTTAAGAAAAGACACATATGGTAGCTCTACTTTCTGTAACAGAAGGTAGCTAGGAAGAATTTTGAGAAATGTGAAGGAATTCTTGATACTTTCACATTAAAATTTTGAACTTTTTCAGGAGAGCTTTTTCAGTAGAGGCAAGAGTCATACATTCCATCTGCTGCTCAGCCATTTCTTCTCCCCTTAGCTATGACCTATGCTTTGTCTACATATACATACCCTCACCATCTTCAAGGAACATGAACACAGAGCAAACTTCCTCTCTTCACGAGACAGACATGAACAAATAGTCTTTTCTCCTTCCACTGTATATTATCAAACAGCATCATGTATAATTTTTCCCTCTGTACAGGGAAGCACGCTTCAAAAAAATGCTGAACTAGATAAAATGTAGAAATGAATATGATAATGAAACTTTCAGTAGTTTGAACTTTTTGTGACTTCTAAACTATCTTTTCCCAAACCCTTATCTTTACTACAGGATATGGGTCTCACTACTTACTTCAGTTAGTTGAATGTTTAATTAAGGCTAGTTAAAATAATGAGTTGACATGAAGGGTAAGCATTTCTAACAGAACTCTAACAGCAGAGTAAATAACCACATTTATTGAGCAGTCCTTATACAGCAGATCTGACCCATACTCTGGATTGCAGTTGTTCAAAACTCTAAGCATCATAAAGGAATTCCTGTTTTATTCTGCATATCAAATCCACATTTAATGTAACTGTATTCTATATCAGATGACAATCCAGTCCTAAGGGTCTAAGACCTGATGAAACCATAGGTACTCTTTTGCTATTGTACAATTGCTCCTGCACCTGGTAAATATAATAGAGTACCTGGTTGGTACATGGAAGTGAGGGCCTTATGCATCCTACAAGTATTGGAGATGCAGGGAACTGAAGAATGCACAGAAGTAAAAGAATGATGAAGTGGTCATAGCTGGCATTGCTTTCAGCTAACAGCTTACTGAATAATAAAAAAAAAATAATTAAAAAAGTAAAATATGTAATACAATGTTGCTATGAAGCATTGAATGTACATATTTAATTCCATCATTATAAAAAGGTAAAAGCCTTTTGTGTTCAATCAGACATACACAAACAAGAGTTGCTGTACCCAAAAAAGCTTAACCAACTGTAAGTTTTTAAGCAGACTAGCAAGTTCCTTCAGCAGTCTACCAAAAAAACTCAGCAATGTATTAATCATTTCTAGGTTCTTCCTTTAGTGGCCACTTTCTTCACCCGAACAAAAACACAGGGTGACCCAAGAGAATTTCCCTAGCTAACAAACAATGTAAAAACTAATGAGTAGCTGAGCATGAGCAATAGCTTCCAATTACCTATCTCTATTATACAAGATCATTTACTTTCCTGAAGGACCTCCTTAATCTTACACCTTTTCTCAACATAACCATAGTACAAGCCTTGGAAAAAGAAAAAGATTGTTTCCTTGTATCCAATTGTGTAACTACACAGCATTTTAGTTAGAGCTATTCCTTTCTTACCATCTTGTCTTTTTTCTTTTCAAACCTTGGTTGGATTGTGATTGGTATCTAAAGTTTCAGCATCTAAACATCATACAACTAGTGGATTTGAATATAAACTAGGATCTTTTCTCCAGTGACTCTGATTGGCTGTTATAAGAGTAATTTGAGCCTTTTTCCTGTCTCATTTCTTGATTACTTGCTGCATTTCTTCCAACCACACAAAATGTTCTCTACAAATCACTGACACTTAGTTTTCATAATCTTTAAATAGACAGAGACTTCAAACTCAGGCCACTTTGGATAGTATAACAATGTGTTACACTGCAAGCGCAGATTTAAGTCAAAATCACTTTCTGGTCAAAGTGGAGCACAACTCTGTCCTATATCATTTGAGAAACAGACAACTGACTTTACCACATCCTAAACTCGTGATCTACAACAGCTTTGCCCTGCAGCCTGTTATTCAATGTCTCTGTGAGGCCACATATCTAATCAGCCACAGTGGTCTGAACTTAGCAACTGCCCACAAGGCAACGTTTATTATAAGTTACTACTCCAAGGTGAAAGGCAGCTATAGATGTTCTCAAAAGTGAAAATCTCACGACTCTGCAGTTTTTTCCCATATCCCTTCTGGGCATTCGTACCTATTTCTATCCCATACCTCCAAAGCTGTAACCCCAAGCTGAGAGTAGTTTGTCTTCACTGCTCTGCAGCCACAGTCCTGCCATGCTTGCACTTTATCCACTCTTTTACGTCTCTGATTAAACCATCTAGTACTGGGTATCCAACTGAACTTAGACAAAAATATCAGAACTTTGTGGCAGCTGTGGGATAAAGGAAGTAAAAATGAATTTAACAGTGCAAATATAAACTTCAAATTGTGCAAAGTTTGAAAGCAAAAAGTGTTTTAACAAATCAGCATCCAGCAAATATTTGGTCAAGAACAAGTGATTTGATTCACAAAATCATAGTTGTCCTAATAGAAATCCAGTGCATAAAAGACGAGCCAAACTACTTGAAGTGCTTTTTCCCAAAAGGATACAGAGCAGCAGGAAAAGCAAAGGAGGGTGAAATAATGAGATCAGTCAATGCTGGACTACATGGAAACTGAGAGCAAGCAGTATAAGGAAGAGGAGAAGCAAAGAGAGATTGAGAAAGCAGCTACAGTAACTGAATGTGTAACCAAAATACAAACATGGGGATTAAGAGAGTCAAGCCTGCTTGAATTCTAAGAATTATCAATGACAGAGATAGAGCTCTGAGAAGCAGAGTCTCATGCAGCTGTTTCCTCACTATTTACTGTAAAATTTGATCAACTGTCAGGTTGAGAGAAGAACCAGTTGTGCTAATAAGCTCTAGGTAATGAGTTATAAAGCCTTTAAAATCCAATAGTTTAAAAGTCCTCTCTTAGAACACTGTAACTGATATGGAGAAAAATTATTTTGCTGCTGTGAAGTTTTTATGCCCTTTCATTAATACTTACTTTCACTAAGCTTGGGCATTTGAGCATCCATGAATTTCAGTATGGTTGAAAACAGAAACATCTTTATTCCTTGCCTTCATCCTATAGCCTGAAAACAGGGAACAAACTACAAATTCAGGTAATGGTACCTATAACAACAGCTACTGTGTTCTGGTCTCTTCTAAAATGTGTTGTGCCAAGTGGAATTTTTACCACAGTATTATAATGATTTATGTTTTAATCTACACAAAAAATATAGGTACAGTCATTAATACTTACTGGCAGATCTAATTACAATTGCAGAGTTAAATATAGAGTTTATGCACACTGAGAAAAGTGAGTAGAGTATCATTTTACCTGACAGATAGAAGTAGAACACTGTTGGGGAGGTGGCAATGGCAACCATAAAAGTTTTGTTGTTTGACACTTGAATTAACATGTTAGTATTAAATTTCTTCATAAAAGCCTATGTTGTTAATGTACACAAGTGAAGCTATTGAGAATCATCCATTACTTTAAATTAGTCAAATGCATTTGTCTAAATACAGTTCTATGAACTAAGCATTGCATTTTGTCTTTGTGTTTGTTTAAAATGTCAACTAGTCAAAATAGGACTGTTTTCCTTTGTGGTTAGTGTTGAGTAAATACTTTGTAGATATTTGTCAAATAAACATATTGTTACTTACTATTTTATATATATGTATATTCACCATTACAGATATGCTAAAAGTTTTTTCTTTATGTTCTACTCACAACCAGATAGTTCATTAAAAAAAACCCACAACCAAATAGACCATGGAATCACAGGATCATAGAATGGTTTGGGTTGGAAGGGACCTTAAAGATCATCTAGTTCCACCCCCCTGCCATCGGCAGGGACACTTTCCACTAGATCTGGCTGCTCAAAGCCCCATCCAGCCTGGCCTTCCTGGCCTTGAAGATATTAAGAAGACATTTTGTTCAGCAAATAGAAAGGTGTGGCAAGGAAAGGTGAATGAGGTATAAGACCCAGTTGTGTTTCAGAGCCTACAATGACTGGTATTGGCCAAGAAATTTAGAAGTTGGTTTTTCGGAGCGTATAATGAAAATAGAATGTTTAGTGTGTTCGTGTTCCATGCTACAACATCCTTGAATTTCAGATCACAGAAATTTCAGCTGGTGCCAAGAAAATGAGGAGCAGAGGGTGGCTAACCATGGACATTTTGAGTGATGGCTCCATGCCCAGCTTGGCAGATGATGGCTTGGCAGAAGCAAAGTAGAATTCAGTTCTTGAGAGTGTTACCCTCATCATAACTATCTCACAGAACACTTCTGGTGTTTTCACTGATAAGAAATTCAACAGAATTGTATTCTGCAGCATAAGCAATTTGGTAAAAACTGAAAGTCCTTTAAAAATTGATTGAATTTTGCCAGCATTGTAAGAATGACTGGAAAATGTCATGCTGTCAAAACCTACCATTTTGGCTTGTTAGGTGTTCATTTAGTTTGTTGTGATTTTTCATGTATAAATTTAAAAGTGTGAGATCTGATAGAATTTAGAATGTAATGTTTTCATTTTACGTCTGAACACAGCAAAATTTCCAAATCTCAGAAAAAAAGGTATTTTCATTCTCATGTGTGTTTCTAATTGTAATGACTCATAAAATAAATCCAGCTGATAACTTCTCTGGGCTATTTAAATCATGAACTATCCTAAGATATCCTAAACGGAGTGCCTGAATTTTCAGTCCTAACATTCTCTGACTTCACTATACAGATATAATGGAAATATTGGTTAAAGTGTTGTCATAAATTATATTCTTTGCTCTTTCTTAGTATGTGTACATTCAGTTTCTGGAAGACGTGCTTTGTCTTGTGGCTAGTTTTTGCTGTCTAATGAAAAATAGAAATACAGTGAACTTTGAAGAGGATACAGCAGGAATAAGAATCCGCCCAATGACCAAATTATGGTTTTTCCTCACCCAGAGTTTCCTTTGGTGAGATTCCTCCAGTTTGTGCTGAAAAATATCCACCCTTAACATTTCTGGAGAAGCAGGATGGACACAATTGCTTTGTAGACACCTTCATTTGGTGATGCGTTTGCAAGGATACAAGTCTGCATGCAATGAAGTTGGGCAAAAAAGACAGGAGGCCTAAATGGGTGAACAAGGAGTTCCTGGACAAAATGAAACACAAAAAGGAAGCCTACAGGGGATGGAAGTAAGGACAGGTAGCCTGGGAAGAGTACAGAGAAACTGTCTGAGCAGCCAAGGATCGGATTAGGAAAGATAAAGCCCTGATAAAATCTTACCAGGGACATCAGGGTCAATAAAAAAGAACTTTCATAGGTGCATCAGTGATAAAAGGAAGACTAGGGATAATGTAGGCCCTCTCTGGAAGGAAACAGGAGACCTGGTTACCTGGAACATGGAGAAGTCTGAGGTACTCAATGACCTTTTTGCCTCAGTCTTAACTGGCAAGTGCTTCAGCCACACTGCCCAAGTTGCAGAAGGCAAAGGCAGGGACTGGGAGAATGAAGAACGGCCCACTGTAGGAAAAGATCAGTTCTGAGAATATCTAAGGGATGTGAAGGTGCATAAGTACATGGGACCTGATGAGATGCATTCACAGGTCCAAAGGGAATTGGTGCATAAAGTGACTAGGCCACTATCCATCGTATTTGGGAAGCCATGGCAGTCTGGTTAAATTACCACTGATTAGAAAAGGGGAAACATAACCCCCATTTTTAAAAAGGGAAATAAGGAAGACCTGGGGAACTACAGGCCAGTCAAACTAACCTTTGTGCCTGGCAGGATCATGGAGCAGATCCTCCTGGAAACTGCTAAGGCCCATGGAAAATAAGGAGCTGACAGATGACAGCCAACACGTCTCCAATAAGGGTAAATCATGACTGAAAAATTTGGTGGCCTTCTGTGATGGGGTTACAGCATTGACAGGTCAGGGAAGAGTGACTACCTGGACTTGTGGAAAGCTTTTGACACTGTCCCACACAACATCCTTGCCCCTAAATTGGAGACACATGGATTTGACGGGTGGACCACTCAGGAGAATTGGCTGCATGGTTGCATTCAAAGAGTTGTGGTCAATGGTTCAAAGTCCAAATGGAGACAGGTGATGAGTGGCATTTCTTAAGGGTCCATACCAGGACCAGTATTGTTCAACATCTTTGTCAGAGACATGGGCAGTGGGATCGAGTGCACTCTCAGTAAATTTGCAGATGATACCAAGTTGTGTGGTACAGTCAAAACACTGGAGGGAAGGGATGCCATCCAGAGGGACCTTGATAGGCTTGAGAGGTGGGTATGTGCACACCTCATGAAGTTTAAACAAGACCAAGTGCAAAGTCCTGCACATAGGTAGTGGCAATCCCAAGCACAAATATAGGCTAGGCAGAGAATGGATTGCAAGCAGCCCTGAGGACAAAGACTTGGGGGTGCTGGTAGACAAGAAGCACAACATAACTTGGCAATCTGTGTTTGCAGCCGAGAAAGCCAAACAAATCCTGGACTCCATCAAAAGGAGAGTGACCAGCAGGTCGAGGGATGTGATCCTCCCCCTCTACTCCACTCTTGTGAGACCCAACCTGGAGTACTGTGTTCAGTTCTGGGGCACCCAACAAGGACATGGGCCTTTTGCAGTGAGTGCAGAGGAGGGCCACAAAGGTGATTAGAGGCCTGGAGCACTTCCTACCTCTCACAGACTGAAAGAGTTGGGGTTGTCCAGCCTGGAGAAAAGAAGTCTCCAAGGAAACCTTATAGTCATCTTCCAGTACCTAAAGGGGATATATAAGAAAGATGGAGACAGACTTCTTAGTAGGGACTGTAGCAATAAGACAAGAGGTAATGGTTTTAACCTGAAAAAGGGTAGATTTAGATTAGTTGTTAGAAAGAAATTCTGTACTGTGAGGGTGGCAAGACACTGGAACAGGTTGCCCAGAGAAGCTGTGGATGTCCCATCCCTGGAAGTATTCCGGGCCAGGCTGGATGGGGCTTTGAGCAACCAGGTCTAGTGGAATGTGTCCCTGCCCATGGCAAGGGAATTAGAACTAGATGATCTTTAAGGTGCCTTCCAACCCAAACCATTCTATGATGTTATGATTCTATGTATGCGTCTCTAAATTAACATTAAAAACATGAACAGGCTAGGTCCTATAACCCACATTTCATTGATACTCATAGGGAACAACTCAGACAGGGAAGGAGTGTTTTCTCTTCTGCTCTGTGTACCTTAGCTGACAGCAACAGTCTTCACTTGAGAGAGAGACAGGTAAACTCTCAAAAATCACTTGAAGACCTTTTGTGTAGCCAACAGCTTGAACATAGACATTTTGATCTCTTTTCAGTAAAATACATGTTCATTTCTGCTGCCCAACAGCACGTGGCATTGGCAAATTTCATAGTTGTTCTGCATTTTTCCGCTACGCAATACAAGGATCCAATTTGTTCCACTGGTATCCAGAACATTCATAGCTGACTTGCTATGTGTAAACATTTGACATGCCTGAAATAATCATAGAATAGAAGTTACTGATTAATAGTAATATTTGTTCCATATTCACAAAGCATTCCTTAATCATAACATAATTCTAACATAATTGTTGCTTTCATATATGACTGCATGCATACATCTTGCATCCAAAGTATTTGCATGCTCCTGTAAGAGAGTTGAGGTTGCATGGTTGCTTGCTAAGTCATGTGTTATTCTCTCTAGTTGCTTATTGGATGCATTTTTGCAAAGACATTTACCTTTTATACAAAAAACATCAATTTACACAAACATGCAGAAACAGAATGTAATAAGCATGTGTCAGTTGAATAAAAGGACTTTTAATATTGTGTAAACATGGTTTATTGTTCTTTCAGTAAATTCAAGACACACTTCAAGATTCCGTTACTTAGCAATAAGCATTAGCAATAAGATACAGAGCTTTCATGCTGTAATCCTTAATGTCTGACCTTCGTGATTTCATCTCAACACTGTGTTTTTCTAATAATTCACTGCTGAAGCAGGTCAGTTATTTTGATTTTTTTTAAAGCATCTGACTCCTAGCTATACTGAATTTCAGCAGAAATACTTTTTTTGTCCTCCTTGATATGAGTGTTGAGAAGCCAAAGCCCCTTGCTGTGGGTCTCAAAGCATCATTAATGCAGAAAGAGCTATAGATAATTATATTTCATATGACAAGGATATAGCTTATTTAAGTTGAGAAATGAATGTAGATTAAAAAAATGCAACTCTTAACAATTACCCAAAGTCATGTATTATGTTTTAGACAAGATGATTTAATGAAATAAATGCTGTTCCTACATGATTTACACAATTTATCTCCTTAACTTCTGTCAAAAGTCTCTCCCTGCATATTTATTATTTTTTTTTCCTTATTTAACGTATGTGGTGCAACAAACTTCACAATTTATTTAACTCAGAATGGGCTACAGAAAAGAAAATTTTCCTTACTATCTTTTATTTACCTTAATTAAACTGCATTATTATTTTGAACTAGCCTTTGGTGTATGAGCTCATCCACAGAATTCACTGTTTCCAAGGTCATCTTAATAGCTGATTCTTTTTATCTGTTTTGTGGACTTGCGCAGAAGCCCAACCATTAAAAAAAGTACTTAGTTTAACAAGAGGCCTGATCAAACAGAAATAAACATAATTGCAAAAAATGTTACTCCTTACGAAGACAGTTAAGTATTTGAAAGGCAACTATTAGTGGAACCTCTACTCCTTCCCTTAGCTTATACTCACTTCTTGGTGTTTAATTGGTATCATCCACACAAAACTCCTAAGGTGAAGATATGTGTTGAGAGTCTAGATTTGTCAATGAGGCGACCTAGCCTGCCTGCCTGATTTCTGCCTTGGGCTTAATGGAAGCCCACACTTCATTACACAATGTTGTAACTTCCAATGCTATCTCAGACTTCTGCTGAAATTTCCAGACCTTTTAACTATTTATTCAACACTCACATCTTATGCATTTGCAGTGGCTGACAATCTTTTTTTTTTTCAAATTATTTTTGTAGCATTGTTATGATGATATTTCATGCAAAATTGCTTTAAAGGGTTAAAAAACCCCAGAACTTTGCGTGTTAATAAGCATGAAACTCACATACTTCCATTCTCCAAATACATTCTTTAAAGTCTGATGATGAAAGGTGTTATTTGTAAACAAAAGAAATTATTCATTAAAAAAATGTTTTGCTACTATCATTTAATTGTAAAGTTCTTTTCTTCATTTTTGAGAACCACAGAGGATGACAAAGACTTCAGTTTGGAGAGTGCTAGAAATATCCACCAGAGAGAAATACAGAAACTCTGCTTTTGCTTTAAAAGTTGTCATATGACATTTAAACAACTTTTTTAAAGTTACAGAACATAATGGCTTGCTGCTTTCAAAATACTCTGTGATGGCCTTCATGCTAGAAGCTCAATACAGAAATAGATTATGTTCATGAGAAATACCAAGCTAAAAAAAATTGGTTATTATTATAAATACTGTAGATCTCTACCTAGCAGATAAGGCTTGGAGTCTGGAGACCTGAAGGGAAACTTGGAAAAGATCTTGACATGGGGAACGTGTGGCAGGTCAGAGGGGTGTGTGAAGGCAAGGCTCAAGCATAGACAGCTTCTAAGTAACAATGAGTTACAGATGTATAATTCATTGTTTAGTTACCTGAGGCTAGTTAATCCAGAGTGACCTAATCAAAAAAGAACAGCAGTGGCTTAAATATTCATCTGCATTGTTGCCTTTCTATGACTTCATGTATTATTCTTACTAACTTACTTCACCAGCCTTCCTGTTTTCCTGTACAAATTACTATGAAGGGACATTCACAAGAGCTGATAACAATATATAAAAAGTAATTATTAACATTATGGTTTGCTGTAGGTCAAATGTTGATCTTTTCCAATATTTAATATCTAACTTTATAATGTTTGTTAAGAATTGCAGCAAAAAATCGCTAATGTATGTGGTAATAACTAACATTGCTAAAAATGTTCAGATTACAGTGCAGATGTAGTAGATGTTCCATTTGATTCTTCATAGTCTTGCAAACAGGCTTTTAAAAAAAAGTACCCCTTGTTAGCTGAAATGCACTTTTTAGGTACCAAGAACAGCCTCAGTGATACATGTTCATCATGTTAGGCAGGGGGAGGTTAGAGTTTTTTCTTCATGATTAGTAGGAATCCCAGATTAGTCTACCATTATCAATGGCATGGTATCACTGAGCTTCTTTGCCCTTCAGCTTGGATCTTTGCTGCTTACAAGTTATTACTGTCTGCCCAATGCTAACACCCATCAATTATTATTTTTTTCTTGGCATTTAGCTTCTGGAGGATAGCTGTCATACAGAGATTAATAATGAGGAAAGTGCAGTCATAATTAGCTTTGGAAGTGCATGGTTAGTGTCTGAACTTGGATATCTTCATTCAGATTCAAAATGTTCCCAGATCACTTCTAGACAGCACAGTAGTTGGGTGCACTGTACAGATCAGAGAGCTAGCTGGGGAGTGCACCAGTTTATTGCAGTCCTCATGTCCAACTCATTTATAAGCACGGGGAAAGAAAAGAAGAGTGGTCAAGAAGGATACAAAGCAAAGCACGCAAAAGCACTCTGCTGAAGAATTGAGTTGGGATCTATTTACAAGCTCAAAAATATTCTTGGTCCACTTGCAAGACCTGGCACCTCTATAGCTCTGGTCAGAACTTTGCTGCCTTCACTTACAGAACTATGCCATGAACTCTTCAGGTCAGGGCAGATTAATTTACTAGCAAAATCAAATAGCATGTTTATTTCATGCAGGCATCATATAGGAACTGCTTTATATTCACTTTTTTTTTTTTTTCTGTTTGTTGGTTACAGTGTACTATGAAATGTAGAGTTACAGTCTTTACATGCCAGTCACAAGTAGTTGGCATTCATACAGGCTGTGGATATTTCATACCTTCATATAAACACAAGAAGAATGATGAAACAATGAAGCCAATAGTATACATTCCGAACAATTAAAACATCCAAACTTTGTTATGCTTTGATAAGTAAACAAACAAAAACCCACTTGGAATTAATTTACAGGTGGGTGTTAAACACACTCACTTACTCATATGACCCTCTAGCTCAGATAATTAAGGTTTCAATGTGGGGAATGTTTTCTGGGGAAATGCAGCAAAATTCTTCAACAGAGCATACAGACTAAATTTTTTACATCCCAGCACAGATTTCTGTATTTAGTCCCTCATAAAAGCATAATCACTTCAGATTTGTGCCTAGGGATCAGTTTCTGGACTGAGCTGCCCAAAAGAGTGACTTAAAGGCTCAGTTAACACATCCTCATTGAATATGTCATGTGAACACATGAATAAATGAATCTTATCATGTGGTATATATACAGTTATCCTTCTTTTTGTACTATGGCTTCCAAGATCATTAAGCATGTTACAAAACATTACAAGCTTGACATCCTTCATATGCTAAATCCTATCTCTGACAGTTTGGATTCTTTAAAATAATCTCACTCTTGTATTTATGTAATATAAATTCCTTCAATACATCTGGAATTGATGCTTTTCTTAAACAGCACTGATAAGCATGTGGATGAATGAATTGCCGCACTTTATTAGTCATCAATTTCAATAGTGTGTGGAGAAGATATATACAACCCTGTGTCATCTGGTGATCAGATAAGAGTAATACTTTTAATTGTCAAAGTTCTGATAACATTCAGAAGTTTTGCTCCACTTACAGCATACCTAGAGTGTTTTCCATATTATCTCTTCTAAAAGGCATATATCAACACAGAGCTTTTAAAAATTTACAGAGTGGTTTAAAATTGCCATGCAGGATTAACTAAGTGAACGTTGCAGCTGCAATGAACCTTGTACCTGGACACCAAGGCGTTGGGTGAGATTGTTCTTGGCCTTCTTTGGTCACTGGGCACCACTGCATCTTCTGCTTCAGTCAGCCAGCTAATGGGAGTTATTCCAGTTGAGTTTTGTCTGATTCGGATCAGGATCTGAATGTCCTGACTATAAATTTTCATTGAAAATGGTTCATCCACTTATAAGCAAATTCACTCATACTCTGTTAGTTTTACACTCCTTTACAGCCCCAAGTGCTGTGGTATGAGTATTCTATTTAAAACATATATAAACATAGAAAACACTGTGCCTGCACTTTGACCTATGGTTGCCTTTTTATAGGCTGTACCCTGTCCAATGTGTGATTGTTTTCAAAGTAATTTTAATTTAATTTTCTTTGTAGCACATTGTGACCCCATATCAAATATTTCACAGCAAATATAGGCATTTTACTGTTCAATTCATTTGTTTAGTCAAACATTAATTTATAAATATGGCTTCATGTAAACTCAGGTGGAAAAAAGCTGAGTGCAATCCGTAACGTCAACGTGAGTTTGTTATTAGGTAGAAATCTCATCAAACTGCAGGGTGGGAGTTTAGAGGATCTTCCTTATTCTCCGCTTGTTCTTTCTGACCAGTGTTTGGCGGCCTTTGAAAAATGAACAAAGATTTATGGTTCCCAAGTCATCTTGTACCATTTTGCCTCTCGGTAGTGACTCCCTGGATACCTCTCGATGTTGACTGGCCTGTGACTGGCCAACTGGCCATAGGTAGAGCAACAGTGCGCTAGGCACTCTGGATTTTTCAGCCTGTCTTGAACATTTTTACTGCTGTATAACTGATGTCCTTTGCTTCAGATGTGAGGATCTTTTATCTAGATGTGGAATAGACAGCATAGGGTCCCAGGTTATTAACATATATTCTTAAATTTTTCTTACTATTTTCCTTTACTTTTTGCCTTCAAAAGGAGAAGACACTGTTACCAAGATACCATTTGAATCTCATGCATCCTTTAAGCTTATTAGTTACTCACTCAATTTTTCTATTTCCCAGCGAGGTGTCCCAGCTGTTCCAATTCTAAAGAAACTTCCATAGCCCAACATTTCTACCGCTTACTATTACCTAAACAGCACATATTCCATACAGTTGTGAGGCTTTGTTTCCCCCGAAAAAAATCTTAAATAGAAGGATGGAGACAAGAGGAAGTAGAAAATGAAAAGAGATCTGTATCCACTTGTATACCTTGTTCAAACAGCAGAAGGTGGCAAATTAGATTCATGAACTGCCAGGGCTGAATGTTGTAAAAAGTAAAAATCCCACTACTGGGAACAAACTTATATTATTTAAAGCACAGTTAGTAAAAAACTAAGAGGAAATTAGGGAAGTCAGTCACATACAAAACAATCAGCTGAGGTTAATCACAAATAAACCTCTCAGTTTGAACTTCATATTATTCTAAAGATGGGAAGTATACATTAAAAATTATATATAGTTCACACCAATCTTTTTAAAAGTTCTCTATATGTTGGTCATGGAAATCAAGCACATATTGACATTTCTGAAGATGTTTTGCAAAAAAAAAAAAAAATTGCTTATTTTTAAGAAACATTAATTTGACATATACCAACTATAAACAAAAATCAAATACTAAAACAAGGAAGGTCCATTATAAAATGTATTACACTTCTGAGCCCTTAGAAAACTTATCATTTTACCTAGGCAAAAACAGGTAAGGATTAAATCATTCCCATTTACTTTAATCCTAACAAGCAAATTATGCAACTAAATGCATTGCTTTATTCAGCACTATCCAGTGCCTGTTCCAGTATGATCAAATACAGGATTAGCATCTGCTTAAGACATTTGAGTGTCATCAGCATTAATATGCACAATGAAGTCATCTGACTGTTTTTGTATTATGACCTTGTCTACACTGGCAGTAAAGTCCCATGACAGGTCTATGTTTGATACAGTTAGAGTAGAAAATCTGAAAGTTGATATTGCCTTTCCTAGTCCATGAAATGCTTTAAAAATATTTAGATGCTGGCATTTCCTTATTACTAGACAAATATTCTCAAACTCACAAATCATATTCTTTTCATTTGCAGTGGTTTTCCAGCAGATATTTTTATAACATGTTATAGTGTTAATTTGTGGAAACTCTTTGAATCTCTGGATGGTACCAACACATGGAGGTGTGTCTGTTCATATATACATATAGAAATATAAAACTAAGCGAAACATAGAAATTTTGGGGGTTTTTGTTTCTAGTGTGTTATTTTCAGTCAAAATTTATCTCATGTTGTGCAATGAATTAAAAAAAAATAGGATATTTGTTTCTGAAAATGCTTTTATAGTCCTCATTGAAAATACACCACAGAAAAACAGGTTTTCAACTGAAAGCTTCAATGAAAAAGTGAGAGGACAGTAACAACAGTAATGTGCTAGGTTGTACAGCAATCTGTCATTCTGAGGTGTTATATAAAAATGTCATCCCCACAAAGAAAATATGAGCTATTGAAATGGTTTTATCCCAATTATACATTAAAACAAAGAATATGCTTTATGTGTGGGGTTTTTTTCTCTCTCTCTCTTCCCCCTTTCCTCACTCTCAGTTTCTTTCCCTCCCCTGTTATCTCTGCTACCTCTCTTCCCTACAACAAAGCTATAATTTTTCAAGATCTGGTTTATTAGAAGTATTAATCCTCAAAGACATCCAGGAGTAACACATTCATGATTGTCTGAGTCATTAGTAGGATTAGTCATTAACAGTGACTTTTTGTTAACAGTGTCTATATCCAACAATTTTGACTTCTATTTCCAAGAAAAAAGTGGTCAGCAAAAGAGAACAGTGAAGTGTTACCACAAGACAACTTTCAAAAAAGAAGGGTGAAAAAAAAATTCTTCTGAATGGTGTGACACATGTAAAAGGTGACAATTAGCTGTGGAGAGTGACAGGAAAAAGGAGAACCAAGATGAAGAATAAAGAGAGGTGAAAAGAGTAAATCAGGAAATTATGGGAGGGCACAGTAAATTAATTGTTTTGAAGCAGGAGAGAAATTTTAAATTAGCTTCTGAAATTAATAGAAATCCAGTCAAAGGGGGAATGGATGAAAGTGAAAGATTTAAATCTTCTAAAGCATAAAAGTAGCCTGGTCATGTGCAAACTTCAGGAAGTATAAGATCATGAAAGCCAAAATTACAACAACTGACACCGGACATGATCATATCTACTAAATACAGATTTCTAAGCATGACAATGTGAAAGGCAGCTATAAGCCAAAGGTGTGGGTAGTGTTCTTTTCCTACAAGACTATGCCTTCATATTTATTTTTTATTATTATTTTAGAAATTTGCTGGTCTACTGTAATTAATTTTTACATCTTTCATCTGTCAAAGCATTTGTTATATCCCATGACACTGAACTACTAACATGCACAAAATGCACTCACAAGCTGCCCAGTTTTATAGAATTTCTTCTTCTGGAGCAGTGGTGTTTGCACCTCTGCCTGGCAGATGCTGCTGCTGGTCAGGTCAGTACTGAGTGGATAACAGACCTGCAGCTGTCAGTGATCCAGACATACACAGCAGCCTGCAGTGACAAAGAGTTCATATGAATGACATCCAAGGGACATCTTACAGATCCTGATTTTGCTGGACAAATATGCCAGAGACATCCCAGCAGGAGGTTGCTTAGAAACCTAACATCCAGACACATTGCAAAACTCACTTTTTATGTGAGTTTGAGCACTGACTGCTTCCTTTAAAAGCCCTGAAGAAGATTGCCATTACACATCCACCATTTAAAAGCTCTCTTCCAGCATTGCCACACAGGTTTCCAAGTGTGTGTCCTTGGAGAGAGTCAGAGTCTCCCATTAGCAGGCTGGGGCACACACATAAATCACCAGACTTTGTTATTAGACGCCCCTCTGCACTACCTGTGTACCCCTTCTTAGGCTTCAGGATAGCCTTAAAAATTAGTTATGCTGTCTGTGATTTCAGAAAGAAACAAAGAGAGTCCTGTGTAGTTCAGGACACTTATGGATCAGGATGTACTTGCAAATATTTTTGTGCATCAGAAAAAATATATGCATAATAAGAATTGCAACAACTGCAGCAAAGGTTTCACTCACAAATGATACAAGGTGGCTCCAAAATCCTGAACTGAAACAAAATCCAAAAGATTTTTGTATTATCATAACAATTATTTTAAAAATATTGTGTAGAAATGCCAGTTGTAATAAATAACTATAATCTGTAGATTACTTTCAAAATCAGTGCTCTGGGTGATGAAATCATGATTACACAGACTGTGGCATATTCATTCAAATATACAGCTAAATACTTGGTTACATCACAGGAAAGCTGGAAAACAAATTACAGATTAGAAGAATGTCCTGTGGAAATATACAGTGATTTACAATGCCAGGTACTCATCTGAAAACAAGCTATAATGACAATGCTTAGAAAATTGTGAACTTAAGAAAATTTATATCAATATGGAATGACAAGCTTCAGATCAAAATATATTTTTCAAATATTGAAAAGATTTCCAGAACAAAATGTATGTATTTTTACATTAAACTAGATTCTCAAGGTAACAGGTGCTCTTCAAAAATCAGCTAGTTCAGCCCCTTGACTTGGACCTGCTTTAGAACAAGGTCATGAAATACATTCTTATTCTTGCCTTTCATTGGAACAATCTTTTATTAAGTCTGCTTAGCCTTACTGTTACAGCTTCTCTCTGTCCCCTCTTAAAAGACTTCTATTTTTTCCTAATTAACTTCATATTACATTCAGGTATAAGGAGTAAAAAGAAAGAAGCTATAAGGAGTAAAAAGAAAAAAAGAGACAGAAAGAAAGAAAGAAAGAAAGAAAGAAAGAAAGAAAGAAAGAAAGAAAAAAAAGAAAAAAGAAAAAAGAAAGAAAGAAAGAAAAAGAAAGAAAAAAGAAAAAAAAAGAAAAAAAGAAAGCAAGAAAGAAAGGAAGAAAGAAAGGAAAAAAGGAAACAGAAAACAAAAGGAAGGAAGGAAGGACGGAAGGAAGGAAGGAAGGAAGGAAGGAAGGAAGGAAGGAAGGAAGGAAGGAAGGAAGGAAGGAAGGAAGGAAGGAAGGAAGGAAGGAAGGAAGGAAGGAAGGAAGGACTCTATACTTGAGCATTAGGCTTCCCCCAGGAGGCAAAACCTTGTTTTTTTTCTCTATCATATTAGCAAACATTGAGTATTATATAGAAAGTAATGTTATCTCTGTGTAGGAAGCATTAGTCACATTGAAAGAATAAGATCCTTGAATAATGGCTCCAAATTAGCAGAGGTTCCAGAAAGAGCTAGCAAAATGTTGTGACAGCCTGGAAAATACATCTTGTATTGAGAAAGCTAAGATTGAGTCTGTTGTAACAGAAACGTGAAGAAGAAACAGATTTTATATAGCAGAATCTCTCAGAAAAACATAAGAGGCATTGCTTAGATGGCAAAGTTGGACAGATATGAGCAAAATAGAAAATAAAATGCAAATTCTTCACAGCTGGCATAATTAACTATTGACATAATTTCAGAAGGAAGTGATAGATTCTTCAGCTGCAATAGTTTACCTAAAGTTACATGTCTTTATAAATCACATGCTCTAGCTCCAGTTGAAGTTTGATGTGAAGCTTACTGGGTGAAGTTCCTTGGCCTGTGTTATGCAGGAATTCAAACAAGAAGACCATGATGGCCTGTTTGAGCCTTACATTCTACAAATGTATGAAAATAGTCATTAATTTTTCTCTCATGCCAGAACTAGACTCCCAGACTCTCCCTTTTACCTGTCACTAGCTCTTTATTTATTTATTTATTTATTTGGATATTTTTTTTTCTCCATGGCTATCTTTTTGGGAACTTCATTGTAGAGAATGGTCATTAACTGTTATGCAAACGCCAATGTTTCCATGGAAACCCCGTCCACTAGAGAATATACTAGAGCAATATTTGAACCATTTGTCCATTTGATTAATTATGTCTTTGTGCTGAAGGCGGCTTGGCTTGATTGTCTCATCATGTATTAGAGAAGCTACTGCTCTAACAAATGGAGCTATTGTTTTGGGTCTATTCATCTTGATACATCTTTGGGAGCTGATAGACATTTCAACAAAATGACTGTCCCTTAATGAGCTGCAGCTTGTCAGAATTGTTTAGGGCTTCATGCTAGGCACAGACCACTGTCATGACAGCTTCAGTTATTATGGCAATGAGTAGGATGTCTATAAAAGAGTCTATAGAAGAGAATGACCCTGGTTTTGATATCACATAGTTTGTAATTATCAGCTATATATACAATATATGATAGATTCATAATAGATTCCAAAGCTTTGAGACAATTTCTGATGAACTAGTTGTTCGATCACAAAGAAAGACAAGATAAAATACTTTCCCTAACCTTTTATCTGTTTTTTTTTAACAAAACCAGAAAATAAAACCCACTAAACAAAATAAAAAATATCTCAGAGAAAATATCAGCCCATAATTGTTTGCAGTTTTGCTTTGTTGAAAAATCACAGACACTGCAGCTTTCTGTTGTGAGGTAATTTCCATCTCTATTATATTTTTTTAAACATTAATTTTACCTATTACTAGTACTGAAAATCTACAAGGAATATGAAACAATTTAAATGCAGTATGTATGGCCTAAAAGGAAGACCTTTTTTTTTTTTTTTCCCCCTAATAAATTATTACATAAATCTACACAGAATTTACTCTGGGCCTTGCTCTGTCAGCTCCCATCAACATTTTTGCAGTTTTAGTGGACATGTCTGTCACTGTGTTGTTTACATCAGTGAATATCCAGCTCTGAAACGTAAGCAGCTTTGGCAGCGTGGGATTATGTCAGACACCTACCTGCTTATTTCTGGCAACAGGTTTCACATATTTAGAATAATACTAATAGAAATACTAGAAATCTGTATTACTTTTCACAACGGCCCATAATTTCACTGACAGGGATGTGTACTTCTAAAAGGAGAAAACATGAAGCCAGTCAGTCAACAGAAAAAGTAAGCTGTCTCTAACCAGAAGCTAATTATGAAAATCAAGATAGACATTCTACATATTTTAAAAATGTAGATTTATGATTTCCATTCTTAGATGTTCCATTCAGTGAGCAAGCATGAAGAGTCACTGTATATGACATTTGCTTTAAATATTTCTCAGTGCAGAATCAGTGATTAAGCTGTGCCCCTAATAATCACAGATGGAAGTCAGCACCCTGTAGCTACCAACAGCCACATTTAATCAGTTAATAACTGTGGATTAAACTTAATTCAGATTAATTTGTATTAGTATAGAATTTGTAACTCAATTGCTTTCATATTAATTTACATGTTGTCTAGACATGACATCATATTGACTCTTTGTTTGGCCCAAACACTAATTACAAACCATGTAGCTAATGGATGCAAAACTTGCAGTTTAAAAACAAAATAGGATTTCTGTCTACACTGTACTGAGGACAGTTCAATATTACAGTTTAGAGCTGCAGGCTTAGTATTGCCTGGGAATAGCACCTCTTCGTTTACACTTCAACCTCCTTAAACAAAGCATGTTGTTCCTACATGAAGAATGTGGCTATTGGAAAATGAAGTTGCTATCATCCATCAAAAATTGTTAGCCTCAAATTCTTCTGGGAAAAGCCCAGTGAAGAAATCAAAAGGGTTAAAGAGAAAACCACAGGAAGAAGAAAAAAAAAATAACCACCTGCTAACAACAGTAACTGTTGTGGCGCAAATTGAACTGAACCACTGTCAAGGTTATTTTATCATTTATAATTGTATCTGTTCTGGGGGGCCTTTCACATGAACGTGAGCTCAGTTATCACTTCTTCCGACAGTATTTGACCCATTCATTTTCAAAGCACATTTTCAAATAGAGGGAAATAGTGGAAAAAAAAACCTTGGCTTTCATTAGCATGATATATACTGGTTTTCAGTTATTTTGGTTTAGCTAGATTACGGGTTTTTATCTATCTATCTATCTATGTATATAGATAGATAGATAGATATACACATATAAGGTCCAAGATTACCTAAGATATGTTTTACAGACAGGTCACATTCATACTTAATGTTATACCCATCATTAGTAAAATAGTATTAAAAAAATAATAAATTAAAACAAAAAGGATCAGATACACCTTGAAATTTTTATCAGCAATCATGCTAATAGTAAGAGAAATATGAATTATTTATATTATCCAAAAATTTTATTTTCTTTAAATGTTAGTTTTTTTGTAGTGACTCTGTAAAAACCACCCTGACCTGATGATTCAAACAAGCACCAAAAAATAACTCAGAACAGAAATCTGAGTTGATAACACTGAGCTGAAACTTTTCTATTCCCATCTACCTATTTATCTGAATAGTGGTGAAGAGATAGTATCTGAGCAACAAACTAAGGCCAGACAAAGTGGTTTTTTGATTTATTTATATATTTTTAATCTGAATATATCCCACATATATTACATGGTTTAAATTAATTAAAAAAAAAAAGAAGATAATAGTAATCCTTATGTTTGCAAATTTTAAAATAGGTCTGAATGTTATCAACTACAGGAAAACTACTCTGCCACATATTTTTTTACCTGCTGGATAAATAATGATCTAGTTGCCCATCTGTGGTGTAGCAGTGTCATCTAGTGGCCTCTCCTGTCGCTCACCAAAAACTATTTTTCCTAGGCTGTGCATTCATAATGGAACACCTCCCATCCGAGCAAAAGCCCATTGCCGCATATGCTACCCTTGAAGCTGTAATAAATCATTCAGTAGCATGACTCCTGTCTGCATGAAGTAAGATGGGGATACAATTTCAAAATAGTTTCCACAATTAATGCTGCAGTGCTATGTCCGTTGCACAGCTGAGAGGCAGCATTCTCACTTTGTGCCTGCATAAACTGAGTTTTGTACATGCAGATTGCACACGTGTAAATAGAGGCGCTGCACTTCTGCCAACTACAATTTAGGATTGAGATATTTGAACCTGCAACAGCCAAGGACATTTTTAATTTATGACTATGACAGGCACTTGTTCTAAAAGTATAGAGGGAGTGAACAAGATGTACAGGTAAACTGGTAAGACACAAGTTTGGCATTAAGGTTCATAGCTGTAGGAAATTTTATTTCAATAAATAAATGTTTATATTAATATCTACAAATTAAGAAGTTACAAGATTACAGATATAAATTCTGAGACTGAAGAAAAGTAAAATATTTTACCTCTTTTTATCCTCTAATTAAAAAGTTATTTTTTAAAACTATCACAGGACATAATGATTTTGACTCCTAAATGCTTCTATGGGCTATGATCCTCAAGAAATAGAAATTTTATAGTAGACGGGTGAAAATGTTGATCTTCTTAATACCATAGACGAGCTAAGCAGGTGTTAATTAAGCTTTTGTAAATTCCTAATGACATTAAAAATCTACAAAAAATCACAGAAAAAACCTACAGTCCAGAATTATTTCAATGAATATCTGTACTCAAGGTCAATGTGAAAAAAAAAGCAGAGGCAAATAGAGTGACCTCTGTCTAATTAACACCAACTAATTAAGATTGATTTTTTGGCAGAGTGTGTTTTTTTAATAATTTCTTCTTATAATAATAGAACTTTACATAGTTTCTTCATTCAACATACCCATATATTTCTGTCTAACAAATTAGATTATTTTTCCCCCTTCTCTCAGATTTTTAACTTTAAATAACCCAACTACCTGGAGCAAAACCAATTAGAAATTATTAAACTTATATGGAAGAATGGTATTGAAAATGTCAATGTTCTATATACACTTCTACAGAATAAAACATACCAATTTCCCCTTATATTGAAAGTTCTTGAACTTTTTTTAAAGATCTTATTAACAGTTATTGACTGTCATATTGACATTGAACTTCACCTTCATAAAGCAAATGCCAAACTAATATTCATAAAAGGTCTTAACACTGCCAGCTTCGGTCTTGGTAAGATGATAAAATGCTGCAGAGGTCTCAGTAGTTTCAGGAGTACAATAATGCTAGAACTCTTCTTACAGCATCCTGTTTCTTTCTTGCATAAAAGCAACATATCAGGAGAGTAGAGAAGTTCCTGCATGACTAATGAAACATGAGGAAAGAATTCCCAGATGCTACTGAACTGCTCTGAAAACATGATTCATTTTCTGTCTTTACCTCTGCTTTTTAGCTGGGTTATATTAAAAGTCTCTTTGCAGTTGTCCACTCTTAACAGCAGATGGTGGTGAGTTAGTATGCTTAATATTAAAATACTTTATAAATGGAAATAAAAAACTTTATAAATGGAAGGTATGAGAACAACCTTTAGCTTTGCATTGACATCATGGCCTGGATATAGGTTTCGTTATATTTTTCATGTCTTCATAAGACTCTGAAACAAGCTAATTGAAACCTCCCAATTGCTATCCAATCTCATTGCTAAGGGTGTTGGCAGTGACTGGGTTTCTTGATCAAGATGTGGTAAGTCATACTCAGCAGTTAAAGCCAGGTGGAGGACAGAAAATGTATGCTGTACTAGCCAAAGGAAACAATGTACCGAAGGGCAAAGCTAAGAACCTGTTTAATAGTAGGCTTACTCTTGGGAACCCAGGAATCATGAAGGAAGCGGCATAAAAGAAGGGACCACAAACTGGGGATCAGTCCTGAACACACTAGACATTTAGAATTCTTGGATCCTGTCCAACTGAGTATTTAAGAAACCAAAACATTGATCGGTGCATAGTTTTGATTATTTGCTCTACTGAAGAGCAACTGGTAAAATGCCCATACAGATGAGGGTAACACCAGTCAGACTCACGGGAACAAACCTGGCCTTCTGGGGAGCTGACCATGGGGACAGCTATCTTGACTCATCTGCAAGGAGTATCTGAGACAAAGGTGTCTGACTGTAGCTTGCTTTCCCATACAAAACCTGAAAAGAGTTATGAAAGTAAATTTTTTCTCTGGGAAATTTAAATATTTATTGTAGCTTTTGTTGGGATGTAAAGTTCAATTTTTTCCTCATCATTCCAGTCTACAAGACCTATATTTCAACAGTACAGCCATCTTCAGTCTGCAGTATCAGGTTCCTCAGCTGAAGAAAGCTGAAAAGCTGGTGGTGCAAAAAAGCAGAGGCAATCATTTTGAAATAACAGGACTGAAATACGTACTTGGAGGCAGTATGACATATCTTCCCACTGTAAAAATATACAGACTTCCCATGACACAAGGACTTGCAGAAGTTTGCTACAGAAAGGATACTTACTGCCGTTCTTCAGTGGTTTGCCATCTTTTCCACACTATGCCAGTGGCAGCAAAATGCTGAGTGAATGCAAGAACTTAATCAAGACAATATTGACACGTAGCTGAGCACAGAAACCATCCTCCCCAGGGCTTCTGACTACATCTTAATGCCTCTGACACTGATGTGAGAAAAGCTCTCATGAATGCATTTCTGTTAATGCTGTCTTTGAGGGCACAGGAACACAAGGAGCAGACAGCCTTGAACTGCAGGAGCCTTATGAGCTAAGCTTTGTGGGATTGTAGAATCATAGAATCATCTAGATCGGAAAAGACCTTTAAGATCAAGTCTAAAGTTAGCTCAGGTCTGCCAGGTCTGCCACTATACCATGTCCCGAAGGATCACATCTATGTGTTTTTTACATGCTTCCAGGGATGGTGATTCCACCGTGTCCCCGGGCAGCCTGTTCCAATGCTTGACCACCATTTCAGTGAAGAAATTTCTCCTAATACCCCATCTAAACCTCCCCTGGTGTAACTTGAGGCTGTTTCATCACCTGTTACTTGGAAGAAGAGACTGACACCCACCTGTCGACAACCTCCTATCAGGTGGTTGTGGACAGCAGTAAAGTCCTACCTGAGTCCCTGCATCCAGGTTATATGTTACTTATGAGCTGGCACAGGGAATCCTGCTGGACAAAACAAATCTGACTGCAGCTAAGCACAGTGCTCCTTTTCTAACACTGCCAGAAGCCCAGGCATTCTTTATTTAAGGAAGAAGCACATGAAACACAAGTAATGTTTTTTCTTCCCTAGATTCACCTAGGACTGAATCCCTGTCTCAATGGATCTGCAGAGCTCCTGCCAGCCTTAAACCTCAAACCATCAAGTGAAAAGTGTAAGGAAAGAAGAGCTCCACTATGATGGGGAACTTCTGCACTGAGATACAGCTGCTGCCTCAATAAGTGAGGAAGGGTGGCATTAGACTGCTTTTCTAGGCTCTTCATCTGCATATCTGCAGGGCATTTCTGTGTGAGTATCTGAGATCTACCTCTGTACAAACAGACAACTGTATATTTAGCAATATAACTACATATATAAAATAGCTACAGGTATATATCCACGAAACATTAAAAAGCAACTATGTAAATCCCCATGGCAAATGTTAGGTTTAGTAACTGCATTCTTCACAGGTATCTATACTTGCTAGCTTCACTTGAATTGTTCCCAATGTTTAACATTGCAAAATCATCTTTTGGATACCATTCTCTCAAGAAAAAATCATCTATTTCTTTGTCAAGCCAGGGACTAGTCTGAAGGACTCACATGAGAGTTCTGACTTGACAGGCTTAATCTGTGACTGGAAGGCAGTTGCATTCAGTCTTCCTGAATTGAGGGTGGTGTGGTGCATTTTGGTTTTGGTGTTTTCTTTCCTTTGGAACAAGAAACCATGTCATTTTTTTATTTAAGCTTTTTGGCATCTCTTGAAAAATGCTTCTCTTGTTTCCTATTGACAAATGTGATCTGAATTTGATTACAGCTTCAGCTGCAAACAATACAGTTTTTTGAATGCACAGAGTACAAAATGTGTGTGGTGTTTGACATCTTCTAACTGATAAATGATCTGGAGCATTATCTCCCAAGACTGTCCTCCCATGCTGTTCTGGTGTGAATACTTCTAGTATGTACTTTCAGAGTTACACTGTTCTGTGTAAAATACCAGTATAATCTTGATGAGTGGTTTCCACTCCTAAGTCACCATCCCAACAATTAAGCTAAAGACCTGCTAGTCCTCTTTCTCTTGCTTGAGGTCCTCAAATGGGGATCACTTGATTAGCAAAGGTTAAAGGATTTCTCTCTGAGGATACTCAGCAATCCAGGCGAGACAGAATTTGCGCAGGTAAACAGTGTTGGTCTAAAACCCTGCTGTGAATTAGAGTAAATTTGTGCTTTGGCCTCCCACCTCATCTCTACTTCCTTGTACTTTTTCTGAATACTGCTTAAGTAGTAGACTTCATTTCCACTGCTGTATATGGTACTTACCTTTCCGTAATCTTTCCACACCTCATTCCCTTCTCTACAGGAAATATGCCTTTAACTCCATTTCCATCAGCAAACAAGTCTTTACGCTGTTTAGTACCTTATTAATCTTGTCCTGTAGAACTTCACTTCTCTCTTCAGGTTTCCATGTAAAGTTAAAACCAAGAAAATGCTATTTATTTATTTAACCAATACATACATACATAGACGTACAGGGACATATTTTTGCTATCAGTTCTTGCATAAAAATGTCCCCAAATTAATGTCTTGAATACGTGACATATAAATGGTTTTCACAGTGGGGCAAAATGCATTTTCCTCTACTTTCACCAAGAGGGAAGGGATTACCTCAGTATTTCAATTTTTCTGTTGTTACTGGTTTGAAAGAAGTGTATAGCCCTGACACATTTTTAAAGCTGTGAAACAGCTCTGTATACACATAATACACATATAACATGTATAACCTGTCGTACAACTTTTTCTGAAGATGAATGGCAACCTCACTTGTAACTGTTTGTCAGAAACATGGTTATCATTTCCTACTCTGATATTGCAGAAAGGTATTGCATGGATGCTAACCTGTATTTATGTGCTGATTTTCTCCAGCCTAATTTCCTATTTTCAAATTCAATATATGACCAGCCTAACCAAAGAAATCCTGTGGGATTTACACCTGATAATAGATTAGTACTTTGGCTGATTTTCAAACAAATGTAGAATGAATGAGAAGACTGGATGAAGCGTTCCTTTACAGTTCTGGGAAGGGGGGAGAAAGACCACGGAGTTGTGTTTGGAATTCCTTTCCACCAGCCACTGTAGCAACAGGGGAAAAGACTTTAAATGCCCTTCAGCAGAAACTGGCAGGCAGGGGAGACAGAGGAGCCTTTTTCTCACATCTTTTTCTGTAAGATGTCTAAGTATGTTATCTCTTTCCCATAGCTGTCAATGTCAACTTTGATCACTAATATATTATCTTGGCAGAAAGATAACCTAATCTCGATCCTTAAAACTTTGTGCTTATGCAGTGCACATCTTTCTAGTGCTGTCTCAATATACTAACCCATCTGTATTTCACTTCATTTAATAAAGTATATTAATTAAATCAGCTCTTCTTATGACAGAAATGTTAAGAATCAGTCAAGAGCCATTTGTTTTTCCTTATGTTAACATATCATTTTCCCATATAATTTCTTGCAGCAGCATTTCTAAAGGGATGTCATCTACTTTGAAATCATGTTTCAGATATTTCACTTACTGAGGCATTCTGTTATTGAGTTATTGATGGATCTTCAAGGAGATTCTGGCAGAGAAAATGTTTATATTGATAGGATACATGTCAAAGCATAGCCAGCACTGACCAATCAATTAATACTTGTTCATAGGAAGCATAATCTGATTTAAATATGACTGTCTAATGCTTCCGTTAAAATATCCTAGTTTACATATCTTAGTCAGACTTCAGCTGTTCAGGTTACAATAGTTCGTGCTGACTGCCCACCTTAGGCTGCCCTTTTTTCAATGTCAGCAAAACCTGATCAGCTATTTCTCAAAACAAAGTCAGGAAAACATATCTCTCAGTTTAGACAGTTTCAGGTTTGTTTTGAAACAGTAATAGACACATACTTTGGAATGGACTCAGCTATCCCTTAAGTGGTCAAAGTAGCTAACATTAGCCACATACCACTTTTTAACTCTGTTAAACAGGTTACAATATGGTAATATATCCCCCACAATTTGGTCTCCTATTTGAGAGTCCAGTCCTGTGATGTGTAATTGAAACTCCTCATGTAAGAAATTACGGAAAGAAGGGCCTGCCTGCCTGGTGATTTGTTCATGAAGGGTGGACTACCATGGAAATCTTCATCAGTTCCCTGCTGAGTGGCACTTTCTGTCCCAACATAGGATTTTATGTTGACAAATAATAATTTTGGAATCTCCAGTGACTGAAAATTTCTTATATTTTCTCTGTAGAATGCATGTCCCATGAAGTGATGAAATCTGTAGAGACCCCTCTTCAGAAATATCTTGCCTTGTGTCAAGGTACAAGCGTGATCTACACTAAGTGAATGTAAATTGCAATATGATGAAATATCTGCCAATGACTATAGCAGGTAGTTTTGCTATAAATAAATGAGTATAAAACAAAGAAAAAAAGAAAGAAGAAAAGAACCCAACAGCTCCAAACGATCCATATGACAATTATTGAATGAGTCAAAAGCTTGACAAACTAACTCCTACTTCATTGAACTGATTCAAGACCAATCAGAGGAAGCAGATCAGGAAGTACGGATCCTTCCTTGGCAGTCTGCAGGACATTCAAAACTTGCAATGAAAGGACTTCAGTCTTAAACTCTGTAAAACAAGGGATGCAGTAATTTTCTGTACAAAATTAACATGGTAGTATATTCATATCAAATTTACTTCCATAAAAGGATGCCAATGAATTAGAAAGGATTCAAAAATGAAGTAAGGTTAACATGGTACACTCCATAAAATATAACTGTAGAAAAAGCTTGAAAAAGAAATAGGAAGATATCAGAGTTAAGCACTGAGGAAATATGATGGTGAACTAGTTAATTCAACAGCTGTTTGCCTTGAATATCTTGGCACAACACATTTTAAACCCGGAAAAACCTGAGGGGCTGTCATATATCCAGGCTTTGTCTTGTCTACTGTCAAACAAAGGCCATTCCAAATGAAACCCTTAGAGCTTTTCTGGGCACCCATTCTCCAAGACAGAAGCATCTCTCACTGTGAATTCCAGTTTACTGAGAAAGACTCTCCAGCCTCTTTATCTTATGCCAATTGTAGAAGAACTTGTCGAAACTTGGTTTGGTTGCCAACTGACATTTCTTCATAGATACAGACAATGGAAGTAACAGACAACATATTGGATTTCAAGAAGCTACAGTCTCAAATGGCTCTACAATCCCATTTACTATGAAGCTATCTGATTATGTTCAGCTAGGCTTCATATTTCTGTCTTAGGAAGCATACATTGGTGCTTATTTATTTAACCATAAATGTTTATTTAAAAAAAAAAAAAAAAGAAAAAAAAGAAAAGAAAAAAGTGGGGGGGAGAGCGGAGCAGTGAATGGCTCAGGAAGCTGGAAGCTTACTTGTGGAATCATGCCAAAAAATAGTACCTTGACAGAGTTCAATTTAGGTTTCAGTGGGTGAATGCATTCATTAACAAGGAACTCACTAAAGCTCCATCAGATGTAGTCAAAGAGATGGTAGATGCTATATGAGGAAATCTAATACATAGGTTGAATCTTGCACCAAACGACCCAGAAGCTCCCCCCAACTATAAGCTCAATGAACTGTGACAATTGTAATAAGTGGTGGCACTTTTGGAATTCCTTCCTGCCATGAAGGATAAATTATTATATAAAGGCTGTCACACACAATACATCATCTACAATTTTTTTGAGTTCTTACTGCAGCTGCCATTTGGAAAAAAAAAAAAAAACTAAACCCAAAAAACCCCTTCCCTAAAAAAGCATTCAAAAAAGATAGAGCTAGTTGATACAATAGAAGTTCCCTCTGAGGCTTTCTATGAGTACTGTTGTGTTTGTCATGTTTGCCGTTGGTGATGAGTGTCCCCAGGACTGTTTGAAACACCAAAACTCAAGAAAGAAAGCCATTATATGGCTAAGTGGAAAAGCAAATATTGTTGGCAAAGTTTGACTCTTCTGCTTAGTAAAAGGTAATGGAAAGAGCACTGGGTCAACGCAATGTTATTGGTTCATTTCTCATAAGACAAAAGTGAATTGAATAGTGTCATCTAGAATGAAAACTCCTTGAATTCAGCAGCATTTTTAAAATATCAATAGTTTTCATATATTGTTTCTAACACAGTCTACTGGAATGGAATAAAACTCATAGGCTACATCCACTAACATTTCAGTTTATTTATTCCCAGTCTTCCCTTCTTACCCTATGATCAACCTTTTCTGCTCTAATTTACAGAAAGACTACAACTCAAACAGAGTTTTAAACACTCTTTAATGTTTCATCAGTTAAATATTATCTTCATCACAGGAAGGACAAGAAATTTCATACTTTGGATATATGTAAAATTTCTTAGGAGTTGTACTGTGATGAAAATTCCTGCCTGATTTTACCATTGTTGTTACATTTCCTGGTCAGATATGTTCACTTCATGGTGGCAGACCATGTCATTCTTTCTGTAATATATTTTCCCAGATTCATTAAGAATAAGAAACTACATAGCTAATGTCAGACACAAGGTCAGACTTGCTAAATTAGGGTGAAGTAAGTAGTGTTTATGATGGTTTATCAGCATTCAATAGAACATGATTTATCTATTTGTTTTATTTCATAAACTTACATTGATAGTATACATAAATATTCTGTAAAATATGCTTTGTCCTCAGAAGCTCTTACAGATGTAGAAGAATAATGTAAGATTGCCAATATTTTGTTTAATTTGATCATGCACATATAGCTGAAATTTGTATATATGTAAGGGGGGGAGCAGAGAGAGAAAAGAAAACATTATCTTCCTTACTAAGCAAAAGTAACAAATACGTTCATAGCTGCCTCTGGTATACCAGACATTAGTAAATATGGTACTACTAAAATGGACAAAATCATAACAAGCAAGAAGTACATTTAAAATGTAAATTAGTTTATTTGATTGTATACTCTATAATGAGAACACATCAAACCTGCAAACTATATGAGAAGTGGATTTGCAAAGTGAGATTAGCTCTGCACTAGTGACAAAAATTTTGATAAAGTAAGCAATTAAGTTTCAAATACTTAGGGGAAAGAAAGCTGTTCTGGAAATAATGGTCAGAATCATTCTAATTGTGTACCATAAATTTATTTTTTTCTTTTTTAAAATGTGTCCTATTGATGCAAGATAACAAAACATCAGTTACTGACATATGTTCTTGAATTTCCTGTGCAGTTGTTTCAGGATAATAATATTTTTCTTTTTTTAATTAGAAAACTTCAGTTTCAATTGGTGAAGATTAAGAAATGCATAGGAACTTCAGTTTATAAACTGATGGGTTTATAACTCTTTCTATCTGGTTCACATACCAGTAACACAGGAGAGGGGACACACACAGTCATCTTCAGTCATTAAAGGAACGGCACAGCTCAACCTTTTCTGATGACTGAGACCCCTTTCTTTCCAAAGAGTAGGATACTATACCTTTCTCCAAAACAGCACTTATAGCATGTATTTGTCCACTTTTTACCACCGAGATATTGTTTCCATGCAAATGATCTATTTCAAAGGACATGTTAGAGGCAGTAGCTACTGAAACTGGAGAACAGGTCTACCAAGGTGGAACTCAGCAATGAGAGTCAGTCCTTGAATTTCTGGGTTAAGAAACATTCGTCTTGTAACCTCAGTTTTGTTTGGATCATTTCCTTTAGTACAGCTGAATATCTGATGCTTGGGGGGGGAGGGTGAGGGGATTGAATTGCCATGTGAATGTGACCTGTGTTTCTGTTTGTCCTGGTTTCAGCTGGGATAGAGTTAATTTTCTTCTTAGTAGCTGGTACGGTGCTGTATTTTAGATTTAGTATGAGAATAATATTGATTGCACAGTGATGTTTTGGTTGTTAAGTAGTGCCTTCTCTAAATCAAGGACTTTTCAGATCTCTCATGCTCTGCCCATGAGCAGGGGCACAAGAAGCTGGGAGGGAGCAGAGCCTGCACAGATGATCCGAACTAGCCAAAGGGATATTCCATACCATGGAACCTCATGCTCAGTTTATGAGCTGGGGGGAGTGGGCTGGGAGCCACTGATCACAGCTCAGGGATTGGCTGGGAGTCACTCAGCAAGTAGTGAGCAGTTGTGTTGTGCATCACTTGAGTTGTCTTCCCCTTGGGTTTTACTCTTCTCTCTCCCTTTCCTCTTTATTACAATTATTATTGACATTGTTGTTGTTACTATTATTATTATTTCAGTTATTAAACTGTTCTTATCTTATCCCGAAGGTTTTACCTGTTTCCAATTTTCCTACCCATCCCACCAGGGGGGTGGGGTTTGGGGAGTGAGTGGTGGCTGCATGGTACTTAGTTGATGGCTAGGGTTAAACCATGACACTGCTAAATGTTACTTCCTAATGTGTTTCTGTATTTAAACAGTTCCTTTTCTTCTTCAAACTATTTTGAATTATCATGACCAGTTCTCCATATTCTTTAGGTAAATTCTGCTATTAAGCTGTGATCAGGCAGGTTGTTTGGGACAGAACTGTCCCAGTCTTTCCTTCTGTATTGGGTGATCCTCAAAAGGAGTAAACCTGGAAAGACTTATGAAAGTGTATATGTAGGATGTGGAAACTGGCTTTCTGAAAACATCAGTTCCTCTGAAATCTGAAAATATTTACAACAAGAAGACTAGATTAACAATTATTTTGAAACTTAAAAGGTGTCCAGCAATATCAAAATATTACTCAAAGTTAAGTGTATGTTGTGAAAATGTTATTATTTGGCCAGCTACTGCCTGGAGATGAAAATGGACTCCCCACAATTTACCTATGAAGGTTAGAAGTAATATTATTCTATTTAAAACCAAAACAAAACAGAAATACTTCAGACAAAAAAATTAGTCAAAATTCATGTTTAACATTACTGTTCTGCAGCCACAAGTGGGCACCAAATTGTCAATGATGTCATAACTTTGGGCTCTGAAGGTCACTCTTTGTGCAAATAAGGTTAAGTATTTACTGTCCTTTTTTTAAAAAATTATTATTAGACATTTTTGATTACTGAGTTTCTGTTGTAGCTGTAAAACTGGAGAATAAAATACACAAGAAAAAGGATTTTTTTTTGATTGGTAGCCCATGATCTGAATATAGTATTAATGGTGATTCTATAGAAGTATCAGGATATGTTTTTGTTTGAATGAGTACTTATAAAAAGCTCCAGCAAAACACACCAGTCAGCCAAACCATAACATCGAATGAACATAATGAGGAATGTCATCTCTTGTATCAGAAATGTAGTTGGAAATCCATAGCCAACTTGTCCTTTATTTTTCCTCATTTCATTCATTCCTACTTTGTCACTCTTGCTCCTCATGTCTTCTTATCTCATCCCCATGCGCTACTAAAGTAGATTAAAAATTTAAGTTGAAATTGATTAAATCCTGAAGTTTTTGTATCAGTCCTGTTTACTTGCAGAGTTTGCTTGTGTTTTGGTCCCTTTTCTTTACTCTGCTCACAAGAAAGAATTCCTTCTTTTTTTCTTGCTTTCTGTCACTTTCTTCTACTGTCTGGTTCTTCAACTCTTTGCATTCCTTTTCCCATGCTTTACAACTCTGCCATTCCCTTGGCCTGTAACACCCTTTGCTTCCTCGTTATGCACACACAAACACCCAGAAAAAACATTTCAGGATTGATATCAGAAGTTGTCAGGTTCTCTCTTGCTTATCATAACCAGACAGGAAGCACTCATGGTAAATCATTTGAAATGGAATTCCTTATTGAAAGGGCATAATCCAAACATGCTTTGCCCATAATTGTGAGCCAGTGGGCAAGAAATCTTCATCTTTCATTTTACAATGGCACCATATGGGTATCACTCTAGCCATTAACTAATGTACCTAGTATGAAATGCCAGGCTCCTTTATTCCTCTCTACTTATATCATTCACTAATCTTTATATGAACCGGCTTTAATGTATATGAGATATCCATTTTATCTTATCTTCTGCATCATACGTCCCAATCTCCCTCTTGTTTTTCTAGTGGTACATAACAGAAAGCCTTTATGGTAGCAAAAAAGTATTCTGGGTCTTACACCTTTCATCATTTAACTTAACAAGTTTTTTTCCTATAAACGATCTTGAACTCCATAATCAAAATCACCAGCTGTTTTTTCCCACTATTCAAGACCCATTGGCTGTCAATACATCTGTATAATTACTGTAATTCTGCCAGGTGGAAGATACTGTATAAATAAGAATGCCAGGTGGGGAATAATAAAGCAGAAAAGAGCAATAAAACAACAACAAAACAATCAGATTAAATTGTCTTTGTTCAAGGTATCAAATGAGTATTGCACTGTCAGTCATCCACAACATTCAGCCTTCTTTCCAGAAATGTGTACATGCAGGCAAGGATTAAAGTATTAACATGTGGCAGAATCTAGACACAATGTATTATTTCTTTGAAGCAAAGTATGCCAGTATTTCATGTGGTTAAACTCAAATATGTCATTTGAAAATGAACACAGTACTGAAGTCGAAAATTCAGTATACAATGATGGAACAGCCTCACTGCAATGAGACATCTTCTGACACTTAGAGAATTTCCACTGAGCTGAATATTCCTCTTTTTATTGGCACACAGACAGCTTCTGTAAACTTGCCTAAATTTTCCCCATGAAATTAATGTTTTAATCAATCTCACCAAATGCAAAAAAAAACCCAGATTAAAATATGTCAACTTTTAAATCCGTGATGTTCCTTTATTTCTACCTACTCCTACTACCTAATCTTCCTTAGATTAATTTTTAGGCTTCAAAGAGAGTTTGCTATTACTCAGCTGCTAGCTATTAACTGTGAACTGATGGTTTACAGTGCACCTGGGCAATCTGTAGTCCATCAGTATACTCTGCCTCTCTTCCTCATGTTTCTCCCTGGGGAAAAATCTCAGATTGTCCACTGGTTCACCAGATGAGCTACTATTACTCCCTACAACGTACTCCCAGGTTTTCCTTTCTCCTTGTATGTGACAGGTGCTGTGAATAACCCTATGACACAAAAGTACGTGTTTTAAAATTCCATGCTGCTCACATCATGGGTAAGGTATTAGAATGTTATGTCACGATGGATTGTGGGTTGTGGTTTTCAAGAGGTTCCATTGTGAATAATATGATCTCTCCAGCCATAGCCAGTTTAAAGAAAAATAATTAACATACCTGCTCCTTTTCTTTTCGAGCAAAACAACAACTAACGCATGTATAAATATTATTTTAAAATATTTTACATTACTGGTTATTTCTTGTCATTCAAATCAGTTCAGGTCTTGTGTCAGGAAATATTAGACAGAAAAATAGTGTTTTGCCTGAAGACATTTTGTATTCTACATAATGTTCCATAAAATGCAAATCCAAGTGATCAATTTTAATTTTTATTTTATAAGAAAAAATAAAGAATTATGGCATTGATTATTTTCTGTATTCTCTTTAAACTGCCCACTTCCACACATGGTGTTTATAAAATATTTTAAAATATTTTTTTCATGGTTTTTTTTGTATTTTCTTAAAGTCAAAATGAGGCAATACTACATATTATGTGTGTGAAATACTATTTGGCAAAAAATAGACATTTGGCAATAAATTCACACAATCCTATTCAATGAACACTTGAAAATTAATTTTCCCTGCAAAACAGGAAGAATTTTTTCCATTACTAAAGGTGTGAGATAAATTGCACTATTACCATTATTATGATTTCTTTAGATATACTTAAGCTACAGGACAAGAACATCAGTATATTGGCTGCTAAGCTTCCACTTAGATTAAGAAATAAAAATAACAGCAATTCCCACCTCTGCAAATACAAATTGGCAAAACTTTTAACTAGAATCACGAAATATTTCTAAATTTTGAAACTTGTACAAATGAGAATTTCTGTCTGCGGGTCCATGTTATGAGTGATTCTCTGAACTTGGTTAAGAAGTTCAGTTCCTACTTATGATTAGGATTCTGCTTACTGAGTAGAGACTGGATCGGATTCATCAGTACGATAACTTACTAAGTTTGATCCATTCTGATTTTTATTTAAGCAGTAAAAAACTTTTAGCCAGGTATTTGAACATTGTATACCTTTGCCCAAAAGACTTTGTGAGTCATTGCACTATTTGAATGAATACATATTTATGAGTTAATTGTAAACGTTATATATTTGACTGCATTTAACTCAATGTCAGAACTTTGGCTGAATGTCAGCTGTTATGTAAACACATATAGTTAATTTTTATTTCTTACTGACATTGTTAAAGTATAATCAAACTAGTTTTTAGAAATCTGGTAGAGATATTTGCTCCCAGGCTGAATATTTTTTGCCAGGTTTCAGCCTACAGCAGATTTCCATGGCAGATTTCTGAAATCAGAAATTTCTGAGAGAAATGCTGACACAACCTTCACTCCTGTATAGTATTGCAAACTAGCCACTGTAATAATTAAGCAATTAGGCATGACAGAGAGTGTGAGTTTCCTGAGATAATCACACCCCTGGGGTATTACAAGTCATGATCCAGAGATAAGTGTTTTTAATCCCCCAAGGGTGTGATTATCTTATGATAACCACACACCCCAGAGGAGATTTAAAAGTCACACAAAAATCTTTAGTGTAGAGTAAAAAGTGCATGTACTGCAGGAGTAGGAAAAAGTCTGGATATAGACAGTGCTTTGCGGCTCCCACAAATTAATGAGGAATTGCAATATATTCATTATAATTCATACATTCATCATAATTCATACAATTAACCATCAATCTAATCCTGGAGAGTATATTTAAGTAAATTATTGTTGTCTTTCTCCAACTTCTAATGCAGCAAATACTGATTTGCAACTTTGAGATGATCTCAAAACTAGAAATGTAATCTCCATTTGAGATGCCTTGACTGCCAGCTTATGACAAGAATGGTCTTCCCAGATGTTACTTCGAATTCCATCATGAAATCCATGCACTGTACAGGACAGAAAATTACCTATAATCTCATAGTCACTTGTGAAACACATGTGGGATGCTCAGGAGATGTACCGGACTGCAAAAGAAAATAAATTCCTTCTCATAAGTTGACTTCAAGCAAAAGTGAAAAATGTAGTTACTTGAGATCCTACAATTATCAGATCTTAAAATAGCCTCATCTTTTAATCACTTTGTCTTTTCCGTTTGACAGTAGGATGAAAAACGAAAGGTTGTATCTCCTTTCTGTTGCAAAGAGACAGAGGGAAGTTATTCATGAAAGACCGTTCCTGTTGGCACTTCTCCCACCTACTGCCCCTGAAATGCCATCTAACTTTCACAAACACTGATGTTTCGCTAATCAAATTGACACATTTTGGAATGGATTGCTGCAAAGAGTTCTAAGGGTGTTTGTGCATGTGCTGACTGAATACATGAAGGCTTTTTTGGTTACAGGAGCACTGTACACAGTGCATAAATCTTGCTGATATGTACAGTAAGTTAAGAGTTGATGTTCCTGTCTGAGTGGCCACTACATTTCTTTTTTCATTATACTTCTACTCCATAAAATGTTGGTTACAGCTATTCCACCATTACATCAGGATAACGAGAACATCATACACTCACAATCAGGTAGCACAGAGATCCTTAAAGACTGCAAACACAGGAAAGACTGGTCAGAAGCAGCCAGTTGTTCAGTTTCATGCAACACACAATCCTGCGTTAGTTACCACTGTAATTTAAGCACTGTTAATTAGTTGGCATCCTTCGCATTAAAGCAAATATGGGTACTATTCATTTGAATTATTTAGCATTAAGGTGCTGAAATACCAAAGAATTAAAAAAAAAAAAAAAAAGAAGAAGTTTTAAATATCGGTTGGGTTCAGTTTCATTTTATTGTTCTGTCTCTGTAATTTGATACAAACATAGGTCTCCTGCAAGGAAGGTTATGACATCTGTAGCTGTTCTTGTAGCTTGCTGCCATGAACTTACTGGGGAGATCAATGTTCATAGTAGCCTGGACTGTAGTGATGATGCCTTGGTGGAATTCATTATCTCAAAGGATATAGGCTGTAGCCAAAAGTACAGGCAAGACCCTAAACCTTAGGAAAGTGAAATTTCAGTTGCTTAAGGAACTGGTAGATGTAATCTGCAATACTGAGGTATATACAAAATACACAAAGCTAATATATACAGAGCTATGCTATGCTTGTTTGGTTCCCTCACCTCCCATTATATGTGTTGCCATAAGCTCTTTCCTTTTCCCAGTGGAAATGGCAACCATTCCATTAAGATACCTGTTTTGTTAGAGGTTGTCAGCCAGACATCACATCCAGGGTTTATCTAACTCTCAACTAAAATTGTTAGGATACAACCTTTCCTATCTATCCACTCAACTGTGACTTCCAAGTAGACTTTCTGTACTTCCGACCCCTGCTGCTGCACACACCTTTGTCTTGTGCCTTCCTCTTAGCAGGGTGGTTCTGATCCCAGCAGATTTTAGTAAGTCAAAAATATGAAAATAATATTGCTTGTTGGTTCTTTTGTCTTTTGATATTTTTTTTTTAATCTAAACTGACCAGATGTATTTCTTTATTTGGACATTGTAGTCGGAAACTCTTTGGCTCAAGGAGAATGTAAGAGAAAGATAATGGGAGGAATGTTAGAAACAGTAGAGAAAACCAAAGGTTTTGATCACCTGTGTATTTTGTTTAAGCCTTGCAAGCAGAAGCAGAAGGAAACCATCACCTAAAAACAAAATCTAAAATTTCAGAGACAAAAATATATTTAGAAATATTTTTTGTTTAAACTCCAGTATAATCTACCAATTATCTGAAACCAGAATAAAATAACAACAAAGGAAGACGCACCCAGAAATTTTTATCATATAATTGAAATAAGAGCAACTCTTCACCATGCCTAAGAGACAAAAAAAAAGTTACTAATTTGAAAGTTTGTCAGAATGATCTCTCTTTATTTAATGAATACAGTGTTTATTCAAGTCACACCTTTTCTCAAAGAGGAAATTATTATGAAAATTCAAGATCTGATCAAAACATAGCCTTTCTTTGAGCTCCCCTTCCTTCTCTCCCCCTCTCCCCATATTCTAGCTCACTAATGATAGACTTCATAATGAGACTCCAGCCAAACTTCATACACCTCTCAGTCAAAAGAAGTCAAACTGTTGGAAACCAGTATGGTATTTAATCTCCCTTTTGAAGGGCGGATGTGGCTTTTGAACAAAGGGATAAATACCTTTTTTTTTGCATTTAAAATACTTTCAGTGTTTTCATTATTCATTACATCATTATTAATCACAATGGTTTTAATAGTTTCAATAAATAGATGCTTTTAAAGCTGCAAAAGGGCATTACTAAAGACCATAAACTAATTCTTAAATCTGCAAAAAAATAATCCAACATTTTTAGTGCCTCTGTGAAAGTGTTACCACAAATGTAATTTTCTAACAGACTGGCTAATATATCCACTTATATTGTCAAACATGTTAAGCACTGACATAAAGAACTGCTAAATTATGTATTGATCCTTGTTTGGTGGCACTTTACTAAAGGTAGAATTATTCTGTGAACTAAAAATCACAAATCATCCATAGAAACACTGACCAATTTTGATGGCTTCTTACAGAAAGAACTGAAATATACAAGTCAGCTGATTATATACCATGCAGTGCTCACTTTAAGTTTATGCCTGAAGACTGGTAACGCTGGAAAAAGAACAATAAAAAATTTCTAACAATGTATTAGACATCTCCATTTCTAAAGACATGACTGAGATTTGAACTTTTCATAAATTACTGGTGCTGCTGCCATTATTATGCTTTTCATTGCTGGTACAATATCATAAGTCTAATTTAACACCATATGAACCCCAGAGAAACTTAAGCACAACTGCAGTGTTACCTGATTCTCCAGTGTTTGGCAAGATTGCCGTTGTGGTTTTGGAAATGACATTCACTGATATTGAGATATTGAGAATGAGTTTGGCTTGATTTGTTTGATTCCTGACCTGCTGTGGGTAAACTGAGATGTCAGAATTTGGGCTGACATGTCTATCCTCTAAAACACAGCATAATATAAAAATCCCCAATTTAGCTTTGAATGAGGTACTATGCTATAAGTGATAGTTAAGTTCCTGGGTGATAAAGCTGGGGGCTCCTGCAGTCAGGTTTCTTCCAGTACTGGACATAGGCCATGAAATCCTGCACCGCACTGTAGAAACACTGCACTGTGGTCTTCTCTTCAGTGTGAAGAGATTCTTCTGCTCCAGAAGATTTGTTCCAGTGCTTACGTTCATTGTCTTTAATGTTTGTTAAGGTATGTCTACACTGAACAACTGTGGCACTAAAGCCAGTGCAGAATTTATCAGAATAACGCACTTTGTCTTGCTAATGCATCTCAGAAGCAAAGCATCCCTCTGGTAAACTTTGTTCTATTCTATGGCTATGTTTGCCTCGCACTGCACTAAAAAGTGTAAATATATCATGAATCTCCTTGAAGCTGATTAAGTCTTGCAGATACTGACATAAATATCATGAAACTCCTAGACATCTGTTTAACCTGCCTGGTTTTCATTAATGAGAATGGCCATTCCCAGAGTATCCAAGAAATTTCTAAAGAAATGCACAAAATCTTCGCCTTTGTATGTTGCTGCTCTCTCATATATCAAAACCAGCAAGAAAATCCTGACTGCTGAAAATCTCCTAACCTTCCAGAAATCTGGAAATGCAACTTCTGTGCACCTGAACAAATGGACATATTTAATACGCTGCTGGCTATTTTGAAAGCAGTAATAAATACAAAACCAATGATATTTTATGTAAGGTAATAATACAATAATATCACTTGTTATATAATTAATTGTGCAATTTCTGTAATTATTTGCAGCAAAATAATAGGCTTTCTGGCAAGCCTTGATTTTACCTCCCCTCAGCAATTTTTTTTTAATTTTTTTCCTTTTTCTTATTCTCTCTTTCCCTTTTATTTAGCTCTTCCTCTCTTCACATCACATCTTATCTGCATAATACTTGGGTTCCAAGCCATCGCTTTGCATTAAGCTGTGTCTTATCAAGTTGTTACATTAAATCATGTTGCCATGTACAGAAAAATCAATGCCTTTCCAGAGGAGATTCCCATAAAAACACCTTTAAAGCCAAAGTTGTTAAAGGTCAATATTTGCTTTCAGATTTCTTTCAGTAACTAAAAAGGTGGCTGAGTGTAACATCAGAAAGAATTAAAACAACATGTGCTTGGTATATAATAGTAGAGCGGTTTAAACTCCTTTACTTGGAGCCTTCCAATTTATTTACACCAATTTACATCAAATCTCTCCTAGGCTAACATAATTATTGGCTATAAGACTGGGACATCAAAATGGAAAATCAGAACTGCCAGAATCAATAATGACTGACAAAATGTCCCAAGGGAAACCAAATGAAAAAAAGTATTTGTTTACTTTCCATCACTAAGTCATGTCACCACTATGGTACATGTGGGTATTAAATTCAGACCTAAATATTAATTATGGTCATCTAAACACTTTGTACTGCTGGGCTTTAGAAGTCATAGCATTTTCTATTCAAGAACTATAAAAGAGAGGGGAAAAAAAGGAAGGATTGTGTAATAAGAGAAGAGGAATCTAGAACACAAGTTCTATTTTCTATATAGTTCTATATGTTCTTCAAAGAAGAATGTGTATCTCTGTTTCTTGTACATGCTTACATGACAGCAGAGGTATCAGAATGCATAAGTGTTCTTGTGATGGGAATAAGTCCAATTAAAATCAGAAAACCCCTTTCTAGAGGTGTTATTGTCCCATTTAACCTCCTCAAAATAAACGAAATTAATTGATTTCACTGACATTTTCATCTCCCTTCCCTCTTGGTCTCCCTTCTTTTCCTTCAGCATAAGACATAAAGTGGGTGTGGCATTAATAGTAGGAAAGGAATAAAGATTAACCAGCTTTTTCTCCATCCCTAGTTGTACAAACATTCCTAATGAGCTGAAGCCAAAAAATAAATTGAGTGCTCCATTTAAAACACATTCTTTTTCACTGCTGCTCATAAAATGATGCCTATAAATTTCTACGAAGTTATAAGTAACACTGAAGAACCACAGCATCTATCCCCAAGTTCAATGGAAAAGACTGGAGGAAGGATTGTTCAAGGGGAGCTACCAAGAAAACTAGGGAGATAACATGCAACTAGGAAGAACAGGAAAAAGGTCAGGGAAAAAACACAAATAAAATGTGAAGGTCAGTGGGGAAATAGAGAATTAGTTATTCCTGGAGAGAAATGAGAAGGCGGGGCTGGGGGGGGGCGGGCAGAGGGGTAGCAAACTGAGGTAAGAAATAGAAGGAAAATAAGAGTAGTGAGAAAACTGAAAGAAGGAAAACTGTTTTAATAAAGGTGTGTTTACACAAAAGACCTGACACAATACTGCCTTCAGGTTCAAAAAGGGTGAAACCATTGAAAACTTGGAAATAATGGGCTTCTCCCTTAGCTTGTGTAGTAATTTCTCTCTAGAAGTCCCTCTCTGACCACCACAGCAAGTGTCTTTTTCTGTTCCTGCCTCTTTTGCCCATCATATTATTCATTGGATCTGTACCCACTGACTTTGTGTGACACTGTGAAAACTCCTGTATCTTTGTGCATTGTAACACTGGCTAAGACAGGTATATGCTCCCAAATAACAGCAACCCTAAGAAATTTGTCTGGATGGAACTAAGAGAAGGGCAGGCTTCTAAAATGGGGCAGAAAGAGGCTGAGGTCTGTTTACTTGTGCACAGAAGGAAGAGCTATGCAGGAGAACAGGACCAGCGGAGGGCAAAGCTTGCTGAAAGCTATTTTGAACAGCCCTCTGAGGAACTAGTTTTAGTAACAGGTTTTGCCTAACTGGACTGTCCTGCAAAGCAAACTGAGTCATTCCCCCAGTTCCCAGTCCTCAGGGAAGTGGATGGGGGAGAGATATAGGCTATATTTCAAGTCCAATGTTAACCTTTACTTCTTAGGGCTCTGAGGATGCTCAGTGTCATCTGAGGCACCAAAAAACAAGTAAAAATACCAAAACAGAATAAGAGTATTCTCTCTCTAGATATAGTGAATTAGATAACAATAATAAAATAAAGCCCCTGTGTCAGAAATGATCCAACCGCATTTGAGGCCAAACTTAACTGGTAATAGTATGCTTAAGGAAATTGTAGCATTTCAACAGAAACTCTAGCATAGGGAATAGCACACCACTACCTTTCAGAGGGCTGTCGCAAGTATAATTGATCCAATATTAGTCAGGGGAATGAACAAAGGACTCCTTGCAGTCCCTTCATCCAGCCTTACAGTTTAGGCACAAGCAACATAAGGTTTATTTACTCACCTATATTCCTTTCTTATCTCAGTGCTGCTTCAGCCACAGTTCACTGTACCTACTGTTGCTTTTGTTTTAGCCATGGTGGGAGACCATGCTTCTAACAGTTTCTTAGAGCATACTTAGTGTAATTAGACCATCGTATCCCAGAAACATGAGAGCTTTTCTGTTTTGGCACATGGGTAGCTTTTTAAATAACATGATGTACTAGACTTATTAATTAATTTTTTAACTTCTTTCCTTTAAGAACAAACTTTGGATCTTGCTATTCTAACTTGATGTGTTTTTGCTTCTTGGCACATGTAGCTTTTAATAACTTGGCAGACCAGGTAACAACCCTTGCCAGCAAGTTTCCAATTTTCTGCCACCCTTCCTTACTTGATAAAGAAATCAGAAGCTTTCCCTTGAATAACAACTTCCCTCTGTACTTTGGGCATTGTTTCTCAATGTAAATACAGTGCAGTGACAAAATTTCTGAGCATGGAAGCTCAATATTCATTTTTATTCCTCATATTGTATTCCACTCATATTTTCTCTCTGATTTAGAATCCTTGACCTTTGCTCTTGTAAGATAATTGGACCTTATGTTAATATGACCCCGCTTCCCTCTTTCCAACCCCTCTGCATTCTTTGCCTGCAAGGGGCAAGGTGCAAAAGTAATGCAGATATTCAAAATAAAACAGGACTGCATCACTGCTCCAGCAGTGTTTGATTTGCCCTGTCTCTGTAGACTCTCCTTCTCTTTCTGAGGAGACATAGTTTAAGAGATAATGAAGTGAAAGAAATGAACAAAATTCAACAAGATTAAAGGTACCAAGGAGATGTTACAAAAAGATGTTACAGACCTCCCCCTGCCTCCAAACCCCCTCCCATCTGCATCATTTAGAGCACGCACTGAATAATGAAGACACTCCAAAAACACAATATCAGCACAAACACAAAATGTGTTTGACTCTAAGTGATTTTTTTCTATTGCCCATACTAGACAGCACAGAAATACGAAAAGAAAAAAAAAAAAAAAAGATTCAGACATGGTAGGATGGGCAGAGGATGAAACATAATCCTTCAGTCTGATTTATTTTGTTTTAACCTAGCCCTGTAATTGTGTTTTAATATAGTTTTTTAGTATAGAATAATAACAAAAAAAGCTGAAATACATGATAAATTAAGTCACTGAGCATGTTCACTGTTGTAAGTAAAGCAGACATGCCAGATGTTCAGAGATTACTGTTGTGAGTATAGAGGGAAAGCAAAACATAGAAAAATCTAGCTGCATGTTTTGTCTTTGGAGATGATCAAAAAGAGCTTTCCCTTCCCCTGACTGAAAGGCTCTTTGGTATCAGCTAGAATGACTGGTTAGCACTAAACAATTCTCTGGAGCAGCTCATCTTGAACCATATACAACAGATAAAAAGACAGCAAAATGCAGTTCTACAAACACCATCATGTTATTAAATTATATGTAATTTGGGTGAGATTTTTATCACTTTTGCTTTTCACTAGCACTGGAGCTGTGAGGCCAAGAGCCATAGCTCTTGAATGCATTAGACAGAGACCTTTCTCCTACTCACTAAATTAATCTTCATTTTGCTGCATACTGCAATCTGTGCCTTGCCACTTTGCTCACATTAGGACATCTCTTTCATTCAACTGTCTATTTCGATTGCACACACATAAATGTTACTATCATGCTCACATTAACACATATGAAACAATAGCCTGAGGGGATTTTTACCTTGACCTTTGCTTCTTTTTCTTGCTAATATATGTTCCCTACCCGCTTCAGTTCTCTCTCTGCTTATAATTCCCCACGATTATTTTTTACCCTATCTGCTGAGTGCATAGCTTCTGATTCGTTTTCTATTCACAAAATAGTTCCTTTCTAGAACAATTAATGGAATGGAAAAACCTGTGGAAAGATACCCCAGAAGAAAATAGGGGCTTGCACTTCACTCCTGTGAGCTTGGAATGAGAAACCACTCACTTCTTTATCCATTGAACCTTGCTCAATGGCTAGAAGCTCAGTCTTCATGTGCATTAGCCCAGTCCCTTTCAAACACACATAACAAAACCTGTATATCAATGATTTTCTAATACACACATGAATATGAGTCTTACTTCTCATCTAAACACAGTGAACATCTCTTCTATCTTCCTGAACATCTCACATGTCCTAGAGAAACAGGCACAGTTCAGTATCCCTTGTTGATATAGCAACCTTCAGCCACCCATCCCTGTGTGTTTGCAAATGGGAGCAGGTGGGAACTATGCCAGATGTGTGGGATCTCAGCTGGTGTAAAATCCATCCATAGAGTGAGAATACCTCTGGAGGAATTTTGGCTGGCTTATGGTAGTTTTGCACAAAGTAGTCATGAATGTCAGGAATCTCACTTGTTCTCTTTAATCAATTAATTTAAATGGAAAAATCACAGTTCTGGCAGGTAAAATCAAAATAGAACTGAATAATCAAAGCAAGTTTCCTGACAGCTGCAGTTCCTAGAAAACTCGTAATGCCTCATGCAGCCTTTCTTAGAAATACAGTTTCTGCTTGGATATTGTGAAATCAATAACTGACATAATTGCTAAAAAAAAGAAAAGGGGGGGAGGGGTTGGGATTTAGAGAAAAGAAAGGTGGAAGAAGAGATTCAGTGGCTTAAGAGGCTGAATGCAGATCAGAAGAAACTGTCGAAAACAGTGGATAGGCTGAAAAAAGGAAACCAAGTTTGTGAGGAGGAAAGGGTAGGATGAATTTTGTAGAAGGGAGAAGAAGAAAAGAAAGAAAAGAAAACATGAGCGCAGGAAGGTATTAAAAACCCATAATAATGAGTTTTATTTGATATGATTTGTTAATAAAAGGATTCCAGAAGCAGACAACACAGACAGAGTGTGGTGAGAAAGGCAGAGAAAGATTTTATTTACTCACCATGTTTTAGCAGCATAGCACAGAAAGTAAAAGGTGGGAAACCTGGAGAGAAGTCATAAAAGTGAGAGGACAACAAAGGAAAAGACACATTACCAAAACAGTGTGCCATAATTAACAGATTGACTTCCTGACATTCTGATCAGGGCAGACAGGTAAGTGACCCTTAGACTGTGTGCTGAAGGCTTGAAAGACCCATTAAGGTGAACATTTTTTTTTGTGAAAATTCATCAGCTATGCACTATCCTGGCACTACTTCTCTTGATGAAGATATAGCTGAAGAGATTGATTTATTAACAATACTAGAAGAGGAAAATCTTCAAACAAAAGAATTAAGACAAATGCATGTAGAATAAGAGAATTTGCTTTCTAATCATCTTGCTACTTATTTGAGTATTCTATTATTTTGGGTTTTCTATTGTTCATTTTAAAATCTAGTCTTTCGTATACTTGAGAGTAGGTCAGGATAGTATGCCCTCCCTATACATTTAATTAAAGTGAGCAAAATCAGGTGAGTGAGAAAAACATAGAGGCTTGAAAATGGGAACATCTGATCCTAGACACGACATCTAATATTAGTTTAGATAAAGAGATGCTCTTCTAGCACCTTCCCAAAGCTTCGCACATTAAAACCATTTCAGTAGAGTTTATATGGATGTGTAATGAATGCTGTGTATTCTCACAGACCTAGATAAATGACTTCAGAGAAAGATGACTTATGAAAGTGTGAAACTACAGATGCACTTAGAGACAGGATGCTGATTTTGATTTGGGAAAACTTTCTCAAACACTTTCAGAGTGACCCTGGCAGGCTGAGATTACCATTCACAGACATCCATTGTTGAGAGCCTGATCTGATCTCCACAACCTCATGGCAAAATAGATCTCCACCTCATTCTAGAGAGCAACTGGTTCAGAAACTCCTTATATTGCAAAAGTTGGTGAGCACTATTCAGTCCTATAAGGTTCTCACCACTATGAGCTGCTGACTAGTAAAAGCTTGTCACTGCTCTTGTTTGCATTAATACTTTGGGGCTGGTTACTCAATTACAGGGGTACACTGCAGAATCAGCAGCAGTCATGTATTCTTCAGGAAGCCTCAGAAAACAGCTGTGAATCTGCAGTAAGTATGACCTGTTTTCTGCCCTACTCAAGCTTAAATACAACATTTTTTACATAATTTGAGAGTATCATCAAAACATCTAATTCAGTATGTTTTACTGTGGAATTTCAGTTTATAAAATAATTGCATTTCCATACATTAGAGCTTTTTTTTTTTTTTTTTTTTTTTTTTTTTTTTTTGTAGAGGGAAGGAAGGAGGTAATGTCTGTGTTATAAGTCAGTTTATCTTGAAAGATGTTAGAGGAAAATAATTAAAATAATTCATCGATGCCCAATTATTTTTTTATTTATTTTAGGAACAAGCACTGAAGAACAGAGAGGATACGTTAACAAGTGCAAGCTGAATTTCTAAAAGCCACAAAATTATTTTTTTTCCTACCACAAAGAAAAAAAATATCACTTGTGCTGGTTAATATGTTTTGAAAGGATGTACATTTTGATTGGAATAGTATTCACTAGAAGCAAACATATTTTTAAATGTTTTGGCATGTTTGGTTTTTTTCTTGACTTAGAAAAAAAAAGGTGGATCAGTTCTTACAGCAAAATGGTTGTTAGAAGAGATAGTAGAGCACCACTACACGTATTTGTCTGTACATAAATTGAAGAACTCACCTCATGAAATGGAAGTTCAAACCATCAACATAATTTTCAGCAGTGAGTCATTCTCAGTAAAACTTCTTGTCTTGCATGTAAGCTCAAAGTAATCAGATTGACAGCCCTTCATGTGGCATAGCTTTGAAGTGCATCTGGGCCTATAACCGCTATATTAGCTCTGCTTAAAACAATGTGCTAAAAACAAATGTGTTGAGGAAGTAATCATGTAGGTTATCACCCACTTGTTAATTCTTTATTAAAAAAGTAATTCTTGATTATAAACAATACGTTGAACAGTCATTCACTGGATTTTGCTGTTTGGGCAAGGCAGGGATAAAGCAGGAGGTTAATGAGGGAGTTACATTAAATTTTATTAAGGAAAGATTTCATTTAGCAATCATAAAGAACACAGAGCATGAAGTGAGCAAAGGACATGCAGTAGAAAGTATGTTTTAAAAAATTCCATTTGAAAAGTACTGTAAAGAGCTGTAAGGCAATACAGGTGTGCCATTTAGACAGATTAGTTGAGCCATTTAACCGTTGTTTAGAGACACTGGAAAAAATTGTTCTGAATCTGTTTGGGCCAGTGTTCCCAATTAAAACAATATGATTCTTGCCAGTGGAGCAGTTAAGTAGATTGCACAGTGTTATGGTGGTGAAGTGCTGTAAGGTTGACCTAGGAAGATTCCTGTATGGTACATGTCATACCCCCAAAAAACTGGGTGTGAAATTTTGAAACAAAACTCTTTTTGAAAACTACTTCAGAGCCTGCAAAGTATAAGTTAACAAATTTTAAATCTTTTCTAAAAAATCAGACTTTTCTTTTTAGCAGTATGGCAATGCCGGTCAGGGCCCCTGGCAAGTCTCTCCCGGGGGATAGTGGTTGGATCTCCAGGCCATGCACCTCAACAGCAGCTGGCGAGAGCAGCCGACATGGAGGGGCTAGGACAGATGTCACCAGAGGGCAAGGGCCACCCCCTCCTGCCCTGAGAGATGCTTTTACAATGAATGTCTTGTTCTTGGCCCTGCTGAGCTGCACTGCAATCCCCAGCTCCTGTGGGTGCCCTGGCAATCACATTTCTGCATGGTCTTAACAATATGCAGATACAGTTCCCCAGGGGAAATGCTAGTCTTAGCAACCTAAGGTTGCAATTTTAAAGTCTGCCCTTTTTATGTAACATAAGTATAGTTGTAATTACTGGGCTTGTCTTATTTCAAAGTTGACCGCAGTTCTGATTGACAATGCACAAGTTCAAACAGCTTAGATGCAATGCAGAATTTGGCAAAGAAATTACACAGTACTTATTCTACAGGCAAGATCAAAGATTTAGACTGAAGCTTTTGCTTTCAGTGAGAAGTGGGAGTTTCTGCTGCAGAAAAAGAAAATGGAGATCCCTTACAATAGTTATTGATACAATTTTATTTACTACAGTGATATGCTTTGTGCAGTTTCCCACATATATTAAAATATGTGCATGCTGACAAGGATTATTTATTTATTTATTATTAGATTTAAAATACATTAATTTTAGGCATCTGGTTATACACAACACACTCTATTTGTCATTTTGTAGTCTGGAAGGCACTGATGAATCAAGATACGCAGAACAAATGATTGTGAGCAAAATCATAAAACATTAGGAATATTGTTCAGTGTCTGGTAGGTGAAGTGCCTCAGCAATATCTGTCAGAAGTGCAGTGCAGTCCTGGTGCAACTGAGGTAACAGTGCTTACACAGGTCTGTATCCAATATTGCTGTAGTGACTGTGGCATGGTGCTCAGAACACTAAAAGATGGCAGTTTCCTTCACATAATGAAACACTTGTGCTCGTTTTCACAAGCAGACCACGAGACTTGGGGTGTGTTTCAGATTTTGTCAGGAGAAATAGTGTAACATAACCAGTGATCTTTCTCAGGCAGAACAATACAAAATATAATGAAATAACTGAAAAATATTAATTGCTAATCTTATGCAGATTTCCATGTGCAATAAAATCTGTCATTCCTAGAAACAACCACTAAGGCAAGAATAGTGGGCAACAGTCATAAAAATAAAGTCCAGGGTGACGCCTTTCATCAGCACACAAAGTAACTAGTGTCTTCTTATGTTGTTGCACTTGGCATATGTATTAGAAATATTGGGACTGCAAGATACCATGCCAGATATACTCACGGAACTGCTTCTTCCACTGTTCATGTCATATGAGTGATCTTGAACCAGGCTTGTGTATTCCTAGCTGTGCTCTTCATGCTTGTCATTCACATAGGGCATTCATGCTGCGAAACAGGATCAAGAAGCAAATAGTATAATTATTTAATAACTAATCACAACTTCCCATACCATTTGAAATGAGGAAATGCTAGGCAACAAGAGATCTTTAAAACTTGGATTCCTCTTCATGAATGATCATTCTGTGACCCTGTTCCATATGATCCTCAGAAAAGTTATAATTATTATGCACTTCTTTGTATACAGCTAGGCAATGTGAAAAGCAGAAAGAATACCATTAAAAGAGAGGAAAGGTAAGAAGAAGGTAAAGGGATAGGTGTATATGATGCAGGGATAGGTTTATTTTCTTCCTTTTCTCCACTAAATCATGACACTGTCTTGTGATAGCAGTGTTAAATTCTACTCATTAAATTATAACTAGTTTGAGATCTTGTTAGATTTATAAATGTCAGAATAAAATCTCAATCTATGTTAAGAAATGAGTGTCATGAGAAGAATCTCAGATGCCTTTGAAAACTGAGGCTGTGCCTAAATGGACTGCCCAAAGAGACTGCCGAGCTTCTAGGTTATGTGCCTTTGCCATGCCCTTGCTTCACAAGCCAGGCAAGACCACCCATCTTGGTCTCAGAATAAAGGAAGGTAGGGTACATGGGGTGATAACAGCCATCCTGTGTGCCATTAGGTCACAGATAGGGATGACTGAGGCACCGGTCCTTGAGTGTACTGCAGTGACAAGACATTTTTAAAATAGTTTGGGAGTTCAATTAAAAGCTGTATAATTATATTTCAAAAAAACCCTAGCATTTAACTTTCATAGAATCATAGAATGGTTTGGTTGGAAGGGACCTTAAAGATCGTCTAGACTCAAGCCCCTGCCGCGGGCAGCGGTGCCTTCCAGCACTAATGTGTTACTGGTAGCAGCAAAGCAGTAAGTGGTATCTACTTACATTGCTCCTCTCATTGACTGTTCTCAACTACTTCATCTGTCCTAAAGCTATTAAGTGCTCTATAAACTTTGTACATTAACATTGATTACTCATGCCTGAGAGGGGCATGTAAAAGAGTAAATTATTGTGAATATAAACCTGAAAAGGAACATTTTATTCAAGAACAGAAGGAAATGTACAGGTATGAGACTTTATATTTTCAATTCAGTGACCACTAAGACAGAGACCAAGTATCTTAGGTGATTATCCCTTGACATCTCAGTTATCGTGTCTAGCAGCCCAAATAGTTCTTCTATTATATCTAATAACTTGTATTTGGAGTTGTCAGTATGCTGTTGTTCATGGATCCAAAGTTTGTTCTGCTTACTTTCTTCCTTGTAGAAAATAAATGGGTATTAAGATAGATTTTAAAAGAAATAGTTCATATCAGTGAAGAAGTAACTAAAAGTTAACCATCTCAGCCTAGAAATGAGATGAGATAGTGAGAGTGAAATGAGAATTTTGATCTGAAAATAATCTCTGGAGGTTTACATAGACCGAGTTAACGCTTCCTTTAAAAAAACACAAAAATAAAACCCCAGAAATTGATTCTGGTATTCCTTCTAAAATGATATGTAAACTATAATTGATATAAGGCTAACATGCTTTTATCTCTTTCCCAGGCATGACAAAATCATGTCTGGCCCACTTAGAATTCCTACTTGACTACCTATTGGTGTTAGTGAAAGATCTTGCATTCCTTTCCTCTTTTTAAAGGATACCCCAGATTATGCAAAATTTCACACACCTTCTCTTTCCATAATTCATTAACCATAATTCAAACAGTATGCAGCCTGCTGAAATGGGAGAAAATGAAATGTGTCAAAAATATAACGTAAATTAGATTACTTAATGCAGTCATATTTTGTGTTAATGTCTTTGTATGAATTTGTATAAATTACTGACAAAGCCAGAAGCTCTAGGAAAATGTCTAAATTTTTTTTGTATCTAAACTCAGCCCACAAACTATTATTTAAAAATATGTGCTTGTTCAGACTTTTTTAGCAGACAGTTCTAGATGTATCAAGTGATACAGCAAGTATCAACTGCAGCCATGATTTCTTACCCTGATTCAGCCAGATTTTGATCAGTTCTCTAGTATCATGAGTAGATTTTGGAATTAGACCTAGCAATATTTGATACTTCTCTCAAGCCTAGTCTTTATTCGACCCTATGCCTCCTTATGTCCAGAACAAAATCAAAGTTTATTCAGGTGCTTATTTAAGGAGACTGGAGACCTGTAGACTTTTTGTACCAAAACAACAGAACAAAATGTTGCTTGAAGACAAGCACAATGCAATTATATGTTTTAGGATCATGCTAAATTTTATGATCTGTTTTATTGTAAAATAGAATTAAATGTTTACCAACTCTTAGGAAATAGAAAATTAAATTACTGGCATCTTATGTATTCTTTATCACTCTGGACGGTGTTCAATCATTCCTCTGCTATATCATATGTTACACAATCACCATTAATTTAAACAATAATTAGGAAAAAAAAAATATAGTAAACCTTCCCTCAAATATCCAGATCAGAATTTTTTATTACGACAAAAAAAGAAAAAAAATCCCGATGATAACTGGGAACATACAAAGACTGGAAAGAGAAGACTTCAGGAAATGCCAGAGGATACAAAGTCAGTCCATTTTTAAAATAGTCCTTTATCAAAAAATTTTGTAAGCATGAGACATCTTCAGTTATGTACTTCTTTTTTAATGAATAGTCTCATTGCTGCAAGCTCTGAAAGTTAAAAAAGTTCACATAAACACAATTCATGTGAAAACCATCATTTGCAAAGAAGAGTCTATCATATGATTCAGTGGAATTTTAACAGAAAAAAAAAACAACCAACATTCTATGCATTGTGTAGGAACATCTCTATTTTCTACCACGCTGCTAAACTGTAAAGAAAAGGGATCCTGAGAACATATTAAGCAGTAAACAGAAATATAGAAAGATTCTGTGGAATCTACATTAACAAAAGTTTATAAGAACAGGTAGTGATTTTTTTAATTATCATTTATTTATTTATTTATTTATTTATTTAAGTTTAAATATGTTCCCCCTGGTGGATCTACAAAAGATTCAGACAGGCAATGCATCAATCCTCCTCTGGAATGTTGTGGGGCTTTTTTTTTTTTTTTTTCTGAGGATTTAGAGCTACTTAGCACCTTTTTCCTTAGTTCATAAACAGCAACTATTTTTCCAAACAAACTGCTCTTAGAGATGGTTTTTACACTTTACCTTGTTTCACAGTAGCTCTAAAGAGCCCCCTAACCCTTGGGGAAACCGGAAAAGTTGCCACCTGTCCCAGAACAGAAGGAGAAGAAAAGAATAGCAAGACAATTGTCTCTTGAGGCTAGAAATACCTTGAAATACATAGATTCCAAAGCAGGGTGATAAACAGATGAAGAAGGATTAAAAATCCCTGTATTGCTCTATGTGCCGTTCTGTAGTTTGGAGGAGGCAAAAATCAAAGGGAAACTTTTATTATTTTTGTTATAGTTAAAAAATGTGAATTGCATTTATACTTAGTGAAGATTAAGAGGTTTTTGCTATGATCAGAAAAAAATTCCGTGAGAAAAATTATCATATTTTTGTCTGGTGGATATTTTGCCATCATTATAAAAAGCGATGGTTCCCTCCCACCTGTAAAACTTCAATTATTGAGTTAAAACAACAGGGAAAAATTAAGCCACATTGTTTCATTTTTTTAATGATTTACCCTGCGTTACTTGCGGTAAGGCTCTTCGCTTTCCTTAAGGTCTTCTAAAAACCCAGTCTTTTACAGGAAGATTTTTGAACAAATTTAGGACAATGAAACACTGATTGTCTTCCCTAGTAAAATAATTTTGTGAATATAATGAAACAGCAATTAAAAAATCAAAGCTCAGAGAACACAAGATAGAAAAAAACATAAATACTGGTGAAAAATAAGTATGTCTCCATGTTTTACAGAAAGCATAAACATGTGAGACTGACGTACTGCATCAGACCAAGTGTTCATCCAGCCCAATGGCCTCCCCTTTCTTATGGCAGAAAGTCAAAGAAAATATATATTAAATGTACAGATAATAAAAGCGATTCTTCTATATATAATCTTTCAGCTTCCATTGTTTTAATCAACTTAAATACTTCCGAGCAAAGGGCTGAGTTCAGCTCCCTGCATTTAAGCGCAATCACTAGTTCTATCCGTTGTGATTTTACTTCAGGTCTTTATGACTTGTTCATATCTTTGGACTTCATAACGTCCTATGCCTATGCATTCTACAGTTTCATCATCTATGGTATAAAAAATTGGCTTAATTTTATTATTTAAAATTATATTACTGGATATCTTTTTTAATATTTTTCTATTCCCTTCTGGGACTCTACAGACCTTCTTCACTCTGTACCTCATGTCACCGGTCAGTCATCTCAACTTAAAGTTTCTCTCTTCATATGCATAATTCTGTTCTTAGGGATGAGGTGTTCATAAAAGCCAAGGTACCCTTCTGTAACAGAAGCCTAGGCATAAATGAGATTTTTTTTTTTTCTTTCTTTCTTTAAGGACTGATGAGTAATCCTAATCAGCTAATACAACCATGGATATATGGAAATAAATGTTTTTAACAGATACAATACATATATTGAGGACTAACATTTTATGGGAGTTTTTGAATTCTTTCATTACTGTTCCTTTGCATTTATGATTCTCTCGTTCCGTTTTTTGTAGTTTTCATCTAGCATTCTCTGCCTTGATTGTTTCAGCACTAGAAGCTTGGGAAGTAAGTAAATCCTAGTAAATCTAAGTTCTCACTTAGATCCAGAAAGTTATTCCTCAAATTTTATCCTAAACTTTCGTAGATTTGTACTTTAAAAAGCTGTCATTCTCTAACTTCTTTTTAGTAGTCCATTAAAGTATTTCTCCATAGATCACTTATTTAATGTGTACAATGCAGACTTACATATATTTGGGAAGTTCTGTGATGGCTCTAGAACAAAGATGCTGGTGTTATTAACTGTGCATTGAAACATCATTATTCATATTAGTTTAGGAAGGGATTGTATGGGCATGAGATATAGTGAGACAATCTATTTCTGAAAGTTATCTAGCTCAATTACCAGAAGATGTTTAATTAATCCAAATTAAAAAGTAGATATTCATATTCTTTCATAAGGACTAGAATCCTACTGAATACCTTTTTCATATATCCATCTAGCTATAAATAGTCAATAAAATGACAATTCAGTCTCCAAAATTCAAAATGATAAATGGAGGGTTGTCTTTTTAAGATTCATTGTTGCTACACCCTACCCATGAAAAAAGTACAGAAGTCTTTAGCTACTGTGTGTTTGTTTCTCTCTAACACAAAACACCCTTGAAGGTACCAGAGGAAGCACATTCTACTTTTACATCTTTACAGTCTTTTGTGGATACACACATGATAAAGGTAAGTTTGGAGCTGCCACCTACTCCATAGAAACTCTGATGATGTATCGTGCAGGTTTTCTGTATCACTGCATGTTTTTGAGATTCATTATAGTAACATCACTGAAGCTTTGTTCTCTCTTTGAGAGCTAGAAAATTAATGCAGTGAGACACAATTCAGTATGATTCAGAGAAAATTAATTCCTAATCAATAGACACAGACAACAAAAGTCAAAATCAGAGGTCTACCATAAGCTTACTAAATTCTTTGTATGTTCAGAGTTAACCCCGAAAGAGACAACCTAGTACTACTGGAGCAGATAAATCCCTCCTTACCTTGTATATCTGTTACTATTTTATATAATTTCTGATTCCAGATTTATTTTCTTGCTAAAAGAAGAAAAAAACCCAAAAAAACCCTTGCTAGCCTGACTAACATAATGAGAATTTCTTGATAAGACAATTTCTTGATAAATGGGAATTTATTGATAAATAAATACCCATAGTGTGAAGAAAAGCTAAGAGAATGGAGTTGTTGAGCTTGGTGAAGAGAAGGGTCCAGGAGACGTTATTGCAACTTTTGTTAGAAAAAGGGGGCTTCAGAAAGACAGAGGAAGACGTTTTACCAAGGACTTTAGTGATAGAACAAGGGAAAATAGTTTTAAACTGAAAGAGGTTTTATAACATTATGTTGGACACAAGGAAGAATATTTTTGTGATGAGGATGGTGAGACACTGGAACAGGTTGTCCACAGAAGCTGTGGAAGCATTCAAGGTCAGACCAGGTGGGGCTTTGAGCAACCTGGTCTAGTGAAAGATGTCCCTGCATGTGGCAGGTAGGTTGGACTAGATGATCTTTAAAGGTCCCTTCCTACCCATGCCATTCTGTGATTCTGTGTTCTCTTGTTCTTGTGTGGATCATTGGCTTAGAGACATGGTTTAGTGGTGGACTTGGTAGGGTAAGGCTAATGGTTGGGCATGATGATCTTAAGGATCTTTTCCAGCCTTAACGGTTCTATGATTCTATGGTTCTATTCCATCTGGAGATTCAAATCCCTGCAGTTAAAAGATGTTTCTTGTACAGAACTCTTGTACGCTCAGTCTAGTCCTTTCTACTTCATATATGGGTAAAAATTAGTACAACCTTTTGGGGGAAAACAAAAGACACCAAGAATCTCTAAAAAGCAAATTATTTATTTGATTTTTTCTCTTTTTTTGCAAGATGCTTCTTGCAGATTTTCTCCAGTGTAAAGCTTTGACCGATATATTGTGAGTTTAGGATAGCTGAAGAATCATTAGCTGCTTCCTAACATTACATTTTCTTTCATTTGACATCCCAAGGCAAAAAAATGTACACGTTCTTTGAAATGCAGAGGGTGCAATTTAACACCTAGAAAACTTTCACTGTCTATCTCATAAACGTACAAAACAAACTGAACTTGAATAGGCATAGAAAAATATTTGGCAACAACCTTCAAAAGAGTATGTAGGGAAATCATGGGACAGAAGACCAATAAGCACCTACTCCCATACTCTGTCTGCAAATATATAGAGATAATTTGATGCATACTGTTGAAAACAGCTGGTTCCAAAAAGCAGAGATACAGTTTGGTTGCTTAACTCCTTGTAAGTGCTAACAGTAGAGATAAAATCACAGAATCACAGCATGGTTCTGAGAGGGACCTCTGGAGACCATCTAGTCCAACCCCTTGCTATAGCAGCATTCACCTACAGCGGGTAATGTGCTATTTATTGGTCTTCTCTAAAAATATTATTTCAGGATACACAAGAGTGTGTCTAAAAGAATACTAAGTAGAAATAAATTTCCTTTATCTCTTTGGTATGGGTTGGTGGTTTTTGCTTTTTGCTTTTTATTTATGTATTTATATTTCTGTTGTTATTTTGGGTTTTTTTATTGTTGGTTTTGACTGGGGAGGAGATTGGGGGGGGTTTATTTGATTTGGTGAAAATGAAGTCTTCACAAAGCAGACATCTTTATTGATCTATATAAATCTTATTTCTTGGCATGCTTACAATTAATTGGAGAAATAAAACAATGAGAAAAATTTCTGCTTTTTAGAGTAAGGATGAATATTGACACTGATCTATGGTATTCACCTGGGTTTAACTGTTAAGATACCTCTCCTTCTAGAATGACAAATTGTGTGTTTACACTGTCATTTATTACAGATCCAATTAATTCTTGCCTTTTCAGGGGTAGTAACAGTAGAAAAATGTAGTTAGAATATACATTTTATATTTGTGGCTGGTAAGACTAAACTGGAAAGTCAGATGGAGGCATAGAACTGAATCTTCCAAGGTGCAATAAAGGACTACACAAGATGGAAATGTTGATAGTACATTCAAAGTGATGACAACTATGATAAAATTGTCAAATTATTTGTGATAAATCACAGCAAACATTTTTGTCCACAAATTAGATAATGTAATTTTTTTTCTAGATAAACAAGGGGCAGGGGAGGGAGGGGGGCACTTGCAAAATGAAATAATTTTTTCACTGTAACTCTTGCAGATATATAAGGAACATATAAGGACAGAACTACCACAATAAAATGCAGGATAGCAATAACAGTCACAGGTTTAGTCTTCCCTTTAAACCTTGATGGCTGAGAAGCTGAAACTCCAGTAGGATTGGGGAAGGAGACTTGGGGAAATCATGCCTGAGATGGGGGAAAACCAACTGGACATGGTAGTTTAAAGCTGTTAGTTATAGTTTTTAAAGATTACCTTTTTCAGTTTTTCGTGAGGGTATGGGCACTTTCTATCTGTGGTGAATTTATTTTCTAAGTGACTTGGCAAACTGTAGACTGTCTGTTTATAGTTAATTGTGTAGCTTCTGCACTGCAGTTTTTATTCCTGAATCAAACTTCAAACTTGTAGGTGTAAAAATTGCAAAAATGTACAACAGTTATACAAGTGTATTCAAATTTAGTTTCAAATAATTTGTAAACTATTCTGTCCTTCTGATTTAAATTATTCAGGTTTTTTTTCTGTTGATGTTATGGCCAGCTATTCCTGGCTGTACTAACTAAAAACTATTAAAAGCAGCAACTGCTTTAGACACAGTCACTGTAGTCACTGTGAAACATACTATAACCTTAAATGTCATCCTTTTCACACGATCCAGTAGCTTGTTGATAAAGAATGAAATGTTCCAGCATTCTCTAGTCATCTTCCACATTTCCACGGTTCCAAGACTGATGAAGCTTTAAATTGCACTGTTCTTATCCTTGGATTTTTGTGGGATTGTTTCCATGTTTTACAGCCTTTAGTTCATACCAGCTATAGCAGATGACTAGTTTTGACCTAATATTGAGTAATCACTCTGAGATCAGGTTTCTGTCAGTTGTCTGCAGTAGACAGATTCTGTGTTTGAAAGCCTGCAAACCAGCTCTTTTCTACCTTGCCATCCACAAGAAGCACATTTTCACAGGACTACAGTTCCTTCCACCTCCCCTCAACCACACTGCCTGCAAGGAAAGACTAATGATCTGTCAGTCTTCTTTCTGGGACTGTTTTTCAGAGTGATTATGAAGCATCTCTCACTCAAGCCTAAACAGAAAGGCCTGATTTACTCCCTAATAAGGTTCAAGTTCAAAGATGGTATTTGGTTAACTTCACTGGGGAATATAGTCAAGGAATTTGTTTAGACTTCCAAGAATTAACTGAAGAGCCCTTCATGTTCAGTGACTTGTGTTACAGACAAAACTTGACTGGTGAGCACTTTTCTAGCAAAATGCTAACAGCCATATTCAGGTTATCATTCAATGGACAAAACCAAGTCTCTTTCATTGACCAAACTGCTTACAACAATTACCATCTAAAAAATTGTTCAGGCCCACCCAATAAACTGCAAATCCAGGTTCTTTGGTTTGTTTCTTTATATTTCCATGTCTGTCTAAGGCTGCATTTATTGCAATTACATTGTGTTTGTGTACACATTGTGTACAATTACAATGTGATTTGGTTGTGTTACTCTCTTGTAGGATATAATCTTTCTTTAGAAGAGGGTTAATGTTGTGATTTGTTTTCATGGAAGAAAAGATTTTTCATATATTGCACCAATATTTGATATTTTTTTTGCAGAAAGGTCATGTATTTCTACTACACTTCCATGTAGTAAGTATTCCTATCAAACAGCAATACAATGGTTCTCCTCTGTGTAAATCACAGATGTTGTGCCATAATACCTATGTCTGGAGATGTGCAAGTTTGAAAGCCTCTCCACTGACTGGATCCCAAAGGTAAGGGAAAATTACCTGCCTCTGTACAGATAACCTGATCTGTTAATTATGCCCAACATTATGGATTGGTGTCTGGTATCTGAGTTAATTACTTAATGAAGTCTGCTAGTGCCAGGTTTGTCAGCAAGAGGAATGTTTTAATGAGAATTTTAGTGATCATGAAAGGTGCCAGACTGACAGTGGAAGTGACTGGATTTAACTAATTATCCACAGCACAGTTGCATGAATAGCAGAGGTCTACATATTTTCTCCATGCTGCCTACCAAGACGCTTTATAACGCTCAAAGATGGACAGTCTGTAGAGAAACACAGTGTTTTGGTCCAGGGCTTGCTCAGCTTTTGATTAGCTGAAGTGATTAAAACATAGGAAGAATTGTAAGTAATCCTTGTGAAGGGGACTGCTGATGATTTGTAGATGCAGCCAGCCAGCAGGCAGAACCACTGAGCTGTTCTAAATAATCTTTCCCACATTATGGTTAAAGTGGAATTTCAAAACCAGACTCTGTAGCACATACTTGACAAAACTGATTGTGATTCATGGGAGACGCAGACTTGTTTGCCGTTCCTTCACTTGGAGGGCTCCAGAGCACCAGGGTCTCAAGCACAAGGCATTTGAAGAACAAGATACTGACACTGGATTGAGGTTCTCCCTTCACCAAGAATAATGAAGTGGAGGTGTCTTGACATAAAAGGAGATCGAGTATTCACAAGTGGGAGGAAAATAAACATTGACTGCAGGAAGAGTTCCTCAAAATTAATCTAAGGAATAGAAAGGAAACAGTCTAGCAAGGAAGAGGAGTTTGTACAGACTGGTGGTTTTGAGCAAACAGCATCCCATCTGCCCTTCTTCCAACACCACAGCTCAGAAAATAATCTTTGACTAAAATTGTTTGAGTGAGATTAACAGTAGTCTCTGAAGCCATGAAAGAAAGACAAGGTCTACGAGAGAAACTGAGCTGAAAAATGAAAAACCTAAAGAGTGTTTGTACTAGTAAGATAATGGAACATCAGTGAGTGATTTGAGATGTTCTGAAATAGAAAAAAAAACCTTTAAAGTCAAATAGATGGTGGAGATGCCTCTGTTAACACAGATAAATAATGGCAAGTCATTAAAAGCAGAATCAAATAAGTCTTTCTGTCTTAAATCTGCAAGATTTAAAAGCCATCAAAGGTATCTGTGTCCAGCTCATTATGAAGATAAGATGGGAGGAAAGAGGTCTATACTTTTTCTGATATGTGAGGAAATGGAAGCAATGGCAAATTTGAGAATCACAGCCCAGCAAAGAAAAATGTACTAATGTGAGAAACAAGAGAGCATCTGCTCTACGTGTACAAAAACATGACCTGTACTTGACATTGAGAACTTTAACTCCTTTCCTGTTAGCAAGCAACTTTCTGAATCCTATTTTCTCTTCCCTGGATGCCTGAACATCAGTATAAATAAATCCCAGTCATCGCTAGAGTCAAAATATATTCTCTTTCACAGTACGCAACAGGGTGTTTTAGCACTTCAGATCAGGCTAGAGGGAGAAATATTTATGGTGTACACTGAAGAAGAGCAAATCATTTGTGCATATGGGTCTTTAGCTTACTTTTTTTGAGAACGAAAATAAACTCAATGTGAAATTAATACAAATCAATAAATATTTATGTATATGTTTTTAAAGAAGGATTTTAGTTTCTTCTTAACATTTGGAAGAAAACCTTCAGAAACATCAATTCCTTCATATTAGATTAAAAGAAATAGTATTTATACACTACTGTCTCTTCAGATAAAATTCGTATAGACCTAGTCTATCTGGCTTTCTCCCTCTGGTTCTCCTTTATCAAGAAGCTGTTAATTCTTCATCCTATGAATTAAAAAGAAGAGAAATTTGTGGACAAAATGCATTTTATCAGTCTTCTATGGTCCAACTGTCCCTTTTCCTCTCTGGAAAGTTCCAGTTGGATTTGTTATTTCACTGCTTCACTGATACTTGATGGAGACAAAGATGTGCAATCATTAAAGAACAGGCGTAGAACAGGCAACTTAAACAAAAACACCTTTAAGCTGGAGAAACAATTGCCAACAACAGCTCTCTGGATACCATCAAAATATGTAATGTAGTCATGCTGGAGCAAATTTGTACACCCTATAAGCAAGTTAATGTAATCTCGTGATCACTGTTATTGCAACTGAGAACAGGAAAGAACTAGTATCAAGAAAAAGGCACCAATTCATGTAGCACTTGTGATGTCTATGCCATATCAAATCTAAACTGGTGACCAGGACCACAAAATGTAAGTAGAGGAAAAAATCCCAACAACCTCAGCCTATGTTTCCTGGCCACAGATTTTTCCATAGATTTTTTTACCCAAAGAGAGATCAGAGGTAGGTTATTGATGAGTCACAATGCTGTGAGAAAATGTATTATTTCATGTCAGGTGACTAATGGTTATCTATTCTTTTAGTAGTGATGGGAATATGGGATGTTATCAGACTCAAAACCAGGTATGGACATTAGACTGTCCTCTGCATTTCTGCTGCAAGGGCAGGTGGAGATCAGTCTTGTTAATTGCATTCCTGGACCTCCAGGAAAATCAGCAGGTTACTCTGCTGTAGTCACAAGCAGAAAAGACTCCTATATTTGTTCCCTTTTACATGTCTTTAAAAATGTTATCGAACTTCTCTTTTAAAAGCATCATTCATTTGTACCGTATTTCTTCCTTTTATTGAATCACAATGCTGAATAAAAATACTATTGAAAGAAGAAAATATCCACTAGCTGTGTTTACTACTACCCTTAAAGAGTTTTCAGAGCATCCCTCAAACCTGATGTTTAGATCTAAAATTCTCAGCATGTTTGGCATAATGTTCACAACACAACTATCTGTTTTTAGAATAAGTGTTTCTCCCTATTCCAGTTAATTGAAAACAATTCTCAATCACCCTCCTGTGTTTAAAGTATCTGGATTAAGATATAGTAGTGGAAAAGTATCAGGGTTTTAAAGACATATAAACAACATAGTTGTTTGAACAGTTGACAAATAAATTCAAGCTCCCCAGGATACTCTTGTTTAGGATTTTCCCAATTAGGCATTTTATTTGATCTCTGGGTCTGGGTGAGCCACAATTCTCAAGAATTGAAGAAGAGATTAATGGACTGGATACAATGGCTAATTCATCTCCAGGGTTTTCTTCATTGCTTGTCTTTGCTAATTTAATACCTTTATATCCAAAGTCAAATAAATCAAAATGAGAATTAGGCTTAGTGCAACCGATCTTTGAAGGGAGTTTATGGCTTGCCAGATTGTAAGAGATTTTTTTACAGTTCTAAATACAAACTTCACAGTAGAGATTTTTTTTTTATTATGGAACGTTGCCAAGACAGGCTCACAAGAAAGTTGTTTGTAAGAAAACAATTAAAATGTTGCAATTTTACATGTCAGACAGACATGTGCTAACTTGAAAATTAAAAGTGGGAGCCTGGGGCCTAAAGACCACGTATTACAAAATGTTTGGGGAGTTGCAGTACCAGGAAAATATTTGAGAAAAAGCCAATGCAATGTAGGGCAGAGATAAAGGCGAAAACAGTTTTGTGGTTGGGTTTGGGTTTTTTCCCTTTAATGACAGCACTTGAATCTGAAATTAAGCACAGCAGGTAGGAAGATACTGCCGGGATTTTAAAAGGTATCGCACATCTGTATGCTAACAGACTTTGGTTTTCACCCATAGAGATGTGGACCCCACAGTGTTTACGGTCACAAATGGGAATTGTATATTTCTTGTAAATATACTGTGTCCTGTTGACCCACTATTTAGAGCAGATAACTTCTATCTGTTAGTAGCACTTGTCTTTGTTTTAAAAAACAGGCTGTTTTCCTCAAAGGCTGCATTTTACACAGGCTGTCTTCCAAGATAGGGTATTTTTCATGGGACAGTGACTGTATCTATCTGCACAGGTACGATTTATATACTGTGGGACAGTTCTTCAGCTGCGTAAATCAGCATAACTCTACCAGCATCAGATGTACACCATAGAATAGTTGTTATTGCAAAAAGGTGACATCTCTCCCCCATTCTGACATGGTACACAACTGAACTACAAAAGGTGTGGTACAATGGTACAAATGGTACAATGGTTACAAATGAAATGGCCAAAGTGCCCATCCCACAGCAGTTTACTTGGAGGTTTGCAAAATTTAATGAGGCCAGTAAGGCTATGGACCTTTTCCAAAAGGATCTGAAAACCTCGGGTAGTGTGGAGAGCCAGACTGCTGTCATCTTGCCAGCCCTGAGCAAACTCCTGCAGAGAGATGGCTGCTTTCTTTCAGGTGTTCATTTTGGGATGTAACTTGAAAAGGAATTTGTGTTGAAACCATAGCCAGGACAGCTCCAATGGAAGCAGTTTGGCATTGCCTCCTTTCCAAAATGGGCAGTTGATACACTATTTTTAATTGTACACGTCTGATATATTTAGCAGAAAGCTTCCTCAGATCACTGTGAAGCTTCTTCATTATAAGTTTCTTCCCTTTTGCAGTGAAGACAGCTCAGCTCCTTATGGTCATTGAGTCTGCTTTTGGCAGGCAGAAAGATATAAAAAGGAGAACTGATTAAAAGGATAAACTCTGAAACTTTTCTGAAGTATTTTGTCATAAAGCACTGAGCATAAACAAATGTATTATATATACACTGTGTTAAAATTCTGTTGGCATTTCTGCAAGAAGGGTCTGTGTGGTGGCTAAGCTTTGATGAAATACATTGGTCATTTCAAAGTCAAGCTAATAAAGTGTTTTATAGAACTCCACATCTCATTCACACTAATTCTTATCTTTATATACTTTTAAGGTCAAGACAAAGCTAGCTGTTAACAGTAACTCTGTGGGATTTAAAAAATTTATTTATGTAATATAGACAGTATTTTACCTGAAAGTGATATAAAAATTTCTGTATTTATATACTTCTGCAATAGTTTCAAATATTCAAAACTTTAAATCTTAAATACTTTATTTTATCATAGTTTTCTTTAGCAACACTGGTATTAAATATATGAAAATACTTTTGAGGAATTCGTTAAGGGCAAATTTTCTAGATGTTGAAACCACACTTTATTTCCAGTGTGCTTTTAGGCAAGAAAAACAGCAATAATCTCCTTGATAAGAACCTTAACTTCTCAGTGAGGCAACATGAAAGTATTAGGAGGATATTTTTGTCCTCTGGTTTTTAAAACAGCCACATTTTACCAGTCCTGATCCATTCCAAAATATCCTGGTTATATTTTTGATAACATCCAAATGTATTCAAATGTTTCTGTTGCTATTAAAAGGCCTCTGTAAGGGGCCTTTGGTTCTCCATCAAATACATGATAGCTGATGAAGGACATTTACATATCCAGTTCTCTTCACCGAGGTAAAAGCAATTGCCATAAACTGTCCCAAGAAGAAAAAAGCTTAAAGCCAAAACCAACCAACCAACCAATCAAAAAAAAAAAAAAAAAAAAAAAAAAAAAAAAAAAAAAGAGAGAGAAAGACAAAAGAAGAAAAAGACATAAGAGAGAAAAGAAGTAATGAAGCAGTCCCAAATACTTTGCAAGCCAGTGCTTCCTTCTGCAACCATGAACTGAACTAGCTGCAGACTGGTTCAGGTTCTGTGGTCTGGTGATTCCAGATACCAGGCAGAACAGAGTAAAAGGTCAGGACCACTTCTTCCTGAAAGTCTTCCTGCTCTCATAGAAACCACAGGGTACAGTTAGCTGGGCTGTAGATAGTGATACACAATTTGAAAGTGAACAACCTTAGTAGTGCTTGACCATGTAGAAGGAATGCAGTCTGCAACCAAGAAAGAGTTCTTCAAAAATTCCAAAAAACATACAGCATCCTTTTAGATGCCTCTATGTTTTTCACAAGAACTGTATAAAACCGGGAAATATGTCTCTTAAGATGGGGCTTTCTTATTCTTAGTTCTTGCATGGGGACTGGTTGCCCTATTGTGTGAAATATGAAATAATACTATAAATGTCTTTGAAAATACATCTAGCCTAAGGAGGAATAGCTCTTGATGCATTGACTTTTGGCATCCTAGACCAGTTCACAGGTCTGAACTTCTGAGGTCATCTGTCATTTTTCCAGTTGCTTCTCTGAGAACAAGTGTGAAAATAGCTCAACCCAAACCACTACAGACAACTTACATTACAGGTCCAGGAGATGATTTTCTTCCTTTTCCAGATGAGATAGGACAGATCACTAAGGCCAGGACTGTGCTGGTCAGTGGTTGTCCCTGTGGGGTTTTTTCCAATACCAGTGAAGGAATGGAAAGCCTTATCCAGGTGCGCACACCAATGGGCTGCAAGATTGAGTTTTCCAGGGTCTAGAGAATATAGTTCACATGGGGCTGAAAATTCCATTGGGATTTATAAACCATTGTTATTTAGGTGTTCAGTGCATTTGGAAAGGACCAAGTGACAACACAGAGTTTCACTTACTGTCTCCATACTTGTTGAAGGGTCTGAAGAAAGAGGAGTCGCTGAGGACAGTGGGCCTTTTGTACCATTTCATGGTAACACTTTGCCTTCACTTCCAGGTGGCCAATAGATGTGTAACTGAAGCTTTGCCCACAGCATTAGCAGGTTTTTCTGCCAGGGATGGTCAGTCCTGTTACAGAAGATGTTGGTCATGTATTTGAAGACAAATCTCTTCTTTAGATACTCTCCCTCTTCTCATGAAGCTCACGGCAATCCTTGAAAGCTGAGAACTGGCCTAGTATCTATCAATCCTCTGCAGCCATTTCCTACCTAACTCACCACTGCCACTTCCCTTTCTGAGCTCCTCTATCACATCGCTGCTCACGAGGAATGGCAAGGCCTAAACCCAGACCTTATCTCCCCAGCTCCTGCACACTGTAACAAGCTGTTACTGGTTTCAGCATGGTAAGAATTTGGTCCTAGCGCACCCAGCACTTGCATTCTTGCACGTGGGGCTCTGTGTCTTTCTGCAGTCAAAGAAAGTTGAATGCACACTCCCACGTTTCACAGCCTTATTTTGTGAATATAAGTGGAATCACCAACATAAAAAAAAATAATTAAAAAAAAAATGTCTTTTGCTGAAAGAGTGTGCAGTGCTGGGCACACTGTGGGGCCATTGTCTCTACCAGCAGTTATGACTAAATCAGTACTTACTGTTGTGAACAGTATTTTAAACCTCTAGAAGGCCTTCAAATTTTTCAGTAGCTCAAATATTCAGCTTCTCAGGTCTCCAGTGATGCTACAGGGACAACACGTAAAATATATCAATTTACATATAATAACTAAAGTCTATCTCAAGAAAGTTTTATGGAAAGTGTAATGAGAACTTCATATACCTTTAAAGAAACAAGCCAACTTTGGAGACCAATTTTTAACAGTACAGAATGAGAAGTTATTCTTGCATTATATATGGGTACCAATGTGATCCTTCAAATAGAGTAAATCCAAATATATTCATAAAAATACAAGCCATATAATAATAACTATAATTGAACATACTATTCCACAACTGTTTATGGCAATGTTTTCTTACTGTTTTCTTTTTCAGAGCTAATGGGAAACAAAACAGAACTGTATCGAAACACAAAAAGACAGTGGGCTTATCATAGGGTGGTTCAATTAATCTTTCTTTGTAGCAGATTTTGTAACCCCTTCTGAAGACCTGAGATTCTGTATCAAAGCCACGATGCTCCCTGCTGGCTTCTGCCAGCACTGCTTACATCTTAGTATACTATTTTGACTCAACACCAAAGTGCCGTGGCTCACATATTTCTCTGTGCATTTAAATACACGGCGAGATCCAGTCCAACAAAGACAGGTGTCAGGATTGCTGGAAGAAAATCTGGCATTTAGACCAGATCCTTGGAAATACTCAAGAGTCAGGGAATGTCACTGTGCTTCTCATACCCAGTTTTTATAAAAAGGATGAACGTAATAGGGATGAAATCGCTATGAGCAGTACATCTCCAGATTTCACTGTTGCCAGGGTCCTTGGCTGTTTGAAAACTCAGCCGTGAATCTTGGTGTAAGAACACAAGCTGAATAGAGATCCTTTGAAAAGCTAGTCCTTTAATGCTTTACATTCTTTTTTCCAAGTCTGGAGAGAGACTGTAAAAACTTCAACACCACAGATCATATGAGTATGCTATTTACCTTAAGCAGTGCTTTTAAATAATCCCCTTTTTATCTTGTTTGTCAACACTGTGTTTGATGCCCAAAAAGATTTACTCGAAGTGTAAACATTATCAGATACCTACTGTTCCTCTGTAGTACCTCAGGGGGAATTCAAAACCGGCCAGCTTAGATCTCCGTACTTCAAAGAATTTCCCCTGAAACCTTGTTTACAGCATAAGCAGAAAAACAAGGTCCCTTTCCCCTTTTGTACTACCATTAACCACATTAAAGCACAACACTCCACTAAATAATTCCTGCACAACATACACACAAACTCCACCATCATATAAAATAGGTCAATTGCTTTCATTTTAACATGCTAATTTACCACCACAAAACCTGATACTGGGAGAGACAAGGATGTTTTACAGTAATTCCTGCCCCATCCCTGCTGCCCATCTATATTACTTTACAGCTTCCAGAGCTTTATGGTAAGATATAGTGACACCTCTATTGCATTTAAAAAATGCATAAAAAATAGAAATGTTAAGAACTTCCTCTCTTGTCCTCTTGCCTTGAACATGTCAGAGGAACTTACAGCAGTTAATCCAATATTTTATTCATCATGGCTTTCTTTTGGGTTCTGCTTGCTTTGTTTTATTGCAGTGAAGGCTATGACTGAATTAAACAGCACATCCTAACGTGCTCCAATAGCTTTAAACTGAAAATGAGAGGTGTGTACATAAATACATACACGGTACACACACAGCAGGCGCGCAAACTCTCCAAAAGCCAATTACAGCTGTAACTGTTTGTGGTGGGCTGACCTTGGCTGGCTGCCAGATCCCCACCCAGGTGCTTTCTCCCTCCCTCTCCTCAACACCACAGCCAGAGACACTAAGATGGACAAGCTCATCAGTTGAGATAAAGGCAGTTTAATAACAACAACAAAAACAAACAAACAAAATAGCCATGCATGGATTCAAAGCAAAAAGGGGAAATTTAGTCTCTACTTCTGATCATCAGGCAGATGACCAGCCACTTCATGGGAAGTAAGGCCTCATCATGCATAGGACATTTTTGGGAAAGGAGTTTTTTGGGAAGACAGGCATCCTTAATGCCTAACTCCTCTTCTTCCTCCTTCCTTCCCCCCAGCTTTTATTGCTGATCATGATGTCATATGGCATGGGATATCCCTTTGGCAACTGAGGTTGCTCCCAGCCTCTTGCCCATCCCCAAGCCTCCTAGACTTGTGGGGGTGAGATGCGTGTTTAGTCACCAGCCCTGAGGTGTGTGGTGAGCACAGCACAGCCATAGCCAGAGCATTGGGGCTTACCAACACTGTTCTAGCCACCAGTGCAAAGCATGGCACCATATGGGCTCCTACAAGGAAAGTTAATTCCATCCCAGCCAGATCTACTACACTGTTGAATAGTAACATAAAGTATATTTTTAGTTAGCAACAACGTGTAGCCTCATCCTTCTTTTCTGCTTGTAACAATCCACAATTATTCTGCTGACGTAAATGAGGTTATACGTCAGTTTGTGCAACTAAGGTAGCTTACAAGAGCATATCATAACTTAAATAGCTAGCTTTATAGAAACGTACTGCAACCTTGCAAAGTTCTAGAAAAATAGGAAACACACTTTAAAAATAAATTCATATTTTTTAAAAAAATTGATTCACAAGGCTGTAAAGTGGAAACTCATGTCTAAAAGGAGATCTCAACAGCATTCAGAAACTTCCCTTGCTGCTTCCATTCTTAAACAGCTGCTTTCCCAGTTGCAATTGTAACCATGAGCCACTTTGTTTTCATGGTGTGCAATGTCTTCATGAAGTAATTTCTATAGACATCTTCTAGTTAAATACTTTTCTTTTTTTCTTTTAACCAAATCAATGTAAGGTCTACCTCAAGAATTCCTTGAACAAACTGAATTTTCCACAGATATTCTCTTGGGTTTTTGCATTTTGTTGTTGAGTTGGTTTTGGTTATTTGGGGATTTTTTGGGGTTTTTTAACAGAGCTTTGCTTTCCATCCAGGAGTTTTTTATACCTTCAGTTACATACTAGGGGAGCTATCCATATGAATAATGGTTTATTGTATCTGTAATTTAAATCACAAGGCAGGAAAGAAAAAATAAGAGAGAACTTTTCACTCTCATATTAATTCATGGGAAGACAGCAGGCTATTCTAGTCAGCTAGGAAGATCATCCTCACTGAATAACAGAGAAGTATTTAGTTTTGGCGAGCTGGGGGTCATGCTATGTGTTTCACTCTTGGTGGTATTAATTGAATGTCGCATGCCACAGTTCAGGGTCTGTTGTCCCACTGCCTCTGAATTAATGACAGTGAAAGATGTTTTGCACTTGGGAGAGCTATGCAAATTTGTAACTGAAGTTCTCACAAATGAGAGGCAAATGGGGGATAACATCTTGACCTCATCCATTCATCTGAGCTCTCAAATCAGGGAGGGTCTTTTCACCCACTTTGCAGCAACAAACTGCTGCTAATCTTTGATGAAACAGTGACATTTTACCAATCTCAATAACACCTGGCAAGTGCCTCCTGTTGTCAGTAGTACTGTGTTTTAATGAACAAATAAATGGCTTATCTACCATTCTTGGCAAGAAACCCCAGCTACTGAGGCAGAGCACCAGCTCTCCCAGTGTTACTTGGGCTAATTGACTCATTGGATGAAGTTAAATCACACTATCCCCAGTGGGATGTATGGTTGCTAGTAATCAATAGCTCAACAAGATCCACATGGCAGGTAATTAAGTGGAAAGTAATTAATACCCATCAAATGTTTTATTAACTGTTTGCCGTTCCTTCACTCAAAAGTCCCAGTGTCCCATAAATAAGGCTGAGAAGATTAAGAATAAATATAGTCTGTGTTTCTTAACAACCTAAGTATTAGTGCTAAATTCCTTACTGGTCTGTGCAGCATTTCAAAGCAACATCTCATACACAGAAATGTCTTTGTCTTACAACCCAGGAGAAATTCTCAGTTGGCACTGTCCTAAAGATTTGGCTGTTGCCTGAAAAAAAGGAGGTGCTTCTGTCCAAACCAAGCAAATCAGATGATTTGTTATGGCAAGAATTTCTAGTATTCCTTTTTGCAGTAATATTTTATCTGTCGTACAAGTGAGCAAAGACATGTAAGTAAATGTGAAATCTTTCATGGCCACAAATAAGGCTGGGGAAAAAAAAAAAAAAAAAAACAGGTAAGATTTTTGGCACAAAAACTTGCAAGCAGTTCCCAACTATATCAGCAGACCCTCACCCTCCATATTCCTTGCTCCCATACACTTTGCCGCTATGGTATTTCTTTCATGCACCTACAACACATTACAGGCTGACTTTTAAAGGACAGACAGTAATGCTCCATGCAGACTAAGGCAGGGATTAGTTTCTGCTTTAGAGCATTTCCTGAGTGAATGCTCACATTGTCCAACAGCCTGCAAAACTGGAAGCCACCACAGAAAAGGAAGACTCCCTTCATTCTCCTTTACCAGCCTTTCCAGCTGCAGAGGTTAGGCTCACCATTCTTTTCACATGTTGTTCATTTGGATTTTTATTCAATTTTTTCCTTTATTTATTAGTTCCTTTTGTTTGTATATAACCCAAGAAATGCTGAGACAGCAATAATACTAGAACCAACATGTTAACAATCAGCAGCCACCTTCCTGTCCAAGCCCAGGCACCTTTAGAGAATGTTTACCTAGTGCTATTCCAGGGACAGAGTTTGGCCTGTCACAAGACATCTGTAGGAGGACTTGACATTTCTGGAGATTTAACAGTATTGATTCTTTCCCTGAGTCTTGCTTTTGAATGTTGCATCCTCTGCCAAATATCTCTTCTAAATTTTACTCCTGAATTCATGCTGCCTATCTGATTCAGAATCTACCCTTGACTTTTAAGACTTTTATTTTGCTGGAAACACACTTCCTCCCTCAAAGTATTAACAAAAGTGTAAATGCTCAGGTGTGAAGGGGATGTACAAGGAAAAAGGTAGCTGAGTACACTGGTGGGTGTATCCAGTGCTTATCAAGAGACGAACAGCAGAATTCTTCCTTAACCACAGTGTTTTCTAATTCCTGTGGAAGTCTGCCAGAGCAGGAGTCTTTATCTTCCCTGGACTTGGTCAGGGGTGCTGCTAAAGTGTAGACTTCTGTATATAAAGATTTTTCCACCTTTTCCTCTCCCCTACCAAAAATTCCTGCATATCTTTCCCATCACCTTAAGATACTAAGAAATGCCTGTCTTGTTCCTCCTTCCTTGGGATGATATACCCTTTTTACCAGCTACAATAGGACATTGCAGTTTCGCTCTGGACAAAGCATCTTTTCATGGTGAGACACAGCTTCCAGTCTGGATAGACATTTGCATCTAGAGAGAGTCACCTCTGTATATAATAGTAGCTTACTGGTAGCCTGGCAAACGGACACCTCAGTCACAGGATAAAATAGAACAAAAAGATAAAATGGAGGCAAAGAGCAGTTTGTGGCTTCACCAGTAAATAGATTTAAGAACAGATTCACAGATGGCGTTCATAATTACAAACAGAGTCCATAACAGAAAACATGGAGACTCCCAAATTGCCTAGTGATTTATTCCAGTTTAAATTATCTGCTTATTCAAAATCCACACTTTTGGTACCAGTTTCTTGTGGTACAACTCATTCCTTGCTGCAGCGAGCCTTACACGAACACTTTCTCTGTTCTGAAGATTGATGGAAAGAGGACAGACACAAATATAGTAAGCATTTTAAAATATGTTTTCTGGTGTGTTATCTCTTAGTTATCTCTTTCTAGACATTCTAACTTATCTAAATAAGGCTAAATCTTGTGTTGTTATGCGAGGAAAACTCTCCATCAAAGTCTGAGGGACTAAGAATATAGTCCAAGTGAGAGGAATAATACTCTCTAAGTAAAAGATTTCAAAAATATGAAAAATAATCATAGCAGAAAGAAATAAATAGAAACATCCTCTGTATTCTGCTATGAAATATAACATGCATAATATAAGTTAAATGTTGTGTGTATTTATAGATATGCCTATTTTAAATCTGTTCCAACATGTATTGTATACATGCGCTAAGAATACCCCAGTGCAGTCAACTATACAGCAGAATTAGGTGCATTAATAGATTATATTACTATCTGAACATTTCAGATTTCTTATAATCTCTAGATCTTCCTGTACAAAGTACAAAGCATTTGGTTGAACAAAAAATCAGCTCTGATACACACACACAGAGTTCCCATTGATTTCTGTGCTGCTGACTTCAATGGATGTTGAATGTGTGTATTGGAGGGCAAAAGACAGCTATTTTTAGTCTAACCTTCCCAGACAAAATGAACAAGCTGGGTGTTCTTTATACTGTCATCTACAGTATCCTTAACACTATCTGAATCATCTTTTATCTTCTAATCTAATTCATTAAAAATGAGCTGTAGCAGAAGATATCCTCTAATGAATAAGTGCAACAAAAGAAAAATTGAAAATAATCCACTAATCAGCTAGTTTTGAAACACATAAAAATTATAAGCATCTTTTTTGTTGTTGTTGTTTCTACATAATTTATCTGCAAGTACTGTTAATTTCTAAAAATATGTCTAGTTATCTACCAGAGATCTCTTGGAATTTCTTTTTTTAAGACAGAAGAATTGGAGAAGTTAACAAAAAGCACAGTTTTCTTAACTTTGTAAAAATAACAAAATGGCAAAAAATCAAATCAAGCAACATTATCCATGTATATTCTTTTATTTTTTAGAAAGCTTAGCAGTCATATAGGTGGTCTACTGCTTCATAATAATTTCTGCTATGTTTGGATTTCAAAAATCACAGAAAATAAGTAATATTTTGACATCAATAAAAATAAAAAAAGAGAAAGGGAAGAAGTTCCGCTTTGTGAAGAAGAAGAGAAAAGAAAACATCAATACTGTTAAGCCTTTGAAAGATTTGTGCTATATAATGTTCTGGGTTTCAACATGAAAAATAGAAAGCAATTTTTTTTCCTGTGGGTGAAATTGTCCACCACTTTGTTTTACAGCTAGGAGGATCCTATGCCTCACAATTTCAAATTAGAAAGGATCCATGGCAAAATACCTGGGTTTTTTTTTTTCACTGTCTCAGCTTTGCAGATAAAGCATGAGTCTGAAATAGGCTTGGGCCTTATCAGAGATGGAATCCTTTCATGCTTGAGGAAATGGCAACAAGCAAATTCAGCTTGAGCACAGGAGTAAGAACCTAGGGCTTCAGAAAAAGGTAAATATAAATTATCTCAAAACAAGGCCAAAGTCCAGTTTAGCCTTGCTGAATTTACCACTTGTCAACCTGACTCAGCTTTTTTTCTCTTAACCCAAGAATACCTTCCCTACCTTCCCCATAACAGTTCTGGTTATATCTGAGTTGGTAATTCTAACACTCTACTGAAATAGGAAGATCCTGGTTAAGTGTAAGCCGTAGGCTTTGAAAAACACAGTGTGTAAAATTCTAAATGTTTCTGAGGAGTGGTACCACCAGAAACTTCACATTAAACCTCCCTCAGGTTTCAAGGCCACACATTTTGCTGGACTGGGCAACCTGACAAACAAAACTCTGGAATCTGATGCTAGGACACCCCTTACAAAACCAGCAGAGTCAGGTCTGAAGACACTGCCTGCAGCAACTGCAGCTTTACATGTGCTTTCTTTATCTGTGCAGTAAATGAATGGTTATCTCTATCCAGAGTTGCCAAGACAATCAAAATAGCACCTTTAATATGAGACGTGCTCACTGTGTAGCAGTAAAAACATGTACATGGGAAAAAGAGGAAATGTAAAACTCTTTAGGGGAAAAAAAAAACCAAACCCTAAACCAAAAAGACAGTAAAGAATTAGCACTATTGTAAAATATAAATGAACAATGTGGAATGGGATTCTGTCTAAAAGACTGCAGCTGTAGTGAATGTGTTCATTTCAAACCTGTCTGATTCCCCCTTAACTCTCTTAGCACATGTAAAATATCAGATATTTAAGGACAGACCTTTCTGACAAATCCTCACTAAGGTCAAAATCACTTTAGTGCAGACTGCTCAAGGCCTTGTTTTTTCACAACTAAATGGTCAATAACAGCTACTTCAGCTGCCACCGCTGCAGCACAAACTATTCAGATCACCTTTACAATGTCTAAACTTCAGCAAAAGCACCTTAATTTAATCTGGTTTAGGATTTCAGACAAGTACATTCACATGGCAAGTATTTTCCAAAAGTTCCAAACAAAATTTTCTGTAAAATTAATTTTAAATCCAGAAAAAAATGTCAGAAAAATTAATAAATATAATACATAGATGTTACAGAAAATGTTATGTTCCAAGTTCGCATCCTCATTGATAAAAGAAGGAAGATAAAAAAACATTTCTGTGCAGTGGCAGAACTAATAGTTTAGTCTTATTAACATTTCCTGTGCCAGAGTAAATCTTTGGTAGCAGCCTGGTACTATAATACTACCTACAAGTGAAATGAAAATTATTAGTTGGAAAAACATGGGCTTGAGATTTCTCTTCCTTTCTGTTGTAAATATAAAGGAAGGTGTTCTGTATAAACTACTTGTCCTTCCACAGCAAACACGCTTTGGTTTAATTGATTGCATTTCCACAGCTGTGTTTCCAAATGAGAGAAGTCCAGCTTGAAGCAACCCACTCACAGGAAAGCTATTCAAGTTTTGAATTATTTCATTTGGCAGAAAAGCCCTGTGAAGAGGTCATGTGTTAACAGACATATATATCAAATTGCACTGTATCTATGTCCAAATACACTTTTAGCAGCATGAAAGCGAAGTACCTTAAGGAAAGAATAGGAAGCTCAGTCTTAGGTAGTGAGGAAGTAAAAGTGAATGCACAAGGTTTCAGGTAAATATTATTATGAGTGTGGAAGTGGACAGTAGGAATTAATGCTGTATTAAAGAAGATTAAATAGTCCTCTGCATGTTGTTTTCTCTTACTGTTTAAGAGGAAACAACATGTTTCCTCAGTGCTGTGAAAAGAGAAAATATTAATATACATCAGAGATAGAAAACAGAAAAAAAAATGTTGGTATGCCGCTTTTCCAAATATAAAAACCCAAGACCAGTGCTTATCTATGTTATAGTAAATATCAAGTTGAATTGTTCAGGTTTAGTTTCAAATACATTGCTAGCAAAAGAAAGGGTCTTGCCTAAAAAAAGACATTACTTCTTGAAGCATTCAAATAGAACATGCTTGAGTGCAGTCATGGCACCATTACCGAGATCATTATGTGTTAAAGTGCTACTCTGTGCCTGTATTTGTTCCTCCAGTCAACAATAAACACTAACAGAAATGAATTGTTATTAAGTGAAAATCAATCCCTAACTGACAAATATCCTGTATTATTGAACACTGGTCTTTCCAAAATTTTATCCAACAAGGGAAAAGAGTATGTTAAAAATACACACATTTAAAAGCGTGCAAACAATTGGGTTTAAAAGTCTGTAGGATAATTGAATACATTGCTTCAAGTGGTAGAAAAAGTATAGCGCACAAGGAAAGTGGTTCTTCCTGGTTATTTAGCAATTGGGAGATCATATTTGGAGGGCTGTATCGTGTTTTGGCTTCCCTAGTAGAAGTCATGGATATACTGGAGTGAGACCAGCAGAAGCTATCAAGCCGGTCAGGATGCTGGAGCACAAGATAAGTGTCCGAGGAGTGTCTGAAACTAGGCTTGTTAGGCCTCAGGAAGAAAAGAAGGCTGAAAAGAGAACAGGTGGCTGTCCACATCTACCAAGCGAAGGGGACGCAGGAGAACTAAGCTGGAAGCTTTGTTTGGAAATGCTGGCTAGATCCTAGTTTTCATCATGAGTATGGTCAAACAGTAGAGGAGGTTGCTCAGAGAGGGTGTGAAATCACCTTCCTTGCAGATATTGCAAGCTCGACTAGACATAGCTATGAGCAAGGTATACTAACTTGTATTGTGCAGGGTTTGGACCAGATACCTCAAGAGTTCCCTTGCAATCTAAACTATCCCTTGGCTCTTCATATTTGCATTCACTGTTAAAAACATCAGGAAGTTTCTTGGGCCTTGGTTTCAGGTTTCCTTAGAATAACTATAGCTGTCTAATAGTTAGGTCCTTCTGTTGATTTTAAAAAAGCTCAATGCCTGTGGCAGGCCAGAAGCACAACAGAAAAGAAATTCAGACAGATGTTATTGTGCATATAATTTTGTTACTGAGTTTTACATATTACTTGTATAATCTGTTTAAGAGACAATATGCATTGTCTTGAATACAGTCTCTTTTCTGATCTGGATGTGAATCATACAAAGCTGTTAGCAGAGTTTTCTTTTTTGCTTTCTTTGATGAAGATTCTTATTTTTATCCTCATGAAAAAGGGAAGAAAAGGAATTAAATCAGTTTGCAACACAGAAAACATTTTAGCTGTATTATACTGGCTACCTGGAGGCATTCACTATGAAATTGGAATTCATGTTTATCTGGACTTGCTGCAACCCTCCTGAATAAAAGCTCCATTCCTAGCCTTTCCAGGAATTAATTTAGTCTCACATACATAGGATCTGGTGACATCTTCTTGTGTCTTTTCTCTTTAAGAACAACATTTCCCAAGCTAATATTATGTCCTATCACTAAATTCTTATGAACCTGAAATATTTTATAATTTTATTAACATAGTTATTTGTATTATTAAATGAACAAAAATCTGAGCTGCTTCTTAGTGGAATTTTCGATTTGTAAACCAGCTAAGTATTAAGGACTTACAGGACATGCTGTGTTTCAGACAGGCAGAATGGAAGAATCTGAGAAAATCATCTACCTCATCTTCATAATATGGAAGTAAGCAAGGAACTCTCCTAGAGGATTTTCCAGCAAAGCCAAGCTATGAGATAGATGCTCTGTCCAGGTTCTTCAGAGCTGTTTGAAGTAGCGCTATGCAAGCCTTTTAAGTGAATCTTGGGGAAAAAAAAGATCAACCATAGAGATTACTGGGGTTTGTTATTTTACAGAATGAACAGTGTTACCTACTCACAATATGAGCCCTAAAAGCAGAATGTACAATAACTGTTCTATTAATCTTTTCTCACAAAATGAGAAAGTGAATGGGAATTATGCTCCATGACTCTTGCCGGAATTACTTACTAAACTTTCTTATTCTTCATTGCTATCCTCTGATTCCTTCAGCAGAGAAAGCTAAAGCACTCTTTCAAGTACTGGCATAATTGTGTGTAGTATTATGGTACCTAAAGCTTGTACTAATTCTCCTATGTTTACAAACCTAGTTCCACAGTTTTTTCTTGTTTATCTGTGCTTTATTGCTAAAACGCATGTTTTCCTCTCCTCAGAATATAAAACATTAATAACTAGCATCTGGAGCCCCTGAATGAAGATAAAATAACTTGCCCATGCATACAGGCAAAAGAACGTTCCTAGTGAAAAAAAAATAATTGGAGTGTTTTTCCATAGGTTTCAATGTAGTTCAAAAGATACTGTAAGAATATGTCAAACTGGGGGGGCAAAAAAAAAATAATAAAAAAAAAAAATTAACTTACCTGCTCTTTACTTTGGTTAGCATACAAGACTTTATAAGTTTTTTTCCCTAAATTGCAAAGTTTGAATAATTTCAATCCAATTTGTGTTGAAACAGAAGCAAGTCCCTGATGTCCGTAAGTTTCACAGACCAGAGGTAGAACAACATGTCCTCCCATAGCCAGGATTAAGCCAGTATAAACCATTAGGAGATATATATATAGATATTGCTCAAAAAATTATTTACTCTATTAAGGTGACCAGAAAAAAGGCATTAGAGTTAGATTCTTCCAGCCTCATCCCAGTAGTGTGCTACTATATAAAAATGACAATGATTTTCTAATATTTGCTGATAAGAAACTCTATGCCGTATACAGGCTAAAAATCTACAATCACATGCCTTTGATTTTTTTTTTTCTTTAATTATTTATTTATTATTATATTAGGAAGGTGTGCTAAGAAAGCAAATTCAGAATTTTTCTAAATCGGGCAGTCCTGGTATTTGATTTAGGGGTCAGGGCAGTACTGTAATTTTGGTTTTCTCAGTACCACTGAGTTCAACAGCAAGAGCATCAGAAGGAAGCACAGTGAAATCAAATTCTATTTCAGATTTGCTTGATGTTTTAGAAGTCTGTGTGGGGCTTTACATGTTGGCTGTGACCAATTTTCTCTTTCTCTGATTTCCTTTTAGACTCCTGAGTCGTCTTCTAGCCCAGTCACTGAGCTTTGGTGTGGACCTAAAATCAAAAGTTCTTTCTCCTTCTGTTCTTGTCCTTGACTGCTTTCAAATCAGATCAAAATGTATAGTGTCACAAAAAAGAAAAAAAAAAAAGGAAAAGGTAAAAAAAAAAAGAAATTCCTCTTTCATTCAAATACTTTCTGAAATCAAAAAGCTTTGGAAAATATTATTTGGGGTTCTTCCATTTATGAGAGTCTTTTACAGTAAGTGCTTTTTTAATAGTGAGAAAGCATAACATAGTGTTTCTTTAGGCTCTCTGTTAGCTGCATGTTTTTCCCTATGTTTTTCCAATTCTTTCTAGGCTTGAACAGAAAAGAACTTAAAACTATGAAAACCAGTTCCATTTTAAAGGTCCTCCTAATAAAGCTAGACTCAGTCTTGAAGAATTATAGTAAAAGCATGTTTTCTAATTTTGCAGGCAGCTTTTTTTGATAACAGCTGCACATTTTTGCTTGTCTTGCTGTGGCCAAACCAACTCCCCACAACTGCAGGTTGTTTAAATGAAAGCAGAAGCAGTTAGAACAAAAGCGGTCAGCAAATTTTCTTATGAGTTCTAACAAGCCCCATTAAAATATATGACTGATGTATGCCTAAGAGCCTTCTTACATGACATCTTACATCTTACGGCTTACGTTGGAGAACTAGTTGGGATGATACAATTTTGCTAGGATTCATAACCAAAACTTTTTCCTTAATTACTTTTTTTCCTTGACATTTCTAACAGATATACCCATTATGAATGAAAGTTCTTCAATTTCACTTTATTTTTCTTCAGCATGGTGTACATTTTAGCCTTTTACAAAATATATTGAGTAAAATGATGGTCAAAAGTAAAAAACACACTCAGAAACCACATCTGTAGATTTTCAACAAGCTAAAAAGGTGCATTCAGGGGCAGGCTGGGAATTCCTACAGTCTTAAAGCCAGACTACTTTTCAATTTTATTTACAAAAAATGCATGTGAAAAGTCTACTGTAGTAAATTGTGGTTCAATGCGACCATAAGCCTTGAGGTTGGTTGCACCATCATACCCAGGAACACAACCTTAAAAAGTGCTGTTAGAGTTAGAATCATATATTGTATGCTAGAGGCAAGTGAAGGCAAAGGATAACTTCATTGTTCTAGCAGGGAAAGAAACAGCAGTAAAAAAAAAATGATAGAGAGAAACAGGACATGAAGAAGGTGAAGAAAAATATTTTTTTAGATGCTGTGTAGTATTTTGCCTCAGCTATGCAGCTGAAAAAGTAGCATCCTGGAAGTGGCCACCCAAAGAACAGCAATCTTCAAATGCTTCATTTGTAATAATGTGTTTTCTGGAGGTCAAAAGTGTGATTCTTGTGCAAACTTTGTTGAATGTGATTTACATAACATCAGGAGACTCCACTCTTAGGTTATAACAGGCTTTACTCCTACCAAGGACAATCCTAGAACTGGCACAACGGTCCTCAGAATGAAACAGTGCAAAACAAATAATTACTGTAATAGCATAGTGAAAGGCAGAGAAATGCAGAAATGAGGGGGAAAGTGTGGTAAGAGATTGCTTCCATCTAGTATTTAGGAAGGCTATAGATTGCACTAGCTGCAATTCGTAAAGAGTATTTTTGTAAACCTATGAGTCCTTGTACAATACAGAATTTGACAATTCTGAAAATATGAAATTGCTCAAACTATCATTACAATCAACAGCCATTACAATCAACTGCAGGAAATGGTAGGAAGATGCTGAAGTGTCTTTTCTGCTAGGTTGTCATTCACTGAGATGGACTTCAGACCATTTTTTTTTCCTTGCTGATTAGACCATCCCTTACTGCAGCCAGGACTCGGATTTGATACAAAAGGATAACGTAATAATTCTTTGTTGCTGGGATTTTTTGTTGTCTTGTCACTTTATGCAGTCTTCTAAGATTTTGCTGATGTCAAGTATGCAGATCAAAGATGTTCAGGGTATTCTAATTGATTTTTTGAGTGCTGACTGACTACTACTGTCTTTGTTTATTTTAGGTCACTATAATTACAAGCTGGAAAAAGAACAGCATTGCCTCTAAAAAGATGCAAACAAGACCTTTCTACATAGGCACCTGAAAAAAACCCCACAACTTCCCCTCTGCCCCTCTCCCAAGTTGTCACAACCTGCTACTCCCCTGGTGTGCAAACATTTCTGTTGCTGTGCCTGAAAACAATGTATTAGCGACAGGCTTACCTGTTACTGGCTGTTGTATTAGGCTATTAACAGCTTCTGCAAGTTCTGGTCGTTTGTTTGCTTATGAGTACTCTCACATTTATGTCTTTGAAGTTAGCAGTCCAGACATAACTCAGTACAGCACACTACAGAAGGGTAAAAACCAAATGCACTAAAACCTACCACAGACTAGACTGTGGAGTCTAGTGCTTTTTTAGTGACAGCGAAGTTATGCAAATTCAGTTCTGTTGACATCAGTGAGCTCAGAGGGTTTGGGAACAGAACTGGGAATTTCAGCTTTAAAAACAGAGTTGGGTGATTCACCTCTGCAGGCATCACAGCAGATATTTCCCTGGTACTTAACCCTTCCAAATTAATTGCTATTATGGCTCACCACTGGAGTAGAAAAAGCAGCTGGCCTGAAAGAGCAGATGGAATTTGAGATGGTGGGAGAAGTCTGAGTTTGGTATTATTTTTTTTTTTCATTTTCCTTCCAGTGGATAGTCAGTCATTAAACTTGCAGGAGCATGTGTTTGTTCACCAATATGTTGCACAAAGTAGCTGAAGATGTGTTGCAAGTAGTTATGTTGACTTTCTCACATTAATGCAAAATTCAAAAGAAGTGCTCTATTACCTCAAAAGAGACATGCTTACAAGTATTTTGGAACATCTTATGCCCCCTCTTTTTTGAGACAGGTAGGAGTACCGCGTATATAGAAGAACAGCCAGCCAAAGCAGTGTACCTTTCCCATAAGGGCCAGTAGTAATGTTAACTATATGTTTCCCGTGGGCTTTATTTGCATCCATTTGTCTTAAACCTGCCTTCAGTAATGCAGAACAGTAAATTGCAGATTGACAGAGATCCCTTTCAGCAGTACTTGTCTCCACTAGGTCATCCTTTAATGATTTTTTTTTCCTGAAAAGATAAATCTAATGTTAATAGATACATTTCATAAGTAACAATATCCAATATTACATTTTTGTTCATTTGTTGGGGTTTTTTCCTAAAAGACCATAGAGTTAAAAGTTCTTAGCTAGAGGGACAGAATTAAATGAAAATTAATTTGAAGCATCTTCCTTATTCATTAGCACCTGCCGAATGAGTTACGGGAGTAGTCATATATCTTCAGCAGTGAAACATACAGCTCCATTTAAAAATGTTAAGACAGCTGTTGTCTCTGGAGTGTGTGTGCGCAACAGAAATTAGCTCTTTAACTCTTATGTGATTTCTAGAAGATGATTCCCTGGAAAGAGTGTGTATCACAAAGTAAAGGCTAGGCATTTTTATGCATGTATATTTATACACTATAAGAGTGCAAGGAGGACTCAAGGAGGATTTCCCATGAGTCCAGAAATAAGCATGAAAACACAGCCCCTACCTTCGAAATACGATTTGTTCCCAAACTGTCAGTGGAAATATAAATCTGTTTGAAAAGGTAGGTGAAACAGGAAGGTAAAAGACATATCAACAGCCATTCTGGCCTCTTCTCAGTAACTGCACTTACCTGTGGTGTTGGCCTCTGTGGCAGCCCTTAATAGTGCTAAAGAGCATGTGGTGTCACTCTTGTATCTTTTCTAGATTTGAGTTTGTTCTCATGCTTTCATGAACATCTCAAGCAAAATGAAAGCAGTTACACTATTTATAACACATGGCAAGCAACATGCTAAACTGCTTCATTGTCAAAACCGTGAGGTGGTTTAAAGTACCTACGATGAAGGCTAATGGGAGCCAATGGGCTGGCAAGATATGTTCAGTGGGAACCGCTAAGCAAGTTCCTGTGTTAAATGGTGATTGACAGTCATTTCAGGGATGCACTCTGTAATGCATAGTCATTGGAATAACTACTGCATGTAAGTACATGTTTAGATGTGTTATTAAGACATCTTGATACAATGCAGCTGTGCTTACCTTTCAGCTTTTTTATTGGATTTGCCTCTTTCAATGTAGGAACACCATAAACTGTACTATGAAAGTTTATTCTTGATAAGACTCACTTAACAGAACACAGTGCTTTTGGTTCTGACAAAGCATACTGGTATTTGTGAAAAAAAAATCATATAAAAGAAGTAATAGATTTTTATTTTACTTAAAACATTTCAGTCTTCCTGACGTTGGAAACTACATAAAGTACATGTGTATGAGCAGATGAATCCGTGTTGAAAATCAACAGTCTTGTGCTTTTATTAATTTTTCTGTCTAGTGAGGCATTTAAAAATTTCCGAGGTCTAAAAGACACTTCACCTATATTAATTTTTCTGTCTAGTGAGGCATTTAAAAATTTCCGAGGTCTAAAAGACACTTCACCTACCTGAAGATTATTAGGTCTGACCAAAAGGGATGTAGATGGCAAAGGGTATTTGAGACTATAACAAGAATAGCTCCTGTCTTTGCTGTTGGAAGGGTTAGTATAGGTTTCTAATTTAGGACTGCTTTTTGAACCTGGACTGTTCTCTTATTTCCATTTGGTTCTGTTGATTGAAAGTGTTTGTATTGATCTGTATCCGACAAGCTTTTCATCAAGAGTCAGGCTCACCATAGTGGGTCAAGACATGCAACTTTTAGACCAAATCGCTTTGGTACTCTATACAATATCCTGAAAAGGCTATTGAGAGCTCTGATGCTGGACATAGCTGCCCACCTATTAAGCTGTTGCAGCTGTAAAGAGGTCACACTACCTGCATCTTACTTGTTTCCACCAGCAGTCCAAAGCATTGATTACGAGTGTTATATATGCATCTGGGAATCCTAATGTACTTTACAGGTACCATGAAGGAAAGGGTTACCTCTGCCCTTCATCCATATTCCCTCATGTTTAGCAACTTGTTTACATACACAGAACAGACTTTCCCTGTTTCTATGTGCATGAAATGCAATGCAACATCTGCTTTGAACTGGATTAACCAATTCATTGTAACCATAGACAGCAGGTTAAAAAGGTTACAGGCATCTTTAGTCAGAGTGTGAGCAGTTTAAACAAAGCAAAAATGCTAGTAATGCATTGTATTTGCATTTTGTTTCCAAGTGAGCACCTTTGTGTGGCAGCAAGCAACTCAGTTGTAAAATCACCTTTATAATATCTGACGATGCATTTCAGATTCTGTAATGCAGATACTTCAAAGGGGGGTGGGGTGGGGGTGGAGGGAGGAAACCCAAACCAAAAAGAAACAAATTTGGGTGGGGTTGGTTAAAATAAAAGTTCATTTACTACAAAATATATGACGCTGGTTTGGGGGTTTGGAATTTTTTCCTTTTTTATATCAAATGACTGCATCATTGCTGGAAATTTTAAACTCTGCATTTACAAGTGTCTGACAAAAATGTGCAGATCAGCCACCCTAGACATTAAATATTCCTGTCTATTACACAAAAATGTTATGTACACAAAGTGATTGTTTTCATGACCCTCTGTACCGTAAACATACAAAGTAAAATTGTTTTGTTGTACCTCTGGGAGGGGCAGCACAGAGTTCATGATTCAGGGAAAGTAGACCCCTCTTATGGAGCACAGATCAGGTATACTGTAAGAAACAGAAGCAAAAAATTACTTTTCCTACGCTGCTTCACAGTTTTGCTTGACAGACATTTCTGATGTGGTTTTTCTACACTCCTTCTTTAGACTGTGTATGAGTTTTGTACTGCAGTTCTTGCCTTGTAACACTTAGAGTTTCCAATGGCAGAAGCTATCAAGAATATGATTTTAATTGTGAAAATCATATGAATAGCTACCATTGCTGTACCAAAGGTTAGTAGTCCTCCAGCCCTGTTAATATAAGTAGCAAAATAAGGTAGATCATAAAACATGTGGAACTACTGAGAATTAACAAATACCTTTCTATACAGTGCCAAGTTGGTTTTTTGAATTTACTTCCCCATAAATCCTTATGCAATTTCATATTTTCCATGTACAGGACAATGAATATGAAAGAAGAATAACAAAAGTTATACAGACATATGAATGCATTCAGTGAAAATATACCTGATGTGAACAAGGTTTTGATTCTCAGTAAGACAGCAGTGCAGATATACTTGTTTCTCTTACAGCACCAGTATTTAATCTCCACTTCATACAATTAACAATTAGGTATAACAAACCTGATTTTCACCTCCAGAACAGCAGCTTTGTTAGCTTAACTGTTTCCTTGAAGAGTGTGCATAAAGAAAATTCTTGGCTGGTTAAAATCTACAGAAACAGCTCCTTTCTTTGTCTGAAAAGAAAAAAAAAGAAAAAAAAAAAAAGAAAAAAAAAGCAGCGTATTTGTGGCATACATACATCCCAGAATGGATCCAGTCAGATCTGATAGATCCACGTTTGACAAATTCCATGCATTTGAATGACAATTTTCACCCAGCCTACAGAATTGCACAGAATTTAACACAGCTCTGCAGAATTTTGCAAGTAGCTATATCTGGAGATTTATCCAATTTATATGCATTATTTCATGCTTTGGGGATACACGAAATTTTACCTTAAAAAAAGAACCTTCTTTGGATTCATAAGACTCAACATCAGCTTAGATTACGAGGCTTACCCTCAATGTACAGCCCACAATTTATTTACCACTAAGAGAAAGCAGAAGTTTTGAAACAGAGATGCAGAACTACTATTCATAATTAAGTACATCTTCTTACATCAGCTCTTGTAATTTGTTAAATGACAGCTCATTCATCTTACACCTGCCTGGGGAGAAGAGGTATACAGTTACAGAAAACCAGAATTAAATAGAAAAAGCAAGTTGTGGAGATATAAGAATAAATATCCAAGTACAATGTTTTCCTTAGGGATTACTGACCACCTGGTGGATGCGAGTCAATGACATAATTCCTGTCTCTTGACATTTCATCTGTCTGTTTTATTTATACCCTAAGTGTGCACATAGTGTGCCCGCATGTACCTGCACCTAGTCCATTATAAAATATGAAATCAGGCAGAAGCAATCTTCTGGTAATGGTTAGCATTGAAGAAGCAGACATGATGGGAAGAATATGACTTAGTAGTGGAAAGAGTTGGCTAACTGTGTGTCACTGTGGTCTTCACAGTTCCAGAAGAAAAACTGTGAAAGCAAATGCAGAAGGGGAAACCAGTGTTTGCTGTACAACTGCCAGCCTTGCAGTGGGGCAGGAGAAAAAGGCCTCCAGGTGGGAAAACAAGGTGAGGTGGAAAATAATCAACACTATATCAAAGACAAAGGAAGAGTGAAGGGAAGAGAGAAAGCACATCACAGATGATGAAAGTTCTAATAAACAGCATCAGAGAGGGAAGGCAAACAGGCAATGATGAAAAGCACAAGTCAATGTCAAAGAACAGGAAGATCAGCAAGAAAACTGCAGCACGAAAGGCAAAACAAATGACAAGCCTTTTAGCTGAGTGAGTGAAGCTGGAGCTACAAGTTGACTGGAGAGATGTGACTAAAGATTTATGAGGGTAAGGCCATAAGAAAATTGTCAGTATGGAAGATGAAGTCTTCAGAGGGAGTGAGAGAAGACTCTAATGATAAAGAGAGATCCAGAAATCAGTGTCTGAAAGGAAAGCCAACACAAAGAAAGCAAACAGTTAACATATGGCAGTATGATCTATGACATACAGCCAAATACAGAAATGTCTTTCACAAAAGGAAAAGGATTGCAAAAGGGCAGAATGAATACAAGGACAGGGGAAAAAAGACAAAGCTAAATACTCTTGGGTTTTGATGCAGGGTAGAAAGGGACGAGAGACAGATGGATTATCCACATGCAAATGGTTTCAGAGGTAGTGCTGGAGGAAGGGTTATGAGTTTGAGAAACTGAGTACATGCAGTGAAATTATTTCCAAGAGAGAAGTGATTGTTCTAGAGATACCAGTAAATGGAGAAAAAGGAACAAGGGGACAGGTATTATGTTGGAGACAAAAGCAGTGTGTATACTACCATGCATGACAAGAGTCTTCCTATAATATCTGAATTTGGTTTAGATTTCTGCTACATCTTCAGGTCTTGACTTCTGCTCCTGTATCCCTGGGATATGGAATTAGGAAAAATCCAGAAATAAGGGGGGAAAGGAAAGAATGTGTTAGAGAAAGGAAAAGGAGAGGAGAGGAGAGGAGAGGAGAGGAGAGGAGAGGAGAGGAGAGGAGAGGAGAGGAGAGGAGAGGAGAGGAGAGGAGAGGAGAGGAGAGGAGAGGAGAGGAGAGGAGAGGAGAGGAGAGGAGAGGAGAGGAGAGGAGAGGAGAGGAGAGGAGAGGAGAGGAGAGGAGAGGAGAGGAGAGGAGAGGAGAGGAGAGGAGAGGAGAGGAGGGGAGGGGAGGGGAGAGGAGGGGAGGGGAGGGGAGGGGAGGGGAGGGGAGGGGAGGGGAGGGGAGGGGAGGGGAGGGGAGAGGAGGGGAGAGGAGAGGAGAGGAGAGGAGAGGAGAGGAGAGGAGAGGAGTGGAGAGGAGAGGAGAGGAGAGGAGAGGAGAGGAGAGGAGAGGAGAGGAGAGGAGAGGAGAGGAGAGGAGAGGAGTGGAGAGGAGAGGAGAGGAGAGGAGAGGAGAGGAGAGGAGAGGAGAGGAGAGGAAACAACCTATCTAATGAGGCTGGTACAGTGTAAACAAAAACTGGGCAGTCAGCAGTGGCATGGGACTAGGTATATGGAAACAGGAGTCAAGTAGTTAAACTAGGGAGCAGGAAAAGACGAGAAGTTCCCACTTTTGAAGAAGACCAAACAAAACAGGAAAACTTCAGAAAGGGTAAAACTGCTGCTGTTTTTCTCCTCACTTGGTGGTTGGAGTGGATTTCCCCTGGCTGAGCAGGGAAAGATGCCTAAGAAACCAGTGTAATTCATTACTAACTTAATGCTTCAGGGATTAACTTTACTTTGAATTTTGGAGTTCCTCATGGCACAACTCCTGGAGCCAAGTTGTGTTTTTGTTAATACCTACCAGTCTGACCATTAGACTGTTTCTTACACCGACAATCTACTTGCATTGCTGCCTGGACCAGGTAGGCATTTGCTGTGTGATGTCTGGACAAACTACCAGTGCTTCAGTGCAAATCAGCAGGGCACCATGGAGGCAGAGTACCACATATGGATCTACAAATGTTGATATAACTGCATGTATACAATGGAAATTCCACTAAAATTATATAAAGTCACAGGAGAACAGAAGATAAACTCAAAGGACAAGTGCACAAGGGAGTGGATAACACCGTTATGCGACAGGTTATTTGTATCTGCAGGGCATTTATTTTCATTCAGATAGGGATGTAGATGCCACCCTCCTACCAGCAGTTTTTATGTATAACACAATTCATGTTAATAACAAATAAAACACTTTCATTAACAGTAAAATAAGCCCAAATCTTCATGAATCTCTCCCAGCAGTATAACATTCGTAGATGTGCTTGTCAACAGTCAGTCGTTAACATTCTTCTATAACTGCCACTGTATTATAATATTTGTTTGCATTTATTAGCTAGCAATGAAATGCAGCATCAGACCCCTGGCTTCATTTCTTTTTCATTCACAGGAAAATGAATGAAAAGTGACAACCAGGAAAATGCATGATGCTGTCCATCACCATATTCATCCTTTCTCTCTCTCTCTCCTTAAATAAATGTTTTACAATTATACATTAGAAAAGCATCTAAATACAAATACATGTGCCTGCAAACATACTTCTCTTAACCATCACAGAGGAAAGTGATACTAAAAGTTTTGAAACTAAATGATACTAAAAGCTATAAATTCAGGCTTATACCTTATTTTGTTGATAAATGTATTTATTTAGTTAAACTATTCCAATAAAATATTAGAGTTGTACTGTCAATACTATTTTGAATTTTACTATGGTATTGCTAGCTGAAAAGAAAATCCAAACCCAAAAAAACTTTAAAAAGCAGTACAGCAAACAGGTATCCTTATAAATGCATTTCCCATGAAAATGGTAGAAGAGAGTATGGAAGATTTCTAGATGTCTCTGAAAATAAAACCTCATGATATGTTTTAATTCAGTTCCACAAGCATTCCCTGATATATTGCTAAGTGGTCACTGAGTTCAATAATCCAGACAGATTACTAGAGGACTTCTATTTTTAGGAATCCATCTGGTATTGTGGCAATTGGAGCTGATCGGATTACTGCTATATCCTAGCTGTGTAAAATGCATTGATGCTGCAAAAGAAACCCGCGCTACACCACTCTAGCTGCAATGTCAGGCCGATTGCTGGAAGCATATATCTTAATTTATTTTCAAACATCACTACTTTATAATTAATTCATGAACATTCATGTCATGTTTACATTTTATACTTTATCTTTTTGTATGATGTTTAATGGAAGAGGGACTGATAAATGCAGGGATTCTGAAAGGGGCTCCCTAATACTTTAAGCAAAGCCACAACATGAAGATTTGTTAAAATAAAGAATAAAATAAAATCCAAAACCACACAAAAAACCCAACAAAATACCTACTTTCTGAGGTGGTGCGGGGTGGTGCCTTTCTCCTGCAAGTATCAACAGCTGCATCTAGTGGTTTTGGTCGGTACAGACAATTTCTCCTACAGCCAAGCTATGCCTTAGGAAAACATTTCGTATTCTGCATTAAAGGGAAAGGCAGGAATCTTCTTCAATGTAGAGATATCTAATGAAAAGCATTGATGCTTCACTGAAGCTAATTTTTTTTTTTCCCCAGTTTATCTTGTGCAAATTAACCTATGGAGACTGGGGTTTCTTTGACACTGTATGTTTTGAGTTGTGTATTTCTAAAAGTTTCATATTCTACATTTGTGTATTTTCCTTATTAATAAACCAAATACACATATACATGAAACTAACTTGAAATTATAAATTCAAAAATCTAAAATTTACATTTTGTGGAGTGGAATTAAGCAAGTTCAAGTAATTTGCCACACGTTCATATCTGCATTTGATACAAAAACTTAACTACAACATTGTTTCCAGACCTGGTTGATGTACCATGGATTAACAAAATCTTCAGTTTCCTGTAAGACCAAGTATCATGTTTATTAGACATTCCAGAAGCATTCACTTCAATCAAATAAAGGCGACTTAAACATTTCAAACAACGCCACATACTGTTAATTTCAGATAATGCAAGAAAAATTCCACACACCCTCTCCAGTCTTTTCTGAAAAACAGAATGGTATTTGCAGGAATAATAAAAAATATACAGTCTTTATTTACATCCACTTATTATTTCGAATAAACATATCTGGAAATAAAAATAGCAATTCTGGAATCAAAAGTATTTATTTTTCAATAACTTCATACTAACTGAAATGTGAAACATCTAGAAAAATATATTATTTTTTTCCTAATAATCCTTATAATTAAACATGATGACTCCACAGTGGAGAGCTTTGCTGAAAAATTGCAATAACAAAAGGACCTTTACAATTCAATTGGACTTCTTGAAGTCTGACATAGCCTGCCAAGAAGCTTATAAGAAATTTGTCAGTAGCTTAGCAGACAAGCACGGGTTAGAATATGGTAAGAGGTGGAGGAAGAAAAAGTAAGTGTTGCTTTTCAAAGTAGATAAAACTAAGCAGTAACAAACCCAAACTTTCTGTTCATTTATCAATTTCTATTCATAAGCTGTTTGGAAAAATCAAACACAATTTTTTATAATGACCCACAATCATTCAATGTGAATAGGAATTAAGGACTAAGTGGACTTTGAACAAGGCATAGTAAATTTAATTGTGGATGTAGGTTATTATTGCTAGAGTCACATAAAGGCGTATTATATAATACTAATTAATTGCAGCTCTTCGGGAAACCTGCGTTGGTATCATAATGAACAGTTTAATGAAAGGTTCTGCATAGTATGATCAAAGAACATACAAGATCTAATCTCAACCTTTCTTTATTCAGACAAATCCAGAAACATCCTGGTCCATTGATTTATAAAGCATATGATAGAACACAGTACTAAATATGGTAATAGTCACCTTCTCTTGCTATATTAAGTTGTCACCACTTTTATAATAGCTGAATTCCTTGCAAGCACTGTGTTTAGCTTTTCTATACTTGGTCCAGCTGAATGCAGAAGGTATTTCCATAGACTGCAAAACAAGATACTGAAAAATTAAAGGCCAGATTTTCAAAGACCTTTTGGTGTACCTTATACCAATGATTTTAACAAAAAGAAGCATATAATAAACAGAAAGAACAATTGAAAACATTCTGCACAGGTCACCTCTAGAACGGAGATGGAAAACCAACTTACTTTCTAAAAAAAATTGATGTCTTTTCACTTTATGCTAGGTAAACACACAGGGCTGCTTAGCTGTATCAACTTGCCATAGCACCTTCTGTTATGGTATCTGTTAGAAGTTCACCCTTATTTGTGTGAATAATAATTTAATCTGAATAATAATTTCATAAACACCTTTGCTCAGAGCCTCCTGTATGTCACACAAGTGCGAGACAGACAGGCTGCAGGGTAGGTGAGTCTCTCTTTTAGGTGCAGGGTTTGATGTAAGCACCCAATATGTTTGGTACGTTTTTGGGGTGTTTTGGTTTGCTTTGATTTTTTTGGTATGTTTTCATATTCGGTGGTTGCCTGTCTCAATGCTCTAAGAAACCTCTATGTCTTCCTTAAGAATACATCCTAGCCCTAGCTCATTTTCCTTCTGCTTGCTCCTTTTGAAACTAAAGCTCAAAAAATATACCGGGGGTGGGGTGGGGGGTGGGGGGTGTTAGAGGGAAGGGAAGAAAAAGCACCATTTTTCTATAATAAGCAGAACTATTTCAGTACGCATCACTCAGCCTCGAAAACAGTGCCTGGATAAGATCTCTGCTTGTGTCGACTGAATTTCTTCTGCATTGCCTTGTCCTTGTTCTCAGTTTCCTCACGAGGTGGCACCAAAGCTCGAAGTTTTGGAATACCGTTCTGAAACTCCGGATGCCTTTTTCGCGCATCCTGCAAATTCGTCATTGTTTGTCAAGGCAAAGCCAAGAGGACCAGAAAGGCATTCATTCATAGTGAAAAAGAAAAGGGAGAACCTGTCCAACTGGTGCAGGAGATATCCGAACAGAAAGTAACAGTAAGATAAATATTGACAAATTCATTTCCTGTGCATTTTCTCAAACCGTAGTGAAAGAATTAGTGTTACCTAAGGAATTATTTTCTAATGCTTTCTAACTAACTGATTAAATAATCACCATTCCTTAAGAAAACTTCTCCATTTTGCAACATTGAAATTGAAGGGCAATTCTTTCATTTACAGGGTTGTTTTCAAGTACTGTGCCCTCACAGTACTTTAGTACTTACAAGGTACAAGTGTTCAAAGATGACAAAAAATCACACTTCAATTCTCTTGTTGCTTTTTGTGTAAACCATGTGGCCCACTCCCCTCCCATATGAGTGCAAGGAAGCCTTCTCATTAATTTCACCGTGACCTTTTCTGTGTCTGTAACATACTACTGCCTTTGGAAGAAGAGGAAGGCAATTTAGGAGGACTATTAGAATGCAACCAAGTTAGGCAGGGAGATCAGAAGTCAAGCTGTCCACTGCCATAAGGATGGCAAAAAAAATGTTTTGCAAATACATTAGAAACAAAAGAAGGGCCAAAAATAATCTCCATATTTTGTTGGATGCAGGGGGGAACTCCACAAAGCATAGAAAAGGCTGAGGTACTTGATGCTTTCTTTGCCTCGGTCTTTAATAGCAGAGACCAGTTACCCTCAGGGTACTCAGCCCCCCCGCCCCGCCCCCCCCCCCCCCCCGAGCTGGAAGACAGAGATGAAGGGCAGAATCCAGGAGGAAACAGTGTTAGTGACCTGCTGCTGCACGTAGACATGCACACGTCTACAGGTCCTGATGGCATCCACTCGAGGGTACTGAGGGAGCTGATGGAGTAGCTCACCAAGCTGCTCTCCATTATTTATCAACAGTCCTGACTAAGTGGGGAGGTCCCATAAGACTGGAGGTTAGCCAGTGTGACACCCATCTGCAAGAAGGGCAGGAAGAAGGATCCAGGGAACTACAGGTATGCCAGCCTGCCCTCACTGCTAGGGAAGGTTATGAGGCAGATCATCTTGAGCACCATCACAGGGCATGTGCAAGACAACCGGGGCATCAGGCCCAGCCAGAATGGGTTTATGAAAGGCAGGTTCTGCTTGATAAACCTGATCTTCTATGATAAGGTGACCCGCCCAGTAGATGAGGGAAAGGCTGCGCATGTTGTCTACCTGGACCATTGTAAAGTCTTTACCAGTCTCCCACAGCATTCTCCCAGAGAAACTGGTGGCTCATGGCTTAGACAGGTGTACTCTGCGCTGGGTAAAAAGCTGGCTGGATGGCCAAGCCCAGAGTGGTGGTGAGTGGAGCTACATGCAGCTGGCAACCAGTACACATGTGGTGTTCCCCAGGGCTCAGTACTGGGACCAGTCCTGTTTAATACCTTTATCGATGATCTGGACAAGGGAATTGAGTGCACTCTCAGCAAGTTCGCGGACAACACCAAATTGTGGGGGAGTGTTGACCTGCTGGAGGGCAGTCAAGCTCTGCAGAGGGACCTGGGCAGGCTGGAGCGATGGGCCGAGGCCATTCCTGGGAGGTTCAACAGGGCTCAGTGCCGGGTCCTGCCCTTGGGTCACAGCAGCCCCACACAGCGCTACAGGCTGGGGCAGAGCGGCTGGAAAGGGCCTGGTGGGAAAGGGCCTGGGGGTGCTGGTCCACAGCCAGCTGAGCGTGAGCCAGCAGTGTGCCCAGGTGGCCAAGGCGGCCAGCAGCACCCTGGCTGGTACCAGACACAGTGTGGCCAGCAGGACCAGGGCAGCGATGGTCCCCCTGTCCTGGGCACTGGTGAGGCCGCACCTCGAACGCTGTGTTCAGGTTTGGGCCCCTCGCTGCAAGAGGGACGCTGAGGTGCTGCAGCGTGGCCAGAGCGGGCAGCGAGGCTGGTGCAGGGTCTGGAGCACAAGTCTGACGGGGAGCGGCTGAGGGAACTGGGGCTGTTCAGTCTGGAGGGGAGGAGGCTCAGGGGGGACCTTATCACTCTCTACAGCTACCTGAGAGGTGAGGATCAGTCTCTTCTCCCAAAAGATGAGAGGTAGGATGAAAGGACATGACCCCAAGTTACACCAGGGGAGGTTTAGATGGGGTATTAGGAAAACTTTCATCACTGGAAGGGTGGTTAAACATTGGAACAGGCTGCCCAGGACACAGTGGAATCACCATCGCTGGAGGTATTTAAAAAAGATGTAGATGCGGTGCTTAGAGACATGGTTTAGTGGCATATTTGGCAGTGCTAGGTTAATGGTTGGACTTGATGATCTCAAAGGTCTTTTCAACCTAAATGATTCTGTATTTACTGACATTTCCTTTCCTCTTGATTTTATCCTTCACCTCCTCTTCATAAGCTTTAAAAGGCCAGACGGCCATTCCCCGTTAAGTGGATGGGCTACCATTCCTCAGAAGTCCCAGCTGAATGCAAAAAGCCCCAAACTACTTCAAGTCTAAAATATATCTTTCCAAAAAAGTACATCTGATTGCCTTCAAAACATGACAGGCTACTTTCCTTCTCTCCCCTGTAACACTTGACTAAAGGCTTCTTTATTTTTGTGGGCTGTTACAAATTACTTTCCCCACTTCAGAAAAGGGACTATAAAATTCATACATTGTGTTTTACTGAAATAGTGAAAATTCCAGCACACTGACTATGCCAAGAAAGTCTCCCTCCAGACACCCCAAGTCTGTACTGAGCAGTTTTGACGATCTGACTTTGGTGTGTTTTGGTTTTGAGGTAAGTTTAAAAAGACTTGAAAACACCTTTTTATTTTCCCCCTTTTATTTTTTCTTGTACTGGTGCTTAATTTTTAATATTGATTAGGAAAACAGCTGCAGAAAATGTGCAAACATTCCTCCTTGGTAGGAATCTGTGGACTCTTCCCATGCTTGAAGCTCAGTGCAGTGAGAAGAATGGTATTGAATGGAGTCTTTAGGGACTGACTTACATTTCAAACTCACCTGTAGTGATTTTGTGTGATATTTTGTCCTTTGACAGGCAGAAACACAAGAGCAAAAAAGATGCAAATGACCTTTGTTTACTTGCCTTCCCTCGTAACCCAGATTCTTTTAACAGTGTTCTGACTAGAATGACTTATACTTAAAGCTTCATTTGTATTGCTCTGTTGATGTTCTTATTAATTCGCATAGAAAACACTGCCTCATTTGTGTGATTCATTTAATTCTGTATATCTCTCTCCCCCACTCCTTGATTGTGCAGCATACCTCTTTAGGACAAAGACTGCCCTTTCTTAACACCAGGAAACTACCTTGTTGCTTAGGTGTTGCTGTAACTGAAAACCATGGGTTGGGTTGGGTTGGTATTTTTTTTAGTTTAGAAATATCCTCCCCTTCCACTCAGACCACCAGGGAGCCTTCTAGCAGTGAAATGGATTACAAGTATTAACCTAAACTCTATATTTTGCAGTATTTGAAGAAGTTTCTGGACTATAACAGTTGGCTGCAAATTTCCCATGGAAATAAGGAGTCATATAAATACATCATAACATTGGAGACACTTTTGAATGGCCATATAAGCAGAACTCTTTTTAAAAAAGCTTCTGTTTTTTTAAATGCATGTGGAAACAGTACCCTCACTGTAGAGAAATGTGCATCTCCCAGAAAGAAGTGAATACCTAGGGAGATTTAGCTGGCTTACAGTAGTAATAAACCTGTGACTCCTCATTGACACACCACTATACAGACCTCCACCAATCCCTCCTCTTGAAAACAAACAGCATTTGCATTTGTAGAAATAGACACAAAGTATAATCAAAATGCAGCTACTCTTGCCTCTATCAAGTATACACGTAACATTAAGACATTTGTCTTAAAATTAGAAAGGCTGCTTAGAATGCAGCAATGCACAGTAATAATTTCCTTCTCTTTTTTCCTTCTATCACACTTGTAATCATATCACAACCATTTTTCTGTTAATAACATGTTTACATTTAACTTCATACCAGCCCCTCCTTTAAATGAAAATTCTAGGTGCTCACTTGTTCATATTTTGAAACTGAGTGAGTCTGGGCTCTCACAAAGAACATGCTGCTGCTGAGATCCTCTTGAACTCAGCCAAATAGAAATAAATTTAAATTTGTAATTATTTCTTTGGTTTTAATTGGAAGTAATTTTAAAAAACTTGCTACAACATTTTTTTAATGAATTTTTGGCTTCTTTGGTGAATACACCCCTCGAAAAAAAATTCTTTCCTATGCTGATGAAATCAGATACTTTCCCTTTGCATAACTACAGCACCTCTCAATTTCACAATGACTGAGATGCTGAAACAAGAGTTTCACCACGAGGCCTAACAGTAATTGGTTACAAGTTCATTAGTTATGACCTGTTCCCTGAGTACAGATGAACTCTTAGGGTTTTTTTGTTTCTCCCAGGGTCTGACCAGCAATACAAGTAGTACCTCAAAATGCATTCATTTAAGTTTCTTCACTTTTAGTAGATTGTTAGCCATTCCAAAGAGGTTAACAAAGCATATCTATTTTATATATATATACGCATATATATAAAACATATTATGAGCACAAGTTCAAAAGGATGCCACAGCTGCAACTAGCTTTTTCATCCTATGGATTTTGTTTTAGTAAGAAAGGGAGCTAGGGGGCGTCTCATAGAGTCAAGCTACCATGTTCATTTCAGTGAAGTTTGACTTTCCTTTCAATCAACTTCTACTGTCATAATCAACATTTCCAATTTGCCATTATACGGGCTAAAGGGCTAGGGAACTGCATTTCCCTGACAACTGCCGCTGAAGAAAATGCATCTTTTGCTAGTGCCACACTCAAAACATACAAGATGGTTTGGGTTTGTTTTCTCTGAAGCTTGTAATTTCATCAAACAGATCCCTCATCACATGACCTCTGTGCATATCTCTGCTAGTTTGTTTTTCTGTTTTAGTTGATAACCTATCATGCATATAACCCATAAACTTTGGTTAAGATCTCTCTATTCCACTTATGCTACAAGGAGAGTAAGGTTTACCAACAAAGTAAACTATGTTAGGGTATAGATCTTGGAAAATAATTGTTGCAGATCAAAACTTGGCCTTGTGGGAGGCATATGGGAATTTTCTTTCCAGCTCTCGCCATGCCAATGTTTCTTCTAGAAGATTTCTCCTTTTCAAGACACCTAGTTCTGTTATCCTAGACCATCCTAATATGAAGAGGGCCTGCAATATTTAATTTTAATTAGCCAAGATGACCTTTGATTTCGTAGTAGTTTAGCATGCTGTTGTTCAAATGAGTAATTGGAAGCCACCATAAAAGCAACCAGCAGTGTCTGCATGTAACAAAAACCCAACAAGTAATGCTTAGTTCCACCAGTGCACCTCAGGGATATAACTGACTCATTCACACAGCATTTGACAGTAATGCCAAGTATGAACTCTGTCCAAAATAGAGGTATCGATAGTAGGGTTTTTTCACTTTGGAAATGACAAAAAATTTACACAACTCATCAGGAAAAAGATAAATTTCCATATGGGCTATGAAGAGGTTTTTTTATAGTATATTTTTTTTACATAGGAAGAAAGAAAAAACAGGTGTATTTACTCTGGAATTTAAATGAAAGAACAAAACAGTGCTATCGATAGCTTTTCATATTGTTAAATTTTAACAAGTAATCTTTAGTTATTTTTCTTACATCTGACATATCAACCCTAGCTGAAGAGAAATGGAAAGGTATAGAACTAGCTATATTATCTGATACTGATACATTATTTTTCAATTATTTGTTTACTGGGTTTTCTCTCATGCACTGTATACAAACAATTTGAAACCAAATACAGAAAAGCAACAAAGGGCATACAAAGTTACATATGAGTTAATTTTGGTTTTAAAAGTTTATTTGCTTGGCATAGATGAAAACTTTACCTTTTTCATGATTAGCCAAGCAAACAGAAACTTAACGACATTCTTTGACTTTAGATAAATGGCAGCAAGATATATTAATGCCATTCAGAGTAAAGATACTGAAAAAATACATTCCAGGTTATGGGTTTTCAGCATAATACATACAGCTTAAGTACCATTCAACAGAAACCTCACTGTGTAAAGCCCATATTTTAAATAGACAGCTCAGGCAAATATAAAGACCTTCAGCAACAGGTCTTGACTGCATTGCTGGAAGATGAATCTTAATTATCACCTCCACATAAAGCCACCAGGATGTTTTCATAATCCCCTTTGAGTTCATCCTGTCAATTTAAGGACAAAAAAACAGTTGTCAGGATAATGGTCTCAAGTGAAATAAGTTTCAGTAAGCATTCAACATACATGTAACGAACAACAGTCCTTCACCTAAATATATTAATCACTTGATAACACATGTGTTACCTACACACTAAGCTTGAACTGAGTACCTGCACTGTGATACAAACCTATTTTTTAACATATAAAGTTATTTATATGACCTATAAATAAAGACATGCATTTCCAGAATGGACCAGAGGTAGATAAGGCTAATGAAAATCCTAGGAATCTCATGGCATAAATAAACTACAGAAGATTTCTATCCAACAAGGAGCTTAAACTTTTCTTCTCTAAAGTGAAAATGCCTTCCTTGACCTGTAATGTCCAATTATTAATATTAAAACAATATAAAAATTGTATCTAGGATTATGTCAAACACAGGCCACTTGTATGGTGATATTTGATTCACCATGGGATCACTTATTCAACTTGGAAAAGGTGGATAATATGCATTAAGGCCTGCACCCTTCAAGAAGATATTTTCTGTTAGTTTAAGTCATTCACTTAAGTCAGGCCAAATAAATGTTAAATTAGCAAGGTATTTGCAGCAGTACCTCCAATGCTAAAAAGCAATAGCCAGTTGCATCAAATATCTCCCAATAAAGCTGTTAGTGCAATCACCTCCAGTCTCCAGATATGTAGCATATGTCTGCCCAGGTACAGGAGCTTGGGAATACTGTAGACTCCATTCAGCTCTTGGCTTCTACTGTAAGGTGATATCCTGAGACATACCACTACTAACAAATTTCTACAGCTTTCATGACAAAAATGTTGCCCCAGAAAATGGATTTATTGTACAAGTATGTGGATCATCAGGAACATGAGTTACTTAGCTACAATGAGCTATTCAGCATGAACTTCTGACTGAGGAACAGAAGCATTAACAAATCCTTACTGGGCTTCCAAAACACTTTCGTTGTTTTGCATTTCATATGTCGCCTGAGAGAAAACCTACCATAATGGCTTGGCGGAGAGAGATGCCATACAGTCTCTTGTAATAACCTTTGATCTCATTCATATCCACTTCATGACGTGAAACCATGATTCTGATGAGCTCTTTGTGCCGTGTCCCAAAGCCCTGTTAAAAGAAAAAAAAAAAAAAAACACAAAGAGAAAAGGAAAAGGGGAAAAAATTTTTAAAAAAGAGGCTAATTATGTTACTGAAACATCTTAAATCAAGGTTCATGCATCAGACTTCTTTGAGGGTGAACAGAGCCCACATCTTATTCCTTTCACATCTCTCAGAGATCTTTTTATATCCCCTTTCTGTCCTTCCACTCCCTATAAGCACAATTCACTTCTGACAGGCTACCTCCATTCCTGGTTGGTTTTGTGGTTTTGGTGGGTTTTTTGTTTGGTTGGGTTTTTTCCCCCCACATTCCTCGTAGCTGTTTCCTAAAAAAAAAGTCATGTCCTTCACTGTGCTTGCTAGACAGCAGAGACAACCTAGACTTTTATAATTCACTGCCTTTATTATTTTCTTAATAGTGTGATTAACTGTATTTTCATAATGTTTCACTCAATTTTTCACGTGCTACTCCTAATTGTCACAGGAGTTATTAAAACACCTGCATGCTAGACTGTTTCAAGACCTCCACTGAGACTGGAACCTCACTCAGCTGAGGTTCCAGTTTGCCAGAAGGACCATAAATATCTTGTCAAAGATTAGGCTTCTAGAAGGTCCTTGTCCAGGATCTGTAATTGCTTTCCTATTTACTTTTCACAAATATTTTTGTGGGTTTGTAAGTGAGAAATGTTCCAGTTAGCTTTCTGTCACTGTCTGGAGTAAAAGATGTGTGGATGGACAGACGTCTTCATGAACATGCTATACCAGACAGCTCCTTCTACGGAAAGACACTCAGAAGTTTCCATGGAAGAAACAGAAGAGCTAGAAATACACTGAATTTCCTCCTGTGGTCCATTTTTATCACACAAAGGGCTTAGAGAGCTCTAGTTAGCTTGTTATTTTTCAGCTTACAAAGCATTCCATGTTTTTACAAAGAGAAATTCTTTCTTTAGGTTACCTTCATCGCCAAGTGGAGTTTCTCAGCAAAGAAAGCTGGCTTGCTTGTGGCACACTTCACTGTAATGAAACCATGAGATAAGGTCACATCTGTTATACACATAACAAGTAACAAAAAGAAAAAAGACTGGAAAGCAAACACTTTAAAAGCAGTCTGTGTTCCTACCAGCATATTCTATTTATCTACTTCTTTATTATCTGTCTTCAAAATATAGAAGTAGCAGTTCCTTTCCTCTGTCTATTCAGAGAGCAATTCAGTCAGGGGAGAAAAGTTACTATAAAGACAAGACTGTTTTCCCTAGTTTACTGTCACAAAATCAAGAAAGATGTTGCAGTTCCCAAGAAAAAAAGTGAAAACATTTGTGCCTTCTACAGCAGAGCTGGAGGTTGCAATCTGATGTTTTGTAAAAAAGTTATACTAAGTACTTGCCCTCCACTGCTGATATTAGAATGGATCTAATGGGACTCATTCTTCTATCCAGAATACACTTGAGTTGATACAAATGCTGAGAACAAGATGGGTGTCTGGGTCCTAATTCTATCCCTGGTCCACTAGTAAGAGTGACTTCAGTGAGTCACTGCTTTGCATTACTGTTCATGAGGAATCTTAATTAAGCATCTTAATACACACCTTTATCACAAAGGTTATAAGAATATTTTCTTGAACAGAAGTGCAGAATGACATTCATTTTATTTTTAATAATCATATTATAAAGATCTTTGAAAAACAAAATTTAGAGAAGAGCGGGTTTGTTGGTGGTTTTTTTAAGGCAGGTTTAAAACTATCAGATTTTTTTAATATACAAATTGTGCCTGTTCCGACAGCTCTTTTTGGCATATTGACTTCTTGTAAAGGTATTCCTATGGTGATGACACATCTTTTCTCCCTAAAAGATCTTTCTACATATTGGGAGAGCTATTTCTACTCATTCATCAACTTTAACTGACTCTAAATAACTCAGTTAAATCACTATGCTCAGACTGGATTTTCCAAAGTATTATTTAGCAAGTTGAAGCAGAGTAAGCCTAAAATGGTTTCCTATTAGAGGAAGTATGGCAGAAGTAAAAGGTAGTTTTTCCTACAGTTAGTACATATACTAGGTTACAATTTGTAGAACCACTTACCAAGGGCAGTCAGGCAGTTCTCGATATCACCTTTCAGCTCCAAATCCAGTACCTTGTTCATATCATGTTTGCTGTATTTGGTGTACTTCTGAAAAACTAAATAAGGGAAGAAAAATCAGTGAATAGTGATGAAAAAGATAGTATTCTCCCTGCATTTCCTTTGCTTGATTCTTCCCTTACTACTGCAGCAGTGCACACAGGTGACTGATTGTAGGCCATATTTCTCATTTTTTCAGCCAGCACAGTGTAAAGAGCAGTGTTACTGCATGGACTAGGTGGAGTCAGTGTAAGGAATGGGACTTTGTTAGGATGACAGGGTTCATGTACCCATTGGTAAGGAAAGGGGTGTTCCAACAACTCTGCTGGAGCCTGTGACATCAGGTGATACCCCTCTATGCAGGGCAAACTGGCTGAAAAGCAAGATCATATTGGGGAGCATTTAGAACCCCTGCCACACTGATCCCTTGGCTTTGTGGTCACTAGTCATGTGGGATTTCATGGAAATAGTTTCCTTAACTACCTAAATTATATTGCCTATCACAAATACAAAAAAAAAAGCTGACAACTGCATGCTTAGTCAGCAAGCATGTCCAGTTACAAAGACCTTTGTAGCAGTAAGAGTCATGTCTGATTATCATCATGTCATGATAATCTATATCTTCTCAGTTCATAAGCAGTCCATACTCAAAAAGTATTCCATTGAAACACAAAGTTTTATCCAACATACCTCTTCGGAGATGTGGGTAGCTTCTTGCAGTAAGAACAGTAACAAAAACATTAATATCTGTTCCTTTCTTTTTCTCTCCTGCTTCATACAAGGCCTGTCAAAGAAAAGAAAGTAGTAAGGTTAACATCAGTATAGTAAAACCCAAACAGAAACACTGTACTTCTGAAGCTACCAGCCAAAGGTAGGCCATTGCTTGGTCGTAATTAATTCTGGGCCTTGACAAAATCCATAACAAAACACAACCTTAGAGTAACTCTAGCTCTACCCATACTTCATACTTCACTTATGTCATAATAGTACCTAGAGAACACTATGCAGCTAGAAAACATTTTCTGACATTTTACAATTATCATTTAGCTCCACTGGGTACATTACATTCTAGAATGAATATATTTTTCATATATCATGATATGTTTACAGTCTGCATAGGAGTTAGGACTAATAGGCTTTCTTTAAAAAAAACCAACAAAATTATGTCTGGTATTAATGGGACAATTGTGAAGGAGAATACTACACATGAAGTCTTTCCAGAACTGACTTTAATGGAAATCAAGAATCAAAGCAGTCTCCTTTTTCCTCACCTCCTCATACCTCTCTAGAAGTAATAATTATAAAGACCTTCACACAGCAGCAAAGAAGATTTAACAGCACTTTCTCTGCACCAAGAGTAATAGCACTGAATTTCTGAACTTGGAGTATTAATTTATTGACATTTCATATCTAGGGCTGATGACAAAACTCCTGATGTAGCAGGAATACAAAGCAGAACTGCTCAATGGCCTTTTCGTGGTGCGATTTTTTTTTTTTAAATAAATGTAAAGCAAATCTACATTTAAATTGTAAGTGATGTAAAATTTTCTAGGTGAAAACTCAGGAAAGACTGCTAATGCTTCCCAAGATTTTATCAATACTAATCACGTTAATGGTGGAAAAAATAAGGGAAAGATCAGTTGTTTATTTTAGAAGTATTCAGAAAATCACTGAGATTTACCCAATAATCTTGAAACATTCATCACTGTAAAGCAATAACTATAGCTAACGTACTGCAGAGCTCACACTGGTCAAGGTACAGGAGCAGGCTCTGCACATACATCAGTACACCCTTGTCTCTCATTTCAAGAGCCCTGTTACAAACAAAAGGAAGATTGTGTCTAACTTATCTAGTTGACCTCTCCTTCAAAAGGTCTTCACACTTTACATGAACTAGAAGAGGTCTTGTAGAAATGTTTCTGAAGCTAGATATTAGGGTGAAGATTTAATTTCCTTCAGATAGTGATGATTATGTGAACTTCATAAAATAGTATCTGCTCAGAAAAGATTGCTATATAGCATACAGATCTGTTAGGTCTCCAATGCAAAAAATTCAGGTAGACCAGGGGTCCTCAAACTTTTTATCCAGGGGGCCGGCACACGGATGCAGTGGCAGGCAGCCATCTGCAGCTGCTTGGTTTCCCCCCCCAACCCCTGGCGGGGGCGGGGGGGTCTGTAAATAGCGGGGGCTGGATTGAGGACCCTGGGGGGCCGTATCCGGCCAGCGGGGTGTAGTTTGAAGACCCCCGAGGTAGAATATCTGCAGCCAGAATTTTAATCTCAATTAAATCAGATGAAGAAGCCCTGCAGTGCAAAGTATGATCTTACCCTGGCATCACTGTCAGCAAGTTCATCATTCACATAAGAATCTTCACTTCGGTCAGCCTATATAAATAAATAAAAATTTCACTGGTATTCAGTTCACCAAAATGCAGCATTTTCTGCCCTACCATTCTCATACATAACTTACACACATAATTGCAGACACATAACAGTTATGTCAATCATTCTGTGAATAAATTTGTTGTATTTGTAATCAGTCAGAGCTCAGACCTGCAAGGCCATCAACACTTTATTTTGGAAGTCCTACATTAAAATCCAGGGGAAATATTGTTTCTTAATGTGAAGTTCAGGCTTAGAAACTCTGATTTGCTCCCTGATGACCATTCAATAGACTCAAGCTGATTTGAAACAAAACCCAAAACCAAAACCATGCACATGGTTGTATCAAAAGCATGTACAAGGTTTAAATACATGTACTCAATCACAGAATTAAATATTTATACATTTTAAAAGGGTCTTTTTATTGGGCATCTCCCGTGTTTAAAGTCATCTGCTTTTGAACACAAATTCACAAAACAGTTTGTCCACTTGTTCGCTTCCTGCCTCTGTCCCATTTTGTAACTACTAGAAACATATCTTAACAGCAAGACAAAAGGTTTACTTCTCTAATTGTAAGCATTTGTTCTGTTTCTATTTCTAGTCAGTTGACATGACACCGGTTTCCAAGTGCTTAAAGGCAGTTCCCACAAAAAAAAGCATAACTAACAAACACAGTTTTTTAAAATGCATATCTCATTATAACTTAAGAACAATTTCATATGGTCTGAGATATGTAAGTAAAAAATAATGCAAAGAAATAAATATTACCTAAATCTTTATTGTGTGTCTTTCTCAAAAACTCTTAACACTGATTTTTCATAAGAGATAATACCACTCAAAATGCTTAAGCATAGCATACCTTGGCCAGAGCAACCAAAGCTTTCTGAAAGTCTCCAGATGTGTCAGAGATAATATCTTGTGTTAGATCTCTCTTCAACACTGAAATCGAAAGAAAAAGGATTCATAGTCTGTTTTAAAGTTATCAACTAGATGACCTTCAAAGGTCCCTTCCAAGCCAAACCATTCTATAATTCTATGATTTTTACATCCTTTTCTTAATTTCCCACTTAAATATGCCCATTAGACAGGCAGTTTTCTTATTTCTCTCATTTAGCTTCAAGAGAAGGGGTAGTATATTTGTTACATGTCCTCTAATCCCTGAGATATGCTATGAAATTGGAGTTTAAACCCAAAATCTGCTGAAAAAGTTCTTTGAAGTCTTGCGGGTGGCATTGGCTTGGGCTCTTGCTTGTGAGGCACAAAAAAACTTGAAACTTCCTGAGTCATTTCTCTTTCATTCTTACTTCTTATATTTATCAACACTGAACTCAATCATAAAACTCTTCTGAAGAAATCAATTTGGGTGGAAGATATTGATTTGGGCTGTATTTGAATGGAAATCTCATGGAAAATGTAGCTCATTCTCAGAAAACATGGTTTAATTAGACCACACTGACTGACTGCAGTGACCTCTACATATGTGACATGCTACATTACATTTTAGCTATCTCTTCAAAGATTTCCACACACCCCACCACCCCTTTAGTTCACTGGTTGCACCTACTGCTATTACCTGTGTTGCTAACTCAAGCACCACAGAACTTTTTTTCCAAGACTAGTGAAATCTTAAGTTAGCCAAGGCTTAGTTAGAAGAGGGAAAAGGCAGCTGGGTTTTGCTTGTATCCTAGAAAGCATCTAAATGCATGGCCCATTCCATAAGACATCTGCAGCTCTGATGGTGGTGATGTGCCTTCCCAAACAGAAGTCTTGGGAATCTACATAGGTCCAAAAAAAGTCAGGATTACTTTCCTCCCCTACAGCTCTCAATTTTATGTGAAGCTTCACTTGCATCCTACAAGGTCTCAGCTTCCTATATTAAGAAGCGATGCTATGACTATATTGTCTCTACAACAGAGTTGTACCATTAATACTTCTTTTTGCTCTGAATTACCTTCCTTGTAGTATCTACTGGCTTCTCTGATCTCTCTATTGTTTCTTGAGGCCAGAATTTCAATTAAGGTATCTTCATCAGTTCCAAGGCCCTGATAGGAGTGATTGAATTTTTAGAAATGTTATTTGATAAAGCAAACAAGATTTAGAACAGATCTAAAATGAAAGTCAGACTTGGCTTTGAAAGCACCACATGGAACAAGAAATAAAAGTGAGAAACCTTGTGCTTGCACACAATATTGTTCTTTCAGCTCTTTTGGAATTAATTTTTTATTACATATAATGTCACTGATAACCAAAAGAAGGGCTATGTTGCAGCACTATCCAAACTAGCCAGCTGCAACAAGACTTTTACCACCCCCTACCAGGTTAACTTCATTAAGCAGTTCCTGCACCTTGCCCCAGCACAGCCACCAATCCCCCCGCAAGGTTTCAAAAGTTCATCTACTGTCCCTGCTGTTTCTTCATCCTTTTCAGGCCAGTCCACCCTGCTTCTTGCTTCTGCATTCTTCTTTCTCTGGGCTCCTCTTCCAACCAGGCTCTTCTCATCCGGGCCCCCTCCTTCTCCCGGGGCCTCTCCTTGTCTCCCCTACACCCAGGGTGCTCTGTCTCCTCCCTCTGCCTCTTCCAGGTCTCTCTTCCTCCAGTACTCCTCTTCCATACCCCTTAGAGCTATTTAACTACTTAGCAGGAACCAGCCACAGCTGCACATTATCCATGTCAGCCAACCCACGCCCCTGAAGCCAGCCCACAGCTGTATATTATCAATGTTAATTAACCTGCCTTCATCCCTCTGTAATTCCTTTACAGGGTTAAAAGGGCCAAGCATTACACAGAGAAGATAGGATTTTAAAATATATGAAGAAAAATACCCCCTTCCCCTTTCTCTTATCTAAACATATATGTAAACACTATGGCTTTCTATCACTATATCAGCAATCAGTTTTCACAAGTCAGAGAGTTCATTCTCACAAAAGAATCTCCTCCAACCCTGAAATTCAGCAGATTGATGAGTTTTGTTCTCAGAACCCAAATACCAGTACAGATTTATTTTACAAAATGGGATTAAAATGAAGACAATATATGAGCTTTGAAATCCAAGTCCAATGTCATTTACAGGTCCTGATAATTATTTATGCTCTTTAGGAAAGCTTCTGCAGAAGTTTTTACCTTACCTTCATAGAAGCTCTTAATTCTTCAGCATCAAACTGAGCTGGAGTTTTGAGCAAAGCCACAACAACATCTTCCAGGTGGCTTTTCAGAACTTTTTTCAAGGCTTCTTCCAGACTCTGAGAGGAAGAATGTAAAACAGACTAAGCTAGTGAATCATAAAATGCTGCTGTTCAGGTACAGTCCAAATGAGCCTGATTTCTCATGAATCTTAGTGTACATCATTCCTTTAGCTACTGGAAAGAACTATGAAGCCCAACCTGAAACTTTTGATTTGTCACCTTTATGTTAATCGTTTTTCAGTAAGTATTCAGGAGTGCTTTCACACTTGCAGTTCAGCCACATTCATCCATTTACAGTATCAGAAGACTCAAAATAGGCTGTTTTTATGTTAAAAGAAGGTAATACTATATTGCTGTTATGATTATGACTGAGTTACTTATCTGGATACATATTAATTCATCCATTTATCACATAAAGGACAGAATTGGCAGTGGAAACTATGTGGATGTAGTGTAATACCACCCTACCCAAAACTGCAAGTCCTGACAGTTAAGATTTGGTCTATATACTAATTTGACCTAATTTTAAGTTAAAAAAAGGAAAAAACCCTAATTATTCTGTCTCCTATCTGGAGATGCTCAGTACTCTGTTTTGTTACGTTAAAAGTTACAACCCTATTCCCCACCAAGTATATGTTCAGGTTGTGGCTCTAAGAGTGAAAAAGTCAACCTGCTTTGTCAGGATACCTAAGGCAACAAGATTATTTAAGAAGCAAACACTATGTCCTTAGTTAGTTCTGTTCTGTTCTTGACAGTGTGTCAAGGTATTAATAATCTAACAGCATTAGTCTCCCTGTGTCTTTGAAATTGTGTTATAATTTAGGTGTTTAAAAAATATAACTGCAAGGCTGCAGCTTCCTCTGAGGACAGAGAGGGCTGTGAAAACCACAAGTGAAGTTTCCTGAATAAAAACAGGAAATCTAGGCTAAAATATTAGACTTATTTTCTAAGTTGGTCTTTAAAAGTTACACTCAAAGGAATCACTTTCCAAGGAGCAAATGTTCAGTAACTCTGGTATGGCAACAGTGCAATTATAATTTCAGTTTAGAGTTACAGGTTCAACTGGAGAAAACTTGTTACAGAGAAAAGTAAGAGCAATCAAAACCTTTTCCAGAAATATGTAGTAATTTCCAAGCTTCTCATTTTCAGGGACTACCAGTTTTACCCATCAGTAGAACACTGACTCCTGTATACCCATCCCTGTGCCAGTGTTGGTATACTTGTGGAACAGCATTATGATCCTACAACTTTCCTATCCTATTTAGTGTTCTATCTGGACTTAAACATTTGGAGAGATGTCTCCAAGTTCCCTTCTCCATCCCTTCCTTTCTCTCAGTGGACTGTCTCCCAGGTGGTAGTAAAATCTCTGCATTCCCAATGATTTAGTGATTCAAAGGATCTCTAGGGCGTTCAAAAACCTAGAAAGACAGAATTTCCAATTTTTTCTTTTTATTTCAAAATAGTGGCCATCATATTCAAAGGCTCAGCACCAACAATATAGTTACAGGGTATTATTCTGTGATGATTTTCACAAAATAGAGAAGGCAGAAGACTAGCTTTTTGTTCTATGAAACTGAAGCTGTATGTACCATCTGAACTAGGAGCAACATTGATATTCTGGGTGTAAATTTAAGCTTGGCTTGAATATACTTTACCTTTCCTTTAGCCTGCTGATAGGCAGCTTTGATCTGCTGACGCTGAGCATTTGTTCTTTTAGTCAAGATGTCAATGATAGTGGCTTCATCCACACCTGTGAGTCACCAAACAACAAAATATTTAATAATATATTGGAAATAATTGTAGTGGTGCCTAGTGCATCATTTAGCCAAATACTAGTATTTTTTATTATTATTTGCTTTATGTCATTTTTTTTTCTTGGCTCACTGAAGTTTAACCAAGGAAAAGTCATAACAATCCACTGATTTACGTTTAGTGATATAGTGAAGAAATATAAAAAAAAAAAAAGATTCCCATAGAACACAGAAACCTATGTTTCTACAATTTCATACAGAAAGTCTTAAAGTGTTCTGAGTGCAGAACCTATATTAGAGAATAACTAAAAAAAAAAAAAAAAATTAAAATTAAACGTCAAACTCATTTTGTCTCAGTAAGCCAAACAGAAAAAGGTTTCAAAGTACAGGCAAAGTGCCAAATGTGAATTTCATTAAAAGAGAGAAGTGCAATAGAAGCATACAGTACGTTAGCATATTCACTGCCTTTTGCAGGGATTTTATGGAAATCAGATCAAAAAGTATTAGTATGGTATGTCATAACATTTTTTTATTCTCTAGAAATTAATGTTTTACAACCTTTCCTTCAATATATTAGAGAACTTTAATGTAGTATTAAGTAACACAACATCAGGATATCAAAGAGTTGAGATTCTTTACCAAGTGATACAATTTAATGTATTGCCAATCTTTTAAAAGCAAAGGCATCTCTCCTTCTTGCCATTGCCTCTCATTCTGATATTCTGTTCAGGACTATTCTCAAAATTTCCTAAGGAAGAGTCCTAATATAGCAGGTTAAATATTTATTTCTCTTACCCTTTACAGTAATAGCTTTGTCCAAAGCAACAACATCAGCTGATGGATCAAAGTTAGGGTATGACTGAATTCCAGGGCCACCTTTTGAACTTTTCTGTAGAGGAAGGGGATAATAATAATAACAATAATAATAAATAATTTTTTAAAAAATTTGCTTATTCCAAAGATTATTTTTGCAAAGAAACAGTTTTAGAAGCCTAAATAAACCATGTATATGGGATTGTCTATTATAGGACTATCAAGGAATATACACAATTTTATAACTACAGAGAACTAAAGACTCAGTAATGAATATGCATTGGATCTATTCTATTCATACCTCTTGTATTAAGCAGTAAATGCTTCATATATTGTTTTAGGTACCTGAAGACCTATTTCTCAGAATAACATGGATACCATAGAAAAATACTTCTTAACTGTCATGTTAGGCCATTATGTCCAAATTTTAAAGGTTTTAAACCCACAATTAAATCCTACAGGCACTTCCAGTAAAGTGCTACTAATTTCTTTGCTCATATCATGTGAATTGACTGTGCATCACATTAAAAGACTTCTCAGTTGACTCATATCTAAGGCTACAAGCACTTCTTGCATGTAAGATCTTGAAGAGTTCAAGCCTAATCCTATGAGGAAGTGGAAAACTGTTACCCAACTTCTTTGAAACTTGAGACGTAAGCCACACTTTCTTCACAGGCATTATCTACTGGCTACCTTTGGTGAATCCACTCCTAGATGGGCACTCCCATCTAAAGGGCTCTGGGACTAACTAGCAGTGATGAATTCCACTACGTGACAGATTATGTGGCTTGCCCTAAATCAGCAACAAGACAAATCAAGTCACTGGTAGGACCTACAACCCAACATCGCTACCTTATCAATGTCTACTTCTCTTACAGAAGCTATAAAAAAGCCCAAAGGTTCTTTGATATATATATAAATTTCCCATTGGTAGGATACATGGTGAGATTTTTTTATTTAAAAAAAAAAAACGAACAGTAGTTTAGCTACACTTTTTCTGAATCACCTATACTTTCTCCTATTTCAACAACTCACCATTTATTTTCTTTAAAATCCTTTGCCACTAAAGTTAAATAGCACAAGAAAAATGGCAACATCCAATGGATACATGTTTTACTTCTTCATTCTACATTGAATTTTGTACACTTCTAACACCCAATAATGAAATATTCCACTCCTTAAATATTATATCACTGGGACTTGTAAGAGAGCAGAGGGACTGCATACTTAAAAAGGTATCTTGCATACTTTTGAAAAAAATCACTGTGACTTTGTGATAAGCAAACAGAAGAACGGGACTTCTTCACTGCCTCTTTCCCAGGCATACCAGGTTAGTCTTTGTATACTGGTTTCCATGACAAACTTATCTACTAGCAATAAAAATCTGTAACCACCACAACCAGAACGACTCAGGAACCTGGTAGTGCAAGGGTGATAGTATGGTGCAGCCAAAGGTTTATGCACAAAACATTGTGAAGTCAAAATTACAAAATCCACAAAGGTATAGAGCAAACTATTTACTGAAATTTCCACCATATGTTCAATATTTTTTTTCAAGATGAAAGTTCTTTCAGGATCTCCTGGGACTTCACAGTGTATCACTTTATCTTCGCCAACAGTCATTTTAGTATCGATCAGCTTCATTATCATGACAACTCCACATAATCCTAGTGCAGTAACTCTTGACTTCTCACCACCATAAGCCTCCCTTCAGTAGTGGTCTCCTGAGTTGTTTTATTACATACCATGACTCTTTCCACTCTAAGTATGACACATATAATAGGAACACTAGAACATATACTAGTGACTTTAGTTCCTCCTTTACATTCCTGGGCTCCAGCTCATGGCTTCCTCTACCCCAGCCTAAGAGTCACTGGTTTTCACAAGTTTGTCATCTGGACGTGTTCTTACACATTCGCACACCTGTACATCAGATTACTACTTTAAGGAGGATGACTTGACTCAATTAGTGATTGTCTGCTGAGAATTACAATTTCATTACAGTAACTAGTTCTGCCTAGGAATTGATAACTAAACTGATATGTGTAAATAAGAGTAACTTTTCATCTGATAGCAGACTTCCTAGGTTATTAGATTACATAATATTACACGCCGCAACAAAATTGAGTTCCTGTTCTAATCGACTGGAATTTTGCCATTGTTTATCCTCCCTTTGAGTATATGAAAGGCATTTGGTAGCTTATGCCTTTAAATAATTTCTAAATGTACTTGAAAATAAGCATGATGCTCTCTAAAAGGTGATAATACTTACAATACATTCCTGCTCTTGATTTTCCATGAACCATGCCTGTTTCAGAAATTCTGACACCATAGCCATGTTGACAGAGTTTCTGGGAAGAGATATCAAGTTACAAGCCATTTTTGATCCAGTTACAAACCATTTTTCATCACTTTCAGCACTAGTGCAACTCAAGGTTTCCCACTCTCAAAATCCTTTTTCTTGAACTATGATATTCAGGGCCAAGCAGTCACTGGCTTGCGCTATCAGAAGCAGGTAACTTTTACATTTGGCAGGTGGTGCAATGCTCCACAACTGCGTGCTCAGTCCTACACCCTTAGCTACTTGCGGAATTTTTAGATTAGAAGTAGAACAGTAAACTAGTTGGACTATTTGCTTATTTACTATGTCAACACCTAAACATTATCATGGAGTTACAAAAGGAAGTTACCAGAAACAAATTAAAGTCTGTCTTTCCCCATTAGTTAAGGTACCAGCTATGCCCATTTAGCTTACTGAATATTTGATTCTGTTAAAATTCAGTGGTAAACAAGTATTGTTGTCTGATAACTTACTGAGGTTGGAGCTCTTGTGTGTTATGTTAAGACAAAATATTCCCTTGTTAAATATACTCTCATGTAATTTCTTTGACTAGCTCCTCCCTAAGGAAGATGAATACAATCAGACACTTTCACCTAAACTGTTCCTTCTTTCTTACATAATACCTCCAATTTCCACAAAAGAATATATTACCCATTTAAGAAGGGAGAAAAAAAAAACTCAGCCTTTTATCACCAAAATTACATTCAGTCTAGTTTTTCCATATTATACCATACAGAACAGGAAAAAAGACTAATGGTGTGATTTGATATTGAGAACCCAAAAACAGTGAATAGGCTGCTTTATAACAACTTTGGTGTGAGGAATATTCTGTTTGCTAAAAGAAACAGTGAGGCAACAGAGAGAATAATGTTTTATCAAATAAAGTTTTTCTGGTCTGCTCAAAATATTTTTTTTTCCTCCAAACTTCCATAGCAAACTCTAAGGAAGGGTTCGTTTTAGAGCATACATATAAACAATAAAGACAATGGTGCTGGGTAAACCATAGTGTCTTTGAATCTACTGTGAAGAGACAAGATGTTATTTGTGGTCTTGGGGTACAGATCACATAATATAGATCATATACATGAGCATGAAAAAATATGTTGCTTATGCTGCAAACACACTTGCTTTACTTATGCCCTGTGTCCCAAAGAAAGGGCAATGAGAAGTCCTTTAAAACAAAACATGCCTAGGATCAAGCAGTGTAGTTGCAGCCTGGCTGCTTCTTTCCCTCATAGCAAAACTGTAAAATTTATTTCCACATTCAGCTGCCAACAAAGTGACACCTATCTCCCGTGGCCTGGCTGCTTCTTTCCCTCATAGCAAAACTGTAAAATTTATTTCCACATTCAGCTGCCAACAAAATGACACCTTTCTCCCATGGCCCTCATCCAGCACTCCTGCCCACCTCCACACCTCTCCAAGGCAGAAACCACCTACACCCCCTCCTACCCAGGAAACCCTTGCTTTTGTGCCCTTCCCTCAACCCTGAGGGCACAAAGTTCAGCTCTGCCTGTGCTGCTAGAAAAACTGAAACTGGATCCTAATCTGTGTTTGTATGTTACTTAAAGTAGGTCTCATCTGGGTGAATTATGGTCAGAATATTGTGTTGGTTTTAAGAACCAACCCTTAGGCACATGTCATTTAATGAGTAGCAGAAAAGCAACTTAAATTGCAATTAGAAACCAACAGGTTTTTATTAAGCTATTACAGTGACTCCCTTAACCTTCTTGTATGGACAGTGTATGATAAGTGTATGATGCTAGACAAAGTTCTATAGTATCTAAGGGTCTGCTGCGTTTTATAACAGCACACATGAAGGCCATATGCAGTTGGATGAAAACATTTTAGTCTCCATACTAGGTGCACCAAGTCACCAACAGTGACATGCACAGATATGTCTGCCAGCTAATAGATGCATAGTCTGTAATTGTTTAAAGCTAAAAAGCAAGATTCAGTCTTACAGCACCAGATCTGAGACGAGCTGGAACCAAAACTGCATTTTGGTTGCTAGAGGAACACTTCTGAGGAAGAGCTCTAGAGAGAACTGCTAACATCCCCATTACATTTGCCTGTCCCAGCCCCCACCCCTCACACCTAGCACTAGAGGCTTTGCTATTCTTGGGGATGACTAGACCAGAAGGCTGCAAGCCTACACTAAATTGGGTGTATTAAGCCTCTAAACCTTTATGTCTATCCTAATTTACATTACAATAAAATAATTCTATGCCTTAAAATCTAAGTCTTTTTTCCCTCCTTATAAAATAAAGACACTTCGACATGTAGATCAATCTATTTCCATCTAGTAAAGAAGCAGCACAATTTTTACAGAAGTCAAAGTAGGCAATGGCTTTTGAGAGGGGCTAAAAACCTTATGCTGCTTGAATTGAACCAGAAAGTTAAGAAAGCACTTACATACAAAATTGTTTGCCTGCTTTATAAAAAACTATGGCTAATAAGAAAAAATAAGATTGTAATCTAGGAAGACAGCCAGTTCCCACCCAATAAAGTCAAGGTCTTTTCCAGGGTTTTGACCCATGCCACTCTAAAATACAAGCAGCTCATGTAAACAGTACCAAGATCCAGGAGTGATAAATTCAGTCAGAATATTATTTTTGTTTAGTATGAAAAGGACTGTAAGAACTGATGCTTTCTGCCATATATTTTCCTCTATTTTTGAACTCAGAACAAAACCTATGAACAGGAAAAGAAAAAAGAAAAAAATATATGTGCCTACAAAGTGGTGCAAACAGAAGGTACCACAGAAAAGTGTGAAACTTCTTTCTGGTTACTCCATACAAAATACCTATTTGATAGCTATACTGTTTAAGAAAATATGGGCCAGGCCAGGCCAGGCCATGTGTCCCACTTCCCAAACTGATGCATGTAGATATCCCATTTAAAAGGAAAGAGGATCAAGAACTTAAAATTTCTTATTTTGAAAAATACTGTGTATCATTCCCAGTTGGAATGCTCAACATTGCAACTGGAATAAAAAATCAATCAGAGATCAAGACTAAAAGCTCTGACTGTTGCTTTGCGATAATTATTGCTTTCTGTCCGGCTCTCAGTCCCCAGAAGAAGCATCCTTGAATGGGGCATATGTAAATCTTTAAAACTTTTGAGAAAATACATACTATTTATTGAAAAAACTTGAAGACACAAACTAGACTTTTACACTGCAGTCTGTGTCAAACAACATAATTTCTTCATGCTTATTTAGTCATATCATGAACCATATCAGATGTATCATCTCTGGTTACTGTCCAATGCTAGTTACCAGGATCTTGTTGTAAATTAAGGTCATTACAGCCTGTAAGAAAAACAGGCAGTAGAACTAACACAATGATTAATTTTACAGTGGAAAGTCTACTGAATATGAATGAAAATGTCAGAGAGAAAAACAATCTCATCCTTGGAAAATTCAGTGGAAAGTTTTAGCAGAGCAAACCCCACATGACACAGCCTTTCCTTACTTGGTTTTGCCTAAATTTTTGGTCACAAAACCAGGCTTTTGCTCTTATGTTTCTAAGAGATTGCTTTGCTTAATTTTCATGAGTTTCCTGAGCAAAGACCCCTCTACAGTCCCAAAACAGCAAACTATTGTTGAAGAAACAACAGATGTTTGTTTCCTTTTTTTAAGTTTCCGTACAAAGTACAGGAACTCCAGTTTTACTGCAGATTTTTACAGCTGGCTACTACAAGGGCAAAGAGAAAACATAGGAAACAGTCAGCTCCAAGTAAGTTTTCTTTTATTCTTTTAAGCTTTTCTCTTTTTTTCCCAGTTGCTGACATGCAAAAAATAAAAGCAGTAGTTTTCCAAGCTATTCCATCTACACAAAATGTTTCAAAACTGAAAGAATGTCCCCTGCCCACACTTATCTTTTCCCTTGTAAGCAAATCCAGCCCACAGAAAATTGCACCAGGTTACCTGACAAATTCAGTATATTAAAGTTTGTCGGATCTACAGAGAACAGCAAAGAAGTAAAGAAACTTACCTTGTTCCTCACAAAGACAACTTTTCAGGGCAGCGCAGCCAGAAGTAAGAGACTAGAGGTTTGTTGATGCTTTTATAGCGCAGCGAGGGAGACCCCACCTAGCAACGAGCGTGTTTCCTCAGCCCCAGCAACCATCTGCTCTTGCAGCAGCTACATCTGGGTGCTGTCCAAAACACAGAACCACACAAAAAAACCCAGTCATTGCAAAACTATGTGCTGGAGAAAGCAGGACCAGATTTCAGAAGGCAAAAAGCAACAAACGAGCACGCTGTTGTAGCTCTCCTCCCCTGCCATGGCCACATCTCTCACTATAGTAAATTGTCATACAACTTTCTGGATTGTGAAACTAAAATGTTAAAAAACTAAACTTTAGTTACTCCATATTTTGACATGTCAGAGTGAATATATTCACTTCAAAGTGATTATATTAAGACAAAATGTGGAGAAGAGTCAATGCAGCTTTCAAGCTTCACTGAGCTCTGGTGGCTGTTAGCTCTGCTTCTTCTACACATAAGCCCATGGCAGAAACGTTCAGGATTAAGACATGTCTGAAACTTAGTATCGATTTTTTTTGTTGGTTTTTTTATTTTATTTTTTACAAGAACCCCCTGGCAACTGGCAGACTTAATAAAAGGGCAATAACTGACACCTACATAATCAGAAAGAGGTTGAAACATTCAGCTTAAACTCTGAAGTTCAAAGTGAGAGTGGTTTGCACAAGATGAGGGAGCTTGCCAGCCTGCTAGAAGCAGTTTTCTGCAAGCACTTCCTCACCAAGCCAGCCAAGCATACTTTCGAGAGCACGTCCGGCACAGCAGCACACAGCGTATCACTAACATCTCAGGTTGTCCTGGAACATGTTGCCCAGTGAAGAAATACCACTTGCTGAACTAGGAGCATTTGCAACTAGCAGATAGGCCTCCTAGCTGGCTGTCATGCTGCTTTCTGCTGAGCTGGACCTGCAGCAACACACTGGCACCTCCAGAATGAGGAAGTCTGGCTGATCTGCCTCTCATGAACACATATGAAATGCAGTCTCCCCTTGAAACCCAAGTGTAGCAATTAATGAAATGGGAGAAAGGGGAACAGACTCTTGGGTAGCATTAGAAGGGACACTCCAAATTCCTCAGACAGGCATCACTGCATACACAATCCAGCACTGCTTACACATTACTCTATCTAAAATACCTCTGTAGAAACTCTTGGGGCCCTAAAAACATCCCCCCAACTGGGTTTGGTGGCAGGTGCCAGGGGTAAGCTTGGGATCAGCACAGCCAAAGGTGTCACCATGCCACTGGGCCAAGGGAAGAGCTCCCAGCAGTGTTTTAGGAGGCCAGGCCACCCCAGCCCTGGGACCTGCCTTCAGCTGTGGCCCCAGCACTTGTTCCCCACCCCAGCCACTGCCCCACTGCCTTGCAGCCAGGCTGGGGCGGCCTGTTGGAAATGTGCGGGGCCCAAGCTGTGGACTGGTGTCAGGTCCCTTCCTATCCCTATCTTCAGCCCCAGAGAGGTGCCCCATGCCTGGGGCTGGAGCTGCTCCTGGTATCCCTCAGCTGTCCTGCTCCTGCTGGGGAGGTGGGACAGGAAACTGACCCCCTCCCGCAACCCTGGCACTCAAATTGCTCCCAGGTTCCCTGCCCCTCTGACAGCAATTTTCCCCTGCACATTGTTCTTTCCTTTTCTCCTGCACATTTCACATGTTATTTGACAAAGGTATTTCAGATATTTTCAGTAAGCTGAATAATTGAAGGGGCCTATCAGCTGCCAGTGGTACTGTGAGCAAGCTGTCAGGTTGTATTTGGCTTTGTTTATCTAATTATGCTGTGTGAAGTTCAGATTATTCCTGCCCTCCTGACATTCTCCATGTCAGTATGACACTACCAGTCTTATTTCACTGGTTTCAGGTGCTTGCCAAACCCTCTCTTTACAGGTTTTATCTGGGACTGTTTCCCTTGTCTATTAATGAGCATGGCTAATTACAATATTTTTGTACTGAAAAGCTGGACATCTGTGCATACCCCTGGTGCACCTAGCTGTCTTCTGAAGTACTGAAGTAATCTAGAAAGCTGGTTACACAGGCTCGGGGCATCTTTTTGAGTTTTCGGCTTTTCTTAGTAAAGAAAATAGCTCAACAACATGTACTGCAGGCCTATAAGGGTAGGAATTAGTGTGTTTCAAATATTTAGTAAGACACTTTTCTATGTCAACTCTTTTCTTTGGTATGCTTTCTCAATAATTGGACTATTATTCCGTTTTCATCACAGTAGGTTTTCACCTCTTTTTTTTATTGTATTGTCTTTCAGGCCTGTGTTCCTACTTTCAGAGTGATCTGTCATGAAGCCATTGTTACAGCTCATTGCAGGAGCTGTTGGTGTTTGCTTTTCTTCCTTCTAAACGGGTGGAGAGATGTTGACTCATTGGCTTTCTGTAGCTGGAGTGAGTCACCATCTGAGCTAGAGGGCTTCTTTGTACAAAATGCTTACACTTTAAAAAAGCAATGTAATTGGAGGGAACTTTAGTGTTTATTGTCAAGTTTTTAACTGTGACTCCATCATTTGTTTCATAAAGTTATAACAGTTTGTGTACTGTCTGTTGTTGACCTGTTACTGTTTATTCAGAAGTGACAAAACATGTAGCTACTGCTGTAATATAGATGAGACAAAAAGTAATATTTCTTCTTTACTTTTATACTCAATGTGGAATCTCTCAGAGTATCACTATTTTGACACAATAGTCAACATAACATGGAATACAGTTGCTGCCTAGAGAAACGGAAATGTTCAGTAAAAATAGAAAAGAAAAGACGTCACTTTTGGTAAACTGTCAGATTTGGCCTTGCCAAATATTTCTCTTGAGACTGCTGATAACAGCTCAAGTGAGCAGTTGAAGATTCTGCAAGCAATTCATCCTACACAAGATGTCAGCAAAATGAGGCAGGAGTTTTACAGGTTGAAAGATCAGCAGCCCTTACATCTATTTCAGAGGCTGATGCCTCCCCTGATGTAGCTCTGTGTTTGTTCTACCTGGGATGCTATAAAAAAGACTTAAATTTGGGGGTATTTGAGCGAGGACCATTCTACCCACATTCAGCCAAGGAACCCCATTTTATAGGTGACCTTCAGATTACCTATGAGATAAACATTGAGTGGAAAATGATGCTAACAAATTGCACTGTTATGAAATAGCATTATCTTGCAGGAGCTTTAAAATGTACTAAGTCAGTCAATAAATCATAAACCAGAGCTCTGCCTATTTTCCACGACAGTCATACATTTTGAGTCAGCTGATAGCAAGCCAGAGCCACCTGGAATCTGCCTTTCACCTTTTGCACCTTGTGACTTCATTTATCTTTGGTAGCTTTTATCCACATCCTACAAAACTGAGGAGAAACACATTACTTCATTTCCTTAGATAGCCAGGTCCTTCAGGGTAACTAGCTGTACTCAGATTTCAAGTACAGAGACAAGAGACAGTGATATAGATGATATAGACCTAAGAGCATGTAATGTCACCGCTGTATGAGATACAACAGTCCTACCAAAGACAATAATACTTCCAGCAAGATGTTCCAGAGCAAACCAAGTACTTCTTCCACTAACACATATTTACTAATTCCTGTTTTAGGAAGCCTATCTCAGGCACATTATTCAGAAAAACATTTTTTCTCCTTACTGAAGTATAGTGCCTGCTCAGATCTTCATCTCTTCCTGTCACATTACAACAAATTAGATTTCAATTCCAGTCGAAACAGCTATGCTGTCAGTTCATCTGTACCTAATCTTCATGATTCTAGATGGTCTGTCTAGAGCTCGGTTGTAATCACCAGTATCCCCGTGAACCTGTACCATGGGCTGGGTGGCACAGAACTTCAAATCTAGACACACAACTTCTTTTTTAGTTTCATGCTTTAAGAAAAAAAAAAATGTTCATAAAACATGTAATCAAAACTGTGTAATATCTTTTATGCCTTCTCTGTTAAAGGATTTATTTTCATTAATGTGTTATTTCCCATTCAGGTTCTGCTTCAGCTGCAGACCTCTTTGAAAGCTTGCAAATAGGGAAAAGATTGGACAGCATGCATTTGTGTCTTGATACTAAGTCAAAATAGTTCATAAATATTTTTAAGGAATTTTATAACTGGGTTTAATTGTATTTGGCTTTGCACCACACTAAATATTTATCATTCACCTCTCTCATCGTGGATTGGCCAATATTTTGTTAGTGCCTCATGAAATACTAAATTGGCATTGATCCTCTGGGAACAGGAGCTACATGCTTTAATCAAACATGCACTTGCTTCTATAATTAGCTCTAAAATTTAATATTCGCTTAGTTGCAGTAAATACCTTTCTGTAGCTCTATAGATTTCTAGATGTATAAAGGGATTTTCTGAGTCTCATGGTAAACCAAAGCTTGGCTATCCAGAAGATACAAAATGTGAGTGAACTGGCCCCTACATAAAGAAATAAAAATAGAATGCTGTACTAGAAACAGGCAGAAGAGTTTTGTGTGAAGTCATGTCAAAATGCTATAATTTTAGGAACTAGAAATCTCATTCAGCTGAACTGAGCTCGTTTTGTCACTCATTTTAATGGAGCGAGGAATGCATCTCAAGGATGCAGAATGAGAAATGCTGCCAGAATCTTTTTCAACTTGCCAGACTGCCTTCTGTGCATAAGCCCTGACTCTGCTATGGTTGTGTGCCAAAGTAATTTATATGAGGAAAATCTGGACCTTCTAGGAAGCCTCTAGGAAAAAAGCTTTGAAAACCCTGGTTTACACAAATTCTGCCCCAAATCACAGTAGAGCAAAACAGACCCCTAAAATGACAAGATTGTGACAAAAACAGTAAATCACTGGGAAAGGTATAACTCAGTGCATATGCAGGGGATAAGACAAAGAAATAGGAATGCACAGGCTTTTTACAGACTTATGTAGTATAATGCTAATTAGAGGGTGTATATTATAACAGAAGTGGCATTCAACACAAATAACAGAGCTTTACTTTAAACAAGTGAACAATTTATGGCTGTTGTAGAAAGGTTAATGCCTTTAATGGAGAAAAGTCTTTTGAACATTGAGAAACAAAAACCAAACCAAACCCAAAACAGGAGAGCTGGTGCTGTGTCACAACTGAGCTTCAGAGGAGTGGAAGATGACTGCTGTTCTTGTGTCTTGTAAAACAAAAGTTTTACTCTGGACTGGGCTGTTTCGAGGCTGTTGCTGCTTGGAAAGAAGTACTACGTAGAGCACAATGGATGACGTGGTGCAAGTCATAGTTATTCATGACAAATTTTAAAGGGTTTAAGCTTGTTTCAAAGAGAAGAAACTTCAAGGCATGTTTGTATTTGTTGTAATTTGTCCCATTATAGATCTTCCTAAAGGTACATAACTCAGAGCTTGATTTGCATCTGAGTTTCCTCAAAAGGGAAAGGAACAGATGTGACATTTCAAATGTGTCCCAATTCTATACTACAGTAAATTATCTATCTCTGGAACTGCTACAAGGTTTTCAAGAGAATCACAGTGATTTGGAATATACAAAGAGGAACATGAGATTCCTGGCCCTAGAAATTTACCTTTTCATAATTATGCATGAAATATTATTGATAACAAAATACCAGAGGCCAGAATGCAATAGTGAGTCTCAAGATGATGGTGATTTAAGAAAAAGATGTATATGTAACTGATTACTAAACGGATTTTTGAAGAATGCTTTAAGTAAAAATGTAAAGAAGATTTGTCAGGTAAAGATTCTTCCTAACATAAGAGTAGCAAGAACACCAGCCAAAACAAAAGTACGGAAAAGAAAGATCTGAAGATGTCTGTGGCACAGCCAACCTGTTTTATTGTTTGTTTAATAGCTAGCACAGTCAGGTCCTAGCTCAGTACTGGGGCTACTGCACACCCCATAAAAGACTAAGTAAAGCAAGAAACATTATGGTGAATATTAAAAAATTAAAGTAGAAACCTAAAGTAACATAATTAAATATGACTTGGAGTCAGGACTTTTTCTGTTTTGCCAGTTTCTTTTTTTTAGCAGTAGTTGTAGTGCTAATTCTATGCCATACATCTTTTTATTGTTATTTAAAAAAAATCTGGAAACAGAAATTGTCAAAAATGGTTTTATTTTTATAAGGTGGGAATTTTTTACAATCAGACACCCTCAGTGGTTCAGGTGGTTGCTTTTCTCTTCATTTTTTCTCCTTTTCCATTCTTTCTTTTTTTTCCTCTGTAGCAAGAGGCAAAAGGGGGAGGAAGGGGGGATGGACAAACATGGACACAACACAAAAGTCCACTGGTTATTTTTTTTTCTGTGAAAAGAAAAATCACAAAAAAAATTTATTTTATATAAGAAGGTAGTCTTTCAGAGAAGCCTTTTATCTTGGTCCCATATCATGCTATAATTTTCACATCCTGCTGAAACTATAACATATTCAAAATAGAACACTAAAGAAACTAGTCATACAAATTAATAGGTTGTGGATTATCTGAAAGAAGATTCCCAGTGATGCTTCTGCTATAAACCCACACTGGAACTGCTTGTTGAGTTAGTAATAACAAAAGTTTTCCTTTTGTACTATAATCTATAGGCAAGTACCTGGTTTTAATCCTTTTTGACATGAGGGTGGGGTGCAGAACAATACAAGTGAAGTAGAAATCCTGAGCCACTGGCCTCACCTGACTAAGGTGGTTCGCACTAGCCTGCGAAGAGTTTATTCTGTATTTGCTCTTGCAACTGCTGAGCAGTACTTTCCTCTCCCAGTTCCTGTTCCTGTATTGTTCATATTAATATAGAAATATATCACAAGTTCTGTGCCTGGAGTTATACCAAGAGAACAGTGTATTTGATCGACGGTTCAAAAGTACCTGCTTGTCTCATTACCTGAGACCAGTCTCAGCATAATGATGTTGGCAATGTCTTTTTTCTACCTTTAATTAGTAGAGAAGAGAAATGGCAATACGCTTCCATGAAGCAGTCCTCCAAAGCAGGGCAAACTTTGCTTTAATGTAAAAGGAGTTTCACCTGGAAGCATTTAATAACTCTGTTTATGTGAAATCAGGGCTGAAGTTGCATAAAACATCCTTTATCTTTACCAGTTTTACCACTACTGGAAATGTAGCAAGAGTATCATATTTCACATTCTTTCAGCTGAAACAAGGAAGTGTGGATATCTGTAAAATATTCTAATTAAACCCTTTTAACCCTGTGAACATTTGTGTTTTCAAGCGTACTTCAGCCTGTATTTTTTTCACTTGCACTGAAGTCTTCTGCAGCTGTGAGTTTCATCCTGTAAGTTTTGGTCTCCTGGCAAAACAGACATTGCTAGCTGCAGGAAACAGTGAGAAGAAACCTGATATTTATCCCCCATTTTACTTTCTGCAGGTATCTGGTTGCCTAGTGAAGGTCTTTTGTTTTAAAGATTAAATATTTATGTACACAGTGTGGGAGGCTGTCAGAAAATACCAGAAGTTAACTCTCAACTCTATGGGAACACTGGCCCTGAGAAACAGACTGGTTACAATGGATGAAGGTAATTTTTTGGACATAACGTTTGTTTAGAAAAAAAATATGTAATTGTTCATGTATGTTATATTACAGAACACAGTTGTTGAGCGTGGAAGAGTGGAGCCAAACCGCTATTATATTAAACAAGCTGCATAAAAAGTGTGACGAGGATAACAATCTATTTTTAAGATTCTTAATTGCAAACAAAAGTCAAGGAAAGAAACACACTAATATGAATGACATGCTAAAAGAGCTAAGTTGTTTACATGGCAGAAAGATCCACAAGTGAATGAGTATAGTTTTGAATACAGCTAATTATTTTGCAAAGCTCTCTTGCTGACCTAGGAAAACATATGTTCAAATGTTAGTGACTAGTTGGAAAGCTGCATACCAATATTTAGAAAAGCGTGATAAATGAAGGTCTTCTAAATAAAGCCACTCTAGGATTTACAAATATTTTGTGAATTTTTAGAAAAACAGGATTGAGTTTCCACAGCTCAACAAGTCATTATTATTTCAGCCACAGCAAGTGACCATGTGTGCTCATGTTTATGTATTTTGACTCCCTTTAGGGATGTCATTTCAAGAAATGCAATGTTAGAAAATAAACAAGAAAGATTGTACAAGGGAATGGTCAAAGGGCTGATCAAAATGGCTTCTGGTGAAAGACTGGAAAGTGGGTTTGGTGGTCTAATAATGTAAGAACCTTTAAATTCTTTCTCAGAAGACTGTGTTCAGAAGTCTTCAAAAGTCTTCAATTTGGTTATAGGACAAGAAGGAACGAACTTAAATTTAAGAGGAGAGAGTTTCCATTGAATTTCAAGCAAAAAACACTGTACCTAAAAGAGCATTTAACAAGATATTTGATAAGTGAAAAAAAAATGGGTTAAGTAGTTAGTGCTTTCTTTTCTATTATATATTTTATTTAGGAATATTTTTTGAAAGATTAGACCTTTTCTCAAGATCTCCTGTCCCTGGTGCTTATTTCTTCCCTGAAATCTTAACTCCTGAAAAAAAGAATTTACAAGGCAAATAATTTTACCAGAGCATTCTGCCTCAAAGAAGAGAAAATAAGGCCACAACAAAAGAATAAAATTGTATATTGCCTAACTTTGTGGGTTTCCTACTAAATTTTCTACAGAAATAAAATATATCCTAACAGTGACATCTTAAAATTGTCATTAAATTGCACCTGTACTTTTAAAATATTTTTTGTTGTACAGAATACCTCTTATGAGCTACTACTGTGAGTGTTCAAACTTCATTTTTTCTGATATACACCCTAAGGTGGCCATATCTGGGGGCTAGCAGGTAACCAAGGTTAAGCTTCAAAAATTAAAATATTCAGCGTTTACAGTCATTTTTAGTTTGAGACCTTTATTGCATATGCATTTAGGGGTTTAGATAAATGAAAGCAGAAGGCCAGATTCTGTGAGTGCTCTTCAAGGGTGTGTAATTAAAGAATAAATGAACAGTTATGCAAAGCCGATACTAAAAGAGGGGTGGTTTGCCTTGCCCCACCTTAGGGAGCAGGCAGCTGAAAAGCTGTGTGAGGGAAAGATGAGGAGGATTTGTGGCTTTTTCTATGCAACTTGCAGATCCTGCCCATAAATCATGAGGGAGCAGTCTGCTCATACCTAATATTAATGAATATATTTGAACCCTTTCCACACATATTAGTAAAAGTGATTTTTTTCTCAGATGTCATATACACTTCTCTAGCATTATGCTTAAAATTGAAATACATTAGTAAAGATTAAAATTAAAGGATCAGCCATGGCTGATTTAGAGATGAACAGCACTCAGTGTGGCACTGTGATCTACTTTTCTCAGGCAGTTGACTAATGAATAACCAAATGTTGGGAATACAATGAAATATCAAGTTGATATGAATGGATTAGCTATGTTTATAAATAAACATACAAATGCACAATATTTTCCAAGGACTGTTAAATTTGCATTCTCATCTTTGCTCCAGTATCTCTGCAGCTTATAGTAGGAAACGTGTGCCTTTACTTTGATTTTCAAGAGGAAAATAATGATAGCATCAACAAAACACAGCAAGACAAAGCCTTACTGTCTGTAGTAACAAGCTGAAATATTAACCGTTGTCATCAAAGTTTTTTCCAAATTGACAACTTACTAGTTGATAACTTCTGTATATGCTCTTCTTCATGCCTGTGCACTATATTAGGATAATTAAGGATTTTTAAATTTAAAAGGAGAAGTCAACTTACTGACTGTGCAACCTCCTCTCAAACCAGAAGTTAATAACAAGTTAAATGACATCATTGATTGTCAACTCTGTTAGGCAATGCTATTGGGCAAGGCTATTTCTTAAGGCAGTGTAATCTGAGAATGTTAGAGAAAAAAATGTGGTTTGACCAGAATGAATACGCAGAAAAAGTTTGCATAATGTATTTTCATCTGGAAAAAATCTGAGCTGTAGCCTTTGACAATGTAAACTAACCTCTACTTGTAAAACACTGTCAGAGTTCATTGTTAAGCTAGATTCAGAGGATGAGATCGAGTTATAAAAGATATCCTTCTCAGAGGATGAACCTTCCTATTAACAATACAAAGGCTGAATTCATATAACAACAATCAATGCTATAAATGCAAGCTTAAATATAATAGAAAAAGCTGATATCCATGTGATGCAGTGCTCAATGAGAAGGAAGGATCAGACTACTTAAAGACCATCTGGCCTGTAGGTAAATAGGAAAGGCAGCTACTATTCCATTCGCAAATAAAAGAGGCCCCAAAATGCCCATTTCCAACCACTCAGCTACACTGAATATTACAACCACATTTTGTTACTTGACTGCTTGTATGAGTGATCAGCAGCAGCAATAAAAATTACAATTTCCACGTTTTTTGTAAGCAACAAAGACAAACAGTGTGGTCTTGACTGTCAGTGCCCATTTGTTCACAGCATTGGGAGAGCAGTTATTCTATATCCACATCAAGTTTTGTGCTATTTATTTTCCACATAATAAAGGTCAAAATACTCTGTACATCTGCCCAAGTCAAAGAAGCAGTCACCTTCTCTTTCACTATGTTTCTTCTATTGAAACATACTTCAAGGACACTCTCACCAGACTATAAAAGTCTTCTCACTGCCTTTCCTTGTCTTGCATCAGAGCACAGAGGTTAGGACAAGCTCCATTCAGCCCATTGATACTTTTATTAGAAAGTCTAGTGTATACACTTGCGTTATGAAGAGTATTGAATAGCAGAGTATGCATATCACTAGAACAGTCCTGTAACAAGGAGCAATCAAGAAGCTTACTTCCAGGCAGCCCTCTATACAAAGTTATTAAAAGAGCATTAGTTATATATATGTTATATATTAGTTATATATATGATATATATTTTTCTGTCTTTGCAGACAACAACTGCTACCTCCCTATAAATGAGGGCTTAAAATTAGAGGTATTACTCACAACACAGGAGTGGTGCCCAGACCAAGCACTACATTAAATTGCCCCAACAGCTTACAGATTACAAATTTCAATAAATTCCTGTTCTGGCAAGGTTTGAGAAATTGCTGTGAATGCTGAAAGTCACTCCACTGTTTTGCCATTTTGATGGAAATTGCAGTGTTCTATACCTTGACATACAATGAGTCGTGGAATAAGACACATAATGATTGTTAAATACTATTAATGAGAAACAGATGCAAAGATAGTCTTGCTTCTTCATCTTCTTTTTGAGCCATACCCCTGAAATGTCTATGTCTTGCATAGAGAAATTAGTCTGTGTTGGGTTTATCATGCTCATATAGTGAGATGCACGAATATTTAACTGTGTGTACTACTGATTTAAAAACTATACTTGCTGAGTCAAGGAAAGATGTCATACAAACCTGGCTGATTTCTCCATCCCTTAACAGCATCCTTTCTTTGTAGTCTGAAGCACATCTCAGTAGAATAATATGTTCCTTGTGTTCCAGCTGTTCCCAGCCCTGTAATATGCTTGCAAACTTGCAATTTGAATGAATTGCGTATCTGATGATTTACTGAGACTCTCAGAGCCCCATTATCACAGCTGGTCTGGACTGGGTCTAAGTGTAACCAGAAGCCAAGGAAAACTAATTTGAGATCACAGGACTGTTTTGGCTGTTGCGCTGTATCTTACATGGCACTTCGCACACAACATTGGTATTGCAGTTAGCATTAAAGTACCAAGATTCATTAGAATTTGCTGTCCAGGGAAGCTCCAGAGGAAAAACCCTATAAATCTGTGAGATGACCCTTAATCCATAATATCCTAAGAATTTCTGTAGTGGTTTTTTTTTTTTCATCTGAAAGGCATTAAATTAATTAATGCTGTAGGATGGCAATACTCTCTGTAAAACATCCCACACTGTGAACTGATTACCGAGACATTATATTAAAACTGGTCCAAAGGTATAAAAGCTTTATGTGCTTACAATACTCACTTTTTCTTGACCATATGCAGAACATGAACACACTCTGTCAGAATAAAATGACTGATTTTAATCTATCTCTATGGAGCTTTTCTTTACATAAGTTACTTTAAATACTAGAGGGTGTCTCTTTCTCCTTTTACTATAATGTATGATAAATAGGAGTGCCTGGTGATCTTTGTTTAATTCTTACATGCATTGCTTTCTGTATCATGCGTAATAACAATGTATTTTTTTGGTTTGTTTTATTTTTTAAACAAAAATCTCCACTAAACACTGGAATAAGAACTACTTTTTCATAATATGTGATGTGGTGGGGTTTTTTTCTGTTCCTATTGGTTTTGGTGTTTGGGGTTTTTTTTGGGGGGGAGTGGGAAGTATTTTTACTTAGGCCAGTATTCCTATTCTGAAGAAAGTATTCCACTGTCATCACAATCCTGGTTCCGGAAGAAGAATAATTCTGTTTCTCCTACTGCTAAAAGACAAAACAAAACAGGTAATGTTAGCTTATTTTATTGGCAAATATTTGCACACACAAAATGGAGAGAAAACTATTGAAAAGGTGTAGAACACCACTCTAATGGAGGTGTGGGATTTTATCAATCATCCACCAAGCTTTTTAAGCAATAGGGTATAACTACTTGAAGATTTATAGATGAGAAAAAGATGTCAAACTGTGCCACTTGGCTGATGATCTGATTCACTCCTTTCAGCTGCTGAACTGTAGTGTCTGTTTGCTCTAGTTGCAGGTATAACACATGTGGAACTGGGAGCATCATCTTAAACTAGATTGGAAACTCTTGAAAGGCCACAAAAATGGGACTGTGGATTTGAGTTCTCTTGTCCCTTAAAATGGAGGTAGTGTGACTGAGCCAACAGCACATACCTGAATTTTGGAACATTATTGATACCAGTCTAGCTTTTTTTTAAAGCTAATCTATTCTATCCTAGTTTAAGTTCAGGGGGGCAAACAAATTCTCAACCATTCTCTTTTTATATTTTTATGTGGGTTGAGAGGACAAAAAGAGCATTTGAAAGAGTAGATTCTAAATGTGTCGTACCAATAGTTAGTTTCAGACATGACCTCAGAAAGACACTGACTGGAACACTGGCATTGTGATAGACCAAGTATCTTTGAAGTTGAAAGACTAATGGAGTAACTTGTCTTTCCATCCAGGGCTTTAGCATATACTACAATAGTCCCTGGCTGGCCCAATTATTTTCATATGCCAGCTAATCCTTTGTGTATTATGGTCAGACAATTGTGTGTTAGTAGTCACAGTGCTGCTTGAGTGGAAAATTATGACACTGTATGAAACAGTATCTGTTTCAGTGACTGAATGCTCAACTTGCTGCAACTAGCCAGCCTAGGTGGGTCCCTAGGTAGTTTTGGGACAGAACATGATGACTATACCTGCCACCTATGTGAACATCAATAATAACATCTCAGTAACCTTAAAACCATAAATAACACACCTGTTAAACATGTCTCCACCTTACCCCAAGGTTAGAGACCTAACAATTCAGTGACTCCAGCTGTAGAAAAGTGACTGATCTATAAGGTTCAGAATAGCTTGAAAAGGGAGGTGTCATACCTCTTTTAACTAACCATACCACCATTTCAAAAACTAGAACAGAAACATTTTCATGGAGCTTTGCAATTTTGTAACTCCATGAATCTAAACTTCATTACCTAGTAGTAAAGAAATAATCCATGCATTGCTTTTCTTTTTCTCTTCCAAAGATGAAAAGAGCAAGACAAAAGAGGGGTTTTTACATCTTGAACTGATACCACATTCAGTAGAAGTAACAAATACAATCCTCTTTGCTTTGTGGTTAGCAAATTTCATAACTCAAGAAATAACTACCCATAGACTTTGAAGGATTTACGAAGTCAGCTGTGTAAGAATCTTAGAGATGAGATGCCAGGAGGTGACTACATTAATTCAGTTCATGCTATGAGAACTGAAGTTACTCAGGATATTGACTGCTAAACTTTTAATTTTTTAGCAAATTCAAGTAACACCTCCCAATGATTCAGGATCAGGGACCAAAGATATTTTGCTACTGCTTTACTGTTGGGTTTTTTTCCTGTCATTTAGATACAATCACATTAGACTGTTGGAACAGTGATGTGTGTTATTCTGCTTACTTCTGATATCTGATCTAGAGTGAAATCAGGAAAAAAACTGTGCAATTAGAACTGACTCTTCTGACAAAATTTGCTAGAAATTTGTACAAGAAATATACTAGAAAATGTACAAAGAGAGTGTCAGTTTATCAAAATCAGCATCTTGCGTGGGGATACTGGCATGTTAAACACGTAAGAGAGTTCAGGGTGGACCTAGAACAGAAATTATCAGCACCAGAGAGATATCTGCTCCAAAATGTGCATTACTCAGAAATTTAAGGCAAGCATTTGTGTTCTCATTCCACTGGAGATTAGGAATTTGAATATCAGGCATTAGCACACTTGTAGGAAAGCTCAGCCCTAAGGCACCCCTTTCTGCAACGCTTATGCTAAAATTTCCCATGCTGTGCTGCTTACCCATGAGCTGATTTCCTTATTGCGATGCAGCACAGGTCTGTCTATGAAATCTTGTGAAGCTATAATGCAAGATGTGCATAGGCCTGAGGCAGGTTCTTATGACTGCTGCTCATAAGAATGTAATGTAATGTCATGTCAAGAATGTAATATGGGGCAGCCACACCACACAAAGTTTGAGTTGCCAGTGCTCTTTGTTTACTGCTTGCGATCAGCAAAAATACAAAACCTTCAACTACATGAGGAATGCCTGTGTGAATGTTGCCTCAAATTACAAGTTTTACCCCAAGGAAACCGCAGACCTCCCTAGCTTTATATACACTGTTCAACCCCTAGACTTCTATGCTTTTAAATCAAAGTTTGTTTCAGTGATGAAGTTAGCATGCAGCATTCCTGGGCATGAAGCTCCCATTTCACAAGGTCTGATCCTGTGAAATGTCTATTACTATTGAGATCCTGAGCATAACAGCATTTTGAGGGGATTGCTCTGATGTGCCTGTAATTACATCAGAACTGGTCATGTTGTCCTACCCCTTTTCCATTCAGTGAACTCACAGATGAACCTGGAGTTAAATGTAAAGACTGGACTACCATCCACCACTGTTTTTCTTAAACTCTGTAAATATATTACATAATTCAATAGGCAATGGAATGAGAACTTTTGTCATAGGCTAATTTTTCCTGACTAGAGAAGAAAAAATTTCCCAGAAAATAAAACTTAATACAAAGATATGCCCATAAGTTTTTAAGTTGGTGGTGATGGCAAGTTTCTCAAAAGCTAACGAGATTATTTTAATGTGGCCAAATAATATCATATTAATTATTGTAACTGGACTTCGTGACCAACTTATAATAAATACTTAGTTTTGACATTTATCGTACAGGAAAAAATAAATTTATGAAATAATTAATCTTAACAGATATCACTTTTCTGGAAAGAAGCTAGGTTCTTCACATTATTATCCTTGATCTTCAAATGAAAAATGTAGATGTTAAATATACAGGTTTTATGTGCATTTATGCATTATCCAGGTTGTACTTTTGATACAATGAAAAGACTACATTTTTTCTTTTGTGTTTCATTTGGACTGATTCTATTATCTTAGAATTCCTACAGGACACACAGTTTTGAGGTTTAAATTTGTATATTTTCTCTAATAGCTGAGTACTGCTGTATGGTTGCTCCTGGCAAAAAAAAATAATGCTGGGTGTTAGTCAATATGAAATTAAAAGTCTGTAGCAAAACTCTACTGTTTCCTGTAATTCTATATTAAAAATACCATTCCTTTTCTCTAAGAAGAGCAATTAGACACAACTTAATTGTCATAAATTGTCTTTTCCTTTTGGTAGAATATTCCTGTAACCACAATAGAAGCATTTATACCTTTCAATTAAGTTACTACTAGGGATGCAAAATGTGTAATATTTCATGACTGCAAAGAAAAACAAGTGCCAAACCAGTTGCCTTTGCTCTGAGATCCTCTGAAACTTTCTCTTTATGTAACAGAGAACACAGCACATCTGCTTTGTCTTTTGTCTCATCTTTTTTCAGGAGGTATTAGTTATGAGGAAAGAGGAAATTGAGACTGCAGTGCAATGACATTTTTTATGTTTTACTTTGTTTTGATCACTTAAAAATGCAAATTCTAATATGCAAATTCTTTTACAGAATAGCAAAAATGTGTCCTTAGAATGCACTATAATTATAATATTTTAATAATGATATAATAGAATAATTTTCTTCCATGCTAGCATACTTTGTTGTGTTAATTTTTTTAGGGGAAAAATTCTCTGGCAAAACAAAATATAAATGTTATGAGACTTTGGAGTTATATCTGCCAAAATAGATAGTCCTCTTCCATCTTGTCTGCCTGTTTTGAGCAGTATTATGAAGATAAGTCTCTTTCTGTCCATCTGTCAGAATTGCAACTGGCCGCTTCTGTAAAAAGAAAATAACTCCCTGTCACAAAGCAACATCTGCTAATGCAAGGCATAAAATAGAAATCACTACAGCAAAAAGTAGCTAAATGGTGAAACATGCGGGATGTGATAAAGCTACAAGACAGACCTCAGAATTTATACTTGTTAGAGGAGTAAAATTTATTGAAGTTGGCATGAAGTAGCACAGAAGTAACATGATATGGAATCAGCAATTTCCAACTACAACCGCATCTGAAGTGCACTGTTAATTCTTAAACTTAAGTATCAGCAGGGAGTAGTCTAGATATAAATGAAGCATGCTATAAAACAGGAGACAAACTGCTCCTATTTTAAATTGTGATTTTTAATTTAAAATACATATATATATATATATATATCTCCCTTTGTGCATCCCAGGCATCAGTTTTAAAGTATAAATTAAGATTTCATCTCAACCAAGAAGATATATTTCTCAGAACAGCCTGACCTCTAGGTCCCCTAACCACCCCAGTAGAGATGTAGCCACAGACAGTTGTTCACTTTCCTTCCTGTGATAGCGTGTTACGCATGATTATCTGCATCAAGGTTGTTTGATCACGTTTTCCATGCAGACTGCACAAGATGCATGTTTATGCTTCAGTGTGAGGATTATGAATGTAAGGACATTTCATGTTTCTCATCAAATGTTTATCAGTTGTATATACACAAGGGACAACACAGCAAACACGTGAGAGAATGAATGACAACAGTACTGTGTGCTACATTTCCATGGATGGAAGACAAATGAAGTTTCTATGTTGACAGAGGAACTAAAATTTTACATGAAAATTAAAACTTTTCTGTAAAACTCATACCCCTTTTAATTTCAAAAATAGTCTTGGACATGGAAACAGTCTACCAGGGAGTTAATCCTGAAAAGCAATAATTGATTAAGATCCATTTTTGGAAGTGAGCGTGACATGAAAATTAATCACAGAATCATAGAATGGTTTGGGTTGGAAGGGACCAGTGAATATCACCTAGTCCAACCCCCCCTGCCATGAGGAATTCTTTTTAAAACTTTTTAATAGAAAACAGATCTATTCTGGTTGTACCCCAAGGAATCTGTTTGGAAAGTCTTTCCTTTTACACCTTAAATAATGCTAGGCAAAAGTAATTTGCTCATCCTCATCCCTGGACAGGTGATGGAACAGCTCATCCTGGAGGTCTTCTTGAAGCATGTGGAGGAAAAGAAGGTCATCAGGAATGGTCAACATGGTTTCACCAAGGGGAAATCACACCTGACCAACCTGATAGCCTTCTGTGCTGGAACGCCTGGCCGGGTGGATGAGGGGAGAGCAGTGGGTGTTGTCTGCCCTGCCCTCAGCAAGGCTCTTGCCCCTGTCTCCCACAGCCGCCCCAGGTGAGCGCAGGCCGGGTGGGCTGGGCGCGTGGGCAGGGAGGTGGGCTGAGACCTGGCTGATGGCAGAGCCCAGAGGGCTGTGACCAGCGGCGCAGCCCAGCTGGGGGCCCGCAGCCAGCGCTGTGCCCCGGGGCTCAGCACCGGGTCCCGTCCTGCTCAGCCCACCCCCCAGCGCCCTGGGTGAAGGGGCAGAGCGTGCCCGCAGCGAGTTTGCTGGTGGTACAGCGCTGGGAGGGCGGCTGATACCCCGGGGGCTGCGCTGCCGTTCGGCGGGGCCCGGGCAGGCTGGGCAGTGGGGCAGGGGGGGCGTCATGAAGCTCAGCAAAGGCAGGGGTAGGGTCCTGCGCCGGGGGGGAGCGACCCCACGCACCAGCACGGGCTGGGGCTGACCTGCTGGCAGGCAGCTCTGCGGGGAAGGGCCTGGGAGGCCTGGAGGACACCGAGTGGCCCGTGGGCCAGCAGTGTGCCCTGGTGGGCAAGAAGGCCGCTGCCAGCGCGGGCTGCATCAGGAGGAGCGTGGCCAGCGGGTGCGGGGGGTGTCCTGCCCCTCTGCTCTGCCCTGCTGAGGCCGCACCTGGAGTGCTGTGCCCAGCGCTGGGCTCCCCAGTTCAGGAGAGACAGGGAGCGACTGGAGAGGGGCCAGCGGGGGGCTGCCAAGGGGGTGAGGGGGCTGGAGCATCTCCCTCATGAGGGAAGGCCGAGAGAGATGGGCCGGTGCAGCCTGGAGAAGGCTGAGAGGGGATCTCATCGTGCATACAGGTATCTTCAGGCCGAGTGTCAGGGGGACGGGGCCAGGCTCTTTTCCTGGTGCCCAGTAACTGGACAAGGGGAAATGGGCACAAACTGCAACACAAGAAGTTCTGTCTGAATATGAGGAAAAACTTTTTTCTTTGAGGGTGACAGAGCCCTGGGACAGGCTGCCCAGAGAGGCTGTGCAGCCTCCTTCTCTGGAGACATTCAAAACCCACCTGCAGGCAACTCTGTGCAACCTGCTGTGGGTGAAGCTGCTTTAGCAGGGGGTTGGCCTAGATGACCTCCAGAGGTTCCTTCCAGCCCTGACCATTCTGTAACTGACTCTGTGATCTCAGGGAATGAAAGGTTAGTAATATGTAGTTTTGTAGAATGATCAAATCCCCCAATCCAAACCCCAAAGCTAGTTATGCTATGTCTAAAATACTATAAAGAAATGACTGCAGGCTAAATAAACCTCCAAACTACTTCTAATACTGTATTATTGATTACTGTCTGCATTCTTACTATACAGATGAAACAGGTATTTTCTCACTGCTCATTAGAAGCATCCACTATCAAAAGTCCTGCTTTGCAACACCAAGCATAGATATTTCCTTCCAGAAGTCTTTGGTGGAATGCCTTACTTACAAAGAAAAGTTTGGGGTTGAATCCACTGTCAGTAAAATTATGTGGTTTCATATGTATTTTTATGTGGTGAGACTCTTCCCAAGTACAAAGTAAGGCACTTACCTAATGAAGATGTTACAGCCTAAAATAATTGTACTAGATACCTTCTTGAATTGTGAAAGTACTTTCATTTCCACTGAGTTCTGATCATGAGATTAAGTTTTCTGGGCATTGTTTCCATTAGATTGCAGGCCAGTTGAACTGGCCATAAAGGAAGAAGGACTTTCAGCTTAAGTCAAAACAGATAGCAGTGTGATTGTATGAACAAAAGATCATCAAAGTCTATTAGGTTTAGCATTTTCCTTCTAAATTACTGTTATTTGAGGTACAGACCTGAAACTGATGATAAATCAAGGAACTTTATAGTGTGATCTTATTTATTAAAAAAAGAGCGTGAAAAATCCTTGTTTGGATCCCGACCACAGTAGAATTACACAAGTGACAGGTTTCTCTCTTTACAGACACAAGCCTCTTACTAGAAAATGCTGTATTCTAAAGCTGCTCTCATCTTTAATCTTAGCTGAAAATATATTTAGAAATATTTATCTGACGCTTCCTTCACTGTTCTGACAGTGCTTCTGGGTATAAGAGAATGTGCTTCTCAGTCTCGCTCTCATAGTGAAATACTGTATTTCCACATAGCTTTTGTCAAACTTCCTACTCAGAACTAGGTTTACATCAGTTTGATTTCTGGACAGAGTTTTTATGCTTCAACGTTTTGCATAGGTAAGTTTAAGTGCTTAGTACATTTAACTTGGATTGAAACTACTGTTCTCTTTCCAGTTTCAGTAAGTTTTCATTCAACTTCCATTCCAGTATCACCTACATTTCAGGCTGCTTGGAAGCTGTACTGGTTTTGGCTGGGATAGAGTTAATTTTCTTCATAGCAGTCTGTATGGTGCTATGAATTTGTGACCAAAACACTGTTGCTAACATGCAATGTTTTATTTCTGAACTGCGCTTACACAGTGTCCAGGTCTCTGTTTCTCACACTACCCACCAGCAAGTAGGCTGGAGGGTCACAAGTAGCTGGGACAGCTGATTTCAACTGACCAAGGGGATATCCCATGACATATGACATTGTGTACAATAAAAGCTCAGAGAAAGGAGGAGGAAGTTTTTTGAGTTGTACCATTTGTCTTTCTAAGTAACCACTACATGTGATGAAGCCCTGCTTTCCTGGAAATGGCTAAACAACTGCCTGCCAATGGAAAGTAGTGAATTAATTTATTTTGCTTCGTTTGCTTTGCTTTGCCCATTAAACTGTCTTTATATCAACCCAGAAGTTTTATCACTTTTAACCTTCCAGTTCTCTCACCTGTCATGCTGGAGGGTGCGTTGGGGCTGGGGAGTGAGAGAGTGGTTGTGTGGGGCTTAGCTGCTGGCTGGGATTAAACCACAACAGAAGCTGATATACATATATATGAACATATTCTTGTGCTGCTTCTTTGCCTAGTGTTACTGAGCAAATTGGCTGGGGAAACATAAAAAAAGTTCTTAACTGTGGTAATGGTAATAGAAGGAAGGATTAGTGAAACCAACGGCATCTTTGTTACAGTGCAATTACTGTTATTAAATAAATTAAACTGAAATATTATACAATCATCTTGTGGTTTTGGTGGCCAAAAATCACTGCGGTGGGGTGGGGTAGGTGGGGGGAACAAAAAAACAAAACGAACCCACAACTTTAATAGAATACAGCAAAGACTATTTATTTTTCATTATTGATGAAAATCCTGTATGATTCTTTAGAATTGTGAAGATAATTATGGAGAGAAAGTAGCAGAGGGCCAAGAAATTCACAGCCAAACTTAGTCCATCTAGGGGGAGTGATAAAATCTCTTAATGAAGCCCTGGGAGACAAACGCTTTCTCCCTAGGAATTTCAGTCGACAGTGATAAACTATTCTCATGTCTCAAAAAGGTCTTAATTTCAACCACTTACACATAACAAAGAAAGGAAATACGAACAAGGAGAGGAATAGCTATTTATTTATCCTGATAAAGCATCAAAAATAAAATTAACAGTCTGTTGGCATTAGAGACTGATGTGCAGGCTACAGGTGAACCAAAGTTTAAGCTACACGTTCTGTATAAAATGGAGAGCTGCAGTGATTACAGGATACACTGAAGCATGAGGGTAAAATGGCAATCTGAAAAGCTCTTTGCAAGATGGAGTTGTGAGTGGAATTTTTGACAAGTGCTTTGGTGTGCAGTATTTCAATGTTCTGTAGTCACATGCAATAGATTCCATTCTGAAAAGCACCCATGCAAGAAAGAAGGTAATTAAATTCCTCATGATTTTTTTCCATGGGAAAAGAACTCAGGAAAACTTTAAACAGAGCATTAGGAACTATCAAAGTGTTGAGCTTTACCATGAATGTTATTATCCATTCTAGCTGAGAAGAAGGTCACGTGAGGAACCTTTATCCTTCGGAAGCACAGTCCATGCTCAAGCTGCATTTCTCAGTCTGCTATATGAGAATGTTCTGTCATATTCATTAGATATATACAATTTCAACCAGTACATGTTACTTTTGGTAACTACTTCGTCAACATCATAACTCTTGATGACCTCTGTTATTTCTGGAAGTGTAATTTTAAGGCCTTCTCGGTGTGCATAAGCCAGGTTTTTAAATGCTTTATGCTTTTTAGTGCAATGTTGACAGACAGTGAGCAAATATCAATGGTGAGACCCATAGCTAGGTAGTTAGAAACTCTGCAATGATTTAAGTTCAGTTGTTGAACTTCTAGCCACCTAGATTTTAATTCCTCTATATGTGCTCTGATTGCTTCCTCAAAAGCCTGTCTTTGTATACAGGTTCAGAATAAAGTACTTACTTTCTTCCTTATATGGGAGTTTATGTCTAGCTGTTCCATACACCATGAAGAGCTGGAAAAGTAGTGTCTTTATGGAAGTTATGAGTCTGGCAAGGCAAAAAGAAAAAAAAATCAAAAAATGCACAAAAAACCAACCAAACAAAAAAAGATTACTTTCTGCTAATAGATCATTTTGCTTTATTTGAAATGCATCAAAAAGAAACACCTCTTGTGGGGACAGAGTAGAAGCTGGGCGTAACAAGAAAGCAGACATCTTAAAGAGATCCAGAAACAGAAGCTGGCCAAAAGCTGGAGGAATATGTTTGAGATGTGATTATGGATGGAAGTTGCAGGAGACTTAGCAGGTCTTATTCAGCATAGTTGGTGAATTCTGGAAACTTTATTTCATGGACTTAGATATGGCTGCCATTTCAGCTAAACCTGACAGTCAAACCAAGATTAAATCACATAATCATACTAGATTTCAAATGAGACAGAAAGAAAATTCCTACGAGTCTACTCTGGACTATGTGTTTGCTCTAATCAGTTTCTAAGAAACTCATCCAGTTTTACTTTAAATCAGCTGACAGTTTGTAATATTTTTATCTAAAATTATTTTTATGTGTGATCTTACATATCTGTAACAGATCTTACATATCTGATCTTGTTTCATTATACCTGTTTTCAAGAGTCTTGACTGAATACCTCTTCCTAGTATTTATTACAATTACTTTGCTTGTTTTTCCAGAACTGTGGGTGAAAAAAGCTATCCCTTCAGGCTTCCAAGAACATGAAGATTCAGTAAGAATTGATACTGAAACTAAACCACAGACCACCATTTACTCATCTGTTCCTCTACCAGGCAGTGTTATTGATTATTCAGAGGAGATACAAGAACATCCTTCATGTGTGATTAGAAGTGTTATGATTGAAGACACACCTGAGGAGGGTAAGGAGTACTTTGTGCCTCAGGTGTTCAGGATGAGAGTGTAATTGATTGTTTTCCACAAAAGGGCAGATTGGTACCACATTACTATATTGTAGTCTTACAGAAGCAGAACTGCATAAGCATATAGTCCATATTGCATTATCAGTGCTGATATAGCTTGAATATGGATGAATGTAAGTATGGACTAAGTGGGAGAGTTCCTGTCATGATTCAGCATATAGGTAATGGAAGTGATCCTCAAGCCTCTCATATACAAGAGATGCGTATTGGCTTTATATTCATTAAACCCAAAGTCAACAGAGGAGGATTAAATTTATGTGTTCTGGACCTGCAGCTTCTAAAACAAGGTGTGCAACTTACCAGACTCTAAAAACTGTCAAAAAATACTACCACAGCTATTCAGAACAGCAATGTGGCTGCCTAGCCTGTGCCATGTGCTTTGATTTTAGTTGTAAAGTGAGAAAGGAGACACCTCTTGTTTGCAGAAGATTACATTCCAAAGCAATTAAACTGCAAGGTCCTGTGGTGGTTTGAATGCCTTTTGAGAGCCAGTCTGATTGATGGCATTGAAAATAAAGGGAAAGAACTGTTACAGATGTCTTGTCCCTGCCATACCACAGAGTTTTGCATGAGTTAACTCACAAGAATTGTGAAAAAGTATTAAGTAGTTTGGGGAGTGACATGCTCTGTGAGATGCTAAGCTAAAAAGAACACGTGGACTGAGTTTTAGCATTCATGAATTGAAGGCGGTTCAACTGTCTTTCTTCCCAATGGGCTGCTATTGACTAAAGGGGAAACTTGCAGGAATTTCAGGAGGTGATATAGTAATGCACTTTTTCCAGTAGGAAACAGTATCTGTGTCTGTTTTCCGTTAAAAGTTAAGATTAATCTTTATCCTAGAAGACAGATGCTACACTCCTAACCTGCAAGCACTCGTGCTCCAGTGGTTAATTTTGCCTAAAGTAGGATTATGTGGAGGGCTTTTTCAAGAATAACTGTGGTTTCAGATAGTGTCTAGGAAAGCCAAATACGAACCAGAAGGATATAGATGTGAAAGGTCAAGTCCTTCAAGAAGTAGCTAATCTATATATAATTTAACATGTTCTTCACTAACATAATTCACAGAACAAAAGCTGATATACATATATATATTTATGTAACATATATTGATTAAAATAATTCATTCAGAAAGAAGAGTAAGTTGAGCTAAGGGTACTTTTCTCAACACATTTATTTAGTTATGTATTTTATAAATCATCAAAACTGGCTTTTGAAAAACAACCCATTTATGGCTATATGGGAACAGGATCTGCTGATTCCATCTAGTAGCTGGATATACTCTATTTTAAAACAGTACATTCTGTTACAGTATGTCAAATAAAAGCAATATGAAGAGATAGATATTTGATCGTAGAAAATCACTGCACCATGTGAGTAAACGAATATTTCTTCAGGATCTTAGGAAAGGAAGCTATACATTTCTATTTCCCCAATGGACAAAAGTTCTTAATTTCTGGTAATTGTTTTGACCAATTCAGAGACAGAAGACTTCTTTCAGACACTGTTCTCCCTTGCACACCAGAACACTTGAAGAAGTTGCTCATGTTGGGTGTTGTGGCTTGGTTTTCTCTCAGCAGGACTGTTGCACACACCCAGAGTTATCATTAATAAACCTGGATCAGATATGTCTCATATGTAATCCACCCCTGTCTCTACACACACACACACTTATTTTCAAAGATATTGGGCAAAATCCAGTTGTGTAATTTTTTGAAAATCTATTTTGAAAATATTTTTACAGAAGATGAGAAACAAATCTGAAGTACAGCCTTTGCATTCAATATATCTCTATTTTCAAGATTAAGTGGAACCATTCTAGTCTCAGACAAGTATCACATCCTTCTTATGCTTGTAGCTCTCTCAATGACTTCCCATCTTTTTGTATCCCTTTTACTCATTTAAAACTCTTTTGGTTCCAACAGAATAAGTGCATACCACATTTAAAGCCAATCAATCAGTGCATCATTGCAACAATTTTCATTTGATTTTAGCACCTTGATTTCGTTAACAGATAGAGAGGGAAACTCATGGCTGCACAGACTTGGAATGAATATAAACAAGTGGTCATTTCTGAATTCCCTGATTGGATGGAGTGAAAACAGAGCTCTAGAAAAAGGTATATTTATATAGCAATTATAATTCCAGTTTGCTTTCTGGAACACATAATGTATTACATAAATAAGGAAAGTTTATCTTATTTCTCTTCTATGTGAGCTTTAATTGGATGCTATTGTGTCACTTGGACTTCTGTGAAGTTGTATAGCTTAGGTTTATAGTTATACATATATATATATATATATATAGTTAACATTCTAAGATCAGTCTCTTTCAACCTTATACACCTGTTACTTAATTATGATACTTAGTTAAGGATCATGTTACTCAAAATATTTTTCTAATAGAAAGCCACCTATTGTGTAAAGCCAGAGAGATCTCATTAAAAAAAAAAAGAAAAAAAAAGTAATGATAAGTTTTTAATTAACAAAAAAAGATAAAATTAAATATTAAAATTTTATATAATACTCTCATATAAACAACTTGCAAAAGGTAGTTTTGAAGGAGGCTTTAAAGCGCCCTCTTCTTAGCTGTGAGAAATGCCAGTTTTCTTAAGAAGCAGCTTATTTCTGCATTATTTTTTTTATAACCTAAACTTTCAATTTCCATTTTAATGATGTAAGTTTACATAAGTAATTAACATCAGAGTAATCATGGACAAGTAATTGTCATACAACATAACTATGTGTGATGGTTTCCATAGATCAAAGCCGACAGGTCAGACTTGCTGAAATTCTCCTCCCAAAGGTCCACTTTCTTTGTTATCAGAAAAAAGGTACATTTTAAAACTAGATGTCTCTTATAAAAATTTTAGAAGGTAATATGTACATATGGAGTTGCTGTGCATTTTTGTTCTATACTTCAAGTTGACAAAGTAATTTTTGTTAACACAGTAGAACAACTGAACACATCTGGAGTTTGTTCTGATGTTGATCACAAAGCAACTGAGCTGGAGGACCATACAACCCAAGAAGTACCATATATTCCTTACAAGTTAGCTGCATTATCTATCATCAAGGTAAAAACAAACAAAAAAAAAACCCACCAAACAAAACCAAACACCCCCTACCCCCCAAAAAAGCACCCCAGCATGAATGAATAAGTTACAATACAAAAAAATGCCATTGCATTAAGTGTCTCTTTTCCTAGGATATACTAAAATTACTGTGATAATAATTATCATAATATGAATTCAAATCACACAATCTTATTGCTTAGATAGGTTCATTCTTCATATTTGAAAGCTTTCACTTACATTTTGAATATTGACATAAAAATACCAACATTAAAATGGAAATGATATCTTAAGTTAAGTTCAGATATTAAGTTGCTCAAATTTGCATGTTCCCGGTAGGTGTCTAAAGACAGAAACCTCCCTTGCAACTGTACATGGAGAAAACTCTTGCCTTTCCATATATTTCTCATCATGTTTCTCGATGTGGCTTTTGACTTGCAGTGTAAGATTTTGTTGCTATTGCAATATTTCTGGTACCAGTAACTAGCATATTTTTTTTTTATTTTCTGCTTAGCCAGTTTATTTTATATTATGCAGCATCTGTGTGTGTATGTGTGCGTGTACCTATATATATATCCTGTTTTCTTGGGGATTAATATGCTTTTGCAATCTTGTTATTTTGCTATGCATCAAAAAAATTCTGTGGTGACTTGTCTATTACAGACTACAGACCCTTGAGCTAGCTGTTCAAATATCTGAAGCAATCTAATTAAGATGACTCAGAGCTCTGTGGGTGATAAGAAGGATAAATCTGTTGGGATCTTTTCAGTCTTCTCCTAGAAGAGGGGTTTCTTGTGTCTTAACCTTTTAATTGTGTCTCTTTAAAATTCCTCTACTTCTACAATAGTTGTTGATGAGGGGATAAATAGAACAGTATATTTCAAAACCACAACTGTTTAAAAATAATGCATCAGTTACTACAAAAAAAATGGGTTTTTTTCTCTTTTTCAGTTTTATTTCAGCTGAGCTGCTCACTGTTAGCAAAATCTGCATCATATTAAGCTTAAATGAAGAACTGAAACCAAGGAAACCTCTGGAAAAGCTCTAGATGTTTATAATCTTTATAGTTTACATATAATCTTGTTCATTATTCCTATAATTCATTCAGCAGTATCTGTTAGTCTTATTTAAGATGCACAAGTATCAGTGTTGTGTAATTTGACATTGCACCTACCAGACAAGTATGTCAAAAGGCAGAAGCTGGGATCGGGGATAGTGGAACTTTCCTTTTGTGGCTGTTACGAATTGGATTAGAAACAAAAGGAATAAAACAGTCACTAAGATCCTGATGCAATTTTAAGCTTAAATGACTCATTTTCAAACAGGAAAAAGGTCACTTATGTATACAACTGTTTTTATTAGTCATGAAAAATGCATGTAGTACATGTTAAAGTTATATCAGTTCTGCTAGTTCTCAAACTATTTCTATGGAATACAAAACAGAAATTGAGTTTATTCTGAACCAATTTGTGTTATCTAACTCTTAAATGCAAAAATGTAATCTTTTCTACTGACTACCATTTTTATTATTTTTTCTGAGAAATAAGCTTCACAATGCTGTTATTCAAGAACTTTAGAATAATTGTAATGACTGCCTTTTGTATTCAATTCAGGTCATTGCAGTAAAAAGGAAGAGGTGGAAATGCAATACTAGGACCAGAAAATCCATTTCAAGTCACTAATAGATTTTTATTCAATAGCATAACATAATTTCTAGTTGTTGAAGCCTGAAAGCTTTTGCCTGCAGCCTTCTTGGTTACTTATCTATTTTCAAGATCAAATTCTTCACTATAATGTATCTATCATTTTGAGAAATGTATCTCAAAATTGTTTGATAGTTAATTACAACTGGAGTTGCTTGTGCTTTATTATCTAGTTGATAATTTCCTTCATCCTATACAGATTGTAAAAGACATGCACCAAATGAAAAAAAAACACGTGAGGATAATCAGACAACTAGACAATATAAGGAAAGAAAAACAGGTAAATGTTCTGGAGCATTAGCACTGTTGTGTCATACCATTAGTTAAAATTACACAGAAGGATAAAATCTACTTCATTCACATTTACATCTGCATTCAGGTACCCATGTTAAATCTCTAGAAATAATGCCAGTGTATCTGTAAGTGTATTTGATCTTACAACTTTGTGAAATCCAATTTTACTTTTTGTCTAGCACAGTTGCATAGATTTTTCTAAACTTTTTTTGTGTACTAAATATCTACCTTAAATGCTACCTTCCTCTACTGACTGACTGCATGGTGGGAACACTTGTATTTATGTAGGTTGTGCCCCTCAAGAATTATGTCATTGTAAATGGCAGTGCCAAGCTGTACTGCTTTCCTTCATTGCCAAAGTGGAAAGTTTTATGGCCTCTTCCTCCGTGGGTACTTTCTTCTCTACTTTACACTTTGTTCTGCTTTAGCCTTGTAATATTTTCTCAACATTGTTTACAGAATTGCAGAATGTCTCCACCTATAAACTCCTGCAAAGTTACAATCAGAATCTAGAGATGCCAGTCTTGTGACCATAGTGCCTCAGTTTCCTTAGTGGAAGCATTTTTGCATTTCATTAGTCAGTAATTCTCCCAAAATATGAAATTACCCACATCATCTTCAGCTACACTGTTCTGAAACCTTTTCTTGCAGCAGCTGTTTCACTTCTCTGCTTATTATTATCCAAGCTTTTGTTTTCTGATAAAAGTTTAATTTCTTTAAAATTGCTTAGCTATGTTTACAGGGAATTAATTCTGGTCTGCTTTCAGAAAGGCTTTCTTTTTTACTTCTGCAGAAAACCAGAGAAAAGATAAATTCCTTTAGCAGCAATTTTTGCTCAAAGTCTGCAGTGGGTGAAAGCACAAACCTCCTATGATCAATAAGAAAAGTTTGCAGACAACAAAAAGCATTGAAGAAAAAGAACCAAGTATTATCTGTTGTGGAAACCATTCTCTTTATCACGCTTGGCTTTCATGTTTTTGCTCACTGTTCATTGTCTCAATCTTTTGTAATACAGGAGCAGACTATAAGTACTATAAATAAACATTATGGTGAGAAAATGAGCAGTCTGAGATCCCAGTTAGAAGCTTACCAAGAGCTGATGAGCAAGAGCAATACACACCAGCAAGATATAATTACGGTAACAAAGAAGTACAGTTTTTACGTGTGACTGAGAATAGCAGGTACTTCCAGAGGCTGAAGGAACAGGCTGTATAAGTAAAGTTTTCTTCTTAGGGTCAGACAGTCAAATGAAGACACACCGTTTGTGAAATTAATACAGAACTATATCTGTCTGCTTCTGGACATGAGTAACATCTTACACAGTATGTTACCAAAAGAGTTTTCATACCTTGGCTTACCTTCACGCCCCTGATGAAAACTGTGTGGGATTTTCCATTACTGTCTGTGCTTAAGCACTTGGAAATAGCTTTTTTTAATGAAAAGAAAGTGTCAATATTCACAGAATGTATAGGATGTGTAATATTTTTTTGGTGACAAACAGGTATTAAGGTTTAACCTATTCCTCCTTCTGTTCCACTACTGAGGAAAAGGTTCAACACATTCATGCCTCTAGGGAACGTCTTTAGAATCAGACCACCTCTGGTCGCATGTGGTCATTGTAAATTGGTCAATTTTTATTATTTTTGTGTGAGATCCCCAGGACTTAGCAGCCTGGTCCAAATGTTATCACTTCTCAACATGTGTGGAACAAAAAGCCTCAAAATATAGGCCTTTTTGAAAAATGAAGCAGTGGCATAGTGATTGTAAACCCTTTTGTCTTATTCTACTGTCTTAAGAGCCTGAGGGAAAGAAACAGACAACTGATCCAAGAGAAGGAAGACCTTCTTCACCAAATAAAGCAACAGACAGAGAAATGGGAAGAAGAAAAGGTAAACAAAGCTAGTTTGGGTTTTCTTTTTGGATCTGGACAGTGTTCTCATTACCACTTCCAGTGTGAGCTGTTTCTGGAAGTCTAAGGGGCATGGAAACTACAGTCTGCCTTTAGATAGGTACTTTCAAATCAGCGAAGACTGCTCAGCTATACACATGCCTGCCTCTTTTTCAGAGTACCAAAGGAGTTTTTCAGCCCTTAAACACCAATGAGTATTATGTACATTTTTTTGGTCATACTGTATCATGTTTTCCTCTAAAATTTATTAATTGTAATTTCTCTTTCTCATTTCATATTTCATGTCTTTTGAAGAATTTTTAAATAACGGTAAAGCACATTGGGTATTTTCTGTTTAGCAATTAGCATTAAAGATCAACAAAACCTTTACCTCATCTAAGCTACTACAACACTGCAATGCAACTGATTGACCTAGCAGCAGAACTACTTCACTTGGTAGTTCCCAGGAAAAAGGGATGTGCTTGAAATTCCTCAGGTTTTCCAGATTTCTCTGTAATAATGCAACTTTGATGTACTAAAGAGATGAAATGACTGCAGAGATCAAAAAAGAAAAAAATGTTGTTTTTTTATGGATAGCATCTGTAAGCATGGTCTGATAATTGTTATTTTCTGCAGTATTCTGTTTCATTTAGTATGTGCAAGTCTTTCTGTAATTTTGCAGATCTTCAATGTTGCTTTATAACAGTAAATTTTCATTGCACTACTCCAAGGCATGTATTCACTTAGCTAACCTTGTGGTGTGGTGAGAGGGTGCAGGGAGTCTCAGAGCCAGGTTCTCCTTTGTATTTATTAAACTGAATGAAGATTTCTGTAACATTTCTGAATGAAAGTTTCGAGAAAGAGCTGGGGTTTGTGTTTGTTCTTGTTTGTTTTGGGGGTTTGTTTTTTAAAAATGATGTAGCAGTACCTTTGATTAAACTTGGCATAGCACCAGTATTGATTTTTTTTCTCTCTTTTCAAACACTTTTAACAATGTCTATTGCAATAATACTATGTTCCTGATTGATAAACCATGTAAAATCATGGCTTTTACAAATCCTTTGACCTAATTGTTATAAATCAAAGAAATGTAGCAAAAATATTGTAATAAAGAGTAAGGAGTAAGATACAACGTTCTAAGACTCATAGGAAGAAGGAAGATCTTCTATTTGACCAAATAATACTGTTAAGATTTCACACATGCAACATTTTCTTCATGGCTGCCTTAGGATTGTGTGTCCAAAATCTTTTGTTCTTCAACTGCTTCAGGAGCCTCAATAATTTTTGCATTCCAGTAATGTGGACAAATGCTATAGAAAATATAAGCATGGTACAGGCTCTTGTGAAAACATTAGAGTCTGAGAAGTATCTGTTTTATTTCTGTATTTTCTTTGCTAAGAACAGCCAATTACTGCATAACAGCCCATTTGTGTAAGCTGTGCCTATAGGTGGCAACAGCATTAATTCACTGCTATTGATTATTCTCCCCAAGGAAATATAATGAGAATTGGTAACACTCATTTCCTTGATATTTCCTTTTCTTGTCTTACAGGGCTGGATTCTAGAAAAACTGTGTAAAAAACTAGATTATCTTTATACCCAGCACATACTGAGTGAGTTTCATATTTCAGACACTATTTCTGGATGTCTCTGTTTTCTTTCCTGTTGTTTTTCTGTTTACACTGAGGTGCATGTCAGCTGAAGTCAATATAACCTTTTCCACTGCAATAATGTGCCACACATGGAATAATAAAGGAATGCTGAAGCTACAAATAACATCTGTCATGACTCCAGACTCCTTAGCATAACTGGCTTATTACAGTCAGCATCAGTTTTGAGTAGGTCTGTCTCAGCATTTGTAGCTTTCCCTTTAGAAATTTAAAACAAAACTAAGCACACGCCTTTTAAAATTATTTGAATTTTAATAAAAAATGGAATTCTTGATTAGTAAAATTTATTAGTTCATTAAAAATTCTTGATTTTTAAAGGGAGATAACTTGGCCTGCCTAGACAATATTCTAGGAACTGTAGATTAGAAATGCTTAAGTTGTTTGTAACTGTTTTTTCAATTCAGCTTTGCAGGAACTTCACAACATCAGTCTGTATGTGGAAAGAGTGCATGACCTCATGCATTTCCAGATAAAAATTCTTCAGCAAAATTCTGAGAAGAAAGAAGGAGAAAAATCAGATGCGTCAGAGGTTGTAGAATTAAAAACAGAACAAGTAAGCAGGAAAATGGAAACATTTTTAGGATTATTGCAGGTATTTCAAAGGCATTCAGTGATTCTAGCACAGGCTGAAGCAAACCATGGAACTAACTGATAATAAAAACTATGCGCAAATATATGCAAGTATTGAGAATGATAAATTGGTGAGGAATTATTAAAACACCACAGTAATAAAGTAAATCCTTATTCTAGGGGAACCACTGATAGTGTGCTGTTTTCCTCATTATAATATTAGTATAAACTTTATTAGAAAATCTTTTAAAGATCTGCCTCTTTGAATTATAAAAACTGTATTCTGAATTTTGGAACCAAGCAGCCCTTATTTTATATTTCTTCAATTTTTCTCCAGTTTTGCTCTACCTTGCTCATTAAAATTTTGTCAATTTCATATGAAAGGAATGAAAATCTAGATCCTGACTCAGCAGTAAGTTATCTTTGTTGCCACCCAGCTAGCCAATGAAGAAAAAGCTGAATGCTCAATCAAAAAGGGAAATCTTTGGCAAGCACACAACATGCTGCAAAAGATACAGGAATCTTTACAGAAACGAGAGAGAGAAGTCACTGAGCTCTTACAAAGTGAAAGAAGTTGTAACAAGGCAATGAAACCTCAAATCACAGTGCTGATGTTCTTGAAAACTCTTGTCAAGAAGGTAAGAACTCAGTTACCGCGAAGATGAGAAATTATTTACTGGGTTCTCTTAAAAGTTCAATAAGGAAAAAAAGTGCAGTTTTATTTATTATTGTTATTGTCTTAAAGAATTGGGAAAATAGTTTTGTATGCATTGCTTTAAAGGCTGCAGTTGAGATTTTCAGAACAACACATGGAATTAAAGAACCATAAACTTGCACTGCAAGTCAGCCTACAGAAAACCTATTAGACCAACTTGCATGCTTTTTAACTGGCATTATTTTAAAAGATAAATTAGTGAAGCATGGGAATGGCATCATGGAAAACACATGTTTTTCTATCCTTCCAGTTGTGTGAACTACATGATTTACATACAAATGTGACAGCTTTACAGGAAATATGATTTAATTTTTGATCCATGGTAGGTTCACACCATATGTTGTGATGTCCCTGGGGCACAACAGTACATCAGTCAGCTTATCAGGAAGAATGAGGATGAAAGGGCTGATTGGAAAGAAGCCTTTAATAATGCTCAGGCTGACATTCTGTCCTATGAAGTATTTAATGGAAATGAACCTATGGATGACAAAAGGTATATTGGGTAGTTAATAAAGCAAAGATAGAAGTAATACAGAAAAATAATGAATACAAAAAAATACAGATAAAATTGTTTTTAGAGAAAATACATTTTAAAGAATGCCAATGTAATTTCCACATATACTGGAGGGGGGGCAGTGGGCAGGGGGGGAGTGCTCAAAGTAGACTCTACATTTCTCTAAAGAAAGAAATCAGGGAACTTAGAAAAATCAGCCACAAAAGGCAGGAAAACATTTCAGTTTAACTGGATTACTCAAGTTGTATCCAGTCTATTATAAAATATGCTGAAATAAGCTTACTTGGCAAGCGTGTGCTACAATATCAGCATCTTTTTCTTCCTACATTTTTCATTTTTACAGGACGTTTCTTCCTCATATTCTGTGTAATTGCATCTTTCTTGTGGTTTAAGTAATCAGTTCCTTACAAGCTCTTTTTTTTTTTTTTTTTTTTTTTTTTGAATGACAGGGTACAGCTCTCAATGACACTTTTCAGAAATCTTGGGAAAACAAAGTCTGATTTAGAGTATGTTGAAACAGAGAAAATTGTGTTTGATTGTATCCAGACAGGGGAAATCCCTAACTGGATTAAAAGAGATTGTCTTCATGTAGCCTTGACAGGTGAGAAATCCTTTTGTCAATTCAGAGAAGCCTAATTATCCTCAGCCAACTCACTTTTGAATATAGGAAAGCACAGTACAGCAGTAAAAGGTGTTTAGACACGTACTGCTGCCATGCCATAAGGTATCCCATAAAACATCTTCAGTTATGTGCATTCTAATGAATTACTATCTGAATTTTAATACTGGGTCATTGCTTGTAAACATATGATTTCCACATTCACACCACACTGTTCATCTTTTCTCTGATATCTTTTATCATTTTGAGTCATGTGTCTTTTGCATATAGTGTGTAAATGTTTCAGTGAGTGTCCAAGGTAGATACATCCAGAATCCCCCCAAAATGTAGCAGCCATGCACTGAATGCACAGCAAATGTAGAATTCAGAAGAAAGTAACCTCTTTTGAAGAAAACTTAAAAATATCCATTGCATGAATTTAAGACATTGAGCTTTTCTGAGAGGACCAGTAGAAAAACTTTTTCAAATATTTGGCTTCCTGTTTCTATGATTATGCAACAGAAAACCTGATTTTGGCAGTTTAGGCAGGGAAAGGAGAGCAGTTTTGAACTGTCTGAATGACTATAATTTACAAAATTTAGGAAGCTATATGTTTATTGTATGTGACTATATAATTACTGGAACTCTCCAGAAAACCCTGCAACATACTCTGAGGAGACAGAGCCACCATCCAGAGGAACTCACACAGAAGTTTAAAATGGAAATCAAGGTACTATATTATGTATTATGTATCATACCACATGGTTTTAAATGTGTTAAAAAGCACCCTCCTTTTCCTATCTATTCTTAAGGGATTTGAGATTAGTCTGGATTATGTCCTGTAGTGTCTGTCTGCAGACCTTTTTCCAAAGAACAAATCTCAATGTGAATTACATACAAATTCCTGCAGGTATATACCTGTAACCCTTAAGCACATTTACATTAAAGAATAACATAGTTTTGCTAACTGGTGAATTATATGGTCACACTTTCTGTGTATGCAAGGATAACCATATTCTATTTTTGCATCTGTATATCCATTTTCCTGTTTACAAACAAATCTTTTTATGCATCTTAATGGCCCTTGATGTCTATCACAAGTAAAGGTACACTGGAATCATAGAGTAACTTAGGTTGGAGAAAAAATTTAAGGTAATAAAGTCCAACCATTAACCTCACACTGCCATGTTCACCGCTAAACCATGTCCCTAAGCGCCACATCTACACACCTTTTAAATACCTCCAGGGATGGTCCCTCAGCCGCTTTCTTGGCACAACTTGAAGCTGTTTCCTCTTGTCCTATTGTTTCTTTCTTGGAAGATGAGCCCGACACTCACCTGGCTACCACCTCCTTTCAGGTACTTGTAGAAAGCAATAAAGTATCCACTCAGCCTCCTTTTCTCCAGGCTAAACAACCCCAGTTCTCTCAGTCACTCCTCATAAGACTTGTTCCCTAGACCCTTGCCTAGACCAGCTTAACTGCTTTTCTTTGGACTCCAGCACTTCATTGTGTTCATATATCTAATGATTTGGGATACACAGATTTCCTGTTTAGTACTAGGATACAAATGAAGTATTGTCTCATCTGCATGACAACATCAGAGTAAACAACTGCTTTAATCAAATTTTCTCTGCTGAAAGTGACCCAGACATACACTTTAGTGATGCAACAAAAAACAGAGTGTAATAATGCATTTATCATATTGCTGTTGTTGGATCTCCAAGTGAATAGCCCCAAAATTGCCTGAAATCATTATTTCCCCTACACAGACTTTAACACAATAACCATTATGCCAAGTCAATGTACAAAAATTTTCTCAGTGGTAAGTAATGAAAACAGACCATAAAATATTTATCTTGGTAATTATTAATTATACCATTGGTTGCATTTTTTTGTTTGGGTTGTGTTGTGTTTGGTTTTTTAAGTTTACCAAAGAACAAAGGAACAGTAAGAGAGATGCTAACACTGAAATAAAGTCTCCATTTTAGAGAGGGATATTGGAAAGAAAGCTTGATGCAGAAAAGCACTTTCTGTAGTATCTCTGCGGTGGAAAATGAATTGGAAGAAATAAAAGCTCATGGTTTAGTAAATATCAGAAAACTTAGGCAGCCATTTAAGTGTTTTGAAAACTTTACTCCTTTAAAAATATTTTAAAGATATCTTAAAAAAAATAAAGAACCACACCAAAACAACAAAAAAATCCAAACAAAACAAAACACGCAAAACCAAAACCAAAACACCAAATGAACTCCCGTCATTATGATAACATGAAAGACTCTGCAACTAAACAGAGAAGTCTTTGAGTCAATCAGGTATAAATTTGCTTGCACATGGGTGGGACGCATCTCACTAAGTTTTTACTGTCTAAAATGGGGCATTTAACATGTCTTTACAAGCAGTATACACAGAAAGTTGGCTCCAAAGGGTAATTTTCTTCTGTGAAGCACAAGCGTCTAAAATTAACTTTACTCTGTCCCATTTCAGTGTACTGTTCAGTGGTTATTTTAAAGTGCTGGCTTTGTACCATAGTAAGTAAGTGTTTTAACTCTTCACCCTTTTTTCTTAAATTTCATTTTTTATTGAAAAACAATCATAGATATGAAGAAAACTTAAAAATATAAAATCTGAAGTCATAGTTCTAATCAATCAAGGAACAACTGAAAGTGAAGATGGCAGTGGTTATTGTCGAAGACAACCACTTGTCTCTAACAGATGGTTGTTGAAGGCGATGATATCAAGTTCCTGGAAGAAAATGCACACTGCAGGTTTAGATACCACATGTGCACTCTTGGTTCTCAAGATAGGTACTTGGGGTTATGAGTGGTTCATTTGCAGCAGTCAACTGAGTCAAGTCCCTAATGTTACTGCCTATATGCTAAGTTGAAAACAAGTTTTATTCCAGCACTTACGTGGCATTCAGAAGATAACATCCACAAACTTTTTCTTTTTTTCTTTTTTTTTTTTAAACTGCATGTCTTTTCATTATGTGATGCTTCTAAGTTTGAATTACCTATCTGAAAGAACACTTTCTACAGATGAAGCATACCAATGATGGTGCTTTTATGCAAACAGATTGATAAGTGTGTTCTAAATATGTACTACTGGGAACACAATGTCTGTTCCTGAGAACCATTAATGTATTTATGGCATGTTTCAATTAAGCTGTTAGTACACTTTTCTGCAGTAAGACCATTGGAAGGGAATTCAAAAGAAAAGAAACAAGGACATAGATGTCACTAAAATATAGATGCATTGTGGGGGACAAGGCTCAAGAGAAAAACCACTAGAGCAGGTAAAGAAGAGGGTGACTGTGTACGTTTAGTATGAACATACCACTCCAGGATGCAGCACCATTTACAATAAGTCCAAGAATTAGACAGGACTGGACCAGTGTCAGACCACAACAGGGAGAGAAAAAACCCAAAATATCTGTTAAAACTATATACAAGCTATATGCAGGATGCACACATAGACAACCAATTGATTTTCTACTGCAGTAAGAACTTTGATGTATTTAGTGATGAGATGGTAAGGGCAGTTTTAAATCGGCTTTAAAGAATGTAATTCATGTGATGAACTGGAGCTGTTATGAGTCAAAGTAGTTTTTTGAACTGTGTTGCAGATTCAATCTGTAAAGCTGTAAAGCAATTGTATTTTTTATGTCTAGTAGTGTAAAATAAAATAAACTGTCCAAAAAGAAATAACTTTTTAAATTAACTTTATTGGTTAGCTTTGTTAACTATTTAAATAACCCTTATGTGAAGAGATTATATTTGTGATGAAGGTTTGACACAATTCTTATTATTCTTTTCCTAACCTTTTTAAATGTCTGACTCCTTCCTTTACTTAATCTCATGTCTATGCAAGTTTACTGAAGCAGTTTCATGGCTTCATACGCAATTGGTCAACTTGCTAGCTTTTATATCTGTTTTCAATTCTGCAAGAGAGAAAAAGATTAATTTATTTGCTAGGCAATTGATTTTTACTTACTGTTAATGTCAACATTAAGGCTGGGAATTTAATTTAATTAGAATTATTCACCAAACAGCATTTAAAATAGCAGCTGATACATACTTTAATTAAATTAACCAATATATTAAAAGTGACAAAAATAAGAGTAAGAACAAAATGTCATTTCATTTTCATTTTATTTTTGTAAGAATAGTTCAAGTAAAGGATGTGCTGAGATTAGGGAATTGACAATTTGTTTCTCATCTCCTTGGGCCAGATATTTAATTGTATTTCTGAAGCTAAAAATGCAAAAACATGTCTCTCACTAAGACAGTCAAGATATCTAGATCCTATTAAAAGAACTGAAAAATGAAAATTGTACTAGGTAAAGTAGGTTTTAGTTACTAATGTCTTAGAGAACAGGTGAGTAATTGGATTGTTTTCCATCAATTCTCATACTTTTCTGCTTTTTAAACTGAAAGAATACCAGCTTTCACCTTATCAGCTCCCAAACTGCTTCCTGGTTTGGAAGGGATTAATGCATTTTAGTGCATTTTAAAAAAAAAAAATTACCTTTAGTTTAAGCAAGATAAAAATTGGGACTTAAATACCAAAGCTGACAAAAGGGTACTTATGTCATTTAAGACATGTGTCCTCGGTTGGGGAAAAAAAAAAAAGGGGGGGGGGGGGGGGGTGCGGGGGAGCAAGAGGGGAGGAAGTAAAGAAAAGAAAAAAAGAAAGAAAAATCCACTTTATTTTTAAGGAATTCTGACTTTTAGTATCGTACAAATTTTTCCTGGTTTGCCCCTCTAAAAGATGTTCATTGTGGTACATCACAGCAGCATTATAAATCCCTGATAATTTTATTATACTGTTCCTCAGATACATGGAAAAAAACAAACAAAAAATATGAAAAAAGGTATATATAATCAAATTAAAGGCTGGTATACCAAAATAAAGAAATAATCATTATTTAGGAAAATCACACTATCTAGAAACTTCATTTAAAAATACTTTTCCCTCACCAGGGAAGAACCATCGCTGCAGAAGACAAGTACTCTTTAGGAAAACTAGAAAACTCTTCCTTAGCACATCTCATCTGTTGATCTTAGCTATCCAGGACACCCAGCCTGAAACACACCAGTTCCTAGGATGGTTAGTTTGTCCACCTTGGCAATGGCTTTCTCATTGTCTCTGTCACTGACGAAACTCTGGTATTACCTTATATATCCTTTTTGATATCACTGTTCCAGAAGAAATTTGACATTCTCTGTATTGTTACAACACAGAGATGCTTTATAAACGAGACTCTTTTCATCGTAAGGTAGGTTATATATAAGATAAATGCAGTGCTCATATGTGAGGTTCTCAAATCTTTCATGTTTTTCAGGTATCTGCAGCTCTCACATTAACCCTTCGCAGTCTCATGTGCTTTCTCTCTCATGTGAGATCTGCCACTGAATTAACTTTTAGCTAACACAGAAATCTTAAGCTCAGTAGACAAATGTATTTCTACTATGCTCATTTGAGCAGATGTAAAAAGCATTCATGAAAATTAACATAAAATAATATTTTGCCTTAAAGGAAGCATTAACATTCTACTTCTAATCCAATACTAATTTTACAGCTCTCTGACTGTTGCTTGTTTCAGTTCTATAGTTCTGGGCTTTCATCTTTTCTTATGTGCTTATTCCCTATATAGAATGATGGAAAAGATATTCTAATAAAAAAAAAGAGAGGCTTCACAGTAAGAATGCAAGATAGTGGCAGCATGATGCTAAGTTAGCTGGACTGATAGAATATATAATTTAGACAGGGTTGGGTTTTTTTTAATCTTACACTAGACTGCCCTCACACCTTTTGCAAAAAGAGAGTGGGAAAATGGTTATCTATGACAGGAATAGTAATATCAGTGGTTTTTAATAACATCTATCTAAAAAAGTCTATGGTTTTTGCCAGCTAAAATTCAGACACATGTTTTCGAAACAGTGAAGTCATTCATTTATGATTTTTAAAACATTAAAGGCAAATTTCTGACAGTTTTCATTCCTTCTCATGTTCCACAGAAAACATGCCTTTGTGTGGTGGCAGAACTGTTCATCTTCTAGAGAACTGTATCTTACTGTACCTAAATTTAAAATCACCTCAGCTGAAACGGTCACTATCATTAGTGGAAACATGTGCCTCCGCTTGGATGCTTTTCACTGAAACAGGTTTCCCTCAGGTCTGGCCCTACTTGGCCTGACTGTGACGCAAGAGAAGAAATGGGAACTCCTTTTCAGTCCTGGCTTCCCCTCATCTCATCCTTCAACTTTTTCCTTGCAGTTTTTTGTGAAAATCTTGCACTTTTTAAACAGGTAATCCAGGGTAATGCTATCTTGTTCACCACACAGAAACAAAACCAAATACCTTAGACATTACCTGAAACAAATAACAGTAGCTTGCTTCTTCCTAGAGGACAAGGCTTCTAAATGGAAATTTGCTGTCGAAGTCTAATTTATTTGGCAATAAAATAGGCACATTTTACTCTTTTTTTTTTTTTTTTTTGTTACTTACACTTTCTTTTTTTTGTTTACTTGAAGGCCACAACTATTTTAGAGAATTAGAAAGTGAACCAAGAGTAGAAGTCAGCTAATGTAGCCCTCTAATACACTCTAACAGCAAAAGAAAAGTGGTACAATGTGTAATTAATATTGTTAACGTGAAAATGAAACTGGAAAAGGTGGGACTGTTAACCTTAGGGTATAGTCCTCAGTGTTTGCTCTACAAAACACACATGTCGTATTCTCTATATGTCAACTGTACAGAATATGACAGAGTAATACAAGTAACAAAGAAAAGGAAGAATTGGTGCAATTTTAACTCATGACCTTGCGTCCTTATTTTGTGAGGCAGTCATTGAATGAAAGGAACAATTTTGAAGATAATTCTGTTTAAAAGAACTAGCATTTTTACTCAGGCTGGCAGCCTATCACAAGCAGGCTCCCCCAGGATCCATACTGGGCCCCACAGTGTTCAACATCTTCATAAGTTACCTGAATGACAGGACTGAAAGGCACCCTCACTAAGTGTGCTAATGCCACTAAGCTGGGTGGTGAGGTGGACATGTCAGAAGGGAAAACTGTCTTTCAGAGAGACCTGGACAGGCTGGGAGAGTGGGCTAACAAGAACTGTATGAAGTTTAACAAAGTGTAAGTCTGTCCTGCATCTGGGATGACATAACCAAAGAGCCCAGCACAGGCCACGACCTGTGTGGCTGGGGAGCAGCCTTGATGAGAGGGAGCAGGGGGTCCTGGGGGATAACAAGCTGAACAGGAGTCAGCAGAGTGCTATTGCAGCAACCAAGGCAAACAGGATCCCGAGCTGCATCCTCAGGGGGGGTTATGAGCAGAGATAGAGAGGTGATCGTACCGCTCTATTCAGTGCTTGCCAGGCTGCACCTGGAGTACTGGGTCCAGTTCTGGTCCTCACTGTTCAAGAAAGACTGGAGAGGGTAAAAGGAGGAGCAGAAAGATGATCAAAGGGCTGGAGAGCCTGTCCAATGAGGAAAGACTGAATGAATTAGGTCTCTTCTTGCTGGAGAAGCGCAAGCTCAGGGAAGCCTCATCACAGTATTTCAGTACTTACAGGGCAGCTACAAAGAGGACAAAGACTCTCTCTTCAAAAGGACCCACGTGCCCACGTGGAGAAGACAAGGGGCAAGAGGCACATGTTGCACCAGTAGAGGTTTCATCTCGGCATAAGAAAGAATTTTTCTGCAATCAATCACTGAACAACCTCCCCAGCAACAGGCTGGAGTCCCCATTGCTGGAGTTTTCAAGATATGATGGGACAGGGTGCTAGATAACCTCATCTAGGTTCCATTTCTCATGGAAGGTTGGGTCAGGTGGTCTTTTGAGGTCCCTTCCAACCTGGGCTGTTCTATGATTCCATGACTCTGTTGATGTTAACAGTCTAGTGTAAGGCCGGAGACGTGCTGCACGGGAAAAGCCCTCTGCTCCCACTGGCTGCCAGATGTGTGCCCTCAGAAGTCCTGGTAACTGTCTAAGGAAATTGCAGATGGGCTCTGGAGCACATTTTTGGTTACATTCCCAGTGGAATTCAAGACTGCTGGTAATAGTGATTTTTTCCTATGATATGCAGTCAATTAGCTATACAGTGATAACTTCTGGTACCATTAAATTTGTTGCCCCTCCCTGTCTATTTGATCCCACTTAAATGAACAGAAAACAGATAAAAGCAATTGCAGAGAGTTGTTTTTCTTCTTGTTGTTGCTGGTTGGAGACTTATTTAAGAGCACAGAAAATTACCGCACAGTCTAATCTGTTTGGGTAGGAGCCTGATTTTCTTACTTACCTACTTAAATATTTTAATGACTGTAAATTTAGACAGTGCATGTTTTCAACAACTTGTCTGAGTCCAAGTTTTATTCTGTTCAATCAATCCCTTTGTTAGCCTTTCAAATGTTTTCCAGTTATGTGTAATTTTCAAATTGCATGTGCTCTGTTCTAAACTTCAGCTGAAATTCTCATTGCTGTGAGTGGGAGTTACAAGCATAAGTCATTAGCAGGACTGTAAGTAGGTTAGTGCATTTCATGCCTAGTGTACTATTCAGGGCTTTTTGCTCATGTGTGTAAATGTGTCCAGACTGAATACTGGCCCTATTGACTTTTGAGTGTTGACAATAAAATTATCAGTGTCCTTACAGCTTTTCCTAACCTGAAATCTTTTTCTGTTTTACAATCTCTATAGTCCCAAGATTGCCATTCAACTCAACCCATTTGCTGTTTTGTCTGCCTTTTCCACCTGTATGCTTAAAATTAGTTTTAACTTATTTTTTTAAGATAAGGAAGTATTTAAAAGAATTGTCATCAGTGCTAGCTGTAAAAGAGTAGTTCTGGTTAGGATATACTATAAGAACTTCTTTTTTCTGTTTGATATTGTTTTTCTGTTTAAGGATGCTGGAACATGTTAAAATGTCAAAGTGCTCCTACTATGCTGTCTTGTGCTTTCAAACAATGAAAGAAGGACGAATTGAGGAAGAAATTGAAGAGTCCAATAACTGACAAAGTAGTAAAGAAAACCATACTTTTCTGAAATATAAGCATAACTGCCCCAGATATGCTTCCACGTCATTGACAGTGGAATCAATCTGCTCATTTGTCAAAGTTGCTTCCCCACTTCGACTTTTTTGGTCTTCACATAGTGCAATCAGAGTATCAGTAATATCTCAAATGCAGTTCTGCAATCAATATGCGGATTATTTGTTTATTCTTTAACACAGGAAGGAGATATAAAAAGTGCATTTTAAATAGGAGATGCTGAATTTTTTCAGTACACTAACCCCACAACTCCTTGATAAAGCCAAAACACACACAAAAAAAAAGTTACAAGTTTAAAATTCTTTATTTGAAATTAAGGAGTTCTTGAAGAACTAAGAACAAACCTCACTTGAACATAGGAGATATAATGTTCCTGAACACTCTTGTTCATGAAACCTTTCCTTGTTTTGAACACAAGTGATGTTTATTGTCAGGAAGATGATGAAAAGCAGGGAAAAGTTCTGCAGCATTGCTACAGCTAAAGATCTGCACAACCTTATGGATGACATAAAGAACTGTGAGCAACTTACCATAATTTTGATTGTACCATTTTTCAAGGCACAGGTTACAGAAGACACTCGCTATACATCTGGTGAGGAAACTAGCAAGACCAAAGCTACTCACTGTGTCTGATAGGTCCCTAAATACTCTCATTCTCTGAAACTTCAAAGTGTACCTGTTCTTGCAGTAGACAAGAGTGTGATGACAGCTTTCTCAAGGCATTTTTTGCAATCCCCTTGTGGACATTCCATCCTTCTTTATATTTCTTATTGAAAGTCATACATCCTTAGTTTTCAGTCAGAGAAAAACTGTAAAGATCTGATCTGCCAGCAGTGCTTTCTCCTGGTGTTTCTGAAGCCTGCTTAAATATGTCAATGCCATGCACAACTACCACTGGGATGAATTACAGCTTTGTTTGACACGTCACCATATTTGTCTCTTAATTTTCTTGCTATTATACGAGGATATCCTCCTGCAAGCTGCAGCAAATTTCCAGTAATCAGCCAAGGGGTTGGACCAGAGGCTTCTTCATCCTTTTCTTACGTGCCTTCTTCCACTTTATAGTTAGAGACACCTGCAAATACAAGCAACTCTACCATCTCATAACTGTGCAACAGTGCTGTGAAAATTTCTGCATATGATAGTTTCAGAAATAAAAAAAGTGTTCAACACAGTGTGTGTCATGGCACACACAGACCAGCTAAGAAGCACACATGCTTGTATGAGAAATAAAAGAAAAAACTAGCTATTGCCAGTATTTTTCATAATTCTGCTTGTACTTGATAAAATTCATCCTGCTTTAAGACAGTGTCTTCAAGGCATGAAGCCCTTGAAGTCGCCTTTATTTTCCATATTGCTATGAAGCTAAAAATATAACCAAACTCCTGCATTCAGCCTAAAATAAAATCTATCTCTGTTTATGATTTTTTGTTGTTGTTATTTTACACTACCAAAAAAAAAATTATAAAGGAAGGACAGTTTTGCCTGTGAACATAAATTTTACAGTTTTTGAAGAGGAGATGTAGCAGAAGCTACCATTAAGCACAGGCGTATTGCAGATTTAAAGTAACAGCTGGACTTACAGATATTATCTACTTCTTTCATTTTTATCAGGTGAAAAACTACAGGATTATACAGGCAACACAAAGAAAGAGATCCTCAGTCAGTAATAAATTTGTGATAAACTTCAGCTGCCCTCACAACATAAAGGTGTTGCTGATGGGACACAATATTCATTAAATAATGAACAATTTGCTTGAATCTTTTTCCACTGTATAACTCTCAAATGTGCGTCAGAAGCATGTCTGTTCCTATAGGCAATTGACCTCCAAAGGATATACTACATATTCTTTGATTTTTCTCCTTTTTTTTAGTTACATGAATTATTATTCCTCTCAGTGCTGCTGAAATTGCTGTTCATTACCATATTATCTTGCTTGACAAAAACACGTGAGCATATGCTAGATTTATAGGTTTTGCTATTATTATATGACAGTTCAGTTAGAAAACCATAAAAATTTCAAAATAACAAGCCATTACAGAATTAAGTAACAAGTACATTAACAAATTAACATTAAGTAACAAATACATCAACAAATACAAGTTCCTCAAACCTTCCTTTTAATCTAAATTAATAATTTTTGTATAAATATTTCTAAATTTATATGGTCTCATGCAACAAGTAACATTTTATAACTATATAGCACAGAAGAAATATGATCAATACATTATCCAGAGTGAAGCAAATTATTAAAATCAAATAATTGTAGAAATATGAATAGATTAAGCATATATAAACAAATATTTAAATAAACAATCCAGTCTTACTCAGTCTAACCGCTGAAGAAATACAGTATTATAAATACAATCTATATGCTCTTTGCAACTATTATTATTAATTTATAAAGAGTGAACATGTGTCAGTGTCACTCCTTTTTCTGTTCTACTTCTTTTATGGAGGTATACTCTATTAGGAAATAATTCCTTTTCAGGATTTCAGTGAGAAAGCATACTGACTTATTGCATTGATGGAAATAGGTTGTATTGATTTTTTTAAATTACTTTTATTTATTTCATTTCTAGGTTTTATTCTATATTTGTTGTACTGAAACACATCTCCTTTTCTAGAATAGAAATACTAAAATCAATTATTTTAAAAACTTGGTATTCTGTAAAAAGTATGAAAAATGCGACTAGAAAAAACAAATTTTCTCTGATTTTGAACATTTTCATAAAATACAGAAAGCTATTCTTTTTTTATCTTATTGGCTTGTTACCAGTGGATTTAGGATTGTATATTCAAAATGTTAAATGGCATCCGCTTCCTTCCAAAAATTTTGTGTGATGAAATCTGAATGCAGAGGGTTTTTACATGTTTAAGTGTTGGATTCTTTAATGTATAAACATTTTCCTGGTGTGAACAGAGGACCTAGAAAAACCAGATTTTCCTCACACAGGAGGTTGCACATCCATAAAGATGGAAATAAATGCTACAGATAGTGTGTTGCTACTTCAATCATTACAAAGCACGGCAGTAATTCAGCAAAATAAAGAGGCCACTCTCAGTTACGGCATTCCCAAATGTCACAGTGCTTCTACTGAAAGCTCTGCTCCTGATTGCTAGGCTGAAAGCTAAGTTTCCAGGGCCTGCTGGAGTATCAAAAACTGCCATGACCCTTCTGGGAATGGTGTCAGGTCATCACAAGTTGAATGTCGTGCCTAGGCAGGATGTGAGGAGCTTTGCTTTTGTCACAGCTGTTGAGGAGCCTGATGACAGTTGCATGGAAGTTCTGGGCAGGTGCAGGAAGGATGAACACAGTTGCGTCAGCATATGTAAATATTTGCTGTCATGGTCTGTGGCCAGTGGTAAGGCAAATTTTGGGGATAATAACAGCTGGGGGTACCAAAGGACTGCAAGGACTTCTGTTTTCCCCTCCATAGAACAAGTCATTTTCTGCATCTCCTCCCGAATGGCAAAACCTGGCATTCTCTGGCTGTGATTTGACAACAAAGGAATAGCTATGAGCATCAATCATTATCTGAAGGTTTCTTAATACTAGGCCATTTCATTCCTACTTTGAATGCATACAACAGTTTGCAATTCAGGGAAGCTCAAGCCCTTGTCCTCCTTCTATGCCAAGCAAGAGTGCTGTCCCATGCTCCCCATAGTTACTGTTTGTGAAAATCAAACGCTCGGATTTTCTGGTTGGGGAATGAGAAATGACAGAAAAGATCACTTGCAAAGCAAGCATTCCAGATAAAGAGAATGTAGAGGCAATGCAAGTGTTTTCTGAAAGTGGAGTTTTATTATTCACGGAATATATTTTACAGTATTTTATAAAAAACATAATGGTTCAGAAAAACAGAAAGAATATTCTGAAGTACCGAATGTATATCAGCATTTTTTAGTTACTTTTCCAAGTAACAATATTTAATAATAAAGAAAGAACTATAATCTGCCTGACCACTTTCTGAATTCTCTATTTGTTTCTCAGGCCATAGAACTAATTTTCATGCAAGAAAGTTTCTATAAATGCAGAAATATTTTTCAGAAAATCTTAATGAATTATATTAGAAGTATAGACTTCACCTGGCTTATACCTGTACTGCTGGAAAAAAAATAGAATATAAGGAGATTACTCAAACCAAGAATATATTACAGATTTAAAAATCACTTTATGTTTGTGTTCACAAATGATCTCAAATGAAGATAAGCTTCCTAAAGAAAAGTCTGAAACCAAAGCCATTGGTACAGTCTTGAGTGGAATAAGCAAACAGAATAGAAACACACAGATAAAATTACTGAAGTCTTCCTAGCTGTTCTCAACCCCAGGATACATAAAATCTGAGCTCGAAAGCTCCTAAAAGTCCTTTTTTTGTTGTTTTGTTTTGTTTTGTATTGTTTTTAATCTGTCCTTAGAGCAGCTGGGGTTTCTCTTTTTTTAATGGTTTTGGGGAGGTTTGGGTTTGTTTGTGGTTTTTTAATTACATTTATAGAACTTAGACATTTAGCTTCATAAAGCCATGTCCAGCTAAAAGATTCTCCCATACAACTTCATGGAAATACATACTTGGTTTGAGAAATATTGCTCAGGTTCATCACCCCAACTGGAAAGGAACAAGTTGTCTGGGGATATCTTGCTGCATCTTTGTTTTGTCCACAGCTTCGAAAATGAAACAGTAGCAAAAGCATGACTATAGAGAATATAGTCTCTAACATAAAGCAAGGTAAAATTGGTACTCAATCCTTGAAGATCCTGTGGACGTGTATGCAGCCTAAATGTAACCTTATATGCTTTACAGTCCCCTGTGGCTGTCACCATAGTGGAAACACCCTCTAGCAGAAGGTCTATGCAAGAAGACATTTAAAAGCAGGAAAGAGAAAACGGGGGGAAAGAACATGACGTGCTCTTGAAATGGATCAATAATAGGCAGAGTAGAGGTGCAGTCAGCCTCTGGGTCATAATTTTATGTAACAGTGACAATATTTGATATTTGATTATGACACATTCATATTGCTCAGAAAACAGATCTCCGTTAGCCCAATTCCTATGCAAATAGCCAATTAATTACCTTATTTAATGCAATTTTTGCAGTAATCTGCTTCAGCAGCTGAAGAGAGGCATTTGAGTGAGGCTTTTTTTCCTCGTGTAATTTCTAAAGTATATTGAAATAGAAATACTTTCATTGTCTCGTTACGAAAAAACCGTGTCAGACTGATCACTCTTTTTATACACCACAAGGAGGTGCAATTGATCTTTTTTTTTTTTTTTTTGCCTTTGGTTTTCTTCTCTCTCTCTTTTTTTTTTTTTCCCCCTCTATTAAATTTCGCCTACCACACTTTAATGCCAATTAATGTCCCGTGAACTTTGATGGTTTTCATTGACATTTCCTTTTTGGACTTAACGTAAAACAGTAGGTAGTCAATATTCCTTTTTTTTTTTTTTTTTTTTTCTCTTAGCTAATGTAACTGTGACCTATTCTTTGGATAGCACAGCTACATGATTTTCTTATCAGTGTTTCAGTTTCCTTGCAAACCTTTCATCCCACCTGCTGTTTGAGCTGATGCAGGAAGAAAAATAGATCATGAGAAACTTCCCAAACCCCCGTCATGATGCTGAGAGTTTTTTGCTTGTAGAAAGTGTGGAAACCCCGTTAGATTGGATTTGTAATAATAAAGGATGAAGTTCATAAGTCTGCACTGTAAGAATAGAGTACTAGTTCAGTGTGAGGAGCATTTCTGGCTGTCACTTCTATTGAAGTTACAAAAATTGCATTACGTATTTTGGATCAGTTGTCATCCATTTTGCTCTTCAATATAGAAGATGAAAAATACCTTCCATCCAACTTCTGTAGTGTTTGTCATCTGCATTATGCAAGTACAATCAACTACAGTCTGATATAGCAAGTTTAAACAGTATTTATACGTAAAAAACATTAACCCACCAGACAAAATCCATATAAATACAAAATTGTATTTAGTTGTATTACTATAATGCATCCTGTGTGGTAGAAATAAAATAAACTTACTTCCTTTCCTGAATTTTGTCTAACATTCATGATTTTACAGGTATGGAAAACACAAGTTCGAAACATAATGTCCTAAAATACTTGCTGCTCATAGCAACACTAATAGAGTTGAAGATAACAAGTACACAAAACACTTTACAGACTCTGAGATGATGTCAGAGCACTCTGTGCTGTCACTGATGGCTTTTCACATTGGTGCACAGTTGCTATTTCTTCAGTTTCCTTATGATGACTACTGAGAATCTTAATTGTTAAACTCACTTCCTATTTCTTTCTCTGGAAAAGTGTTTCTGCCTTTCAATCTGAACAGTTAACCAATCTTCTTGATTCAGCAATTATTTTTTTTTTTTTTTCACTCATACTTTTCAGTAGGTGGAGAACCAGAAGATAGAAGCAGGATTGCTACAAAGCCATTCCTTGAGCATACCTACAAAAACTGCATGGATGTGCTGTTTCCCTTAGAATTTGAGTAATTGTTCTTCTGCACACAATCCCTTGCTTCGTTTGGTCAGCACTTTGTCCTGAATCTCTTAGCATTTCCTTTGAAAGACACTCTATCAAGACTAATCTGACTGAGATAGCAATATCTTTGCTCCAAAGCTCCCTCAAACAGTGCCTTAGCTATCACATTTTTGTATCAATATTTAGCCCCCACTACTCAGTTTCCTCTCACACCTGTCCACGTGTTTGGAGTGAGCTGGCTTTCATTGTTTCAGCTATCTGCTCTCACAGCTGAGCTTTATTGTTTCTTCTATTTACTCTGTGTGAAAAGTCATGATTACATTGCCCTGTGACTTTTCACTCAGCTTTTCCACACAATAAAGTTATATTCCCTTTTGTTCCTTGCTTCTGTCATAATTTCTTATTACTAGCCTTTCTGAGGTTAATAGACTCTATTAACTCATCCTCCCGTTATGAGAACAAATTTAATAATATCCTGTTGTTTTCAAATTTTATCTTGTTGGTTTAAAATAAAAACTTCAGAAAACCTGATTTTTCATTTTCTTATCCTCAAAATACAAAAATATATTTAGAAGAAATGTGAGTTACTGTTTGTATTTTTACAGAGTAGGTAATGATCATGGACTTAAAAAAATCATCTGTCTGGTAAAGATGGGATAAGAACTGAACTAACCCCCAGCTGATGCAAGGTTTCGCTCCCTGTCCCTGCATGTTGATTGCCTCTCCAAAGACTTCTATTATGGATACCAGTTATTTATTCTATATCTAGGAAGTAATGCTGGATCCTTTCTTATTGCCTGCACTTGTTTTATGACAAGTTGACCTGATCAATCTGTCTTAAAAGTCAGTGTAAACCTTAACTACTGCCCAACAATGACAACTGCTAGCAATCATTGCAGTGATCACTTCGTTCTGTAAAGAAAGACCGTTTCAACAGCTCTATGCCTGTGTTCATTTACTACCCCAAAATTAAAATAACATGTTTGCAGAAAGCTGAAGTTGAATTTGTGCTTGTAGTCCACATCTCAGCTTCAAAACAACTGGATCACCACAACAAACCAGAACCTCTGCTACTTTCTGTCAGGAATCTGCTTGCAGTTTCCCCACTAAAAATGAACACCAAAAACATTGCCTTGAGTGACACATCTAGCACATTCAGCACACTAGCCTGTCTAAGGAGGTCACACTTACTAGATGCCACTTCAGGGATAACCCTTCCTGCACAGAGGTGGGAGCTGCTGTCATCAGGGGAGATACCCCTTCTGCTGCTGGCAGCTCCCATCGCTTTTTATGCAGGCATATTCAGTGAAAAGGATTGGGGAAGTAAGTGGTAGTTTTAGCTGTTTAATAGTCCTTGAAGCTGCAATGTGATCATTTTTCAGCCTGTTCAAATAGATGCTAATTTTTGCTTCTCATTGACAGTTAAACAGATAAATGGCAATCAGTTCTTTAACAGATTACGGATTATGAGAAACCAGACAGGTTAACCATTTCCTCAAAAGTCCAGTCCTCAAGCTTAAATAATTCTGAGGCAAGGGTTTAATAGCTGGAAATAAATACTTCTATGTCATATGAAAAAAAAAAACTGATGAAAAATGTGTGTTGAAGTAGGAAACAGATGAAGTTCATATTAAAGTAAATTCAGTTTGGGATTATCAGTGGTCCAGAAGCAATCTGTTTGGATACCACTACATGGCCAAAGAGCTTTCTCATTTACTGGGAGGTCCCAAGCCACTGCACTTGTTTTCAATTTCTATTCCAAAGCAAACTACTGAGCTGCTTCTGACAGAAAATCCAGGTGGGGTCTAGAATACATCCTTCAGGGAAAACCTTGTGAAATTGTGAAGAAACTGCACTTTCAGCACAATCCTAGCAGGGCTCATTCCTTCTTGGCTACTACCTGGGCCACAGATACTCTTGGAGAAGAGGGAACCAGCTTTACAATATTTCAAACAATTTGGACTGAAACTGCATGCACAGCAAATGGCACCTTAAGGGCATGGGGTAGCCATACACTGTGTGGCTCAAGCCCCTCTGCACTTCAAAGGCTAGTCTTCAGCAGTGTGGTCAAAACCCAGCGGTGTTGTCAAAATTCAACCTGGGGGCCCAAGGTTTCTCTGGAACAGGTGTTTTAAAGTGTCATGACATAGCATGGTAGTTAGGAAAAGGAGGTTTGGGTTTTTGAGGATTGTATAATTCAGAAATACAGTGTGAATTACTCCTGTCTTCAGTCAGAGTAAAATGTGGAATACAAATAGTAAACGGTGGGAAAAACAGAGGAAGGAGTGGAAATCCAACTTCTTTCCACACCAGGTTAGTTAAATAGAGATCCTGACTGAAGTCTTGGATTGAAGTCCCAAGGATCAGGATTTTCAGATTTTAAACAACTTCATATATTGCCTCAGCTTTTACAGGTGTTTTGGAAATACAGACCATGGAAGTCTGAGCACTCCAGTAAGCCAACAGTCAGGACTCCAGGCAGGATTTTCTTCTTCCTTTTGCCTTTGTAAAACAGCATTTTGATTGACATTCTTTCTTCTGAAAAAAAAAAAAACCAAACCCAAACAAAACCCCACCTTATTATGTCAGTGCAGTGCTTTGGGGAGAATTTTGCCTCAGGCTAAGTTCCACCCCCTAAACTAGAAATGCAGATCTAATGCTTCCAAAGGTAAGGCATACCTCTTCCTGTGTATTCATACAGCACCTTCTCAACTGTGACTCCTTAACTTTTTATTTCACATCTTTAAGCATTACTGCACTGTACTGGGAATGCTTGCTGGAAATGAAAGCAAATGATTTCTACCTTGTTCTGCAGTCATGTTGGTAAAAGGGTCACAGCATGCTTTGTCACCCAGCCTTCACTGGAGTCTGCTGTAATGCATCCTCAGTGGATGCATTCCAAGATGTTCTTATCCTCTAAACAGTTCAACTATGTCTAGTCATACTGTAACTATTCTTCATCTCAGTGCAATACAGATCACTGAAATGAAGTACTTCTTGCCCTTACATTCTGCTCACACCTAACCACTACATAAGAAAGAAACTATAAATGGTGTCTTACCACCCTACTTTGCATCATTCCTGGAGAAGTCATACCCTTAGAGAAGAAATCTTGCAGCACCCAGGTTTTTACCTTTAAAATCATCCATTCAGTGTTGCTAGTCATTCATTTTTTGCGATGCTCACATCTTAGAGCCCAAAGTTGCATGGCTACAAGTTAAGCAGCAGTAGATATTTAACTTCAACATTTAAACACAGATTATTTTAAATCTCTGGCAAAGTCTTCAAAAAGCCTTTGTGCCAGGAGTTCTAGTTTCTATTACTTCTACGTATCTCATTATCTGAGTTTCTTATTTACTTTGCTGTGCCACAGATGTCATCTATGATTTCTGATTCAGCACAATGTTACACTACTTTTATACTGAATCTACCACTATGCTTAGTGAAATGGAGTTAAGACAGTGGTGTTACCAATTTTTCATGAACTTTTAATTTTAAAATGTTTGAATAATATCATTATCAACTAATTTAACACATATAAAATAAAAACACACAGACAAGCCTTATATTGAGTTTAAGTCTGGAAATGTACCTCCCTGTGAGCTGAAATCAGTGCAAAACTTTATAGCTTTTAGTGGTATAACAAAAAGCAGATGCAGAAGACAGTCCAGAAAGGTGAGTAAATCATTAACAGTCTGTGAGCATGAAAGTGCTTTATGAGGAGATTAAGGCACTCCCAGACACTGCTCAAATAAAACACCAACACAATTTTACTTTCAGCAGATATAGAACAAAGTTCATTCTTATTTATATTAGCACCTGAGCTTAAATTGCAGTTAAAATCATCACACCACCACTACATCAGTATCACTTCACTGATGCATTATTTATGTAAAGATCTGGCTAAAAGTGTGATTTCCAGGTATCGCTGCTAAATATAGGCAGTGTTTAAGCTACATATCAACACACAGAGGTAGCTTTACAGTTGTGCTCTGTCTGTATAGTCTTGACTAGGGTTCTAAATATTTCACATACAGATATCACAAAGACAACGACAGTAAGCAACTGTGAATGAACAAAGAAAAACATTCAGATGAGATCTCATAAAACTGACACGTTTCTACAGAAAGGATAGAAAGTATTTTCAATAACTGCCACCTGGTTCATCTCTATTCGGAATGTCTAGAAAAGAGTGTTCCAATAGCCCAGAAATCCAATGATGTCCTTAAAAGTATTGACAAAATGAAGCTGATGAAAATTCCAGAGTCAGGCTTGTTTTTCTGGAGCATGCTCGGGCTGGTGCCAATGAATTCAGAATCCAGACCAAACCTTTCCTTGAGTGTAGTGTCTCTTCATTGCCTCATTCATGGTCTATTCTCCCATGACTCCCTATAAAGGTGAGGATCTTGTCATGATGAAATACTGGCAGTTTTAAACAAAATTGAAAATACAGGCACAAATACAAAAGGTGTGCTGCTCTGATAAGCAAGTTGTGTAGAAACTTTTGTTGGTGATGACACAGTCACCTTTGTTTCCTCTCTGTGTTAGTGAATTCCATAAGAATCTAACAATATCCAGAAGCATGGCTGCAAGCAATAGAGTAAGGCATGGTTTAAGAGCACTTTAGACTGGAAAAACAGTAAATAGCACAAAGATTTGTAACTTGTAATCCCCAATATATCATTTATTTTTCTTTCATGTTTGATGGCAGTATTAGTCTTATTTAACTATAATCTTCCATGTTGAGTAGAGAATTCTTATTGAAATAGTTTAAAAATAATCTTTTAAATTAACAGCAATAAAAAGTATGGTAGCCTGATTCAAACAACCTTCAGGACTTTATGAATCATCTTCCTTGAGCAATATGTGTTTCTGTGTTTGAGGCAGGGAACAGTGCAGAGAGGTATCAACACATAGTGGAGATGAGAGGTTTTGGCACCCCAAAATGAAGGACTTGAGTAGCAACAGGTTGAGGGTGGGGAGGAACAGGATGCCCATTCAACCTTGTCTCTCCTGGACTCCAAGATCATGGAGTTAGAACAACTGACAGTATTTTATTATTTAGGTTATAGCAATGGCTGGCTGGCTGGCTGGAAACGGGAAACTGGAAATGGGTCTCTGCATGTCTGTCTCCTGGTCCTTGGTCAGGTAAGCTAATGCTACCTTTCTGTTTACATATATCCAGAAAACCTGGACTTTAAGGCTAAAATAATTCTACCTTTACTTTAAAAGTGGTTGAAAGTCTGTGGGATATAATGTATTATGTGCCTTAGTACAGAGGCAATTTACTAAATACAGTTTAATGAAAAACAAGGCTGCCTGCAAAATCACCCTTTCTTTTTTCTTTTTTAATGTCTTTTTTTTTAATAGATTTTGCCTATGATATAATGTTGGTACTTGGCCTTTATTCTTTAGATGTCTTCTTCAACCATGTGGTTTATAGGCATTTTGAAATCTTCCATCCAATATAACAAACGTTTATTACCTCTTTAACTGCAACGATGTATTAATAGAAGCTGCTTAGTTACCTGAGACGCAAATTTTTGTTTCATATGCAAGCATATAGTTGGAAATCTATGCAAGAACTTGTTTTTAACAGTTCACTTGTAGGTTTTTTAACTGAGAATGGTCAGCCCTTGGTCTCTGGTTACACTTTTCTTCAAATTAATTTGAAGTTTTACTTAACTAGTGCTCATTCAGAAATCACTCCTCTTATGACCAGAATTTACAGACAATAGATTGTTCATATTAGAAAAGTACATGTCCACTTGCTGCACTAACTTGGTTAAATTAATAAGTATCAATTTATCACTACTGAAAAACAGAGAAACTTTAGAAAATTTAGCAAAAGAATGGAAAAGAAATGCTGACTCTGAAATGTAATGAGGTAAGGAATTAGAGCTTGTAAATTAAAACCTAGCTAATAGAACTCAATGCACAAGTGTCCAAATAAGTTAATCAGCACATAATAAATCAAATTCTATCGCTGTATTCCACAAGTAACCAGCAATAATTAAATGGTATTCAGGATTACCTTGATGAGAAGAAGCAGATTACTTTCATTCATTCTTGTAAAGAACTCAAAATAGAAGAAACTGAAGAGTGAGTAGCATGTAATAGATTCTGTGGTTAAGAGCTTTTTCAAGATTTGCAACTAGTAAATACATTTTTATTATAAATCTTTCACCTATTAATTTTTTTTTGTGAGAAAAAGTAGAAAAGTTTTGAAGGAAGGGGAAAAGAGATATTTGAAAATGTAATTTCCTATTAAGACAACAGATCTTAAGAAAACTCAACAGAGAAAAAAATAATCAGTGTACACAAAAGTAACTAATTTTGACACCCATGGCAAAATAGAAAATGACGTATCTTAAACCCTCATTTTGATACACAAATTTCACAGAATGAAATAAAAATTAAAATAAATTGAGTTTTTTACTACGTGTATAATATAGCCCCAAATATGTATAAAAAGAAATGATGAGGAAAGGCATGAGACACTCTAATAGCAAAATATGAGTATAAAGGTAGCCTTTCTGATAAAGCAATTACATTCTGGAATTGCTTATTATATGAGAGTGTTTCAGTGGGAAGAAAGAAAAGAATTCTGGTAGGGCAAGCTCCCCATTAAAGTAACAAATAATTTTAGGATCTATTTAAACTTGGATAAAAATGTAGTTTCTAGGAACTAACCCAGCTTCTGTTGAACAGCTTGAGCAGAAAAACAAGCAAAGTCAGTTAAAGTAGATATTTTTGTTTTGATTTTTACTACCTTTTAATACAAAATTAATTTTCCTAATTAGACACTGGCCAACTCTTACCAAACCTTCCACAACATCTTCCAGTTAAAGGGGGTATGTGCAAGTCTTGCTTAAGAAATACCATACAGAAATTGGAATAGTTCAATTTTTATGTACATTATTAAGCTTCATAGAAAGTCAATCATTCTTATTTTTTCTGCAATAGTTCTTCTTTCTAAATTGTATTCTACACGACTGCAAACTGACCTCTCAGACCTGCTATTGGATGTAAGAGGAACTTGTCTCTGGTCAAGTTATGTACATGTTAACTGTTAAAATATAGTTAATTTCTACTTTACCATGTGTTTATTTCTATTTCATATCAACAATTCTAAAACAACTATAAGATTTTCTTCTTTTGTTACTTTGATTATTTTTTTTTTTTAATATCTAGCAACAATTTGAAAGCTCTTTGGTCAGCCACCAGTATTAGAGGTGCACACACAGGCTAAGCAGTCTTTGCTGTGTCTGCAACAGCACCAACAGCACAACTGTAACTGCAGTTTGGCCTTTTATTTGGTAAGTATATGTTAGCTCAGTACTTAACACCTTTAAGTCTTCCACACTTTGGTACTGGCCCTTTTTTCACTTACACAGGTTATTTACATCTGATCAAGACACAGTTTACCACACTAAAATGTAACCATAAGCAGTAAAAACAATGAAAACACTACACATTCAATTACTGCCATCTATGGTTTTTTTCTGTCAGAGACCGCAAAAGATAACCAGGAATAATTGCTAAGCTTTCTTTGCTTGACCTACTGTTAGAATATTAACACTGGAGTGTTAAAGGAAGCAACAATACCTGAAGTAGGAAAATAGAAGGATTTTAGGAAAGACACATGTAACCACAGAAGAAAAACTGTTGCAACTCTTGAGCATAAGCCTTTGTAAAATAAATAGTCATTATATCCATTGGACTGAGTTGTCACTTCAGATACCATCTGAAAAGTGCCACCAAAAACTATTAACAGAAAAATAAACTGTAAGAAGTTTCTCAGATAACAGTGAAAAAATTTAACTGGTCATTAATGCTTGGGAATCTGACCAAAGCACTTTTGGTAATGTAGCATAAAATTCCAACTCCATCTGCTTTCATTACCACAAAGCCTAAGGCTTAATCCCGTTTACACACGCTATAAATTGAAATGATTACATTGTTAGTCTGGATTTGCTAAGCATGGGGATGTAAATTAATGAGAACTGAGCCCTAAACTACCTTATTTTCCTTTATTCCAAGAGAGACTGTTAAAAAATACTGCCCTGACAACTCCTCACATGCATAGCATTTCAAACGGTCAAAGTATGCTATGAACAGTAATGAACTGGCAATACAAAAGTATTTACTACTGCAATCTTTGAAGTAACTTGCATAGATTTGAGGGAATTCAGCCATGAAACTTAGGTGTTGAATTCAAAAATTATTTTTTTTTTTCAGTGGAATTAAATGAATGGGTAAGAAGCAAAAGACTTGAACTGTGACCAGATACTTGTAATAATCTGTTAGGTAAAGTTTATTGTAGACATTGTATACATTTATCAGGTTTTCAGGAATAGATGCTTTTATATTAAAGAAAGCGTGCAAGATAATTTAAAAATTCATTTATCTAGTTTTGAGGGAGCTTATTAATGCTCTTTGAAAAAGAAACAGAAGTATTGAGGATTAATCACGTCTATACAAAAAATCTGCTGTTGATACGTAATCATTAATGAAACAATATCATGGAACCTTAATAGTACTTTTCAGAAGGATATTTAATTATGAAGAACAGCATGTTGAAATGCTAATCAGATAGTAATGTTTGTCAGCTGAGTACAGAGTCTTAAAAATGTTTGGGACTCACTCATATTAATTCAGACTACATGTCTCCTAGTAGAAGCAAAACTTCTTTTAAGCAGAAATTCTTTTAATACAGCAAATAGCTGATTTGAGCAGTTATGCTCAAGCAACACTTTTCTGATAAAGCAGCTGGGTTTGGGAAAGTCTAAAACATGAGAGATCACAAAGGTAATAAAAACCCACCCAAAAGAAATACTAAACAGTCACCTACATTAAATTTATTTTCCCAAGTAAAAGCTCTTCTTCAGGTTTATTATAGGTAGTCATCCACAGAACACAGCAGCAGAAAAGGGTTTTTTATTCAGACACATTGCTGTCTTCATAGACAGCAAGAATTAAATAGGAAGCCCTTGAAAAAAAGCAGGGTTCATTTGTGTGAAGAAACAGAAGGTGACAAGATCTTTACACAGCTTGGTTATCCCCAGTTTAACCCAGCTCACCACGACAAGATGCAAATAGATCCCCACAGTTAATTCCTTTTTTCTTAACAGTAAAAAACTCAGAAACATCAAACTCCAAAATAGTACTTTTGAGTACAAACACTTCCAGGTAGGACTGACGGATCCTACCTGCCCCACACAATTCTGATTGTCCCATTCTGGGCATCACAGTGAACCACCCGCCTCAGAGCTCACATTCCTCCACAGCCTGAACAGTGATGCACTTCAGGGGCTTCATCTTCTATTATTTCAGTATCTGACACTTCATAAAACTCAGGTGTTTTCCTGAGTGCTCTGGTGCTGTTCTTTTCAGCTGCAGGGGTACACATTCTAAAAGTAACACAATGACTAAAACATTTCCCATAAAATTGTCTGCTGTACTAATTTTCCAACAACTGGCAAAAACTCATTCATTACTTTTGTTTTGGGGGACACTTTTCTAGTTGGATTTTTTATGGGAACATGACTGCGAGTGTTAGAGCTAGACATTTGCTGCTTGGCAACAAATTTCACAGTGTTATGCCTAGAATTTTCCTAGACAACTTTTTCTCAGGTACAGATGTACAAGTGTTTTATAGAAAATAGAACATTTAAACATTTTTGCCTGTCTTAATGAAAATCTTACAGTTAACATAGAGCATGCGCTAAATGTTTGTATTATTTCTCAGATGAGTGAGTATGCTAAATATTTCATTTAGGGTGGCAGTTATTTGCTGGGTAAAATAAACAGTGCTTTTTATGCTGCATACATGTAATAAAATGTGTGTTTAGACACTGAGGTGCAACAGACATAGTTCACTTAAAGAGGCTGTTTTGTCCTGAAAGAAGTTTAATAACAGTAGTGTACTGTATTACACAATTGTTGCATCTCCTCAAAAATTACATACATTTTTTTGCTGCCATGAACATAGATATGCCTGAAATAAACCCATAATAAATGACAGACTTGTAGATTCAGTCATGCCAAGCATTATTTAGAGGACAGACTTGTAGAAGAAGTCCCTAAGCTTCTATTAGCTTGAATTGGCAACTGCTAGTACATTTTACAGCAGAATGAAGACCAAAATTGATGGACAAGTGCTAAACAGTCCTTCATCCTCCACTGCTCTGCAAATGATTGAGTCAAAAGTTGATAAGAAATATGGCAAATTCTCTATATGTTACTGTGCTGCTTCCCCTCTGCAGAGTGCATTACCGTCTATCAGGGGACATTCAGCTTTTGTGAGCATAATGTTATACCACATTTATGTTTCTCAGGAATCTACACTAGAACTAATGGAGGCATAAAAGATGTTAAAATATTTCTACTGTGTACAAAAATATTTGTACTGTGTGAACACATGTAATCCAAACAGCAAAAAACCACACCTAAAATGTTAATCACATCTCATTATAAAGGCCTGAACTTGTTCCACTGCTGAAGTACTCCAACAGTAGCATGACTAAACTCAGTGAGTTGTGCTGATGTAAAGCTGATATGACATTAGCTTCAGGCATAAGACTACACAGAGCGCTGCTAACTATTTTGGAGCTTTCCATGCTCCAAGGCTAGAAAAAGAAATATGTAGAAAGTGTTTACATGCAATGAACAGACCTAGAACCTGGGGGTGCCTTGCCAAATGCATCGTTCAGGTAACTGATGTAAGCACGAGTGAGTAGGGGAGTCACAGTGCAGACAAGCGCTGGCATAATTTGTGCCGGGTCTACAGAATTGGTAGAAGTGTCTGCTAAGGTGGCTGACACTCTGGTGTGTTCGCCTCTGTCTGGGCAGTAATGCCTGTGCTTGACAATCTCAGTGACAAAGATTTATCAAGATGCTCAGGAGGGTTTGTTTCAAGTTCAGGCAAGTGGCTTATACCTGCCTGTTCCCTTGGGTCTGCTCCTAGTGTGTTGGCTGCTACAGAGAAGCCTGGATGGATGGCTCAAAAGCCTCCTTTCCATAAGTATGGCAATTCATTTCCTCTCACATTAAGCGCATTAGGCAAATCCTAAGATTCCTAATGCAACAGCTTTAGGAAGTTCCTACTAGCACACAGTGGCAGAAAACAACATGTGGCCTGCAGCAGTAAAATGGAATCCTCCGTGATCCAATAATTAACCCAAAATTTCAAATACTGATTTCTGCATCATCTTCATTTTAAAAAGAAAATTTAGGGGGGTTTATCTGCAAATATATACAGTTATAAAACACTAAATTGGATAGTGCATACTACCTACAATGATTTTTTTTCCTGCTGTCTGAAGTCTCAGGCAGGTGTCTACTCATAGAGACTCACTGGGTTCCAACATGCAGAGTTTTCAGAACAATGCTTTTTTTAGTAAAATAAAAAATCCAACATAAATGTGGTTGCTGCATAATCACAGTATCTATGGGACTTTGCTTACCCTGCAGTAGGGTATAGTGGTTTTTTGTTATGATGGTTGGGGTTTTTTTGAGAATAGATTTCCATTAAAACTTTTAATACAGTTAGAATATGTCTTGTAGTCATGGTTTAACCCTGTCCAGGAACCAAGCCCCATGCACCCGCTCACTCACTGCCCCCTCACCCAGAGGTCTAGGAACAAGAATTGGAAAGGAATGTAAAACCTGAGGGAGGGTTGAGATAAGAACGATCCAATAGGTAAAGCAAAAGCTGCACAGGGAATTCATTCACCACTTCCCATGGGCAGGCAGGTATTCAGCCATCACTAGGAGAGCAGGGCTCTGTCACACATAAGGGTTACTTGGGAAGACAAATGCCATAATGCTGAATGCCCCCCCCTTCCTTCTTCCCCCAGCTTATGTGTACTCAGCATGATGTCCCATGGTATGGAATACCCCTTAGGCCGGTTCTGGTCAGCTGTCCTGGTTGTGTCCCCTCCCAATGTCCCATGTCCCTCCAGCCCACTCACTCACTGGCAGGGCATGAGAAACTGAAAAGTCCTTGACTTGGCATAAACATCACCCAGCAACAACCAAAAACATCCGTGTGCCATCAACATGGTTCTCACACCAAATCCAAAATACAGCACTGCTCCAGCTAATAAGAAGAAAATTAACTCTATCACAGCTGAAACCAGGACAGTTGCCTTTTGAAAGCAAAATCTAATTCTGAAGTGATTTGCCCAAGAAATCTATGACAAGTATTATGCAGAAACAATTATTAATGGCTTGACTTTGCCTCCTTCTCAGAATATAAATTCTGTTTGAAAATAACTTTGAGATAATTATGCAATTTAAAAAAAAAAAAAAAAAAAAAAACAAACCAAACTTTTGATATAAAGGGGAGGAATGAGTAATTCTATATTATTCAGTGGAATTGAAGCTGTAATGAAGTACTGCTCCAGGTAAGCATGACAGAAAGTTTTCAGCTGGTGTTATGTTATTGACTCCAACACATACCATGAATATAGTTTTTAATAAACACTGTGTCATATAAGCCTTTACTTTCTTTCTGCATCAGGATTGTACCAGAATTGCACATTTTTTATATTTTTTTTCTCTTTCTGATTTTGGCAGGAAATGGCTTTTTGTAAGTTGATATTTGGGGTTTGTTTATATGTATTTTTGAAAATCTTTTGCTCTCCAAGAAGCTGATTTTTATTTTTCTGCAATCATTCTCATTACAGTGTCAGTCTGGAAAAGAACAGACTAATCTGACCCTCATTTGAGCAAGTAATTCCAGCAAGCAGACTGACAAAAGGTGTAAGTTGGGGCTGTATACCTTCCTTATGTCCTCAGTCCTCTGTCCTCCCTGACCCTTAGCCCTTGACCACACTTACAGCCTTCCTGAGAGCTGGAGAGATCAAACCCTCAATGCCTAGTCCTACGGTACTCTAGAGTCCAAAGTCAACCTACATTTCTGGCAGCCTTCTGTGCCAGGGTAACCATGGTCAGAGCAGTCTGTTAAAGCTTCACTTAGTCAAAGGAGAGTGATACACTACTCTGGTCTAGTGAAACTGGACTGGTTGTAAATATATAGTATAATGTGTGTATGTAGCAAGTTTAGCTTCAATTGTCTACAGGTTTGTCTGCTTATTTGTCCTGGGATATCAGCCCAATTGCCATGACTTTTCCCTTTTTCTTCTGTTTTCTCATGAATACAATTATTCAGGTGGCATACTATATTCAGCTGGATTTATGAGTGCGCATAAGATCTCTGTTAAGGGGAAAAATGTTATTATACACTGTAGAAGACCCATTTCAGAAAGATAAGTTAATTTACAACTTTGTAAATTTCATCTTTCTCATTATTTATGTGTGCACACAGGCACAAAGGGTCTGCTGGTTAAAACTGGCAAAACCAGACACCAATGTTCTTTTTCTTGTCTTCAGAAATCTGTGTTCCTAATAATTATTGGGAACCATAGATCTCTAACTTGTGTGTTTTCCAGTGCAAATAGAAACAATGTTGGCATAAGCACAGATACATTGTGTTCTAGATAGCCAAGTATAAAAATAGTAAAACGGTTGCTTTTCTGGCATCCTGCACCTAGTTGACTGCCTTTGACTCCAAGCAGCGCTGTATGTTAACCATAATACGGCTTCTGTAAAGTACTAATCCCTAGTGTGAGATTTGCACAGGGAAATGCAGCAGCCTAAACCTACCCTCTGTTATGACTGACTATTGTATTTTTGAAATCTCTAAGATGGAAGTTGAATCTACCCTACTCAAAACAAAAGTATGTTCTACTGGTTTTACAACGCTAAGGGCAATAAAATAGTATATATACTTTTCTTTCTTTTCAATAAGGATTTTCTCTTACTGTTTCCTTTTTTAGGAAGTTACAGTAGCAGGGATACAAAACACAACTGCCCTATAGCTGCTTATGTCCTCCTCCAGACCCACCTTTTCTTGCTTCTAAACCTTAGTAACAGTTGATCTATAGTTCTCAGAGGAAGAACTGTTTATTGGCAACCAGAATATTCCTTCCATTACCTTTGATTTTTAAATTACAAATTACAATTTACTTTCTCCTTTTTTCTTTGCTTTGTCAAACAGCTAGATTTAGGCACGAGTCAAAACAGAACATCCCTAAAAGTACTTCAACAGCTTCTCCTAAAAGTTTTTGAGCAAGATACATTTGTATATAAGTAAAATATTTGATAGACACCCATGTCCACAGAAAGAATATTCCCATAAGTGTAGAAACCCATGGTCAACAGCATGTTCATCTTATGATCTATTCCAACATCACCTGTTTGCCGATGCTGTATGTTAATGCCTTTGGATGCCCAAAGTCACTTAGTCATTGCAAAGATACAGGTGTTCATAGACTTAGGGTCTGGAAGTCAGGCTGTTAGGCATTTGGTTGTGTCACTGAATGCATTTTGAAAGCTAACGTCTGCATCCCTCTCATACAGCATATACCCCCCTCTTTGCAAAGAAAAAAGAAGGCAAAACACAAAACCAGCACTTTGTCAATGAAACAAAGATGTGAGGATTTTTAAAGGCTGGGTTTTTTTTTACTTTTGTGAAGTCGATGTGTCAAAAAATCCCTTGGAAAAATATAAATAAATAAATCAGAGAAAATTTTGTTACAAAATTCTGTGTCCCATTGCTAAGTTTGTAATTAAACTCACTTTTGTGCTCAGTCTGAAAAAAGGTGTTGTAGGGCGCTGCTTCGTGTCCTCCCTCCCCAGCTTCTTCTTCCCTGGGCCCATGCCCTGTCTGTGTCCTGGCACTCCCACCGTCCCTCCCCTCGCTGTTCTGAAGATGTCTGGGGTGGTTAGGATTTGTCAGGTCACACCTCAGCCTGTCAGGACATGGCGCCTCCTTTGCCCTGCTTCAGCCCATCGCTTCATTTCATCTGCACAGAGCCTGGCGACGAGCTGGCCTCGTTAGATGCAAATAACCACAGCCAGTCAAAATGAGCCTGCTATTTCCTTCCCACTTACCTGTCACATCCCCTTGGCTTTTGTTAAACCAGCCAGAATTTTTCTTAATCCCAGTCCAGGCAATGGTAGAGAGGCAAGTATGTACATGCACATGTCTGCACATGAGCGTGCAGGCATACGCAGGCATAAAGTCCAACAAAAGCTTCTGGTTTTGGGCTGAGGGGAGAAGGGGGGAGAGCTGGTTACATCCCTAACCATTGCCTCTCCTATCACCCCCCTTTCTCCCCTTCCTCTCTTCACTGTATGCTGCCTACAGAAACTTCTCCTTACCCAGTCCTACTCTGTTTTTGTTCTCTCTCACCTGCCTGTGTGTTGCATTCCCAGTATTTCCCTCATTTCCCCAATGTGAAGGTTTGATTCCTTCTCCCCCTTCTCCTCCCTTGATCTGACACCATGTTTCCTTCCCCACACTTCTTTCTTCCCTTCAACCTGACTCCCAGTGACACCTCTAGCCTACCCGTTTCCCTATTACCACCAGCTCTCCCCTTCCATCTCCACTTCTTCTATTGTTTCCCTAGCTTTTACCACTCTTCTTTCCTCCTGTGAGCCTGAATCTGGAGCAGATGCATGTGCTGAAGAGGTGAGATCCCATTTCCGGCAAGCCCTACAGCCTCAACTGCAACCACGCTCCCATCCTACCTCCAACTCTGCCTCCAACACGCTCTGCCTCCAACAAGTTCTTGTCCCCATCCCTGCACATGGGAAGAGGGACAGAAACATGGGATTGTTGGCCAGAGTCTTCTCCTGGGGCTGGGACAAAAAGGTACTCCTCTAAACATGACATTATGCACAGGATGTGCACACCTGAAACACAACACTTATTTCAAGGTTGCTCTACATTAAAGTTGGTTGCTGCCACTTTGTTATAGGTTGCACTATAAAGCCCAGCAACTAACCTACTGGTAAGAGCAGGATCAGGACAGCACCGAATGTATTAAGATCAGTAGAGATTCAGATCTGTGTTTTTACATAGGAAATCTTCCAAAGGTCTATCGAAAATGTAATATATTCTATATAAAGATGTCTACACACAAAATAATTTGTAACAGTAAAAGTGAAGAGTGAAACCTCTTGTGCACGAACACAAAATCTAGAAGTTACTCTACTCATAGGCGAGTAAGTAACACGTAAGTACACTAGGATCATTCAGTTCCACAGTCCTCTTTGTGCGCATGACCCTATTTCTAACTCCTAGCATAAGGAAACCTACATTTACATTTGTTTGATACAGTGCAGCAAAACCTGACATTTCCCTGGCATTTTTTGTGAGGTTTAGAAAGAGAAGACCACTTTCTTCCATGAGCAGTTTGCATGGCATTTTCTTTACAAAAATAACTACATCAATAAATTGTGAATACATGCTGGATAAGCTGTTGATAGCAAAGCAATAGCTGGATTTTGGAATCTGAGCTGTTCTCCAGTGGGTGCTGAAGTATTTTCTAACAAGAAGCAAGCATCTGACTTCAGCACAATGTTGGATTGCATATATATCTTGGGTGTTTTTGCAAGGCATCTTTGCCTTTTCTTGGAAATGAAGGGCAAATCTGTTCTCAGGCCCTCATTCTCCCCTACTTTTCAGCCTAACAGTATCTGCACCTCCTCCCCCTCCCTTCTTTTTCTTTTCCTTTCTCCATCCCCTTTAAGTTGTAATTCAATCTCTTCCAACTCATGATCTCTTTTCTCTTTTTGGCACTCCCTCCACCCTCTCTCTCTCTCATTAGTTTAACTTGAGTTAATTAGGAATAGTAGGCAGCCCTCAATCTGTTATGTGTTAAAATAGAACAATCCAAAACAGAGAGGCACAGACACAACTATGTGATTTCATTGTCTAAGGGAGACAGAAAACCAGTGGGGATTCTCTTATCTAGACTAACATCTTCCCAATGGTTAATCTAACTGGCTTTAAAATGTTCCGCAAATGCAGATCTAGGATAACAATCTTTCCATGTTTCCTTCTTTTTCTTTCTTTCTTTTTTTTTTCTTTTTTTTTTATTTCATCATTGGCAAGAATGAGTGAATTGGATTGACATGGAGGTGATAGAGGAAGAGAAATAGTCTACATGTCAAAATGACAATGTATATTACATGGTTAACAGAATGAGTGGTACGTGCAATGGCTGCGGGTATTTTCATCTGCTGTGTTGTACAATAAGCTCCTTTTTTTCCCAAGTGTATCATCAAGATCCCTCCCAATTCAATGCAGATTAAGCTTTTGCTTGAAGGATCTCTTTCTATGATTAAAATCACTTGATAAATGTGGGACTGAAGTAAGAATCTAAGTATTCACTTGTTGCTATTACTGAACTGTGTATATATAGAGGTCATGCCTGGCACTCTGACTGTAGCTCTGATCACAGACCTTAGGGCAGAGTGTGCTGTGGAAGCGAAATACAACAGATCTAAGAAATCCAGTCCTAATTGTAAAGGTAAGGCCTTGCATTTTTGATTGACTACATATGGTACTGTTTGGTTGAAATGCATTCTCAGGAAAGACAGGTATAACTGTCCAACTAATACGAAAATACATGGCTGTATAAAACGTATACATGTCTGTCTGTGCTTTTATATTTATATATGTATATATAAATACAGAAATACATAGTTTAAGCCTTCAGTGAGGGTTGTGTAAGATTTATGGACTATCAACAGCCAGATTTACGGCAATGGTTACATTAAATTGCTAATTTCGTATGTATGTGTCTGCATGCATAAGAAGATGTGTGACAGTAATTAGTGTTAATAATTTATCCATTAATTAGCAATGCTAATGCAAATATTCTTTGAAATTAAAAAATTCCAGTGGTCTTTTTGAAATCTGATATCCAGGAAACAGAATGAAAAATCTATTTGAAATAAGGGAAGAAAGGGAGGCATTGAAAGTACCACAATCAAAATGTCATTATATATGTTAAGAAAAATTAATTTCCTTTCTCCCAAAAACAACTCTTTATGACAGAGAAAAGATCAGACTAATGGGGCATAAAAGGAATGTGTAATGAAAGCAAAGTATAAGCTTGATTATCAGAACATACAAGAATGTTAAAGCATTGGAGAAGATAATACCCTCTCAAGAAGACATCCTAGGCAGTTTCTTCTAGGGGTGTGTGAGTGAATTTCTAGCTGGACAGAATCAACATGAGACCAAATAAGGAGATGTTACACTAAGTCTGGGAGGTGGGGTGGTGGGGTGTTAGAGTTTATGGTTAAATAATCAATTATTTATTTCCCAAAATACTTGTTCAGTTATGGGCAAACTCTACTAGATCCAGTAAGGAGAGAGAGATTTGGCTCTTATAATGTTCCTCCATTTGATCTTTGCTTTATATAATAATGCAAAAATGCAGTGGTGGATGTTGGTTTATTTTACACCACAAATGAGAAACACTTTTCTTTTTCCAAGGAATTAGAAGAACTTACAGTAATGCTTCTGTTTCAGTATTGACAAATAAGCCTGTTTAATTCATACAACCTTTTTCTTTCTATAAGCATTATAGACCACAATGTGCGAGTTGCATAAGGAAAAGATATAAACTTGTGATTTAATAAAAAATCCAGGACGTTACAAATCTATGCACTAGATGACATTAAGAACTTTAAGCAATTTTGACATCTAAGACTATATTATTTCCTGTTCTATATGGGTAATTAAGTAACTTGAGGAAGCCATAAAGCACATATGAACTTACTTAAAACCATTGTTTAGTCAGAAAGCAAAATATTAGGGGAAAATAGTGAAACTAAATTAATCTAAACACCTATCCAACAAATATCTAGAAAGTGCGTATCTTTAGAAAAGCAGAAAATAATTGCCATTCTATCACACATATAGTAAACATACTGGTGATTTTACAAGAGTAAACATATTTATTCTCTGACACCCTGCAGATTAGGACCATAGTTTCTGTCATTCCTTGTTGCCTTCCCCACGTCAAACTGATGTGCAAGCCCCTGAAAATGCTCTGTGCCTATAATAGCACACTTATCAGCGCAATGCTTACAAAACCTCTATCTTCCATCAACATATATGGCATGGCAGGAGTAAGAGAAAGGCAGTGCTGTGGCCTGAGAAGAACCACTTTAGTACGCCATAAACTAGGGCAAGTATGTGTCACGAGCTGAATGGAATGACTCTAGAAGATTGTTATGTAACACAAAGTGTAATCCACAGTCCTGAATGTTTTTGGTTCGGTGCTATCTATGAAATTCAGCCCAGACAGTTTCCACAGTAAGCTCAGTTTCAGCCACACTGAGTATGAGACTTTCCCAAAGCTGCAGAATGCAGGATCAGATAATAAACAGCTACACAACCAAGAGAAAAGTCACTTCTAAAATGCACAGGTAATGCAGGGGTGGCTGTGTCCTGTGGGAGTTGGTGGCACGTAACTCTTTGTACATGCGGTCATCTAGCCTGAAGTATTACAAAAGCATAAAGTCAATAGCTTTAAAAGTTATCCTTTAAGAAACACTGCTTCAAGTGGATTAATAACTTTGGTATTAAAATCTACTATAAATCGCTTTGGTGTGATGACAGGTTATCATGTGTTATCAGTGTTTATGTTTGTATTGCAGTTGGTTTTGCCTTATTCTTGTGACATATAGAGATAGATTCAGGAAGACAAATATACATCTAGGATGAAAAAATGGTATTTTGGCATGTGAAACTGGCATTTTTGGATTTGATATAGTGCTAAAATTCACCTCAGAAGTAAAACTCAGCCAAAGAAGTATTGAAGAACTCATTGCTTATATGCCTAGAAAGGTTACTAAAAATACATAAAAACTAATATTGTTACTTAGACAAAAAATGCAGGAAAATAGAAAAGAGGTGCTGCAAGCACAAAGGCAATAAAGCTCACAATGTTCAAGCTGTGGCAGTATAATCCATGATCTCAAATAATTTGTTTAGGCTATATATAGAAGAATATTAACTATGGTCAGAGTAGTCTTACATGCTATCTCAGGAACATGCACAATATTAATTGAATTGCTAATTTCCTCAGAGGCCAGAGGTTCAGCAGAAAATTTTGATGGTTAATAAGATTTAATGTGTTAATATGGAGGCTGGAAAAGGATTTAGCTAGTCAGGACAGCTTGCTGCATACAGAAATATGCTACAATTTTGGGGTGTGTTTCTACAGTGTATTTTATCCTGCTTCTATTGCCTTTGGCAAGAAATTCAGATTAATTAGATCTGTACCTTTACACATACTTGCATCGTTGGACTGATGATAAACAAATACGATATATCGGATAATGAGACCCCATATAAATGTTATCAATCTAACATTTTCTCATAAAACGTAAACTCCACACTTTTAAATAAGGAAAAGGCTTCCTGGGATTTAGATTTAAACAAATTGCTTTCAGTATCTGAGTGAGAATAGCAGAGCTGAGAATATCCATGTCCTCCTCTAACTTCACAAATTAAATGGAAATCATTGAGAAAAGACTGCAAGATCCCAACAGAAATGGGAACCACACCTTTAGGTGAGGAAACTGTGCTAGATGACAACATCATGGACAGATCTGCCACTGTAAATAATTTACTCACACTGACATATGGCATTGTTCTGTCTTCTGAAAAGATGTTTTGTTTCCAAAAAGCAAACCCTTACTTCAAAGAGTAATGTGGCTGACATTTCTAGCTTTAAACCTCCTGCAATATGATGTGATTATTCTAACTATTAAATGAAGTTTCCTTGCTGTAGACGTGTGAGGGTTGGGTGGGTTTTGAGGGGGATTTTTTGAGGTTTGGATGTTTTGAGGTTTTTTTGTCTTCTGTCTTTTGACTGAAAAGCACAGAGGTACTTAAGTAAAAATTCTTATTAAGATTTTGATTGGTGTCCATGTCTCAGGTGACAGTTTTTTTTCTTTTTTCATCTTCATATAGCATCAAAAAATCTATAAAGAAAATATTTTCATCTTTTATTCGAAATATTTGGTTGGTTTTATATCTTATGGGGAGAGATAGCTGAAATTATTAAGACAAAAAGTAGACTGATTCTTACTGTAAAGGTGTCACCCACCTAAATTATTCTTTCCTTTTTTGTACCCTGACCATCCCTTTTCACAAACACTCCCCTTTTAATCCACTGCATGGCATTACACAGCGCCCCTGCATCTGCAAATGCTCACCATCAGGCAAAGCACTTTCTGTCATGAATATTCATGCTGAATTTCCCATATTGGCTGTCCAGCTACAGGCACAAACCTATTTGACAAAATGTCTTTACATAATACTCAGGTTAGTATATTTTCTTGATTGTTAGCATATTGCTTAAAGCCTGAATTTGAGTAAATTAGTTTAATCTGTCATGTTTTCTAACTTCTGTTAGCATTAATAATTATTTCAAAGCTAATAAAGAAATTTTAGAGCCCTAACAAGTACTATCTTTTCAGATCAAAGCAAGCAGCTTTCCTTATTTTGTGGTCAGGTCTGGGAGAAAATGAGCTCAGAGAACTTTTATTTGGAGATATTTGTAAAGTTGTGACATTCTCATGTGTTTGGAATTTTAAAAGTTTTTCCAAAACAAATTGTCATGACTTATTTTAAGGAATATTCTTTGTGGTCTTTATATAACGGAACAATGAAATGTTGTACAAAAAAACATAGTCTTAAGAGTATGTTGTCAGACTATATTATTTTACTCTCCAGTTCATGATAAAATTAAGGCTTGGATAGCACACAAAGGGAATGGATTCAAAATGCCTTACAAAAACTTTCTTACTTGTAAGTTCACTCTTGCAGTTTCCATAGAGGTACCATGTCCAGATAGCTGTTCCTTTAGCCACATTTTAAAAAAAACCAAAAAAACAAAAAAAAAAAAGCCACAGTAGATTTGTTGCTGACTTGCATTTAAATGCAGTATTTGTAAAGCTGTAGCTACACTAAAACCAGAGAACACACTATAGTCTAATAAAATGTTCATATTTTATTTTATATGCTGTCATAAAGAGGAGAAATGGGAAAATAAATCATGACACTAAAGTAAAAACAACTCATGCACTTTGTCTTTCAGAACTTCTTACATTGATTATCCTTCTATTCAAAAAACTCCTGTCTATGATTAAATATTTTTGATTGTATTAGGTGAAATGAAAATGCAGTTCTCCAAACACTGAACATTTCTGAAGTCTAAGTACTAAATGTATCAATAAACTTACATACTAAGTGATGTCTTCATAGTCTTCTTGGACTTGATAGGAACTTGCATGACTTTTCTAGATAGTTGAACCTGCTCTCATCTTACAATTGCTCTTCTCTCATTGCAAATTAAAGCACTTCAATCCCATGTAATTTCTCCTCAAAGAACAGATATTCTATAGTTTTTCTAAGAATGATCCTGAGTAGAAATAGATGTTTTTCCTCACTTTTCGCAGAAATATGATGGTATTCTCTTCCGCTATTTAGTGTCCTTGGCAATGCAGGACACTTTACAAATGAATGAACAAGTAAATTTCTGTTTCTAAGAACTTAGACTACTGGAAAGATATTAGACAGGTTTTGCTCAAGTATTACACAATTATCTTTGGATTTCTGACAAGAAATCAACTACATGGATTTTGCTGACAAACTGAAGGCTGGAAGAGCTGGTATTGATGAAAGACTGAAAAAGGCAAGTGAATCTTGTGAAAAACAGACCACAACGTGTCAGGATTCACAAGACGGTAGACTCCATCCTGACACTGCAGTTGCATCAGTGCAGTTACTTCTGAGAAAAGAACAAAATAGAATATATTCTAGTGTACAGCATATTCTAGCTGCCAGTTTTATCACTTACACTTGTAGTGTAGTGGAGTAATTTAGAGCAAGACAGAGGAAAAGCAGATTTATTATAGGGCCATGAAAGAGAAAGTGAGATGTTTCAGTGTTAGAAAGAAGGTCAAGAGCCCCTATATGGCCCCAGCGACAGTGACTAACAGATTAGGGTAAAATGGAAGAAATCTGGATTTAAAAATGCCTTTGCTGCAGTTCAAGCCCCAGCTCCCAGCAACCAACAAATTTTACAGTGGCTTTGGGAATATTTCTCTTCAAAAGGCACATTGCAGAGGTATGGATGCTTGTACACTGGAAGAGAACATAAATTATCTGCTTGTGCTTTCACTGAGGTAGTGAAAGGAGGATTTAGCCATCATTAACCTATAATGGGAAAATACTCAGTGCAAACTAAGAAACCAAAATTTCCTCTTGAGGTCTTACCTAACAGTTTTGCTTACAATTTCTCAGCTTGTTTAAACAGTTTTATACACACAGTTCTCTTTGATTCTAATTTATCTCTTTAACTCACAGTAGCTATGTCTTTATCTCATCAAACCTTTCTTCATCTTCATTGGTGTTCTTAATTTTAGTTTATATGTAGTTTGATAATTTCTCCTTCGTCTGTTCGTTCTCCCTTCAGTCCATCCCCTTTTTTACCTTTTCGCTTTGGTAAAAGTTTTCGTATTTGCCTACACTGAATTAACGAAAAATTCAAGGTGAAATTTTGAGATAACATTAGAATTTTCCTTAGTTTTGAGGTGAAATTGTAAATCTTTTTTGGCAATGGTCGGAAAGGAGTAGTTTTATGCAGACCTTATTCTGAATGAAACAACTGTGAGTTTATGTTGATTGTGAAAGACTAAATGCTATCTCCCATGGTCTTCAAAACTTCTGTGTCAGTGGAGTTTGGCAAATTAACTAATTAGGAAAGAGTATCAGTATTTTAACTTTATTTAAACTTTATTTTAACTTTAAATTTAAAGCCAGATTTATAACTTTAGCTACATGGAACTTGTTTTTCAGGGAAAAATTGTAAGGAATAAATAGTAATTTCACCTTCAACCACTGTCTCCTGCCTTTGACTCATTTTTGCCTCTCTGCTTTCTCCAGAACCTGCTGATAGTCCAGGTAAGTTTCAGTTTATTATTATCATTATCACCACCCCAGGAAAAAAACTTTGCATTATCATGCAGATAATGTGTAATTCATATAATTTTTTCAGTGCTTAGTATAACCATAATTATTGTGCATAAAACTTCACTTCTCTGCCATTCTACTACTCTCACTACCACGGCAATATGTCAGAATGTATGTATTTGACAAGCCTCAGCAGGATGTTGAAAAGTGCACTAAAAGGCTAGGAACATGTACTGATTTTTCTTGGGAATAAGAAACCTGGATGTTCTCAGCTCTTGTATTTTTCCTCACACAAACTGACAGAACCAAGAAGCTGGTTTTTTTTTAATTACTCTGCTATTTAGTAGATGGAGCAGTCAAACCAAAATAGACAATTTTATTTCAAAACTTTAAAAAGATATTGAACTCTTCAGAGATTTGCTTTAAAGGTCTGAATTTGTTTCTTTTCTTGCAACCGTTTGGCAGCAGCAGCCAGATGATGTTACACACAAATGGTGTAAAAAAGGGGTTTATTTACATTCTTCATTATATAGATTACCAGTGATCTGGCTCCACTGGTGATCAGAGCAAGCTTTGGAGTATTACTCTACAGTTATATGACATCAAACAAGACAAAATGTAGTGCAAGACTGAAAGGTACTTTTCACTGTTTTATGTGTTTATGGAAAGAAAAGTACAATACACCCCACAGCTCCCCAACAACAACAGCAAAAAGACACACCAAAAAAATCAGAGAGATGGCTTTGCAGCTCCTGTTTTCTTAGAAATTGTGTAACAATTTGAAAATATGTGCAGCTTTTTTTTCTCTCAGAATTAAATGAATTAGTAAATACTGGTACATTATATTGGACTACACTGTTTCCAGGTAAAATGTTCTAGCTTCTTAGAAAAAGGATATTTTTTTCTTTTTTCTAGTTGTATTCTTAGAAGGGAATTGAAACATATTTATTCAATCAGTCCCAAAAAGTTGATCCAGTTCTATCAGTATATGTAATAATCTACATTTATATACAAATGCACACATATGTAACACAACCACAAAACATACCTCTAACTTCAGATGAGAAGTGAATATTGTCACACACCCCATGCAGGATTTGGTTTTCACTGTAAGCTTGGCTCCTTATATTTGCAGTTACTAGGTTTGCACTTGTAGATCTGCTGGCTAGCACGTCTCTGTAACAAAACAGGAAACTAGTTCCCAGATTGTATGCTATTTACTTGATTTCTTGTACTAGGATGTTAACATCTTTTTTTGATACTGAGTTCAAGGGATCTTAGAGAAATTAATAATATACTTCAAATTTGTCATAACAGATATTCCTTTATAAATGCAATTATTTAATTAAATGGTACATAGAACTTAATACTATGAATTCATAAGACAATGGGAAAGCTTTTGACAGCATTCAGTGGAAACTAAACTAATCACATTGTCTTTCAAAAAATCATAGTAAAGTCTTTTAGCTGTTAATTCTCACTTACCAGTGATGTTGATGCATGGCATACATACACTAGTATAATACTGATATCAGCACATGAGAATTGGATTTTAACCATGACAAAGTACAGAAAAATGGGAATTACAGATCACAAACTAATGTGGTCAACTACATTACATCTAAACTTGGCATCAAGATATAAGCCACAGGACAAGGGATAATGTCAGTCTTACTAATTATCTTAAAAGATTATATTCTACCAACAGGAAAAAAGGACTCTTCATAATGCACTACCAAAGTTTTATTCTATATCAGGGTTTAGATTCTGAGTCCTAGTCCCCCAGAGCACATGTATGCACAGATTTACAGTCTTGTTGAAATCCAGTTTTCATTAGAAACACCAATATTTGTCCACAGAAATCTCCCTGAAATTTGCAAACAAAGAGAGGTTTTTTCTTTGTGTTAGTTATTTGTTTGTTTAAGTTAAATTAAACAGTTGAGAACTAGCAGAGTTGGAAATCCATCAAAATCCTCCATTGGCATTACAATACAAGGAAAATACTTGAGTGTCACAGTTAATTTGGAAATGCTGTATGACGAATCAATGTGCCAATTTATCCTTTATTTATAATAACTGATATTCCTACTGCAAATATGGTTCTTTCCTAGCATTTCTCATTCCACTTCAAATGTTATAAAGGTGAGTTTTGACCCCAAGATTGCTTACCTGTATGGGTGGTTTCTAGCCAGCTCTGTAGGAACTTTCTGGGAATAATCATACTAAAAACAAGCTGGAGCAGAGGGGGAACAAGACGACTCAAAAGAACTATTCTTGATTTCATATTAGTTTTGCATCAGTTCAATTGTAACTTCAGTAGATATAATTTTAATTTATTCTACTAATAGTAAGTTTCAAATCACATCCTAGCATTTAACTAGCATGATGTATGCAAAAGGCACGTTGGGTCTTGAGTAGGAAGGTTTTTCTTATTTTGACTGCAGAGATCTCAGTGCCCAAGACATCCTATATACCAAAAGACACAAAAATAAACCTTTCAAAAACACTGTAGTTTAAATCATGCTGATTATTAATATCAAATATGAATATTAAGAAAAATAAGAAGTGATATAAGGACATTAAAGAATAGAACTTTAGAAAATTATTTTTAAATATCAAAAAAGGTGTAGATTAAATATACCTCTGACTTTTTTCTTTTTAGCTGTACAATAACTTTTTATAGATGCTTTTTAAAACTTTAAAAGTTGAAAGAGGGTTATTTTCACATGTGAGACTTTCATAACTGAAGAACACAATCACGACACACAGGCTTATAAAGCACACATAGCAATTATGTAAAATCAGTTGAGGCTGTCTAAATCTTGGCTTTGAAACAAAGGTTCATGGAGGAAATGCTGAAAATTACTTGGCAGTAATTGTTGCTAACAATGCAGGTTAATAACTAGTGTTGGGTCTGATTCTGATCTAACCCTGACTACTTTGCACTTGCATGAACTCTATTGATTTGCATCAAATTATTCATGATGTTCACTGATAAAAGCTTTTATCTGTGACCTGTGGCATAAAATCTACCTCCTTTTTCATAATCAATTATCTAAGGAAACTTTAAACTACTTCATTACTTATTACTTGCTCTCATTTGACCTGTGTATTGAAAAAAAAACAGTTTTAAAAATTTAGTTTAATTTCTAACAGAAAAAAGGAGTAAATTTGTTCTTCTGACTCATGCAAAATGGACTTTACTTGATGTCACACTTTTCAACCATAGAATAGAGAAAAAAATAACAGTATCACAGAAGGATATTCTGTAAAAGTCATTCTATGTTTCCAAGACTGCCATGACTAAACCTACAGTAAATAAAACTATTCATTTATTAACTAAGGTGTTGTAATGCTGTTCTTTTATCAGTTTTCATTTTTACAGCCCAGATATTCTTTCCAGTTTTCTCAGAACAGTATTGCAAGAGAGATATAAATGTCCATCAACTTTCAGCAAATGGTTAGAAAAGCAATAGACCATTATTAATGTTTTAATTAAATAATATCCTGTTGACATGAAAAATAGTTTAGCCTGAGTGAAAAACACAGTTTTGTCAGTTGCTAATTCATGAATGGACTGTTTCTATGACCTTAATTTTGCAAATATTTGATGTCATGATTGAATAATAAGGAGGAATTAATAGAGTAGGAAAAATTCTATTGATACAAGTTAAATACAATTGCTTATTTTCTGTATTTTAGGGCAAATGCACAGACAGAAATTTATGAGTCTCAGTTACATTTTTTGGTATGGTTTATCCCAGTTTTGAGAGATTTACTTCTTCTCGAGAAGTTTAGATACATCTTTGATGCTTCAGACAATAATGATTTCAGTTGGGTTTATTTGTTTGATTGCTTTCTTCACATAAACTATCATCCCTTTTACTTTTGTCTGGAGTTTTTGATGATAAATTCAAGAAGAGACAAAAAAAATTCCAAGTAATTTCAATTTTAGGAAATGAAAAATATTACGTGTTACGAGATATTCTTGCAACTTTTAGGAAACGCTGTAATGCTGAAATAGCTAGCACTTTGTCTTCCATTAGTATTACAAAGAAAGTTGCTTCCTGTGGATGAAATAGGTTCTATAGCTATTTTTAAAATGGTCTTAATTCTTGAAACATGGCTTGCTCTCTCTTATTGTACCACAATATACCCTGTTCCTTTAACATTTCCTCTTATTTTTATTTTGATGTTGTTTCTGTGATTGCATTTTAGTCATTATTTCATATTCAAATTGCCCTATATACAAAACTAAAACATCTGTCCCCAAAAACAATGTGCAGTACAAAACATGCTATTGAAAATACAGACCACAAAGAGCAGACACCCAGGTAGCAGAAGATGAGTATTCTAAAAAAAATATTTATCATCACAGAATCATAGAACCATAGAATCTTAGAATGGTTTGGGTTGGAAGAGACCTCCAAGACCATCTAGTTCCAATGCCCCTGCCATGGGCAGGGGACACCTTCCCTCAGTCCACGTTGCTCAAAGCCCCATCCAGCCTGGCCTTGAGCACTTCCAGGGGTGGGGCATCCGCAGCCTCTCTGGGCAACTTGTTTCAGCAACTTACGACCCTCACAGTAAAGAATTTCTTCCTAATATCTAATCTGAATCTACCCTCTCAGTTTAAAGCCATTTGCCCTCATTCCACCCTTCCAAAAAGTCACTCTCCAGCCCTCTTATAGGCCCCCTTTTAGGTACCAGAATATGTACTGCTATATGGTTTCCCTGGAGCCTTCTCTCTTCTGAGCAACCCCAAATGTCTCAACCTGCCTTCATCAGAGAGCTGTTCCAGCCCTCTGATCATCTTTGTGGTCCTCCTCTGGACTGACTCCAGCGGGTCCATGTCCTTCTTATGTCAGGGACTGCAACGCTGACCGCAGTACTCCAGATGGGCTCTCGCAAGAGCAAAGCAGAAGGGGAGAATCACCTCCCTCAGCCTGCTGGCCATGTTTCTTTTGATGCAGCCCAGGATATGGTTGGCTTTCTGGGCTGCAAGCACACATTGCCAGGCCGTACTGAGCTTCTTGTCCATCAGCACGTCCAAGCCTTTCTCCTCAGGGATGTTCTCTGTCCATCCCCACCCAGCCTGTATTGGTGCTTGGGATTGCCGTGACCTATGTGCAGGACCTTGCACTTGGCCTTGTTGAACTTCATGAGGGGCACACAGGCCCAGCTCTCAAGCCTGTCAGGGTGCCTCTGGATGGCATCCCTTCCTTCCAGCATGTCAACTACACCTCACAGCTTGGTATCATCAGCAAATTTCCTGAGGGTGCATTCAATGCCACTGCCCATGTCACCGACAAAGGCGTTAAACAGCACCAGTCCCTACACCAACCCTTGAGGAATGCTACTCATCACTGGTCTCCACTTGGACATTAAGCCATCAATGGCAACTCTTTGTGTGTGACCATCCAACCAATTCCTTTACCCATCAAGTGCTCCATCCATCAAAAATGTATCTCTCCAGTTTAGAGACAAAGGCATTGTGCAGGACAGTGTCAAATGTTTTGCACAAATCCAGATTTAAACTGATATACCCACTTCTATTAAAGTATTTTGCTCTAGGTAAACCCCGCTAGATTTTTGATATATATTCCTTGGCTCCCAGTCAATCTTCTAAAGAGCAAGGACTCTTCAGCAGACAGGAAGTCTTTATTTTCTCCTGAGGGCCTGCTATCTACACAAGGATATTGTTAAGCTTTATTTACACTCCAGTGTAAATGATAATTTATTTATGGTAATTAAAAAAATGATAAATATTTGTATCAGAGCTAGATTAGTAGACTTCCTTTATAGCCACCAACAGTAATTGTTCATCTATGGGATACTGTGCAGTTTACAAGGATACCAAGCTACTTTAGATATCCCTTTTGGAGTGACAGGATTTGTGCTTTAAAAAGTCCTGTTTCTCACCACTGATTATGGACAATTGCTGTACAGCTAGCCCAGGCATATATAGCTGTGTGGGCGTGGCATGCATTTGTTGAAGTGTGCCCCATTCCATTGGGCTAATCTTGATATAATTTATTGCCTCATCCCACCAAAATCAAACAGTGGAAATATGGCTGTTTTTCTAAAGGCGTTTTTCACTGGTTTTCTTCAGCAAACTTGGATTCCAGCATCACCAGTCCGCATGTTAACCTTGGTAACCGTGCACTCGGGGATTATGCTGCCCATGTAACAGTGAGTGGGGCTTCCACTCTGAGCCCCAGGCTTCCTTTCTAGGTGTTCTGTTCTCTCTTGCTCTGCTGTCGTACTTTGTTGTCTGTTGTGGAAGGATTTATGGTAAAAAGGTGAAATTATCCTGAACTTTGTTGCGAAGCTCTGTGTTCAGCTTACAGTCAAGCAGAGAGTGCCTTACTGTGTATGAAATCAGAACAAAATCTCTTGCTCCACTGGCAGGTGGGTCTCTGTGAATGAGAAAAAAAAAATCCAGCTGTGGTTGCACAAGTTTCTGTGTAGGAGCAGAGGAAATGCTTATTTGTCCCTACCTGCAGAAAGTGTCATAAGATGGAAGTGTCATTATGGATTCAGCAGAGAATAGGCTTAGGACAGCATCCACTATCAGCTCAAGCTATCCTTTGGTACCAAGATTACTAAATTCGTAGCACTAGTTTTTCTACTTTTTGTTCTGCCTCTGCCCCTGTTGTAGTGAATCAACGCAGGTTAAATCTGGACATTACTGGAGCAAAGGTGTTTGCATGAATCAGTCAAACAGTAGCTAGTATTATCATGTGTGTTCAGACTTGTTTGTGGAAGCATTATGGAGAGATATCTTCCGGGACATTTCTTCATACACTCTTATCATCCATGTAGCAAAAAGGAAGTATTTTTAACCAAGTGAGTTCAAATTTCAAACTCAAATAAAAAGTTATGCATTTGTCAGCGGCCTAACTCCATGAGTGTATACCTCACAGAAATTTTATAATGACTAAAGAACTGGTAATTGTGCTCAAAGATACCTGTATTTACATAAAAGGAATACTTGGATTTTCAGAAATGCAGGGTACTCAGTGTACTACAACACCCAAAGGAATTTGTGCAGTAGCCTTGAAAATCTTGTCATTTTGATTTCAGTGTTTCACAATTAGAGTTACCAGAGCTTGTACAACCCACCTATGTTTGGACTTTCAGTTTAGACAGGCAAAAATGGCACACATTTCACACCAGTTCTGCCTAATTTCTGATGTGTCTGACTTTCCACATCATGCTAAACAGTGACCACTGTTTCTGTTCCACTGCCATTAATGGGATGTCATAACGAATATTAACAATGTGAATAAAGCAATTCAGAGCAAGTCTGGTGATTTCATAAATTCTATGATTTTCATTTTTTAAACGTATTTTGGTTCTTTTGACACTTACATCTTCTACTCCTGACTTTTTGCCAGCATTTGTCAGTACCAGCAAGTGATTTGTATGAATCACTGAATAATTCCCTTTCTTAACACCATGTACAATCTTGTTTTGGAAGAAGTAGTTCAGCTAATCAGGATTTTCAGTAACAGTGATATTATTTCAACAAAGATTTTTCAGGTGATTTTTTTTGTGATAAGGTTTTATAAAGTGTAAACATATGCTTAAGCGTTGAAGACTGTCTAAATTCAGCACAGATGATAGATTTTAGCTACCAAACTGCAGATCGCAGCAGCCTATCCTGTTCATCTCTTGTTCCAGGTAACTTTTTACAACAGTGCTCTAAGTCACCATGGAAGATTATTCACCTTAAGTGTCTGGAATTATAGCAATCATGACTTTATAGAAGTTACTTGTTATGCCACCTTTTAGAAGGCATAACTGTTATGGAATATAAGGTGTAATTTTAATAGATCATCAGATGCCAAAGATGCAATTTGAAACTTTCCCAGAGTTGTAAATGACAAAAAAGTAAAGTAGAGAATATCTACTATCTGTTTACCTGCAATACTAAAATCCTGGCACTGTTCTACATTACAGATAGTCCATGCTAAATATATGCGGTCTTATCTGATCTATGTGGCTTTGAGCATGTCTAATACAAGATAATAGTCAGATTTCTTTAATGATCAAACATGCATTTTGAAGGGCAAGGTCTGCTTTCTATAGAAGCCCATGGACTAGAATTTCTTACTGCTGTGATTACAATCTCAGCATTAGACAAAGAGTAAGTCACCTGTCCCCTATTGATGGAGAATGGAGACACAGACACCCAGACTGTGGGAACTAGGAAGATATAGGGTGTTTGGTTTGGGTTTGGGGTTTTGGGTTAGTTGTTTTTTGTTTGTTTGTTTGTTTGGGTTTGGTTTTTTTTTGGGGGGGGGGGGTGAGTGGGGAGGGAGTGTGGAAGAGAAGACTCCTTTGAAAAAGACAGACTTGTGTCTACTTCTGGGAAAAAAAGTCCAGCAGCTTCTGGCCTTTATAAAAGTCAAAGTAGTTTCTGGGTAAGAGAGAATTCTGTTCTCAGAATAGTCTTATCTACAATGTGAAGTAAATATTTCTCTATTAAATGCTGGAAAGGGAATTTCTATAACAAGTATATGGCTTTCAGACTGTATTAGCCCAGCATGCACTAATATAAAACCAGCAAGTAGAATCATAAATCTTCTGGTCAAGTCATTTTCTTTGACATAGGCATCGAGTGCCATCTGAGCTGCACAGCGTTTTGAAGACACTGATACTATTTTGGCAAGGTGACGTAAGACCTACAAGACTCTCCTGGACTGACACCTCACGGCAGCTAAGAAAGGCCAGGACATTTCAGATCAGTGCTAGTATTGAGCTAAGGGGAGACAATCTAGTCACAGGTTACCTCTGGCTGATTCTTGTGACACGCTGATTTCATTAGTTGGCTTGCCATCTAGCCCAGCTAAAGCTCTGCTTACGTCTGTGTGCTGCTGGCTGTTGAACGGTATCTCATGCAATGAATATGAGGCCACAATGAACCTCAAGAACATAGGTCAAACAGTTTGCCCACCTAAATCACAATGAATCCAATCAAAAAGTAACTGCCAATGACATTGGTGATATCCCACTGTATAATCACACCTAAGGAGAAAGGTTACTTGTACTCTGGAACTCTTTGTTTAGTTACTGATTTATTTTTTCTTCATCTTTGCGAAGAAACACATGGACAAGTGATTTACAGATTCTTCCAGCCTAAGACTTTCATTTAATGTACTGACACAGAATTACATAATTCATGCAGCCCTCAATCTTGTGTTTTAGCACTGCCAATGTCATGCAGTAAGGCATCTCAGAGCTTACTTACAACCTTTTGTTTGTTTCTTTTTGATCTTTTATTGAATAGGGGAACTCAGTAAGTTTAACCTGGGAAAAATGTTATGCATTACAGCATAAAAAGCACTACCACATAGTCACATAATATGTCGTGTAGTTCTCCTGGCTGAGGAGTAGCTAAGGTTCATTCCTTAGCAGTGAAAAGACAACGATAAGTAACAGTCAGATAATTGATCACAAGAAAGAAAAAAATTAGGTAGAATCTAATATTTTCCAAGCAAATACTAACAACAGAGCTATGTAAACTTCAGACTATATAAACTACAGATACAATATCTGTAATATAACTGTAATGTAATAAGTGTTATAATTCACTACTTGAAAGAATAGTACAGTCTACAAAATATGTAGTGCTTGAAGTGCACATCTTTATTCAGATAAAATGTGTAATGTTAGTGATGCAGGATGGGGAAAAAAAGATACAGAACAAAAATAGGAAGAAGATGTAGTAAACAGCAACTGCGATATGAGGAAAGGGATGTAATTCCTATGCTAGGCTAAAAGGAATCCTAGGCTGAAAGTGAATAGGAAAGTTATTGGCAGGGAGATGATTGGGATGGTCATGAACAGCTAGGCTAAGCAGTAGTTCAAATTTCCTCGAAAAAAGGAGGGGAGTCAGGCATTCCCAGATATGATAACACAGAGAAGTTAAAGGAATTATTGACATTAATGGTACTATTTGGAGCAAGTCTCAGCCGATAAGGCGCACATAGAAAAGCAGATTGCTCAAGATAGCAAGTAATCTTTTTAAAAGATGAGACCTTTTTAACAATACAAAAGGCTTAGAGAGAAAAGAAAGGACTCACAGGAAGCGTGGTAGTGAAGGTGATTCATGCAATCCGAGAGTGAAAGAGGGAAACTGAAAGGAAAGAAAGATGGTAAAGTATGTGTTAAATGAATCAATAGTGTGGAAAATAAAACAATGATTGAGGGCATGTTTGGAAAAGTTGAAACTTTTCACCCAGGGTACTATTTCTAAAGCCTGTCTAAGCAGATTTCAGGCTGTCCTTATAGACGTGGGAAGAGGGTAAATGCTGTCATTTTCCAAAAAGGTTATCCTAATTCAATTCTAACTTAGTCGTTTTAAAAACACCTCAGGAATGCAATGGTACCTAAATATGAGAGTATTTAGAGCATGAGAATGTATTTAGAACACTCCTGCTTGGGAGAAAGATTTTTTTCTGTTGCCTGAAACCAGGGAATTCCACTAATATCTGGCTTATGGCTCAGTTAAATTATATTTAAGTTAGGGAAATCTGAGTAATTAGCAGGTGAATTAACCAGACACAAACTCTTTGTGGATTAATGGAGAAAAGAGTGGCAGGAAGATTATTAGAGTAGTCTTTAGTGTTTGAACCATAAAATCAGATGAAAATTAAAACATAACAAAACAAACAAAACAAAAAGAAAAGAAAAAGAAAAAGGAAAACCACAAAAATTTGCTGCATGAAGGTAACATTGAAAAGCTATATTCCAAATAATAGTGATCAAACTCTATTTAGACATCGTCTTTTTTTATGAGACTCAATGACATTACTTAAGACAGGCCAACACTGTAACCCAAAATGTTAAGATCTGAAAGTGCTGTTCACAAAACTCTCCAATATACCATTTTACATTGGGACGGCTTGAGCTGGCCAGCTGAGGCAGAGTAGCTGAAGGGTGCATCCAAAAGGAAGTAACTGAGCTGGTAACCTTGGAAATCATGACATTACAGTAATGGGAATGGGTGCCCTTCATTCACATGATATGGTGAGTGGCTGAAACTAGCCCAAGTCCACCCTGAGAGATGACTGTTGTGAGTAGAATTCTCTCTTATCCGGAAATTACCTGGACTTTTCTAAATGCCAGAAGCTCTTGCTCCAACCATATGTCCAAACACAAATATCATCAATGATAATTATATCATACTCTTTAAATCAGAAAATATGTTACATATAACTAATGCATCATAAGATCCATCTCATGATACGTCCTATATCATCCATCAGTTAAAAGCAACAAAGCTTCCATTGCCACATGGTTTAGATGATGCCTGATACATGAGTTAACTCAGTGAGGTTTTCAAGCATCTGTGTTGACTCAATGAAAGCAATAAGATCACTTCTTTTTATTTCTATAGCAAAAATCCACTGTGCATATATCAGAAGCTCAGCATATTAAAAAGGTGCTAATTCAGTCCCAGTTGGTTCTGTGATACCATTCATCAGGAAGGATAAGACTTCATGAAGAAAGGAGTTTCTTGTGCCTCAGAAAATTATTTGCCTATACCAGAGATATGTTTCTTATTGAATGATCAGAACTGGGCATATAAGCACCAATGGGTTCCACCTTAGATAGAAAAGTCCTGCCTATTAAATCATTTATTTTGAAAGACACAGACAATATTTTCCAAAGGGCACTGAAGTAAAAATGTTGTCCTTAAAATTGTTGTGATATTTAAAAAAAAAAAAACCACAAGGTTTTGCTTGGTTCTACCCACAGAACATTTTTCCTGGATCAATCAACTCTGTCCTACCTTCACATCTATTGAAAAGCATGTGAAGGATTTTCTATCACCATAGCCATCTCTTATTTCTGTGATCTCCAAAGCAGGTATTAATTACAGGAATTATAATGTACTCTGAACATATTAAAGCGTAACCTAAGGTGGCTTGTTTTTTAGTAAATGCTTTCCAGCTCTGGGAATTCTTGCCAACACTCCAGTGAGAAGGGCTTAGTTTGTTTCCAGAGCTCCTAAGTCTGTCTTTACCTTCAGAGCTGCCTTCAAGTACGTGAAGAACGTCAGCTAAAATCTGAGGACCTGCCTGCTAAAAGAAAGTAATTTTACAGGTAAGACAAGGGAGCTTTAAACTGTGTTCCCCAGTAAGAAATCCGTGGTGTCTGGCTAAGCAGATTGTTTCAGCAGCATTTGCTTCATCGAGGTCTCAGCTCAGTGAAAAGGCTGTTGCTTTTGGTCTTAAAAATAAGTAGTGTCATTTTCTCCTTGCAATGAATTCTTTCATCCAATCATATTCCTGCATGCAAATATGCCATGGCTGGTACAGATAAAAAAGCACAAATAAAGCTAAGAGCTCAGTCAGGACAAAAATCACTGTGGTTCCCTCCACCCAGTTTCACCTGTGTTTCAGGAACAGAGTCAAACTCCTCAACTGAGAATATGAAGAAGCAAGGTTCAGACAGCAGTCCTGCTCCGGTTTTGCCAGCGCTGCCTGAACCACTCAAAAATCTTCAAATTAAGTACACCAAGGTTAGTAGCATTTGCGTTTCTTAATTTTTCTTATGCATTCAGCTCAGACAGTAGGTTGTGCTCATTTTAATCTTAGATGAACCACGGAAGCAACTAAATCAGTGTTTAAAATGTTTATTCTGACCTGTTTCTGATATTATACGTGTTAGTAATTAATGTTCAGTCATGCTTTTACCCCAAGTATTTCAGGAAGTGTGCAAGTGGGATAGAATCCTTTCATATTTCACTTGCGGTAGGGGGTGTTTTTCTCCTGAAACAAACTTTCTGCAGTGATAAGTTTATCAGAAAATATAAATGGAGCAAAGAAGGAAAAGTTTCTATTATTATATTAATTTTCAGAACAGTGAGAACAAATTAAAATGGTAGCATATTGTATCATTATTACAATCAGATGTAAATAATTATACCAAATCAGCTTATGTGGAAAGGGATGTGTGAAAATGAAACTAAAATAAAATTAATTCCACTCACATATTTTTCTTAGAGGTAATGAATCTGTTTTTCAGCTTAACCAAGTAACTATCAATAAAACAGGTAAAGCCTACTATCACTAATTACGCAACATTACCATAAACTTTTAAAATAGTAAAATCTTTCCATATACAGTTAGATATGCACAGATAAAGAAGGTCTGAATCCAGACTTGTGTTCCCAGCTTGAAAAGACTTTTGCCTGTTTTGTATCATAGTACGCAGATAACTGCAAGAACTTTGAACAAACTGCTGGCACAAAATATTGAAACTCTGCCCTCTGAAACATCCGGGTAGAATAATTGATCAGAAAAGACCTCTTCTCTTTGGAGACTCTTTGGTTACTGTTCATTATTTTTCTCATTACCATTGCAATGGAAATAATTTTTATTTTCTAGAGCCAGTGCTTATTCTCTTTTCCAAAAGAAAAGTGTGCAGCAATATCTAGACTGGTCCTTTCAAACTCCACTCTATCCTATTTTTTTCATGGAAAAAACCTAACTAGATTTCAATGCATGTCTTTCTTGAATAAATCACACAGGACCTTACTTTGTAAATATTTAACAGGCCATGAAAGCTATGGAGTTCTGCCATGTGATAGCTCTCTACTGCTCTTCCTGTCTCAAAAAAAAAAACAACAAAAAGCTTAATTCGGAGAAGATACTTTAGTACCTAGGTCACAGTGGTGTTCCAGAAACTACAGTCCTATTTGTTTGCTGTTTTATTTTTCCAAAGGGAAAAACTAATATGAGTAAAATGCAAGCTCAGAAATCTGGTGTAAGTAAATATGCAAGACATAAATCCCTGTAAGCATTTCTACCTTTCTAAAGTATTAGGTTAGCAAAAACTTATTCCATTAATACCAAAAACAACCACAAGGCAGCCAGCATGGCTGAAATGTCCATAGTGTACAATTAAGGAAAGTGTCACACAGCAAATGCATGCTCCTTTTGCCTTTACAATAGATACCATTTCCTTAAAAACTGCATATAATGTGTAATTCTGCAGAAATGCAATGCACTTGTTTACAAAACTGTGTACCTACAAGTAATCAAATCCAACACACCCCTGCAGAGGCTAGGCTTTTGCAATCCTTTCCCTCCTCTCTTCAAATATCACACAGGACTGTCTGAAAGCCACAACTGTGTAATTAGGGGCAGGGAGGTGGGATAATAGAAATGTCATTCCATACCCAGCAGTCATCCCACAATTTAATAAAGCCTTTCCACTCTCCTCTTCTTATCCATCCTGCTCCTCTCTTGTCCCATACAAGTTGTAACATGGGGTGTGGGATTGTTTTGACTAGTTACATTAGAGAGATCAAGATGAGGGAAGCATTAATTACTGCTGATATATTAACCTTCTGTATGAAGCACCTTGGACATCAGCAGATCCCTCAGCTTTGGAAACTATTTTCTTTTTCTACCATGGCATAATATCAACAGTCATCACACAAGGATCTGAAGAAAGGTCTGCAGAAGATCTTCCAAGGACTTTACTCTTTACTTAACACTTGATTTTATTTTCTATGGGAAGGATCATTTTGAGCCTTTTACAGAGATAATTTAACTAATTCCATATGTCTATGGATCTACAGGTCAGTTCAGCTGCATTTCAGATTATGCCTTTGACATATAGCATAAAACTAAGCACTCTTCAGGGAATTTGAATGTCAGTATTAAGTTGAATGCATTTTAAATAGTTAAATTGGTGTAAATGCGGAACCACAAAGTGATCTTGAATTGGTTTCATATCTGAATCTCCTTTAAAGATATTCCAATGAACTGAATGAGTGTTGGTAGCTGGCTAAAAATATACTAGTAAATATTTTACTTAGCCAACACTGAGGAATGACAATGATTGTTTGACAAATGATTTCTGTCATGATGCTCTCACATACACTAAACCCTGTGATGTTCCTTTAGTCAGAGAAACTCAGATTAGTTAATTATTATGTTGTCAAATTACACTGCAGAGAGAAAATGCAGCGCATTCTCTCGCTAAGCTGCATGTGAAATATCAGAAAGTGTAGAAGGGTAAGCCACTCTGAGTGAAGAAAAATTGCAACTGATTATCATATATGTTGCAACCACTAGCTTCACAAAGAGGAGGGGTAAAAACACAAAACTTTAATCAGAATATCTGGGTGAGGTAATCAACTCTAAAGGTTCTATAGAACCATGCTCTTTTTAAGATCAGCTGACTTTGTAGATACAAAGCTACTAGCTGACAAATTAGAATGTTTAAATAAATAATCAATTGAAAGAGTATGTTCTCAGATTATTGATTCATTACAGCAGTAAAATGTAATTCCTGTATCAACAATAACATAAAATCCCAAGAGAGGGGAAAAAAAAAAATAAATATTATCCAAATATCAACTTCTTGTAAGGAAAAAACTAAGGGGTGGGGATTTCACAGCAGGTATTCTAAATTGATAAATTGATGTATTTGTTTAAAGCTTACAATTTCAGATTTTAGTAGTTCCTTAAATAATTTCACATAGTTTAACTGTATTTCATAAAGAATACAGTGAGACTCCATGACTTATTTTGGGACTACTAAATCAGAATTTATAACACCTGAAATGAGCCTTCTCTTGGGCAACAAATCTCTTTCAGGTTTAGATGTAACTCTAAGATTTACTGCCATCATCAAACTCAAGAATATCTGAATGACTCTCATAATCTATAGAAGCGGGTGTGAACAGGTGCCAACAATTTTTCAGCACAGTGCATCACCTCACCTGAGCGATGCTGAATTATCTGCAGCACGTGGAAGCCCAGCCAAAGCCCTGGTGCCTCTTCACTGTTCCCAGCCTCTAAAAGAACGATGGGGTGTCATTCCCTGGTTTACTGCTCTGCACTAGAAAGCTTGTGATCAGTCAACTGAGCAGCTGTTGAAACTTGGTGATGGCTTTTAGCTCTGTAAAACAGGCAGCTGGGCTCATTTGAAGAGCATTGTCAAGAAAAGCTTTATCATAGCAAGGATTGTAGGCTATCTGAGGGCAGATTTATGGTGGGAAGAGGTTATGCTTTTTCTTGTACTTTAAGTTTGGAAGAGTTCCTGGTATCTAAAGAGAAGATAGCTTAGATATTTCATTCCATGTTTATAAAGCTACCCTTAATAGCTAAATTTGGGACAGTCCACATTTTAGGTAGTTTTATTATGTTTCTTGACTCATTTCTGTAACATGGATTATAATTTATAACCATAATAGCAAATTACATAAACATTCTTCCCTGACAAAGAGTAAATTTATACAGAAATGCTGAATATGGGGTCATGTATAGGATCTTTGCAACATCAGAAATGAAGTGTTTTCTTCTCTAAGTTGCACTTCTACGTCACTTCTACAAAAGCACTGAGGCTTGAAACCCTGTACAGACTTTGCCCAGTATTAAATTCACAAAAAGGGGATCCTTACTCAAGATGTAGCAAGAAGCTCTGTTTCATAAGGTGATGACACAGAATATAGAGGCCCTAAAATCTATTTCACCAGGCAAAGCTGTCCAGAGTCAAATACTTTCTTTCCTTATGTGGCACAGACCCAAACATGGCACTTCCCACCTTACAGGTACCTAAAAAAATGAATTCATGGTCCTTTCAAAATACCCAGGGACTAAAGGGTAAAAGATACTGGGATGACAAAGAAAGATAAAGAGCAGGTCTTGTCTTCCTGTTCTTTGCTCAAATCATTTAAGTGACCAAATCAAGTTTCTAAACAATGACAAAAATACTGTAGTCTTGCACATAACTTCAACCCCAAGTGGTGAATGGTAATAGATTATCTAAACAGAAATCAATCATTTCAGAGAATCAAGATTTTATTGCACTCTGACACTGGCAAATAAAGCCAGTCAGAGGGTTTTTGACAGCAATAGACCATTACCTGGGCTCTATTTTAAATACTAAGCTTTAGTAGTGTACAGTCTCATCTACAAGAAATGGGTATTTCCAGTTCTAGTGCAAAGAAGTCTGGAAGTCATTAATTCTTTGTTGAAGAAAGAATTTGTTTTTGTTGTTGAAATACAAAAACATCTTCTCCCCTAAAAATGCCAGTGAAATAACAGTTACAAAATGTTTGCAACAACATTTCCAAATCCTTGAAAAATAAATTTGCAGCCCTAAAGCTCATGGGCCACAGTCAGTCATCACAGACAACCCCCTGCACAGCACATGCCACAGAAAGGCAGGTCTTTTGCATTTATGGCTGACAAATCAGCACAAAAATATATAAGCAACCAGTGGAGTTCTGACTGACAGGGAAAACACTGTAACCTATTTCAAGGTGATTCCAAATGTTTTTTTCAGCAGCACGAGGGAGTTGCCAAAGGGTCCTGTTGGGTGGTACTTCCATGTTGCATGGATTTAGAGACCCACATTCTGTTTGTTTGCATGATGTACTCCACAGCATTAAATGAGCTTGGCTGCATGCACATTTATGTGTGCAGCTGCCTGCACTGCATGTAACATTGCTTATATGGAGAGCTTTGACTATTTCCTTCTCTTTTCTGTCTTTCATACCTGCATATGCAAGACTGCTATCTGGCTTATGAAAGACATCTGGATAGTTTGATTTATACAGTCCTGATAAAGTTATGTTTTAAATGGGAATGGTATTAGAAACATTAATAAGGAAGATATTCTAAACTAATATCATGGGTGATACTGGTTGGTGTAATAAATCCAGTATTTAAACCAATACTCTAAAAACTTCCAAAAATGGTATGTTTTGCTATTATTCCTTTCACAGACAGATATGAATTTGGCATACTGTAACATCATAGCAGTGTTATGTTAATATTTACCTTTTGCTTTGTCTCTTTTCTTGGCAATGTAACTAGTTACTAAATAAGTCTTTTTTCATATTAACCATTTAACTGTTGTCTTTGTCTTTTAACAAGAGTCAGAATTTTGTGTGGATACTCCTGTAATTATCTCCATCATGTATCTGAAATTTCCAGGTCTTAAGTATTTATTTTCCTGACATTGTTACATCAGAAGTTTGCTGGTCAGTTGTGATGGTTGGAGGCAGCAATGACACTATATGTGGTGCCCACATAGAAACAAGCTGAAACATACAGGAATATATTAATAGGAAGTTGTCACCATACCCATTTAGAGATAATATTTTTATTGATCTTGATAGTTACTACCAAACTATTTCCCAGTTATTAACAACACTCAGACAGTCAGTGTAAGCAATTTCAATACAAATATTGTATTGAAAATATGTAAAATATGTTGCCTGAAAGCTGTCACTTTTTCATAACATATGTTGTGTGGTGATAAAGTTTAAATCCCAGACCTGTGTGGTAGAAAATTTTATCCTGTAGTTTTGGTGTCTTTGCTTTGTCCTGCCCTGAGTCAACCATTTGATTTGCTTGCCCCAAAGTATTTTCTCTCTTTCTTTTTAAATGTTCCTGTTACTCAGCAGCAACAGTGTGTCCTGTATCTTAATGGAGGGGAAATGAGAATCACATCTTTTCTGTTAGTTGGCCTCACAGCTACAGTGACTAAAAGTGGGACAAGATTCCATGACTTTAAATACAGGCATGGTTCAAGCACAAAATCTCTGGCACAGTCAGTCAGACCTTGCCGTGGTTTTGATGACAGACATGATCAAGATCTCACATGCATGCCAGCAATGCAGTGGCACTGGGACAGAGCAAGAAGGAAGGGCGCCAGCCTGTCAACAGCAGGAAGATGGGCTTAGGCACTGAGAGGGCAGCTTAGGGTGGCAACCCCGTATCAGCACTGACCCAAACCCAGAGATCACAGAGGTGGTTAGACAGAGGGTGACAGGTACTGTTAATACTGGACAGTATACATCATCATGTCCACTTTGGAGAACAACCTACATGACACTCAGGAGCAACATAACTTCTTTTTTTCAACATCTGTGCCATGTGTCAGATCTTTCCAATGAGGTTTCTCTTCCTGTTTCTAGGCAGGGTCAGAAGTAAAAAGTTAACCCACTTTGACAATTTTACCAGCAGTGGCTCAAAAGTGGCTAACTCTAGGGTAGCACAGACCTTCTACATGTATGGATAGGGCCGCAGTTCTATTTTGCAATTCCGAACAGAGATAAGTGCCTCAAATTTTACCCCAAGGTCCTTAGCCTTCACTCTGCTTGTCCTCTTAAGTTTTCACAGCTGTGGAATATCGCATAATTTCTCAGTAATTAGGGAGTAAGTAGAGCATATTTTTAGTAGCTTGTTTTATTCTCTGTCACTTAGCAATTGCTGAATCAATTCATTTTGTATCATCTTTAATATGACAGGAGGCAAAACCCAGAAATATTATAGTTATTTTCATAATAGTATAAAGTACACTTTTAAAAAGACATTTACCTTTTTATAATAGTGTGTATAGTGCCATATTTTCCCTACAAAACTGAAAAACACTGATTTTTCAGGCACAATTGCAGTGTTTGTTTGTTTTAAGGGAAAAGCAGACTGATTTTTACAGATTTTTTCAACAGTCTTATTAACATGCAGTAACCAAAAACCTAGAGAGCTGCAGTATTTCTCACTCCTGAAACCCTCTTTGGACATAATTTTAAGGGACATATAGTACAAATGAAATTAGGACACCAGAGCTTGAAAGAGAAGGAAAGTCCCATAGTATATGGGATAACAAAATTAATAGTAAAAGTAAAATAGACATGGTAGGAATTTTGTGCTGTTTTTGAAGAAAGTATTCTTGTATAACACTGATGTCATTTAGACCTTATAAGGATTTCAAACTTAACAGTACCTTTGCCAATTACTTATTCCCATACAAAAGGGACTAGGTTTGAATTTCTGGGGTTATGAAACCACAGATGGTTACAGATCATAAAAGTTCAACATGGGAAACAACAATTCCCACCTTGCTTTGTTTGGGTCTTCTTCTAAGTGCACTAGTAATGTTTCAGTGAAGAGTCGATGGTATTTATTCCAGTCTTGCAAAGTAAATTCAGTACACAATGTACTTTGACCCAGTATAAAAGTTTGATCTCCAAGTAAGGAAACAGTTCTTAACATTTATTAAATTAAATATGGATATCAATTTCGTTGCTGCTGGGTAAGCTGTTATGATTAACTTTGGTGTAGGTCAGCTGCTGTGCAATTGTTCTTTTGTGCTTAATTGCTAGCTATATATTTGGCACTGTGAAAATTTTGAAATAGAAAGACATTAAATAAAAAGACAGGATATTCTAGCAAGATTGAGGAAAGCACAATTTTAACTTATTGTTTTGGTTTTAATGTTAGACTTCTCCAGTCTCTGACAGGTAAAAGTCAGGATAAAACAGTTAAATGAGCAATGCAGACTGGCCTGGTTTTCCTGGTACGTGGATGTTCCACACAAAGGCAACAGATTAGTAAAAGGGGTTATACAATATCTAGGAGGATGGAAAATCAAGGCTGGTGGTGTCTGCTAAGAGAAACCAGTGTGAAGACACATCAGAGATCCTCAGAGTTGGAATTAAGTATGAAAAACTATGAAAATGTACACAAGTAATATTAATTTGCTGTAATATCCCTTGCAGTTCAAACAATAATGGTCAGACATGGACAGTAATAGTCAGAATAACAAGCATTTTATAACTTTTATTCCTAAAGGCTGACTAGGAGGCAGGGAAGTGTCATCAATTTCAGGGTGACAGAAGATTTGGTAGCTGTGACCATTAAATCGGACTTAATCAGGATATTGATTGAAATTACTGAATAAATAATGAATCTCATCAAATGGATAGGATCACCTTAAGCAGAAAATAGTCATACTGATTATAAAGCAAGACAGTTAAAATGATTACCCAAGGATCACCTTGGCAAAGCCTGAAGTCATACAAGGCAAGTAGCATCACTCTTCAAAAGCAGGAATTGCAGCATGTACCGAAGATTAAAACCAGAGACATTTGAATTCCTGGTGTTTTGCAGAGAAACTTTCAGGTAGGGCAAGGAGAGAGAAGAGCCCCCCATATACATTACCATCAGCTGTAATCCTGTCAAGCCATGAGGGCATATACACTGTCAGCACTCACATTTGCTATATGTGTGTGTGGTTATATTCACACGCTGAGTGCAGGATTATGGTAATACAGCACAACCCCGCCTCTGGTACCCATAACACAATTCCTAGGGAATAACAGCATTGTGACGTGGAAATGTTCAGAATGAGACCCTGCAAACAGTCTTTTCAAGGAGGTGTAGGAACTAGCTTTGAAAACTATGATCAGAAGTGCCACTGTTTCCTGTATATTTTCATTAGGATCTGTTGAGTTGTACAGGGTTATATGTATAGATGAGGATCATAGCCATCTTCTGCCCATAAGGTACTGTTTAAATTCCCCTCATTGTCAGCTCTTGGACATTTTAATTTGGCCAGTGTAAACATTTTGCTTTGTGCTGGTTCAGTCTGGAAGGATAGTCCTCCTTTCCTTGTAAGATTAGGACAAGCAGAAAAACAGCAATTAAAGAAATAAGTGTGTGTGATTTCATCAATAAAGTAATTCAACTTCCTTTCCAGGCAACAACAATGTGTGAGAGAGAACTTTTCCCCCAGTATAGGCTGCTAACTGTGTTTTTAAGAGAGTGTCTCTGTGAAATGCACCAAGTAGCAAGAACAGTTTAGGTTTTCTCCAAGGTTACTCACAGTGTAATTGTGGTGAATACATCAGCCATATCCTCGTGATTCATACTTCTGATCTTTATTTAATGGAGTAAATTCTGCTGTTTCTGTAAAAGATTAAGATCATTATGTTTCTGCTTTTAAATCTCCATTAGGATCACATTCAATCAAGCAGGAATCCACAAAGCCAAAGGATTTGGGTGAAAAACAAAAGAGCTCCTCCCTAATCTCTTAATTATTTTTCTCCTGTAACATGGAAATGGAGAAGTATACTTGCTTACTTTTTACTCTGCTTAAGTGGTTCGTTCTTTGTTTCGTTCAATTAACTGTGGTGGGGGTTTTTTTAATCTTGACTTTAATTTCAGGAAGACAAGCTGTTGGATGTTTTTGGGGGGGATTTTCTTTTTTGGCAGGAGATAGTGAAGAGAAATCAAAGCAAAGCTAAATAAAATTATGTTCTCTGAGATATTACATGTACTAAACACAACGACTGAGTTTACTTCTCTTGGGCTGTGCAACAGAAAGGCCCTCCATTGTTACCCACCCTGTGAGAATGGGAAACCCAGGTAGTTTTAGGTGGGTCATTGATGGCTGTAACTTTCCAATGTCACAAACCAGTTTGAGAGAGGAAGGACCCCTTTGTCTGATGATCTAAAACAAAGTACAAAGATCATGCAGAGAGAGGAAGTTTGCCTCCCCAGAGGAAGTTAATTTTAAAAGCTGATCCTGGTTAAGTGTGTACGTTGTTACTCATCTCTTCAGAAGAATGAAGAAACAACTGTTACACTTTTTATTTCAGGTACCTATCAATCAGGTAGCTCTCAGCTATGAAAGAGATTTTTTCATTAAAACAGATAAAATATGTTACTAATATTGACACACTATTTCTTCATCTGCAGATATTTATAAACAATGAGTGGCATGATTCAGTCAGTGGTAAAAAATTTGAAGTCTTTAATCCTGCAAATGAAGAGAAAATCTGTGAGGTTGAAGAAGGCGACAAGGTAGGGTTTTCTTTCTTGCTCGCTCTTAACCCTAGTTTTAAATTCAATTCTGCATCTTAAAAGCAGGAATGCAAGCGTCCGTCTCTGTTCATGTAAAACACCACCTCAGATACATACTTACTTCATCCCATATACCTTCTGCAAACATAATTCTTAGCTTTTTTAATGAGCCTTACTGCCTTGATGTTCCTTGTAAACAAACACTGAAAAACTGTTTTATTCTTAGAAACTTGCTCATCAGAGGAAAATTCTGAAGAAATATTTTTATTAATATCTTTTGTTAATAATATTGATCCTTTTCATTATGTTTGATCAGTGACATCTAATAATTGCAAATTTTTTTGTTATTTTTTCCTGTGTTTTCCTTACAGTGATGTAATCTGTTCATGACACATTTATAAAAGCCTGTTCATTATAAATAACATGAAGTGGACAAATACTTGTATTTTCCCACACAGACTCTGTGAAGATGATCATTACCATGAGCATTTTTTATATATGAATATATCTTCTCAGTACTGTCCCCTTCAAATATTTGGTTTTGTGAAAAATGTATTGCAACATGGTCCTAAAGAAAGTATTTGTATTTTATATTTATAAGGTTTCTTATTGGAAAATTACATACACACATACACATAATATCAAAGATATAATTAAAACCTTAGCCTTCAAATAAACAGCCCTATATTTCTGTATATTATGTATTTTTTGTGGAAAAGGATTTGCCTAGTGGTACCATATAGTTTAAATGTAAGTTGTCAATTAGCAGTGTACACTTTTAAACAGAACAGACAATGTTCTTTAAACATTTTAAAACTGATGACCAAAGAAATTTTTTTATAAACTCTGAGCAGTTTTCTATTTCCAAGTAACAGGTATACAAGAAGTGATGACTGTAATGGAAAATAAAATTGGTTTTATAATTACTTGGTTTGATTCTTGCAAATATTTATTTCATTTTTCTACACTTTCTCCTCAAAGTTAAATTTTTACATCAAAAACTGCGAAAATTTTCTCAGATTTCTCACAAAATGAAATCTGATGTTAACTTTAGTCAAGAAATATGCATATCTGGAAATATTTGTAACAAGGGTGTTTTAAATCCAGCAGCAGAATGTCCATTAAACACCTTTTTATCCATGACAACTACTATAAAACTTAGAAGCCATTTATCTGTGTTAAAGTTCACCAGAAAAAATACTGCCCATATAATAAGCACAATCTCTTTCAAAATACTATAATGTATTGTACAAAGATTCACTCTGAAATAAAATGGGTTTTGTGAGAAACACAAAGAAACCCAGTTCATTTACCATCCTGTGCTTACTGAATCTTAGTTACTCTGTTCTGTAGTTTCATCATGAATCCACTCATAAACATTGGCTCAAATGCTATCTGTCTAGCACGTGAGCAATAGTGTCCACACTTTATTAAGACAGTCATAGTGAAGACACATTTTAAACATTTTGTTAGGCAGATGGCTGAGAAATTCTTCATGAATTTGTATTTTGATAATTTCACATGTCTAATCATGAGTATTTCAAATGCCTGTTTTCTTTCTTTTCTTTAGACCCAATTACCTGTATATAGTCCTCACAGTCACTGAGATTATTTCAGGCTCTTTCTGTCCTCAGCCAAAGAATTTCATAAGCATGCTGTTAACTTCTCAATTGACCCCACTAGAACCATACATGCTTTTGATGTAAAATGGTACTTCTTCTACCTCTTCTCTAGTCAGTGTTTAAAAACCAAACTACACTGCAAATCAGGTTGGCCTGATATTTGATCATCCTCAAATTAAATTACTCATGACCTGCAACTGTTCACTTACCCATTCAGAATTTTTGTAGCTTTCATTCCTTACAAGCAACCTAACAAATCATTAAAGAGATAATACTGTTCGACACACGGGTTTGCTTTCTCTCCAATAATTTTGCAAACTAATGTGTAATGACAACTGCTATTAACCAAATTGACAAGTGAAATGTACAAATCTAGTAAATTACACAGTCATTGTGAACCTAATATTCTAAAGCCTAGTCTTTAGATAATGAGCCAAGATTTTAGGAATTTAATTTGTGTGTACAATAGGGTTGACAAAGGGCTGTACACTGCCTTGCAGTGGTATTTAAAAAAAAAAAAAGTGGAGATTACAAAGCACAGACACATATGTGGGTGGGGAACTGTTTTCCTTTCAGTTTGATGGCTCTTTCAAGCTATGTTTGCTAATCCTAAAGGCCCCTAGTAATAATAAAGCAGCTCAACAAATGGTCAGTGGGATGTAAAGCAAATGTACTTCTATAAAAAGTCATAGTTCTGAAAGGAGCTATCAGTCTCTATACTCAGTGTAGATTCAGGTACCCAAATTTCAACTGTTGAAGAACACTTTTTTTTCCTTATTTTTCATACACAGCCTTGTATTAGCTTTATACGATTTTTTTTTGTTTAAGTATTTCTGCACTTGTAGTAGTAAGAACACATGGCACTGTATTTAGTTTTAATTTACATCATTCATACAAGTATAGCTCATGGTTTCCCTTTCTTTTCTGTAAAGGTCAAGGCATACCTCCCAAGTCACATTGCAAAGCTGTAAAATATTTGTGACAGAGGCAAGAGAGAAAAAACCAAACAAACCAGAATTAAATATTAATTGAATACAATTTTCTGAGTCACAGATAAGTGATGAGGTATTTAATGACATTCTGACAGATTCTGAAGAAATGCAATTGCTTTTAATCTGGTAGATTTCAACTACCTGATCTAAGTGACCGGTCAGTATTACCTCATAGTAATGGCTGTGCTATTTGTAGAGACCCTTCCCATCTTTTTCCAAATTTCCTGGAATGAACCTTGGGAAGTTCTGGGGGCCTCCTGCCTAGCACGTCTGTGCTGGGCTTTCCAAGCCACTTTTCCAAACACACACACTCCCTGCTTTTACAAATTACCTGCTGGCTAACAACATTGGTTAAGGATTTCTGGTGAATCTTGGTGATGAGATCCTGCTGTGAACCAAAATCTGGCTAAAATTTTGAACAATTGACTTTGGTGTTATCTTAGTAAACTTCGCTGAGCTAGTCAGCCTTGATAGTGATTCCCCTGCAGGAGAGACTAGCAACCAGCAGTACAAAAAAAAGTTTGAAAGAAATCCTCCAACCAATGCATGCAAATTGCTCAGGAAAATGGGCCATGTATAGATATTTTTTTTTTCTCATAATTTGTTTTTAATTGCCAACAAAAGGGTGGAATAAACCTCCTTTTTATGTCATTGCTTTCCTGGAGAAACTTTTACAAAATTTTGAGCTATAGAATTCCAAGTAATAAAAACCTTTTCTCAATAGATTTCATAATTTAGTTTTTTATATTCTGGAACAACCTTGCAGAGGAAACAGTTTCATACAATTCATTGTAGATTAATTTTCCTGCTATAATGAAAGCCAAATGATAAACAATAAATTATGCTATAAACACCATTAATGGACTGACATATTACCTTGCTTAATGCAAAGACAATGTTTAAACTTTAGAATATTTAGGCTTAGCATTTTAAACTTAGTCAACTGTTAAAATTATTTAAAATACAAATTTTCCTTAAATCTTTCAAAAACAACCTCATCGAATTGTCTTCCTCAATAATGAATCTCTGTTCCTGTTATGAAACATTCTAAGGAACAGATTTTTCTAATGTGGTCTTTAGTGCACCACCAGATACTTTTAGATGATGTTGAGTACTTAAATATTTAACTTAGAGATTTGGACATCTCTTTGTATATAAAAAAGATTAAATTGCATCAGTAGTGTAATTGGTGGGTGCATCCCCAATTACAGACACTAGAAGGCAGAAGGTTTGAAAATCTGAAGTTTAAAAATAAAGTTCCTTAATATGTTTTTGTTTTAGAAGCTTTGAGAAACCATCTGTTTCTCATACAACTTCACATTGCTGAAATGATAAGTGTTTTAAAGAAAATAACCCATGTATTTAAGATTACTGTACTAATTCTGATTAGATTGGGGTTGGTGTCCCTTATTTAACTTGCAGAACACCTCACATGTTTAACAACCAACAAGACTGATCACAGAATCGATTATTGATTATAAAAGTTTCTCTGTTTTCCCCACAGGCAGATGTAGACAAGGCTGTTAAAGCAGCTCGAAAAGCTTTTGAGCTTGGGTCACCCTGGCGTACAATGGATGCTTCAGAGCGAGGAAGGCTCTTGAATAAACTAGCTGACTTAATTGAAAGAGATCGGCTGATTTTAGCTGTGAGTATGATACATGAACAAAAAGACTGGGAGAAAAGCCTATGTCCTGGTTTTTAAAGAAAGTTATACACAAGCATGACATGGTAAATCCTTGGAAAGTCAGGTTGTCTCAATACTTGTTTCTCATCTCTATTGCAAATGGATTTCATTAAACCGACTTGCGCTTTGGTTTATTAACACCCCCCACACACAAAGTACTTGAGTATTTGATTAGTTTTCAAATGATACTTAAGCCATCTACAATCAATGCAGTTTCATTTGTCTATTCTTAAGGACACACTAACATAGACCACGTGCTTGACACTTGTCTAAATCAAAGCCTGAATCAAGGCCTAAACTCTAAGCCTAGCTCAGCTCTTACAGATGGTACAAGTAAGCACTTGGAGAAATTCTGAATATCATGGCTATATATTTTGTTATCACTGGTCCTTCATTAATTCCAGCTTGCAACTGGCAATGAATGAAAAACCTTAATCAGAACCAAAGGCAGCAATGAATTACTTATTAGTAGGAAGAACACGGTGAGGTGGGAATGATGTCCATCTTTACCATCTACTGTGCATTGGCCATTTTACCATACTTAACAGCGGACACTTAAGTTGTAGCACCACCACCTACAGATTATGCAGCAAGGCAAGAAAGAACATTTTTTTTTAAATGCACTACCAATTTGTTAAAGTGTAGTAAAACCCCCCTCTTGTTTTAGACCCCACATATGTTGCTACCATTAAGATGATCTCTTTGCTATTTCAAGCACCTTCTGCAATTAACATTTAGGAAGGATAAATGTTTGCAATGTCCTGAAAATGAACGCTGATTTTCTGCCAACAGCAGCAAAAATTTTAGAGTAGGAGGGAGTATCCGACATTCCAGATAGTCACTCAGACTGACCTAGCTACAGTTTGAACTACCTAGCCATTAGATCAAAACCGCATCATCAATAAGCTCATAAAATTCAAACCTTCAAAGTAAGTAAAACCTGCAAGCAATCTATTGCCCATTCTATTGTCCTTATGGCTGTAGTATAGGAAGACACTTGCTTGTGTCCCAAAAAGGTTTTTAAAATAAAAATGAAAAATCGATGGAACTGAGGTTATTTCCTTGAACTCCAAAGTCTGCAGCTGTAAATTTACACTTTTCTTCAACAAAGTTATTTCTCTAATAACCCTGATAGGTTATTAAAGATAACTGTTAAAGATAGGGACTCAGGAGGAAACTTGGGTGGCTAGAATGTCTGTCCTCAACAAAGTTAGATTTATTGGAATTGAGAGAGATAAAATTGTAAGAGTTATATTTTTAATAGGAAAAGTGTGCTCCATTACAAGTTAAATACTGTGTAAGTTGGCATTTGCTTCTTTATTGTACAGCCTAAGGCATTACACGTGCAAAAAGGATGGAGAAATAATCTTTTTTCCACAGGAAAGCTGAAACATTAAGTTAGTTTTTGTTCCCACCTGCCATTTTTGTAATATGGAAGTATTGTTTTTCTCTAGGGCTCCTCCCAAGTTAATTTTACTGACCTTGTTTTTAATTCCTACACCTTATTTGCTTTATTGACTGCTTTTTCCTTTTAGATAGGGTGTGTTTGAATCGAGTGCTTTTCAGACTTAGTCGAAATCAGGCGAGATTTTCTCCACTCACAGCTTATCCTAACTGCAGAACAAGTACTACAGAATTGCGAATAGCCTTGTAAACACTAGAGGTCAAAACAGACCCCAAAGCTCATTGCAAAGGTATTTTTCTGTGTCTATGCATGCGGCCAGGATCAAAATTATTCCATTTCAGTGTTTCATATAATGACAAGATGCCTCCTCTGAGGCTCCAGAGGCTCAACAGTCCTATAGGTAGGCTACTGGAAGAATAAGTCAAAGCAGGGTACTGAAAGAGCCAGAGAATTTTGTTTCTTAGATTTCAGTCTGTTGTGATGTTAAAAGCTATAGCTGGTGAGTTCAAAGCCAGAAAAAAAAGATTCTCCTATATCCAAAAAGAACAAAACAGTGCCAGACGTATTGCCTGGAATGGCAAGGATATATCTCATTTAATGAGTTCCTTGTTGCTGAAAGACATCAAGCATTGCTAGCTCCTCCATTTGTTCTGCTCTCTTCCCAAGTATGGTATCCACAATATGTCCAGTTATCTACAACTGTGGGATTCACAGGACAGTTGTTGGTGAAACATTGTACTTGCAGGATCAATCTGTAGACTCAGCCTGCAACACTGAAGAACCTTTGATATACAAAATAACAAATTTTGAAAAGAAAATAATATTTATAAGATCTGACTAGACCTTGAAACTGTAGTTTGAGGGTGTCCTACTAAGTATCCTAACAGGATTGTTCACAAAGCTGAACATCCCAGTGTCTCCATACTGGGAAACTTAAGAAAAAAATTCTAGCAGTGTCTTGACACTATTTAAGAACTGTACATGATCTTCAACTAGATATCCAAACAATCAGGGGTGTTTAAACAACATTAATCCTCACCACAGTCCCTAGACATGGCTGGAAATCAACGCTGTTTAGTGCTGGTGTCTATGAAATCATTAAAGTGTTGTGGGTGAAACACAATTGCCAGCTGAAAAATTATAGATGTTCAATGAATACTTGCTGATCATTATTCTAAAGGTTTATATCTGTCTGGCATGGAGGTCCATGGCACGGAGAGTCAAGCCTGGCTTCAAATAAGACCAGTTAGTTCACTCAGTTAAAGATTAGCCAATAAAAGAGAGTCTTTTCTAAGTTTATTTTTCGTAGTGAATTTTTCTCAGTTGAGTGTACTTGATAGCTCAGACCTCTCCCTTGCACATCAAACACTCAAGGTATATTTAGGGTATTTTATTCCATGCTTTGAGTCTTCTTGGTCATATAAGTTGCTAAACAGGGGTTTATTAAGCACCAAGAAAGATGTTTCTTAATAATTAAACATCACAGGATCCTAAGTTAATGTTATTGATGTTTCCAGGAGACTACTGCCTACCTTGGGTGTCATTGGAAAGCCACCTGTTTTATTTTCATCAGTTATTTGCACAGTCTCCTAGCTGATCATTTCATCTATACTTGTAGAATAGTTAATATAAATTAAAACAGTGTAACTGATTCAGATATGGAAAATTTTGGTTTTTTCAGATGTCTCATCATTGCAAATGTGCCATGATCATGATCATGTTACCTACATAGCTCACTGTGAATGAATGATCATGAAAATTTCTCATTCGTATATTGCTATGTTTGGTTTTTCAAATGCTACATGTCCTTCAGAGAGGAATTAATCCAAATGTTTGTACTGAAGCTGAAAACTTCTGAACTCAACAACCAAAAGCTAAATTACAAAGTACAAGCATGAGAACTATTATCCATAATTGATATTAACTTTGTAATTGCTGTTTTCTGCAGACAATGGAAGCCATTGATGGTGGGAAACTCTTTTCCACTGCTTACCTAATGGATTTAGGTGCCTGTATCAAAACATTACGCTACTGTGCAGGCTGGGCTGATAAAATCCATGGCCATACTGTTCCAATGGGTGAGTAGTTTTGAGATAACAGAAGTACACAACTGAAGTCAATGTAATCCATAAAAAACTGCCTATTTGTAAATGTTGTGCAACACAAAATGTATCTCAAATAGAAAATATTTTAGATAGTTCTTTATACAGATTATTGAAGATTTATCATACTGCTTCTTTTAAACATTTAGTGCAGTTATTCACATTAATTTCTTGTTTTATACACCACTAATAAGTACTTCATTGAACAAAAGATTTTAGCCTGTATGCACATCTAAGTCTGACAGGTTACTTTTGCGTAACAATGTATAGTTTATACAATGATACAGTAATGAAAACCAGGTATTTGTTTATTAAAGCTAAGATTAGCATGAACAGTAATATTTGTTTCAGTTATTGGATAATTTATTAGGAAGAGTACTGAAAGACAAGAATGAGGAAACATTCCTTTATTTTCTGAAATTTCATTCCGTTCTCTCTCCCATTAAGCAGCTCTATGAAAACATTGTTTCTAGCTGCCTTCTCTCAGAAGGACAAAGAATGGTAATAAAGAAGGAATTAAGGAAAACTGGAGTGATAAATACTTCCAACTTTTTTTGCGTCACGTAAATCTCTATACTAGGCTTAATGGAACACATGTTTATTTGAATCAAAGAGAATTTTATACTTAATGGATTTGATTTAAGCTAAGATCTAATATTAAAAAATGTCTGATATGTACCTAGGATTGCAAGTAGCTTTTAAAAGAGTACCCTCAAAAAAAAAAAAAAAAAAGGTGATAAAAGAAAAAAGCAATGAGGAATGCTCGTTGACGTGCTGTGTATACCATATTGAGAAGCAGGGCTATCACTGCAGAAAGTCAGTCAGGCTGGCAGAATCAAACCTTGGAGCTATGAAGAAAGTACATATTGAATCCAGATGCACTTTATGGTTACTTTTTTGCATAGTTGAGATTTTGGAAACATCATTTATAAGCAAAATTGTATCCAGCTAAGTTTGGTATCCAACTTTATCTTCTTTCTGATTTAACTGTTTCTCAGAAGAGCTTTGTCCTGTATATCTAATTTATTTCTTCTTCCCCTAGATGGAAACTTTTTTACATTTACTAGACGTGAACCTATCGGTGTGTGTGGCCAAATTATTCCTGTAAGTAAGAGCCATTTATGTAAAATACAAATGTTCCTGTAACAAATGGAAATATTTTCAAAATTTTGTCTATGTAAATGCATTTGTGAAATAGTACCAATCAGAAGATTTCCAATCCCAAAAGATAAAGACTATCCTGAATACTCATCAAATTCTGCAGCATGGAGTTTTTGATGAGTGACTCCAATCTAGCCTTGTCTGTGTCCTTTCTCTATATGGAGGGAAAACAAATCTCAAAACATTGACTGGTGGATTAGCTTGAAAGACAGAATTTTGTTTTGCTGGAACAGAAGGAATTAGAAATAAACAAGTAGGAGAGAGTAATATAAGCTTATAAGCAATAAGCTCTTCAGGACCTGGAATATCTCTTCTGCTCTGTACAGCATCCAGACTGCTGGATCTTTGTTTATGACCAAGACTCATTCACCATGTTGATGGTACAAGTAACAACACAAAGAATGTGTCCAATAAGTACAGTGATACTGATCTGCACGTTTCCAAGTGTCTAAATTCCCAGTTTTGAAGCAATGTGAAGATTCAAAAGGCCTGCCTGAGTCTGAACATCCAAAACACTGAGGAGCTCTTAAATTTGTTTCTGAGGTATAGACAGCTTCAGTGGGTTGCTGTGGAAATGATTATATGCACTCGACACTCCCAGTCCACGCACCTCTTTGCACATGGTAGGCATGAGCAGCCTGACCTGAACTGCTCAACAGCTTATCAGATCCTGAAATACTTAGCTTGACTATCAAGTTTGCTCAGACATGTGGGTCCCACAAATTCCTGATGTCCCTAATTTGAGCTTGCAAATTTGTTATCTCTGTAGACCACCACATTGATTTAGAGAACATCACTGGAATAAGTTTGGATCCAGCCCCCAGGATATCTTGGGAATCAGCTGGTTTAGATTCTCCTGTAGGCCAGGCACAAGATATTTCATGTAAAGCACTCAGACTCAAGATATGCTAAATAACTAGAAACACTAGATATGGCCACTTCTAAAGAAAATTGCATCCTGGAAGTATAAGCAATTAGTTGAGGACTAGCTTCCCTCATAAAATGTTCAAGGACTTCTGAGTATATCTTTATTTTCTCCCCATTGAAATGTGAACCCACCCAGTTGGACATTTTTACATTAACCAATGGTGTGAACGCTGCAAAACACTTTTGCTAGCTCATAATTTCTATTTCCCTTCCATGCCCACATTTCCATTTTAATGATAAAGATCCAGAAAACCCTGTGATCCCTTAATTTGTGTTATTTGTGCTCCCATTATTTTTGGGGGTGGGGTGAAACTGAAATTAGATAAGGAGACAGATAAAGAACAGTTGCATGTATAGTCCTCCAAGCCTTTCTGACATAATAGGTAACCATTAACTACCGTTTTCCCTACTTTCATAAAGGTAAGGCACACTGCATCTTTTATATTGAGGTTCATGGACTCAGCGCTTCCATAACTATTAGAAATATTTGCAAAGGGGTAACCTGTTTTTCTTTCATCTACATTGTTACTCATACTGCTGAATAAGAGGACCAAAGGAGTCAGCTGCTCTACGGTCTGGCTGGACTGACTACAACAGAGAGCTGACAGTGAAACATCCAGGGAAGAGGGCAGGGAAAATGTTATGTGTTATTACCTTGTATCCCTTAGAAAACTGAATGATGACAGAATTGATAATTTAAAATAGCAAAAATCCCAATTTCACCACTAATCCAGCAACTTTCTGTAAGGCTTTCTTAAAGGAGTACATTATTGTCTCTTGAGCTGATCACCTCGACTCAGATATACCAAAATCACTGGTCATTGTATAACATGGCTTGCCAGTTGGTTTTTCAAAATATCTCCATTCTGAAAAGAATCAATAAAGAGTTCAATTACCCAGCTGAAAATTTGTGCTATTAAAAAAAAAAAAAAAAAAAAAAAAAAAAGGCATTTTGGTGATGTGTTAGAAACAGGATACACCTTCTCATCTGTCTTTCAGTGGAACTTCCCATTGGTGATGTTCATCTGGAAGATCGCCCCTGCCCTTGCTTGTGGAAACACGGTGGTTGTCAAACCAGCAGAACAAACTCCACTGACTGCACTTTACATGGGATCTTTAATTAAAGAGGTAAGTCATCAACAGAGTTTTTTGCCCTTCTCAGAAATTAAGAGTATACTGCATCTGAAATACCAGAGGTCATTATAAGCCAAGCTGTCCTCTGGAAGTACTTCTCATTGCATGTCTAGCCTGGCACTATGGAACTTACTTTAAACCAGTGAAGCAAATCCAGGGCAAAAGCATACGTATTTCAGCCTAGTCCACATACACAACAAAAAACACAATAGCAATTTAGTTCACTCCATTCCTTGGCAAACATTTGTGTTACAAAAGCACAGTACTATTCAAAGTCAAAAGAAAACAAGCAGAGTACTTAGAGATGGGTGGCAATGACTTCACTAGCATAGTTATCACAGAAAAGGTCCTGTTTATACAACTAATTGTTATTATTTTCTACTTGAACAAACTTTCCATTCACCTGGGTTTAGCATTAACTATGGAATCGAACTGGTGACTTCTGCTAAGCTTGTGAACACTCTTCACACAGAAACTGGGAGAATACCCTATGTGTTATTGAACATAAGGGGTGTGGTAGTTTCTCAGGTGTCTCAAAAGTTGCATTGACTATCATGCCTAGCCCAGGAAACACCCAAGTAAGAACAGTTAAAGAGTTCAGCTATCCTGTTTCCCAATAAAATCAACAAATGTACTCAACATGTTTGAAGAGTTGGCACAGACACCAATAATCACCAGTGCAGCAACCTTGCAGAGTGTTAATGGAAATGACTCAGCACATTTTATTATTCCCCTTCAAAACATTTAGCAGAACATACTCTATGGTCATTCATAATGTTTCACAGAAACTAAACCATAAAATCATACAATCACAGAATGGTTTGGGTTGGAAGGGACCTCCAAGACCATCTAGTTCCAATGCCCCTGCCATGGGCAGGGGACACCTTCCCTCAGTCCACGTTGCTCAAAGCCCCATCCAGCCTGGCCTTGAGCACTTCCAGGGGTGGGGCATCCGCAGCCTCTCTGGGCAACTTGTTTCAGCAACTTACAACCCTCACAGTAAAGAATTTCTTCCTAATATCTAATCTGAATCTACCCTCTCAGTTTAAAGCCATTTGCCCTCATTCCACCCTTCCAAAAAGTCACTCTCCAGCCCTCTTATAGGCCCCCTTTTAGGTACCAGAATATGTACTGCTATATGGTTTCCCTGGAGCCTTCTCTCTTCTGAGCAACCCCAAATGTCTCAACCTGCCTTCATCAGAGAGCTGTTCCAGCCCTCTGATCATCTTTGTGGTCCTCCTCTGGACTGACTCCAGCGGGTCCATGTCCTTCTTATGTCAGGGACTGCAACGCTGACCGCAGTACTCCAGATGGGCTCTCGCAAGAGCAAAGCAGAAGGGGAGAATCACCTCCCTCAGCCTGCTGGCCATGTTTCTTTTGATGCAGCCCAGGATATGGTTGGCTTTCTGGGCTGCAAGCACACATTGCCAGGCCGTACTGAGCTTCTTGTCCATCAGCACGTCCAAGCCTTTCTCCTCAGGGATGTTCTCTGTCCATCCCCACCCAGCCTGTATTGGTGCTTGGGATTGCCGTGACCTATGTGCAGGACCTTGCACTTGGCCTTGTTGAACTTCATGGGGGGCACACAGGCCCAGCTCTCAAGCCTGTCAGGGTGCCTCTGGATGGCATCCCTTCCTTCCAGCATGTCAACTACACCTCACAGCTTGGTATCATCAGCAAATTTCCTGAGGGTGCATTCAATGCCACTGCCCATGTCACCGACAAAGGCGTTAAACAGCACCAGTCCCTACACCAACCCTTGAGGAATGCTACTCATCACTGGTCTCCACTTGGACATTAAGCCATCAATGGCAACTCTTTGTGTGTGACCATCCAACCAATTCCTTTACCCATCAAGTGCTCCATCCATCAAAAATGTATCTCTCCAGTTTAGAGACAAAGGCATTGTGCAGGACAGTGTCAAATGTTTTGCACAAGCCCTGGTAGATGACATCGGTTGCTCTTCCTTCATCCACCAGCATTGTAACTCCATCACAGAAGGCCACAAGATTTTTCAGGCATGAATTTCCCTTAGTGACGCCATGTTGGCTGTCAACAATCACCTCCTTATCTTCTATGTGCCTTAGCACAGCTTCCAGGAGAACCTTCTCAATGATCTTGCACAAAGGTGAGACTAACTAGCCTGTAGTTTCCCAGGTCTTCTTTATTTCCCTTTTTAAAAATGGGGATTTTGTTTCCCATTTTCCAACCAGTGGGAACTTCACTGGACTACAGTACCTTCTCTAATATGATGGATAGTGGTTAGTCACTTCATCCATCAGTTTCCTCAGGACCTGTGAATGCATCTCCTCAGATCCCATGGACTTGTCACCTTCATGTTCCTTAGATGTTCTTGAACCTGATGTTCTCCTATAGTAGCTGGAGCACTTACCGGTGAAGACCAAGACAAAAACATCATTGAGTACCTCCGCCTTCTCCATGTCCCAGGTAACCAGGTCTCATGTTTCCTTCTGGAAGGAGTTCATGTTTTCCCTAGTCTTCCTTTTATAACCAATATACTAATAGAAGCTTTTCTTGTTGCCCTGGATTTCTCTGGCCAGCTTTAATCCTGTCTGGGCTGCCAAACATGGTTACGTGTTCATATTTCACAGAAACTAAATGACTATCAGGAAGGAGGCAAGTCCTGCTGTAATTACATCACATAGTAAGTGCTATTAGACAATATCACAGGGGAAGAATGCTTTAAAAACAGTATCAGAGATAACAGGTTGCCCAGAGAAGCTGTGGATGCCCCAACCCTGGAAGTGTTGGCAGCCAGGTTGGATGGGGCTTTGAGCAACCTGGTCTAGTGCAATGTATCCCTGCCCACAGCAGGGGGGGTGGAACTAGGTGGTCTTTAAGTCCTTTCCCACTCAAACCATTCTATGGTTTTATGATACCTTCTCCATTCATTTTTAACGATATGTATCAGAGGGTATATTTCTCTGAAAAAGCAACTTTGTAGGAAAGTAACTCAGTTCTGCTTTGAGCATAGTGAACTATCTGTTCTAGTATTCTAACTTCCTGAAAGGAGAGCTCAGAAGTGGGAATGTGAACAGTGGTTCATTTTGGATGCACACTTACAACAGTATGGTAATGACTGGTATAATATTAGAGCATTTTTAGTAAAAGGCAAGATAAATCTCATTTTAGCCATTCATTTACAACTAACTGAGAAGCTTAAACATTTTGTTATATTTTATATATAACAAAATATAAAGTATATATATAATATATTTTTATATATAGCTTTAAAAAACCCAAATATTTATCTTATCAAGTCCTTCAAGATTTATTGCCCCAAATCTAGCTGACTTTTAATTTATACCCAGATTACCCAATGTTGGAGCCCAAAGTCCTGATAGTGGTCAAAACCTCAAAGATCACTTCAGTAACTGCTTTAGACTTTTTGTGAAACTACTTGAAGATACAATTTAACTTTCTATTCTTCATCTGTCCACATTAAAAAAAATATATAGTCACTTTTGTTAATCCTCACTGTCTTTCTTAGTAGTCCTCACAAGAGTCATTTGCTAATATGTAGAGAAGAGCTTCTAATGCAGACATGAGAATTAAATGCCCAAAGTGAGACAGTGTGTGTAAGTCCCATGAAAAATATTCGTTTCTCTGCAAATTATGAAACACAATGCAAAGCAAATGGAAGGAACCTCATTGTCTTATCATTTCCAAGGGTAAATATTAATCTGGAACATTAAATGAGCATAAAAATCATGGACAGAATGTATCTGAGCATGAACATGCAAGGGACAGAAATTGCTCAAAGTAATTGTCTGGTATCCATAACGCAGGACATGAGGTTTAAGAGCTGTAACTCACCAGCTGAAACTGATCACTTTCCAAATAAGAATGGAATCTTTGCATGTAATTCCAAAGTCCTGTTTAGTGCTAAAAAGAGATTCATTTCAGTGATAATACAGGAGATGCACTTCTTTGGTCTTTTAATTCTATGCTTTCTCTGCAAGTGCCATTGAGATCCCATAGCTGCTCCATAGCTACTGGGAAGTCAGTCCCAGTTCACACATCGTTACAAGCTGTTGGAAGAAAAGAACTTCTTTTGCCTATGGATGGAACATATCTAATACAGAATTGGTGGGAAGCTATAGGTTTGACTTGACCCACAGGAAAAGCCTCTTTAAATAGAAAATTTGCAGGCTATCTCAGGTAGCCAGCTTTTTCATGCTTGGTAGCTGATCTGCCTCTTTTTTGCTGTAAACTTTCATGTTGCCCACTCTCTACTTTCAACACACATCCAGAAGAAAAAGCAAAGACATTGAGTTTGAAGTGAGATTTCCATCATTTTTCTTAATAGAATTTCAGTGTAAGTCAGCAGATCATTAATTAAATTCCATCTAGCATAAGGGGTAATGAGCAAAAGTCAGCAAGCACACCAGATATTTCAAATAGCTTTAAGGAAGGAGGCATGAGACTAAGCAATCTTTTTCTTTGTACATCTGACTGGGGGAGAAAAGAAAAAAAATGTATTCTTGGCAATGGCACTGAAAAAGAACTGAAATTAAATGTTCTTTTTGTAAAAAAAAAAAAAAAAAAAAAAAAAAAGAGCCAGTTCAATAGCCTAAAATACAGGTGAGGGGCAAAAGGGTGTAAATCATGAGAGAACATGAGAGAATGAACACATTTTGGGCTCTAGGGCTGAGAATAACTGTATGACCAGGAAAAAGTAGCTGGAGAACTGAAAAGGGAAGTAAGACTGTATGGATATGTACTTCTAGTCATTATCCTTCCCCAGATTTACAGGGTTCTCTCCTCCAATTCAGGTAGGATTTCCACCTGGAGTTGTGAACATTGTACCAGGCTTTGGACCCACCGCTGGAGCAGCAATTTCTCACCACATGGATGTAGATAAAGTAGCTTTCACAGGCTCTACAGAGGTACTATAACGAATACAAGAAAATATAAGCAGGAAATGTACCCCTCTGATTCCCAGTGATGATTTAATATCTAACTTGTTCTGTGTAATTATTTTAACTTTTTTCTTTCTTTTGGCTGCTGGTTTGTTAAACAAAGTCTGTTTAATGATTTGCTGGTTATTATTAACTTCAAACATATCTAACAGTGTTTGTATTGCAAGAAAGCCCTTCAAACAGAGGCACCCCATGAGATACAGTAAGTTCTAGTATACCAAGGTTATTTTAAGTCTTGTCCCTTAAAAAGATAACATTTTCATAACTGTTTGCTTCTTTTTATAAGAATAATTATTTTTTTAAATGCGAAATGTGAAACAGGCTGTGCTCCATTCTATTTATTTTTAACAACAGCAGGATAGTAGGAAGGTACTTCAGAAATCTCATTCCTGGTTCTGCACATCCTTAGGTAGGGTGGTGGCGTTTTGGTCTTTGAATGATACTGATGATCATCTAGGTGGTCTCAGAAGTGTATTTGAATACATATCAGTTTAATAATTGGAAGGGAAGTAATTTCTGTTCAATTTTCCTAACCTTCACTCTGAAGAACTGTGAGTGGTATGACTGAAGATTTCTCAGTGCAGGCATTAAATAACTGTATCCTTAACACAGTACATTATATTATCTTTCTGTATGCATGCTATGTGGAAGAGCTGCCAGGTGGTCTCTTAACTTCTTGGATATACACTCCAAAGATAAATATCATTGCCTAATGTCAAGGATCAGTATACACCAACAGCAAGAGCTGTGTTTACTCTTAGAAACTTCTAGCTCTCAAGTAATGGGGATAAAAAGAAAATAATCTAAAACGCAACATATGAGAAATATCCCATGGATGTTTCCAATGGACAGTACTAACTATGGCTTCCAGTGTCCATGCCCCTCCAAGGCAAGTGGACCAGATAGTGTATTCACTGAATTTTGTGGCAGTCCTCTTCCTGTAACAGTGTAGTTTAGCAGTGAGAAATGAAAACAGGAATATGGGCAGGGAGACTGGAGGAAATTATTTGATGGTTGCTACAAATGAGCAGTTGCAGGTTAAAGCCATGAGGGCTACAAGCATGCTTTTGCTTCACAGTTTTTTCCAGGACAATTCATATAAAGTAGTTGCTTTAATTATGCTATCAATGGAAAGAAGCAGGGTAGGGGCTCTGCCTCACAGTGTCCATTTCCTCTTCTTTCTTCTAAGGGAGAAATTGGAGTAAGGAAGAGTTGGCTATACAGGCAATGTAGTTAACTACTTTTTCTCTCATACACTTTGTGTATCAAAGGGCTTTTCCATGTATAAAACAGAGGAACTTCTCACCTAATGGGAGTAACTGGCAGAGCAGGAATCAGTGCTTACTTTAGATGACAGACACAAGCAAATAGAGTGGTGGTAACGAAAAACCCACCAGACATCTTTAGCAGTTAACATGAGTGTGTCCAGGGGGAAACACTTCTGGGAAGCATCCCTGGTTTGTAGACTGCAAGTCACCTACAACCCGACTCTTTAAAATTTTTTAATTTTTTAAATTTATTTTTCATTTCTACAGTTACTGGGATACCAGCCAACTGTGAACTGATTTTCACTTCTGAGGAACTCAAAGAAGTGTTATTGAGGTCATAATAAACTTTTTGAGATAAAGCTGTTGTCTCCCTACTTTTTAGGTTGGCAAACTGATTAAAGAAGCAGCAGGGAAGAGCAATCTGAAGAGAGTTACATTGGAACTTGGAGGAAAAAGTCCTAACATTATATTTGCAGACGCAGACTGTTAGTAGCATTTTTATTATATAAACCTACTACTTTTGCAAGCCCCATGTTCTTTTTATTTTCTTTGTCAGTAAATTATTTGTACCTGTTTAATGAAGGAGTAAGTTTTAATGTTTTCTTGTCACGCCATAGTTTTAAGTTAGATAACCATCAAAAATTGGTGGCTTCTGAAAGGATATGAACCTCTGACAACCTGTCTACCCTTACCGTACTTAAGGACCATCCTAATACAACATGAATGCAGAATGAAAAGCAGCTAGATGGATCTTATACAAGTCTATTAACTTTCTAGCTGAATACTCCACTTGTTACTGCTGATAGGGCAAATAATGTTGAATCTACATTTGACACAGAAGAGCTGAATGTGTGTTTGTTTACATGTGCTGTGCTATGCTTGATAAGAGTAGTTTTTGACATAAGTCAAAGGATCAATATCTGTTTTAAAGGGCCATAAAAATAAAAAGTGCTAAAAATGAAAATTATATGAATTGACCATGGTTTGTAAAGAATTTATGACGTGACCATTCAGGTTTATGATCTGGTGAACTCTGCATTTCTTTGCAGTGGACGCTGCTGTGGAATTTGCCCATATTGGTCTGTTCTACCACCAGGGACAGTGTTGTATAGCAGGATCTAGGATTTTTGTGGAAGAGTCTATTTATGACGAGTTTGTTCGTCGGAGCATTGAACGAGCAAAGAAGTATACTCTTGGGGATCCTCTGTTGCCTGATGTACAGCAAGGCCCTCAAGTAAGTAATGTTACATGTTTCCAATATAATCATGACATGACATCACAGTTTAATATACTTCTAAACCTACTGTTGCATTAGTTCCAAGAATAAGTACAGTTGTCTAGTGGTTAGTCTGGAGGAACTGGAGGAAGAAACTGGAGTGATGGCTGGTCATGCCACTATCATAGGCCTAAGGGTGAGGTTCCTTTCTCTTTTCTAGTTCCTTTTGTTATGGAATGGGAACAATTATATAGAATTTAAATGTTTTGAGAAAGCTGCAGAGCAACAGCTGCACAAGTGTGATCAAAGATTGCTAACATTATATTCAAATAGTGCCACTATAAGTGAGTAGCTTGATGAAATAAAATACAATCATGGGGGTTTTCCCCTTTTTCAAGGTGCTAGTCTTTCATTATGCTGCTCTCGGTTTTAGAATATTACAGAACTGAAATGCATCATTCTGTACTTTTTTCTGCTTATGTTAAAAGGTTATACCAACAGATTTCCTAATAAATGAATGCTAAAATGCAACATTAAAAAGCATAGTTTTCACAATGCTGTGGCTTCAGTGGATCACATTAGAGCATTGTTAAATTAGTTTTCATCTAGAGTCTTATTCCCATATCAGCTTGTACTAACAGCATATATACTTTCTTGGCAGAGTTATTATGTACATATTTGATTGTCACAGAATCAAGGAACGCTACTGGAGACAAAGCAAAAGCTGGAGACAAAGCAATTCCTGCACATTTCATAATGTAATGTGTTCTTCATTGGTTATCACAGTCATTTTATGTAATCAAAGACACCAAGTAAATTGGAAAAATGCATTCCAAGCCACACAGGATTTGGAGAATTTAAAAATACTAAGGATGTTATTTTGATATTGTGCAATATGTCTTGCTAACAAGCTAGTATGTTCAGCTGAATAAATTTAAATACCAGAGGATGGGAAGATTCAAACAAGTGTCTGCTGTACAGCTTATACAAAACTTACAGGAATCTATTCTTATGTTATTGTGGCTTTTCTGAGTTTGAAATTCATGCTAAGAACTTAAATGAGAGATGAAAGTAAGCTTTTATTAAAAAAAAGAAGGTTAAACATGAAAAAAAAAGCATTATTGGAGACATTTTAAAGTCTGTGATAACTCTTTTCTTCTCCAGTCTCATCATTTGCCTTTCTTGACCTCTTTCTCTTCTTAGGAGCTTTAGCAGAAATCTTAATTTTTTTCATATTAGTAAAGTTCCTCCTTTTAAAACTGGTATGATCCCATTTAATCAAAAATTTTAACCATGCTATTTAGGTGCATTTCTTTTGTGGTAGTTGTTAAACATCTCTCTTTGTCTTTAAATTCCATGTTGTGCTTTGACTAATTCTTTCTAGAAACAAAACCCGACAGCCTGTATCAGGCATATTCACTGTGCTCCTTTGTCATAGAGCCTCCTCAAAAGCCATATTTGTCCTCCAGTTCCCAGGCCCTCTGGGGCAGCACCTGCCTCAGGCAGCAAGTTTGGGTAACATTTTACACAGCAGGCACAAAAGAAAAGCCAGACCCTAATGGAATTCAAAAGATCATAAATATGCTAATTCACACATGAAGAAAAATTATGATTATTATAATAACAAAGGTAGTACTGACAGCAATGTGACCTGTGTCATCTAAACCTCATCTTCTCTTCAAGGTGTTTATGCACAAGAGATACTTGGCCACCAGGGTAGCAGAAGTTTTATGTCTTCAGTAAGCAGTAAGACAATTGTTTTTTAAAAAATGACAAAGGCAGTGAACTAAAAATTACCTCCTTATAGATACCCTTATGAATCCATATCCCTATAGATACAAACTTTTATCATAGCTTTAGCTGAATAGCTGTTTAATCTAGTATGCATCTAGGATGCCCCAGAATCTTTGAAAATATTGTTGCATTCTATGATCATGGTAAAACATGTTTTAAACTGAAATAAGAAATTTTTATTGCATGAATAGGAGAATAAGATGTACACCTACTCTGCTAACTGATGGGTATGATCACAGAGAAAAAGCTTCTGTACAAGAGTTCCCCTAGAAATAATCCCACTATCTTCCTGAGCCAGTGCTTGAAGGCCTGAAAGAGTGAAGGAAAGAATCACAAAAATGGAACAATAACAACAACAACAACAATACAAAACAAAACAAAAACAAACAAATAAAAAAAGGGGTGTTAGGGGCTTCTACCAAACAAACTTTACCACTGAGTTTTTGGTGATATAAATGTTGTTTTGTGCACAATTTCCCTTCAGGCCTGAAGTGGTGATTTCTTGACTTGGAGAGGGGAGGAGAGGAGCCAATATGTGATCTTTTTCTAGTCCCCATTTATACTATTTCTTTTTATCCAATTTGCCACTGGAAATTGGAAGGTGTTAGGGAAATACAAGCTCCTATTGTACTGCCACCATAAACCCCTTCAACCAAAGACCAATCATTTTGCTATGCTATAGAGCCAAACTGCAATAAGCTTGGCATATATTGAATTTCTTGGTAGGCTTGGGGCAGAGATTGGCTTCATACCATAAAAAATCTGTCATTTATGCTTCTCAATCCACAAATATAAAAAACTTTATTCCACTATTAAATCAGAATTATCTCAAAACAGCATTGAATTGCAGTTATATCTTATTGTTGCTTTTTAACCTTCTTTAATAGTTTAGGAAAAAAGTGTGGCCAGTCTGCCAGACCTAGTGAAGCTCAGAAGACTCTTGCATCAAGCTCAGAAGACTCTTAGATCAAGACCTCTGCAGATTTTTCAGAATCGAGCTGAACAATTTTTAATTTGTTGAACTATTAGTGCTTCGCAAGAGTACTGGAAGAAGTATGAAACACACTCATTTTATAGAATTTTTTAATTTATTTTTTTTACTAAAGAAAACAAGGGTATCAGTCCCTTTACAGCTGATTCTTCTATGTCAAAATTTCTGATTTTTAGCCTATTTGAGAAAAGCCTGGAAAGTTTTGAGAAGTTAGTGACAAGAACTCCAGCTGTTCGACTTCAACACATGCAATTGAATAAAGCTGGAACATTGTTAGGTTTTGGTTAATGAGTTAGGTGAACAGTTATTATCAGTGTGTGCTGTTTTCATTCTTGTGATATCTTTTCATTTAGATTGATAAGGAACAGTTTCAAAAAATCCTGGAGCTAATTGAGAGTGGGAAAAAAGAAGGAGCCAAACTGGAATGTGGAGGAGGTCCATGGGGAGACAAAGGTTACTTCATCCAGCCCACAGTTTTTTCAAATGTTACAGATGATATGCGCATCGCCAAAGAAGAGGTAAATAAATTCTTGGCAGTCTGTACTCTCACTGGAGATTGTCTGTTTGAATGTCTGTACAAAATATCCATTTAGAAGATCAAGTGGCTACATAAAAACACTCAGTAAATCTGTTGTTCTATTCTGGTGGTGGTTAAAATGCTTTTCTTAATTTCTAATGCTGGTTTCACCAACTCAGTGGAGGTGAGGGAAAGGAGTACGTAGGTTGACCTGCCAACGAAGACTCCAGCATACACTGGCAGTAGATAAGAAAATGCTGCTGAGGTTAGGATTGTTTACATCACACCATACTGCCCATGTCTCACATCTGAGAGTTCCAGTAACCTGAACAGAGAGGCAGATTATGAAGGCACAGCTTGTCCACTCTTTGCACTGCCTAAAAAGACCCACTTAAGTTGGGGTTTGGACACAACAGGCACCAAGGAAATAGTTTGATTGTGCTTCCACAGGCATTTTGTTTGTGGAAATACAGCAAAGCAGACTTTTGCCTCTGCAGGGTTATTTAACCTGGATCAGTTTGCACATGTGTTTACACAGCATTGAAAGAGCTTCTACTGACCCAGCTAAGGTGGCGGTGCCAGGGCATCAGTGATCATCTACAACGAACAGGAGTGAGGAGTGCAGAGCTGCTATGCCATTGAGAAAAACAGTTCAGTAAGCACAGCCTCCAAGTCCAGTTATGACCTCTTCTCTGTTTTTTCACACTCATCTTGATCAACAACTGCTGCAGTTCTGTGTCCTTTATACTTCTTCATACCAGAAAGCTCCTTCACAACTGTTACAAATCTAGGTGTTGCTTTATATAGCCAGTGATACTGCTGATGCAGTCTGCTGAATGTACCTAGCAAGAGTCAACAGGCTGAGTTAAAATGAACACCGGAACATCCAGACTTAATTGTCAAGGGGAGAGAGCTATAAAACAGATGAGAACTGTATGAGAAATAATTTACATTGTTTCTGTCAGTCTGGGAGGCAGGTAGGAAACTTCAGAGATGTATGTTTCTTCACAGATCTATTGGTTTCCTTTGGGTCAGCAGTACAAGAGCTGTTTTTCTCACACTATTTTGAGTGTATTGAATAATGAAACCTCAGAGAGCCAAGGCAATTTAGATATCCAGGTTCTGCAACTCACAGCTTGAACAGTGAGGGAATGTTCAGTGGTTTTCTGAGCTATGTAAATCAATCCCTGCAACTCCAGTTAGAAGCTAGCACTAAACACTTTCTAGGAAAATCAAATTAAAAGATCACAATCTATGGGAACAGCAGTAATCAGATGTGCTAATGCCCCCCTGCCCTGCAGAGTCTTGGCACTGTGTGGTGGGCATGGGCACCTCTGACTGAGAACATGGAGCAGCAGCAGTGGGAAAGCCAAGCCTTGAGAGACTATTATCTCGCATAACACCCATATGGAAAGCAGAATTATTTGTTTCACTTGGAATATTTGCCCAGTTGTGTAGCTAACTGCAGAGATAAAGGTCTGATAGGAAGTTTAGGGGAAGGTAAAGTTGAATGTCCTTCTCAACTCTACACAAGAAAACACCAGTTTGCTGATAACCAGTGTAGATATGTAACACATGGCTCTGTGTTAACTACCTTTAAGGTGAGTGTCTTTCCATCTTTATTTAATTGTTTTCATTATTTATTTTTTCTATTTATTTATTTTTATATTGTTTTATTAATCATTCTACAATATACTATCTTGATTTGCTCCATGCTACAAAAATCTGACTTTTATGTGAATTTATAATGCTTTTTAGAACTCTGTTCTGAGATGTACACAGCTGACTGAATGAATTCAGGAATAAGGCCATCTGACAGAACTAAAATTTTTAAATATACATAATTTCCGATAATAAGCTATTCTAATCCACTTTACATGTTTGCATGTGTCTGAAACAGATATTTGGACCTGTTCAACAAATCATGAAGTTTAAAACTGTAGATGAAGTTATCAGGAGGGCAAATAATACTACCTATGGCTTAGCAGCAGCAGTTTTTACCAAAGACATTGATAAAGCACTGACATTTGCAGCTGCTCTTCAGGCTGGAATAGTATGGTAAGTAATGGGGTTTTAAATATTCCTTCAGAACTGCAGGTGACAATGGCAGTACTTGTAGGATATTTTAACACTTTCTTGGGTGGTATATTTTTATATCTGAATTCCTTAACATCTTTAGAGAGGTAGATTAATGTTATCCTCGTGTGCTTCCATTGCCTTCATCTTTCCATACTTAAGATGTTATTAAATAACTACTTCCTGTAAGTCTTCACAAAATTGTCTTGTAAACTTACTAGGAAAAAAGGAAATTGGCTTGCTAAAAAGGAAAGAAAACAAAAGGAAATACAGTAAGTGCCACTTTCCTTTAAGTTCAGGACCTGGGCATAGCCCAATACATACTTAATTTGCAGAAATTGCTGTGTATACTGTGTAAAGGAACTAATTATCTGAAGTTCTGTGGCCATTAACCTGGTCAGAACACCCACCTGTGATGGAAAAGATTGATAAAATGTGGTTGAAAAAAAGGAAGGAAACACAAGTAGGAGACAGCTGCTATAGGAACAACTATTTCCAGCAGTGGGAAAGAAAGAGGCAGCCTACAGGGACCTGGAAAGGCAAAGGCTGAAAGATGCAAGAGGGAAAGTTTGGAGGAATAGCAGACTGAGTCTAATGACTATCACTGACCATGACCTGCATTTCCCTCAATTATTTTAATGCAACAAAAAGAGAACAACTAATTTTACTTGAACACAAAATCTATGTCCAATTTACATTTTATCTGAAAGAATTTGCAGCCAGCACAAATTCCTGCCCAGGTCCTGTGACCTAAAAGCATATCCTTTATAAAAATGAATTAACAGTTTTGACTTAGGAGTTGGTATCTTTTAAATGTAAAAAAAAAAACAAATAAAAGTGGAGTCTTTGGGTTTTGCATTTACAACATTGCTGGTCTGTCTAGGAATCTTTAACTATGAGCAGAACATCTATTGTTGAAACCAGTAGATTAACAGCAGCAGAAATTATATGATATGAAATAGATAATATCTGATTTGACAATGTTGCAAGATAAAAATAACTTCTCAGTTGAAGAGAAAGATGGACATTCTGCCAAAACTCTTCATACTATAAATTCTCCTGTAAAATTCCTTTTTTTACTCATTACTATATTTTTGTTCTCAACCACAATATAGAATATGGTTTAAGACTGAGTAGTATCAATTTTTCCTAACTATATACTGAAGTGGTGCTGGATTTGTCTGTTGGAAGTGTACCTGCAGAAGACTTGTGACCAGTCTTCAGTTTGAGAGTTTATGCACTAGTTAGGAAGGAATTTTATCATAACTATCAGAGAAACATGTGACTGCCATTTTGCTTGAAGATCCTTGACGAGCATTAGAACCCTGATCATAGCTGTAGTTTCTGGTAATGCTCTGTTTCTCTGAACTTTCAACATATATATTTTTGTAAATTCATTACTTAGATAGAGTTTGTGAATATTATCACGTCTTTTATAGTCAAAAGAAAAAACCTGATTTTTCAGAAGTAAGAAAAGTCATTTCACACTGTTAAAAATAATTTTTCTGAACTTCCAGGGTCAATTGTTATAGTGCAATGTCTGCTCAGTGTCCTTTTGGAGGGTTTAAGATGTCAGGAAATGGACGAGAAATGTAAGTAAACACTTTTTAAAAGGTAGGTTCACAGGAACTGCAAAGTGAAATTCCAAAACTCAACTTTAAATATTCATAACTAGGATGCCTATTTTTTGTCGAATTAGTCTATATAGTGTTAGAGGCTTCATGTTGTCAGAGACAATGTCAAGCAAACAATTCCTCTATAAAACAAATAAGAATGTTACTTAGATACACATTTTATCAAAATGACTGATTTTAGTAGCTTGTGATCTAATGATATGCCAAACTGATCATTATATTTATGGTGTACAGATTTTGTCATCTGCATGAAGATACTTATGTGTGTAGTTTGTGGAATCTCCTTTAAATGCTAAGTTTTTGGGAGCACAAGACATTTCAAAAGTTTTGATTTAAACAAGAGTTTTCAGTTTCAAAGTTTTGTGATGACAACAATATTTTTGCAGTTTGTCCAGCTTAGTCAAAAGTTATGACAAAATTAGTCCTCAGTAGTCCCTGGACCTTTGGTCTTTTGCTAGATTAGAAGTCGAGGACTATGCAGAAATGACAAGCTAATGAAATTCTTTCAAACTTCTAAGGTTTAGTCCAGTTTCAATTTGAATCATGTCCTGCCTTACCTGTATTCATCTTGACCTTTACATTAGTAAGAGAATCATTTAATTTATTATGTACTGAAACATTTGATGTCATACATGTTCATTATATTATGTAGGATTATGTCTTCTGGAGGGTTTTGGAACATAAATCACAAGCAGTCTTTTGTCAAAAATGCCATATATCTGGGAACAATGAAGTATTTTTAAAACAATGAATATAAATCAAAACATGTAAATTTTCCCTTTTATTAAGCCAAATACATAACACTTTTATGGTATAATGGTAAAGAATAATGGAAGTAATTAAAAATGTATGTGCAGGTTAAGGGCTTCAGAGCTTCCTTTTCCCCCTGTTTTTTTTTTTTTTTGAGATAAAGGCTAGGGTTCTCATGCTTACTTTCACTGGTCTCAGTCTGCTCCTGATGTCAAAGCTCTTGCTGATTTCAAAGGAAACAGAGTCATGCCAATGCTGAGAGCTTTAGAAAATGTGAATGCAAAAAAACCCAAATAATTTAGGCCATTACTATCAAAGACTGTTTTGCATTTCCTGGATGCCAAAACCTGGGAGATCATTGATTCTGAATCACAGCCTTTTGCAGGAATATTTTGGGGGGTTATTTGCTGGAAATAACAGGAACACTGTAATATTGTCTATAACCGTGCATTCTGAAGGAGCTAAGCTTTTGTGCAAATTAAGTTTTTCCTAATGCTTTGTTCAAAATCACAATTAGTGGACCAATAAAAATATTCCTTACAAAACTGCAAGGAAGAAAACCTGTGTCATTGATTTTAAGAGAGGCAGTAATATGTGGGGAACAGCTGCACTGAAATATTCAGAAAATCAGTGCATCTAGCCGTTGACTTCCTTGAATCCCAGAATAAAATCCCCTGTATAATTCTTGCAATGATAATACCATTAAGAATTAAATTACTGAATGTCATGTACTAACAGAATGCCTCTTCAAAAATGAAGATAATCGGTAAACATTTTTGACAGCACAGGAGTCCTGAGCACAGATTTCTGTTTTGTAGACACATGTATCTAGTAAAATGGCAGTAAGAACTGGATAACATTTTAGTGTAGCAATCCCTTACTCTATCAAACAATCAAGTTATGTCTAAATAGCTTGACTGTGTCAGATGTCAAGCATATAGGCACGCAAGCAAGCTTCATCTCATCATGTAAAATGTAAAGGTGGAATCATGCTGATAATACGTCATCAAGATTTAAGTGTTTTTCACTGTTTGGGAGATATCATAGTGGATTAATTATGTCCCCCATTTGAGGTGAAGTGCAAATTCTTTGACTCTGAAGAAAACTCTTGACAGCAGAGGAAAGCTTTCGCAAATAACATGTTGAGCGTATTTGTGAAGACCTAACTTGTGCCCGATTTACTGCACAGGCACCCAGTTTAGATATGCACTAAATTGATTACATGCCATTCTTTTGTGCAGAAATGAAACTGCTCTCTCTCCTACTTTTCTAAGAAAGACAGTTGCTATAGCTTTTAGAAAGGGTTCCAGCAGCAGTCTAGTTGCACAGATGTCTCCCAAATATGTCCAGTATACTTGCTATACATCTGGCCAATTACAGAGCACCACTGAAAATTCCATCCAGGACATAACTCATATAAAAGCATTAGCATAAATACTGCTCTTGGTTCTCTTTTATCTAGGGGAGAATATGGTCTTCATGAGTACACAGAAGTTAAGACTGTCGCAATCAAAATCCCACAGAAGAACTCTTAATGCTGTTGAAGTGCAGAATTTGACATCTTCAAATGAGTCTGAAAAGGCAATCTCAATTCTGAAAAAATTCATTTCCCAAATTATTCATTAACCTTTTTGCTTTCTGATTGTGTGAGAGGTACTTGCTTACATTGACCATATAAAGAATAATGTAGGAAATTCTAATGCAGTTAACAGAAAAGGAAATTTTAATATCTGGTACATAGCTAAGTAATTTTGAAATTCATGTTCAGAAGGAACTATTTTTCATTTTCAGTGGAAGGTCTCTATAGTACTATGAAAACATTCTTTTTTCAATGTATTCTATTGGTACAGTTTGAATTTATGTGCTTTTATAAATGTTAGATTGCAAGCTCTCTGCATTTTCTCTTCTTTGTGGCCTTAACAAAAGCACTTATGAGTAATTAGCAGATAGATACTTTTCTGTGTCGTTAAAAATAATAAACTTTTTCTAGATATATTACTTACACTACTGAATGTATTCATCATACTACACAAATGTAATCTAGATAGTATTAAACAATATTAAAATCCACCTTCAAAAGCTAATATTGGTTCTTTCATTAGTCTTTCAGCCACTAGGCACTACATAGTACATTTTTTATATCCATAAAGAGGCACTACTGTCTTAATGGTGTGTTTAGGCCATCAGAAGTATACTATTTTTGCTATATGGAGACTAAAGTCCCTAATACTTTGACAGTATTATAAATGGAAAAATATGAACACACGGAACACTGGACAATTTGCGAAGAGCCAAAACCTGGCTTTGTAGCAATAAGTATATAAAAAGTCTTAACAGAGAACAAGCAAGAAATATTAAAGGGAAAGAAGAGAAGGCACTCTTTTTTGTGACTCATACCTGCTCCATTTACCTGTAGCTACATGCCTCCTTATAACTTGGATGGTTTCCTCCCTATAGTCCATTGAGTCCCTTCATCGGTTTACCTCATTTTCTTTTTTTTGTGTATCGTTTTATTCTCATAAAGGCCCTCTGCAGATATATATATCCCAAGCTGGCCATAACGTCTAAAGTCTCTTGGTCTGTGCAATTTTGGTATTTCACAATTCTCTGCCAGCACAGCTCTCAGCACCCTCCAAGGGCTATTCACCATCAGCAGCTACCAGATAAGCTCTTGGACAGTGGTCTACAGACACCAAATACAGCAATTATATATCCTGCTCTGGACTGTATCCAGAGCCACAACTCATCTCTTATTAGAGAGGGTCAGCCTTAGATACAACCTTATGTACAAGGTCTGCCCATTAGTAACAATACAGCACACCACACATTTTTAAGCAACAAGTATGAAGAATTTGTACAGTATTGTGAGGAAAGAGGTTTTGTTCATTTGGATATGCTTGTCAGTGTTTTTCTTTGTTTTCCTTTTTCTCTCTCTTTTTTTTTTTTTTTTTTTTTTTTTTTAATTAGGATTAAAACAAAGCCGTATCAGGCGTTCATTCTCCTCTGGATGCCTTTTTTCATGAAGTTGAGAACTGGACATAACACTTGTGGCACAGGTATATCCTTCCACAGGTCTCAACGTTATCTGTTCTTGAAAGGTGTCAGTTCCAAATCCTATACACATACTTTTGAAATAATTTCAGTAGCCATAATTGTCAAACAAACCCCATTCTTTTCCTGTATCAAGAAACAAGTAACAAAATAATAGAAGAAGCAAAAGAAAGAAGAGTGAATCAAAAGTAAAAATGTATCATGGCAATAATTAACATAGATTACTTAGCAGAGGCAATTGTACAGAAGAAAGCACAGAAATAAAAATAAATGTCAAATACTGGGGGGGGGGGGGGGGGGGGGGGGAAGAAATCCTAAAGGAATAAGCTGCAGAGAAGAAAAGAATGGCAAAATACTCCAAAAGACTTTAAAATTGGTGACACATATAATATTAGAAAAAACAACCTGGATATATTGAAGCCAGTATGTAAAGCAGGTGCGGGTCTTCATAAATCTCTACTGTTCAAATTCTGGTTTTGCTGAAGTCAGCTGTAGAAGTCTCAAAGGAGGATAAGTAAACAAATGACAGTAAGTCTACATCTGCATTTTGGTTCAGATCAGGATTACATTCCTGAAATTATATTCCTGATCATCTCCACTTACCTTCTTTGGTTCACATGGAAGAGTACTACAGGGGAGCAAAACTGTGTGAATTTTTGGTGACACTAAGCCGGAAGATACTCTTGGCCTGCGTCTGGTATGATCCAGCCACAAGAACCATTTACCTCTTGGAAGCAGGCTCTTAGGGCTAGTCTGAAACAACTCCCTTCTGAATGTGTACCATGTGGGCGGTTGGTTCTTATCTCCTCACAGTGTCCTTTGGCAGCTAAGACTGCAAATCCAGTCCTACCAGGCTATGCTGCCTGCAACTGCAAGCCCAAACAAAGAATAACTTTGAAATATAACCCAATGAGAGCGAAAACCTGACATAAATAGAGGGTATAGGAGAAGGATCAACCCAGCCCTTGCATGCATATATGTATTTTTTACAATGCCTGAAATATTTAAAAACTGTTCTTAGCAATATTGTAAATATATTTCAGTTCCTGTGTGACACTCTTTCTCTTATTTACAGGTAAAACAAAGCTGCAAATAGTCTTGTTTTGTCAATTTAAATGTTTCATAAGTGCTTAAAATGTGGCATCTAGTAGTGGCTTTAAGTTCTTGCTTTTTAAAAAGCCTTGAGTCAGAAAAGTGTTTCCGTGTGTATATTATACATGAGAGAGAGCAGCAACGAGGCCAGACTGTCATGCAAGTAATGACAGAGCCAAGTATAGCTTTGGGTTAATCTGATGAAACACTGAGGCTGTTCCCAAAAGATGCAAATGTAAAGAGATACACCTTTCGGCATATAGTAAGTTTAAGGAATTCAGTATGTGTGTGTTTGCCTAAAGCACTTGAGATATGCTTGAAGGAGGCAAACAAGGGCTCAATAAATTGCATAGTCTGGTTTACCTTACAAGAGCACATTAGTTCACAGTGCATGGCAAATTGTCAAACTAAGAAGAATTTCAGAATATGGTCCTATTTGTTCCTCAACCATCCGGTTACTGACTCAGTCTAAGTCAGGAGTGCATTTCTTTCCACAATGCACACACTGTTAGTACTAATACAATCTCTCTGTGTGTACAAGAAACATCCTTCCACAATTGAGAGAGTTTTTAATTGTGTTCATAGTATTAAAGACCTGATGGTGACATTTCTTTGCTATGCCTTTACATTATAACTGCACATGGGTTCAGTGACTTGTGATCATCCAGACAAATATCATACAGGTAATTACAGAGGCTTTTTCCTTCTGGGCTTGAATCACTATCATGTTACTGCTGTTAGGTGCCAAAACAACATCATTGAAAATTACTGGGTTGAAATATAAGAAGAGCAATATTTGATCTGTATGTAATTGTTGATTACAACATTAGTGAAGTTGTAGTCAGCATTTCACAGAGAATAAAAATCAACCAGAGAAGTGAACCTGCTGCACTTCTTTTCAAAGCACCTGAAAACTGACTGCTATAGTCAGCAACAATTACTAAATTTGTATTTTGTTTGGATTGAAAGAGTAATATTTTTCATGTAGTTCTCCAAGGCGGCTGGTGCCTGAGTAATTAATGTACAGCAAAATCCGAGAAGATTTGAATTAGACTGTTTCTTTTTCCAGTGAACTACTTTTCTAGCCCTCTAACACTACTGAATGGACACCTTTAATTTTTATGAAAGTATGATCAAGGAGATGCCTTTGTGGTCTGTTTGGAAATTTATCTGTTTCAGGCAATTTTATACCATATAGAAAAGCAAGTCCTAGGAATTTGGGATCCTTAAAGCAATTGTCTTGTCATCACAGGGGCCATCCCTGCCCCCTCCCTTGCCCCTGACAAGAATTTTATTATTTTTTTTAAGAAGGGGAAGCTGCTGAATGGCAACAGCAGCATAGAGGGACCCTCAGGCTATTTCAGTCAAAATAGTGAATATGTAAGGAATTCTCATTCTGTCTCAAGAAAGAAAATTACTGATAATCCTTGACTGCCAGATATCCAGGTCTTAAGACAGACAAGAGAAGATATGGAAAAATATTCAAAGCAAGAAAGGCATCTGGCTTGGATAAGGAGTAAAAATTCCCTGATGAAGTAGGTTTTAGGGAGGAATTTGAAAGATGCGAGATCTTGGCAGGCAAAAGGGATTAGGGGGAGGAGAGTGGGATATGCCATCTGGGACACAAAAGATAAGTGCAGAAAAGACAAGTGCAAGAAAAAGGGGGAGAAAGGAAGAGAACAATAACAAAAGTGTAAGGAGTCTGACAAGGAATGAAAGTAAAGCTAAGGATCACCTTGAGATTCTCAAAGATCTTACTGTAAGATCTCATTATAATTCTGTAGAAGTTAACATGAAGGGCTTTAATAGATGAAGTGTCCCTCCCCAGCCCCTCCATCACAATGTTTGCTGTCAGATCAGGCAAGCCTGATCCTTCTGCACTCCCTATTCTCACTCAAGTCATGCTCAAGTTCTCCTGGTGTTAACGTTGTTTTCCACGTATTCCCCTACAGAAAAGTGAGATTTAAGTTACAGGAACAAGTGGAATACCCCACTTTAAATTTAAGTAGCAAAAAAAGTCTCTGAAAAGTTGGGAATAATAGTTCCCTGTGTACTTAGTGGGAGGCTCTAAGGACTGAATTGTAACCTTTGCTATGCTGACAGAAGAACAGTGGCTTGGTGAATATACTGATCTGGAAACAAAAGTTAAAGGTCTGGAAGCACAACACAAACTGATTCAGTCAAATAAAATGCTGTGTAATCTTGTAGGGAGGTCACAAGTCACTTGTTACATAAAAATTGTACAGGCATAAAAAGCCAATAAACAGAACAGAGTATGAGTGGTTTAACTATTGAAAATCCAACTTATGAAACAGTCCTCAAAGTATAGCACCAAAGGTGATTAATACACAGTATAATAAATAGCCATGCAAGAGTAAGAGACCACGGATGCTTTTACACATTACTAGCAGGTGTTGCAGAGAGATCTGGGAGAAGTATTAATCAAAATACAGTAAGATTGTCCTCTATGAGAGCAGAATAGAAATAGCTAACTCTTCCAACAAAAATTATTAGTACTGATGGTTATTTAGAAAGAAGCAAACTAGAAGAGACAGTAGCAAGGAGAGGGTTTGTTTTAGCATTTTAGTTTATATCCTCATATTGCTTATAGTTCTATGTGGAGTATGAGATTATGACTAAATAATAAATTGACAATTACATATGCTCAGTACACCGCAGTGCAAGATGGTTCTGGACATAAAGAGCAATCTGACAAACTCTGACAAGCATTTTGAGTTATTAAACAAGCCAATGCAACTGGACACTATCACAGTCAGCACAGAACAATCTCTTAGCCACTAGTACCTTTCAGGGACCATTAAGAAGCATGATAATATAGCACGACCCATACAGCACAAACCCAGCTGTGGCAAGCAGAATAATGCCTTTGTATCATACCTTGCCAAATGGCACAAGTTCTGAAGGCCTTACCTATGGGATCCTTGCAGGTTGGTGACTCCAGTAGTACAGATTCTACATCTGTTCTGAACATAGCTCCTTATTACAGATAGTGACCATGCTTAGGACCAAGGAGCACACCATGTGGTGACAGCCAGAATGAACCTGGCAAAATTTGAGTAAGGTTAATTTTTGCCCTTGGAAAGGAAAAATATCGGACAGGCGAATATGTGAATAAATGAGAACAAGCAACACTGCCCACAATTAACTATGCTCAAGAACCAAGAAACACTTTGTATGAGTGTGAAGGAATAAATGTGTCATGTGAACATTGTATTTGGACTATAAGTATGTCCCATGCATAGACACATCAACACATATTTTAGAACTCTGATTATGGAGAAACAGCATGTATTGCTAAACACAATGCCTGTTAGGAAGCTGACTCTTACATAAAGAATCTTTGACCCTGCTTACCCATGGTATGTTCATGGAAATCTTTAAAAGACATAAGATTCTATGACCTTCTTTATCTCCAGAAATCCTCAGGGAAAAGAATCCATGCAAGTTACCAATCAACAGAACACTTACTTTCAACACAATGCATGACCCCTCATACAACACATTGGTCAAGTTCAAACTATAGGCAAAAATGCCGATGCATATGTTTGGATGATGAACACATGAAAATCATAATCTGTCTACAAATATTTATGCATCAGAAGAATATGATTAATATATACTGTCAACACTCATTGCAAATTATTTATTCAGTATTAATATACTGATTATTATTCAATATTCTTAGCCTATTGCTTTCTCCTAGTGGCGAATTGTTACAGTCCACTCAGTGGACTCGTGGTGGTTCATTTACTATGATCTCGAAGTGCAAGAAATCAAGGTGACCACGCCAAGGGGTTATGCTTTGATCAAACAGAGCAATTTTATTTTTTGCCTGTAAAGCTGTGTGTGATAGATAGAAAGACAGGAAGGGAAGAAAAGGTAGAGTAGAAAATAAAAGAGGATTATAGCTACCACCACAGGTCCAAGGCATCCCTGTGGTCCCAGGTCCAGGCAGCGTCCCGCTGGTCCTCCCAATCATCGTGATCCTTAGTGGGGAAGATCTTCAAAGTTTGGTTGCTAAGAAGCCATCTTTTATGCCAAGCAACACACCTTGCTCCTCCTCTGGCCCATGGATTGTTGCCAGTTTCTGCCCTCTCGAGAAAGGTTACCACACACATCCAAAGAGGAGTGCCCGAGGCGTGGTTTGCCTTAGAGGCAGCTTCAGACCAGGAGGTGTGTTTTTGTATTATAATGATATTATAATCAAGAAATTTCACCTGAAGTTTAAGTTTTCTGGTTCGTTGCTACAACAGTGGTTGTGACCCATCTTCTGGACAGCAGTTATGTGGCCTTATCATAGTTGTTCCTTTCAGTCCCAAGTAGCAGGGAGCAGCATAGTACTCCTCGTACCATGCAGTTCTCCTTCCCAGGGTCTTTGTATTTTGGTGTCCATGAGGACCACATTCCATCTCCAGGTCTCTGTTGACAATGTTGAGACAATATCATTCTCTTTGGACCGGCTCTTACAAGAATTTCCAGGGAAAATCTGTCATATATTTCTTCTACATGTATTAAGATAAAATTCTCTGAAATAAAATAAATGTTAGTATTTATTTTTTGATGTTCTGAGCAATAAAGGGGTTTTGGTTTTTTTAGTGTGAGAGGCCTTGGCCATAGGTTAACTAAAGCTAGCAAAAGGAATCTGAAGTCACAGCTCCACATATCCACATGCCATGAGGGAGGTTCAATCTGAAGGAGGAAGGAGGTACAAGCACACACCATTAACACTGTTGTGGCTGTGGAGGTCTAAAAGCGCAACAACATGATTAGAAAGAGGTAAAATCTTTTTCAAAACCAAGTTAAATAACAGAACAACAAAGAAACTCTTTGTTACAAAGTGCCTTCTCCACGTCACCTGCTGGCTTCCTGTTCTCAGACTTGATCACAGATTAGGGGGAACAATCACAGTAAAAGTAACAGTAAGGAGGTAGAAGAGAAGACCATTCTGAGTTCACAAACCCATATTCCACCTTAGCAAAAAAACCCACCTCCTACAGCTTCTTTGTTAGCCTCCCCTTACGGCATCTGACGTGCAGTGGGAAAAGTAAGGTTTCTACTGCTTCAGCCTCCTTCTCTTGATGCACATACTCCCCTGTGCTCCATGGCTCTCTATTAACACCTATACAAAGGACATGTTTAATGGAAATTATCTTTCCACGTTGAATGTCTATTGTGGTTTAATGCCAGCGAGCGGCTAAATACCACGCAGCTGCTCAGTCACTCCCCACCCCCCCTAGTAAGATGGGGAGGGGAATCAGAAGAAACAGAGATAAGAACAGTTTAATAATTGAGATAAAGTAGTAATAATAATAGCAATAACGGTAATAATTGTAATGAAGAGGACAGGGAGAGAGAAGAATAAAACTCAAGGGGAAAAAAAAACCCCAAGCAATGTACAATACCTTGTACATGCCATTAACACTAAGGAGAGGTCAATCTCCATGAGAAGGTATCCTAGGAACCTAAACTTTACACTCAGCAAAGCAAGGTGTACGTTTCATCCATAATGTTTCCTTAGCCTGTGCTGTGTCACTCTACTTCTCTTCAGAGAGGTCTCAGTTTTGTTTAACAAAAGGAAAAATGCCCGTGCATTCCACTGTTTATCGATACAAGACAGATCATGTCTGACATTATCCCACTATCTCAGGAATCACAGCCTGTTGTCTTTAAACAAGGGATCCCTTGCAAAACCTTCAACATTTTATATGTCACTTTTCACTGCTGTTGTGAATATGTATGCTGAACAGTTAACCTCCACTGGCTTATCCACTACTAGAAACTGGGCTACTAAAGTACGTGGCTTTATAGACACTGGAAAACATTTTTTAAACTTTATTTAGCCAAATTACTAACTTTCTATGAGATGTATTTGTTGCACAAATACTGCCTATTTGCTGCATTCTTATGTTCTTCTGTAAATACTTTGCTTACAAAAACCTACTAATCCTGTGCAATATACAAATATGAGCCGTTGTATTCTGGAGTATATTTACAAGAACAGAACACAGCAGAATTTTATTTCATAAAAGGAGATTATGAAGGTTAAATTTCTGACATACTGAACATATAGGAAGAAAAATAGATATGCCTTTTTCTTCACACCAAACATACCTGCCCAGATCAAGGTCATAGCTGTTTCACTGCCTCCTTTTGTGCCTACTTCCCTAGCATACAAGCAGCTGCCTGTGAGGAGAGTAGAATGAGTCAGTTTGACTCAAATTTTTATGTGTTTTTATGCACTACTGCAGCTGGAAAGCAGCTGGAAGGAAAAGATGCACAGCTCATTAGCAGTTCCTTCAGGTCGTATGAAGAGTTGTATGGGAGGAGCTAGCTGTGTATTAAAGTGATCAGTTCCTAACAGACTGAAACTTTAAGCACCAAATCTAGAAGAGTATGACATAATTTTTGGCTGTTAAATTGAGCCCTCAGCACTGTCCATGCTGGCAGTGATGGGTCAACAACAGAGAACAGCCTGAACACTTCATAGCCTATACAAAAATTTCAGCATCCATAAAAAGACTTTTTAAACTGAAGATTTCTAGGAATGACAGCTGTCACCAGCATTAATTTTGACAGCTCTGGATATCCATGTGATTCAGGTAAACGTCTCCTGTGAGCACTGCTATGCTCTGAACAGAAGAACCATTTATTCATCATGGTCTGGTGCTTTACTGCCTCAGGGCTGCTTGGGTGACATTACTGCTTTAACTTCCAAAAGCATGTTTTATCTGAAAGATGCATTGTAGCTCTTTAATTTTTAAACAAACCAGATGGACATCTTTAAAACTAATCTTTCCTTTGAATGCTACACAGAACAAATTATTTTGAAGGTAAAACTTTTAATAATGGTATTCAGCCAGGGAAATGTATAACAAATGTGAGGACAGAATAAAGAACACATTACTTGAGAGAATCCAGAAACAAGTTAAATATTTAAAACTAAAATTCTTATTGTATAAATAAGACATTACATGATTAAACAGAAAATATCTGTTTACTTATTAGTCATTGTGTTGTCTGTGAGAAACTTGCTGCTCTAAAGCACTGATACACAAATCTGTGAGTGTGCATGGCAGTGGGCTACAGCCACCTAGCAAAATCCATAACACCAAGGTCAAATCTTGTTCATAACATTCAGATGAAGGCAGGTGGACAAGTTTTTATTGCACCAAACCTTTGTAGGCCTAAAAAGTAAAGCTTAAAAAAACAATCAGGAGCAAAGGTATAGAGTAAATTAAGAATTCTTACTGAGAAGGGAGAAAAGACATATGCCCACAGAAAAGACACGTCAGCAGAAAAGTCAACAGGGATTTGATGCAGAAAGACACACTGAACCTTTTGCAGAGACAGAAAGAAATGTTTCATATTATGGAACAGGGTGGAAAATTAAGGCCATTATGATATTTTATGATATTATCTGCATGAATGAACTTTTGGTTGCAACATTTGAAAGTGACAATACATCAAAGTTTCTACCCCATGATATCTAAGAAGTCCAGCTCCTAAGCTATATAGCACTTTGTTATGTATTTCTTTAAGGAATACATATCCCAGAAGGCTAGACATCAACATATATATGAAGTATGTAGAATTGAGAAAAAAAATTCACAGAGCAAATGCAGCATAATGCACAGGTTCAGAGAAATCATAGTTAATATTAGACTTAAAAGAAATGCAACTACATACAGCAGAAAAGCCACAATGTGACCCTCAGACATCAGTAATATTTGCAGTGATACTCCGTAGTCAGCAAAAAGAAGAAGCTATCTGAGGACCTATACAGCCAGGTTAGAGGAACTAATTAATTCCATTTATGTTTCGGCTTTTTATATTTTCTCCCTTCTAGTTAATACTTAAGAAATAGCTGTGTAGAAGAGCAGAGTCATCCACAGACAAACAACTAATGGGTAGGATGCCATTCAGCTCAATCTTTGATGTAGTTATTAATGTGGATCTCAAGAAGGCTTTGAACAATCGCTTATCTGTGAAATCTGGTTCTACTGCTATGGCATTTGTGACAGATCAGTCTTGTTTTCACAGTAAATATGTTTTTCTTTTGTCAAAATGCAATACAAACACTTCCTCAACAAAAAAATATGTCTATATATGAAGAAAAATCATCTGTCAAAAGAATACCTGCACCAGGATTTATATAAAAGAAATGTTCCTAGCCTCAAGGCGGTGATGGCACAGCATTACTTTAACTCACCTCATCTGTCAATGAAGTAAGAAACACATGAATGAACAATGATACAGTTACTGCAGAACCAGGAAGGAATCTATTTTAACCTAGGATTGAAATATTCTTTATTTCGTCATCTGCCTGGGAGAAAAATCATACTTTTAATGCCACGATCCCATATAAATTATGTGTAGAACTACAGTACAATTGTGTGATTTTTTTTTAATATATTTTTTTATTTACTCTTCATTGAAATCCCTTCTAGAATACACCTGTTGAACTCCTAGGAAATTGATAAAGTAGCACAAAAGTTACTCTGTTCAGGGCTGCAGTCTAACTGGAAGGCACCCTGCTGTCCATGAACCTTTCCAAGAGGTTCCCGGAGCTCTCACTATCTGTGTAGGCATATTAAGAACACTGAAATGAAATCTACAAAATTTTGTATGCTAAGCACCGAGCTAACAATTCGAAGCACTCAAGAATAATGGTGCAACTAAACATAGCACAGGTTAGGGGTCATCTTCCTGCATTTGCAGGGAATAGCCTCTATAATCACTAGGCTCTGAAGTCATTCTGACTCAATCTCTGGCACAAGGATGCTTTGTTGGAAGTCAAACAGAAGAAACAGAGAAAGTGCTATTTACAAGCAGGCTGTTGTATCGCCATTTCCTGGAGAAAAGACACTGGGAAAAGGCTGGTACCAGAGGTTAGAAACTGGAGTCCTGCACAATAAAATCCATTTACCACCAGGACCCGAGGACAGAAAAAGGGGAGCACTGGTGTAACTGTTCACACAGTGTTAGCCACACACTGCAACACTTCCGTGCTTAAAGCTGCTAGGGTTTAAACCTGAATTTGAGTTTATTACCCTCCATATATTTTAGGCATATACTGGGTGACCTAGCTTTTGGCAGTTGTAACAATTAAGTTCCAAACAGTCTATGCATGCCCTAGTAGACATTGAGGTACCAGGGTATCTCTGCTAGTGGAAAGATGTTTTCACACAAACTTCAGGAAAGGCAGCAAGAAAGGGATTTTTTTTTTTGATTCTGTAATTCTGAATACATACAAAGAAAATGGAAGTTAAATACCCATCTTTGTGGATTCATCTACTGCTCCATACCTTGTATCTCTCAGTTACATGCAGCTGACAGGGAAAACATCCACTAATTCCTTGACCATCCAGCAGAGAAGTTTCAACTTAGAAAAGCCAAACTAAAAACGCAGTTGCAAGCAACAGTCTCCTGCAGCCTTACTGGGATGTAATCAAAATCACCACATATGCAGAGATGATACCATCAAGCAAAATGTAGCATAAGCGATTCTGCTACATCCCTTTGGCACATCAAAAAACACCACGTAAGTAATAAAGTATTGCTAGCAACAAATACAGTGAAGAAAATTAACCTGATTATGCTATTTTTTGTATTCATACTTCTCTGGAGTTAGTTTTCCTTGTTTCTCGCTGCGACACTCCCATGGTGTTTTAGTGTGCCCATGACTCTTGGGAGACAGAAATACAGAAATAACTTACTCCACATTGCATGGTGGTAGCTGGAGTTAAGGTTCTACTTGTCTTTTCTAGTGCAATGCTAGAGGTTCTCTGAGAGCAGTATTGTTTGCCACTGCACAATTATTTGTTGTAATTGACTGAAATACAAAGTGAGGACCAGATATACCACTGCTGTGCATGGAACCTGGGGGCCCTTCTGCCTTACACTGTGTTGGAAGTAAGATCCTTCCTGCACTTTTATACTTGTTTTGTGTTAGGGAATGGAAAGGCGCAGTATGATGTATTCTTCATCCTGAAATGATGTGGAAAAGAAGAGATAGGTACCTGTAACCTTCTGTGGTGGGTGTCTCAACTTTTGAAGCTGTGCAGTACTTACCTACATGGGCAGTTTATGTGAAGCAGGACCACCTCTCCCTCCGCCCTATTCTGTGACAGTTCTTAAAGCCTGTGGCTTTCTCTTTAACCATATCTTTGCATGTGATCTTTCGTTTTGTGGTGTTTGGTCCATTATGGATGCTCCGTGATATGGAATGATGCTGGATTCTTTGCAGGGTAGTTTGCTACCTGCATTGAGGGGATAACAATTTACAGTTTGTCCAAAAATTTCTGCTTGGCAAAAACATTTCCCAAATTATTCTGAACAAGGCTTTTCTATCTCAATATTACCACATATCTATGTATTTGTCCAGTAAAATGAAAATCATTTCTCAGTTACTTTAAATATAAGACACAGTATGATTTTTCCTTTCCAAATACAGGCTCTTGAAATGAAAGCTCATTTTGATGAGTTTGTTTGTCTTCTATATGTATCTATAAATAAAGTTTAAAGCTGACTTTTTGAACAAGCATTACATATTGTCATGTCTGAAATAAGATAATAGACGGAACATTTTGACCTGCAAAATACCTATGTGTCAGACTATATGATTCAGCAGTGCTGGTTTTATAAACTGAATCCAACAGACTTATTCCCAAGCAGTTGTACTACCACCAGTTATTGTACCTGAAAAACACAAATGCTAGAAAGGTTATTTTTTTCACTGCTTTTTCCCATGTAGTATTTCAGATGTCCTATTGAATTTTTTGTTCCTTTTGGATGGCCACAGCACAGCAACAATATTAGTACAAACATCGTATCTGCAAACTTCTGGCTTTCGCATGAATTCCCAGTTGATCTGAAATTCCACTAGCAAGCTTAGTTCTATCACTTTTTACAAAATCAAATAGTACGGATTTATGCTTTCCTAAGGCAGTTGCTCACATAGGTGCTGGGCAATATCCTATGTTGTTCTGACCTCTGCTGGAGAAAAGACCAAGACACATGTAAACTTTTTTAGGCAACTGCATTGGAAATGAAAAAGGCACTTTTTACTTCAGTCTGAGTTTTAAAACTATTTCTTATTATGCATTCAGGTAATAGATTAATTCATATCTGATGGCACATATCAATGTGAAACTAACAGTTAAGTACTCACAAAACTAGATGTTCACTTTACTAGTAGCACTCAAAGATCTAGTCAGATTTGGAACCTTACAAACAGATAAAAAGTCTAAACTACCCCGAAGAATTTACATATATCTTAAGACATGATGCAGTCAGTAAGTCTAACAAAGAAAAATAGCTGAAAAGGAAGTAGCTAGGCAGATGAGGACAATAGTAATAAAATATTTTTTTCCACGGCTTAAGTTCAACTTAAATTCAGCAGTCATTAAAGTGAGTACACAAGATATCCTCTGCAGGCAGTGAACTGTTTACTAAATTCATATTTAAATGCTGGGTTATTACCTCTGTATCTATGTATAGTTTGTAGTGATAGAGTGAATAGGGTAGAAGCTAAATTACAAGTGAAGTCCACAGTGAGGAAGGAGGATGGGCAAGGAGCAGGATTTCAGGAGATGGTTGAAGGTTGAGAGAAAGACAAGGAAGAATTCAGGGACATATTTGCCTTTCTTCAGTCAAAGTTGATGAACTCTGAGATAAACTATCTCCTAGTTCAAACACTCTGAGATATAAAAATACAAAAGGGATTTTACCAACCTAATTTAGTTTGGATTAGGGGCACCTTCTGATAAAGAAACAGGATAAAGGTGGGATTCACAGAGTTAATGACTGACTGTTAGAAAACATTAGAGTCATATCGAGGTATCACATAATCTTTAAAAGTAAATCTATCCAGCCTGGGCTTGCTCAGGTAAAGGCCTAAGTAACCCCGTGTATAACCAGTCACTTTTTTCCTAATGATATTCTGCAAAATTACAACATGGAAGAGAGTATGAGAAGTATAACACAGTGAGGTAAATCCAGTTAAGTAAGTAAATCTAATTTTAGCCTCTGACTCAAATTCTGTTGTGAACTGTAAAGTGAAGCTGTAGAAAAAGAGAACAAGAGTACTGGGGATACTCTCAGCTGTTCATCAAAGCAGAAATGAAATGCTGGGTTCTCCCATGTGGGAATGACTTGGAGAAGATTGCAGACAAAGAAACCACTATCTAGATATGGCGGGGAGGAAAAAGTACTTTTGAATTGTCAGGTTTTCTTCATCAAAATGCAGTCCAAAAGAAACTCCCTTTGTTCCTTAAATGATACATATTGCATGCAAAAGAAGGAGGGGGAAAAGACCTAAATGAAACTATGTATACAAGACACTGAATCCTGAAAACTGATCCCATGTGTAAAAGAAGGAGGAATTCTGATGTCAGAAGGAGAGTACCTGGCACAGGGCACTGCTCTTTCAACAGCACTGCTTAAACTTAGGGCACCCCCCCTCCTGCCTCAGCCACATCATGGCCATCCTAACACAGTGCCACCAGCGTAATATGCACAGCCTAACACTCAAGGATTGCCAGCCTCATGTTGCACAGAAAGCAGGTAGATACGTAGCATGAACAGACAGGAAACATGAACATGCCTTCCCTGTCCCAGGTACAGGGCTGTCGTGGCATGAGGGAGTAGCTTATTTCCCAGCTGCAGAGCTGGGAAGGGGTGGGGAGCCTCTCTCCAAGCTGCGAGCAGACAGTGTCGCAGTCTCAGAAAAAAAGAGGTCCTGCCTTTGCGGCTTCACGGTGGTCCCACAGCACATGGCCAAATCGCTTTGTCACTAGGGCCTACAGCCAGGGCTGTCACTAGAAGTGCACCACCACAACGCTGCACAGAGAAAGGAAGGCAAGCTACTTCCCTCTTCTTGTTACTCTTCATTGTGCCTGCATCCTTCCACTGAATTATCTGTAAAAGCCTGGTGCAAAGCAAAACCAAACAGGAGACCAAGCAAAGGTGAGAGGCAGCTATGTACTGACAGTGATGCATTTGTATTTTCACTGAATGAATGTCAGAAGACAGCCCAGCAGTAAACAAAAGAATGTTTCTTGTGGCTTCCTTGTGACTAAGTGCCTTTTAATTTAATTCATTCTTCCAAAGATTCATTAACAAAGCAGAAGATGGAGAGACTGCCTACCTTGGTGCTTAGTTTGATGAATCAGATTAGGCTCCCTCTCTCATTTAAGGCACTATATGGAAGATGGGGGCTTGCAAACTGATGACCAGGATTCCCAGTGCCATCAGCACCCTGATGTGGAGGGGATGGCTGGGGTAGAAAGCAGATGCCTTTACAGCCTGCCTTAATCACAGGTGATTCAGAAAACCCCTGGAGGGCAATACTGAAGCAGGAGGGGAAATCAGATGTTAACACATAATATGCTTTGTGTTCTCTGCTATAGCTGGTGTCCTATTTTCTAAGCTGGCACAGCACCTAGGACACAGACTGTTTATAGATAAATAGATAGATTTATTCCTAGTCTAGCCTGGTGATGAAATTAACCTCGCATTAGACAGAGAGTGAGTGCTCTGAAAACTGCTATTTATAGTAACTTGTCACCATGCCCCACATCTCACTTCCAATGCATGTTACATCACTTTCCTTTGTGTGTGTGGAAATGAAAAAGTATTTGCTTTCCACTGTGCAGCAAAGTTCATTCGGAGAGAGGAAATGCCAAGTGCCAAGGAACTTACCCTAGCAGACAAAATTAGTGAGAGCACAGTTTACCGGCTGAGAATACTTACCTGCATGATGCTTATCCAGCACATGAGAGCAGCGGTGGCACAGACAGATCTGTCAATCCGCTTTTGCACGCTAGGTAGGACTGAGGCTGATCTTGACAAAAAGAAACTGCTTATTAAAAGGAAAAACACACTTCCATATTTTTAATCTGGTTGCAGCAGGAACATCAGCTGATATATGGTCCATCAGAATCATTGCTATGTGTGGTCATCAGAGATACCTGAAGATGCCAGACTGTAAGAAAATGCCCTTAGAATGGTATAAAAGATTTTAAAGGCTCTCAGCCTTAGTTGTTTACAAGTAATAAAAAGGCTTACAAGGTGTTTGGAAAAATCTCCTCAATTTTTTAAATACATTTCCTTTAAACAAATGAATATAGCTTGTGTACTTTCTAAAAACATCCTTTATGCAAGGTATAGGGAGCCATGGCTCTGTCTTTGGAACAATCATTGAGTGATTAAAAAAAATGAAAAAAGAAAAAAAGAATATAAGAAAGAAAAAAAAAGAAAAAAGAAGGGAATGCTTTTGACAGGAGTAGTATATCAAAGAATACAATTGCTTCATCCTTCTAGAGGAAAGGAAGAGAGAAAGAAAGGTAAAAGTTTTGGCTATCACAATTACCTTCAGCAAGAAAGAAATTAATCCCATGTTGATTACAATGAAATTGTGCTTCAACACTGTAAGGATCAAATTGTTACTTTATGTAAGATACCTATTACATTGATATCACCCTGCTAGTGAACATTGATGTGTTGCTGAAGATTTGGCCTTCATGCTTGGAGAACCTCTGAAAGTAATTTTGAAGAGGGGTTTTTTTTCCCCACTACAATTATGACATAACACTTTTTCTTTTTCTTCTATTCATTTTGCCATGTCTGAAAACAGGTTTTGTCTAGTGGGGAAACCTAGACTGATCCTTTATCAGAGATGCAAACTAACAGTTTTAATGGCCTGTTACCCATTTGACTGTCTTTTGGTTAGCTCATTGCATAAAAGTGACTTCTAGTTTGTCGAGTCAATCACTTGGGATAAACACAGGTACAGTTATGTAGTCAGAAAATCTTAAATTTTAACTTAATAGTTTTTGTGAGTAGAATTTATATTCATTGAAAACTATTTGCTCTAAGAATTTTGCAGTTTAAATATCCCAAATATAATTGGTTTGTTTCCTGCTCCAGTATTTTGAGATAATGGTTTGCTGACTATAGATTACCTACTGGAAATTTTTTTCTAATCTAATTCCAAGAGAGGGGGAAAATGTTCTGGTTCTATTTTTTTAGGAAGTTCTTCACAAGGGATTAAAAACTTGAAATATTAAAAACTATCCCCACAGCTATGGGAAACTGGCAAGGACACAGACAAAAGAGTCAAATGGTAAGTGATAAACATAGTTTACTGCAAACTTAATGAAAAAGATGGATTTTAGCTAAAAATCCACTATAAGTTTTGAAAATCCTCCTTTCTTGTACAACTTCAAAATTAAGAAAGCAATATTTTGCAAAAAGTACATAGCTGTGACATTAACTGCACAAAACAGTATCCAAAAATACAAAAAAGAATTCCAACAAACAGTCAAGGACAAAAAAAACCCCTGAGATAAATTTTGCCATAATAATTTTTTTATTATTATTTTACTAACACTTCAGCAGATGTGGTTCACAGCTTTCTATGACTATGCACTGCAGCTGAGACTTTTTGTCTCAAATTAAAAAAAATCTGATGTGGTATACAGGCTCCTTTGTTTAGATCCGCATGCTAAGCAGGATAAAAGAAGTGCAGGCAAGTATTATCAGATGTTCTCCAGACATGTAGGGAGCTGATATTTATTCCTGCTTTGAATTATTATTAATGACAAACATCTTTCATCTTTTTACACTAACTTTAAATTTTCTAATAGTGTAAATACAAGCAAATACTCCACAGAGAATATTTATACCCCAATATGATACTGGTATTACATTTGGGTCCTAAGCAACATTTCATTTTGCAAGCTGTCAACAGGATCTGTAATATATAACATAGTCTCTTCCCACAACGTTTACACACTAAGACAAAGACTTACTGCAATAAAAATACCTTGGTTCTGTGGCTTTTGTTAATACAGAAATATGGGAATTCCCTGGATAACCTTGCTACTTAGGGAAATGGCCACCTGTCATGCACAGTATGTATATGGGAGCTGGATGTAGGACTTGGTGCCTGCGTGTAATGGAGTATGATGGAGAAAGACAGATGTTTGCTTGTGGTACTGAGTGGAAGAAGCTAAACTAAAAACGGACAGGAAAGAGTTGGACAAGGCTGTGACTTGTTTCCTTTGCTGAGAAAAAGGGAGAACAGGTGGCTAGGAAGACGTGGCAGCCCTCATTCAGAGCCCATGCTCCCTTCCAAGCAGTTACTGGAGCAGACAAAGCCCTGCAGTTTCACACAGTCAGGTTTCACCCAGTGAAATATTTCAGTGAGTTATCTGACAAGCAACCATGCCGGCTTTGAATGTCACAAACCATTACCATGGCATCCTACTGATTCTGACCTGGTTTCCTTTTCGTTGTGCACAGCCTTAGTGTCACTGCACGAATCAGCCGTGAGACAGAGCCCATCTGCACACAGCTGCAGCCCACAGAGCTGAGGCTCCTGCCCCATCACTGAGCTGTCAGATGAAGCTCTCTTGCTATGCCTTGCAAAGCCCTCTGAACTGTGCCCCTCTAGAAGAAGCCTGCTGCTGAAATCACCCCATGTTTCTTGAGCCATCAGGCAGACACAGGTAGGCTACCAGGGAGTTACATCCTTCTGCCTCGCTGTTTCCTCTGACACAACGTTCTGGAAACACCTTTACTTCTACCCACCAGAAAGAGCAATAAAACATGAAAAAGTGTCTCCCAGTAGTAGCTGATGCACCGAAGGGGTGTAGCAGCATCCCTCTGTGGACTGCCAAAGCCTCCCCCTGCCAGGGGGAATGAGAACTGCACCCTTTCCCTCACACTTGCAAGATATGTAATGGTAAATGCTTCTTCCCGATTACCAGCTAATAGCTAGGTTCATGAATGTGTTAGAAACAATCGCTCATCTGAAATAGATGGAGAAAACAGAGAACTCACAGAAAAGTACACATTTCATTACTAACCTGCCTTTAATAGTTTGAAGAACAGCTTCCACCGAGTATGTTTATAACCTGGTAGGTAACATCAGTTAAACAGCACAATCACACACAGACATTTTTATAGTCCAGTCTTTATAGACTGTCAACAGCAGGTAAAGCAGAGTTTACCACATCCATACAGAACCTTCTGTCATGACCTGATGTCATTCTTTAGCACAGGGAAATACTGTTTTCCATAGCTTTTTTATAACCACTGGGCATGGGTGCTTCTCAGATTACAAGAACCTTTACTACAGGACATAGGTGAATATTGTTTGTCTCATCACATACTTGTAATTTTTTTTAATTATTATTTTAGGGTTTGGGGTTTTTTTGGTCCATTCAGCAATTTCAAGGACTTAATACAGACTAGTTATGTGACATGGGCAGCATAAAGTTCATAGTGAACTCATACAGCCTCATCAAATGAAGCTGATGGTACCTGCTTGAAGTTAATCTCTAGCCATAATTAGTTTAACAGCCTGTTTTTTTCACAGAGGACTAGAAAGTGAAGCAAAGGATTCAGCAGAGGTAAAAACTGTACCTAATTTTCCGGTGAGTATTGTAGGGTAATAAAATGATTCCTTGGATTTAAACCTCTATCAGCTTTAGAACAGCTCTAAGCTTCCATAGATCTCCATGTATTGTATTAATGCATGTATTATATGTTATTTTCAGGTCTTGGCTAACATAAATCTAGTGTTGAAAAGGTTATGTTATAAAAAGTCCTGTCTCTCACTTGCTCTGAATTCAGTCAAGTCTGAACTTTATTTATGTCCTTTTACTTCCTGTTCAGCTGAGAGCATTGCACATTCCCAGGGTAGGACTTTGTCGTTGAGTGAAAATATTTAATTCAAATGCAGAAAAAAGATGAACAGGAAAAAGGAGATGTATTCAATAATCATCATTTTACAGTAATTATAATTTTCACAGATCAGTGAGAAATTAAATCTTTTGCAGGAACTTAAAAATACTTTAAAGGTCTCTCTGTACCAATTCACTAATATTGTGAAGTGTCCTTTTATTATGCAGAAAATTGTACAAAATGCTCAGCCAAATGCTATTAAGACAGTGTGTAATTGTGCAGAGGAAGATCTGGGACATGGTAAAACATACTGAGCCTTGAATCAGTAAAATAATAATAGAGCTCTGAGGGGTCCCCAAGCATAGTTTGCAGGTCTAACAACACAGAAGAAAGAAAACAGTATACGTGTCACCAAGGAAAACAAAATACATTCTCTAAGCAAGATCATTTGCCGTGATTTGAATCATAGTAAGCATTACTCCTACTGTCAACAGTATTTTTACCTGTTCAGCACAGTACAAGATTCAGACAGAGGGCTAGCTCTGTGGGTAAGTGGATGAAGGTTGACTGAGGTGCTTTTTCAAAAAAAGCAGAGACAAAAAGTTAGAACTGAAAGATTCAGATATAGGAGGGGTAGAGGAAGTCTGTACAGAAAGGAAACATGACTTGAAATGTAGTCATGCAAAATTATTGTAACAAACTCAAAATTACTTTTACCAAGTAGACAGTATGTTTTCTTAAAGGTGGACTTACTATAGAATACTGAAATGTGTAAGATCACATCTCTGCTAAGTCAATGTTCTGTTATCAATAAGAAAGCAGACAATTAGATCTAAGCTAGGAAGCATTGAAAGCACAGCTTCACGAAACAGTGATGAAAGACCTTCACTTAGAAGTACCAAAGAATAAGAATAAATATCTCATTTTCAGCCACAGCAGGCTGATGCCGATCACAGGGCACAAGCAACACCTAGTCTTATTATTGTTCATGTTGGCTATTACATGCTCATGACTGCATATATAAGTGTATTCTAAGAACACATTTATTGATGAAAATCATTACAGCAAACAGATCTAACAGAAAGTTCCTCAGAACAACTTCAGTGGGTGGATTCTTTGCTGTGTCTCTCTCCCATTCATGATGTAAAGAAATCCCACAGAATGAAATAGTAAGCCTGCTAACAATGAGAAAGCCTTTAATACCCACAGACTTTACATGCAGAACAGCCATGCTGGTGCTCACTGAAGGTCTGACTGATTGATGGATATCTTATCTCCAGCTGATATCAGATGCTTATGGAGGCAGTACAAGAGTCAAATCAAGTATAAACTGAACTTCCCCTTGGTTTACCCTCCCATATTCTTGCAATTGATTTAAGGACTACTTGAGCTGGAAATTGCATCTGGGTCTTTGTGTTTTATGGGGGGTACATAGTCTATACTGGGGGGGGGGGGGGGGGGTTGTAAGCCTTTTTCAGTGAGTTCCACAATTTAATTACATGGAAATTGGTTTATGGTGTCACAGACTTTTTTTATACTGACATATAGTTCAAGTTTTTTCTACCATACAAAATGGACCTCTAATATACAGAAGGCCCCCAAAGGTATTGCTTTTTTTTTTTTTTTTTTCAGAAGATGGGGGCGGGGCGGGTTAATAATCTTGTGAATCCTTAAATAATTATCAAGGCCCAAATTCTGGACAAGGAAGTAAAATCAGAACATAAAATTAAAGCTGTCTCATTTGAATAAATAACATCAGCTTGCACATGGGCTTTTATCTATCCTGTGTTTCCACAAGACCTATCAGACCAAGGACCTGTTCCACCCTACATTCTATAGTGATCAATACAAGTATGCAATGATAAATCTGCAGAGCAGATTATACAACACAAATTCTTTTGCAATAATAAGTGTTTCTGTGCCATAACACAATCCTAGTGAATATCTTGGGGGAATTATTGCATAACTGCCTACCTCTATTCCTCAAATATGTTTTTCTGCACAGGAGATATTTCTTCACCACTTCATTGATTTTTAAAATTTATTTTTAGTCTTCCAGAATGTGATAAAACTATTATTAGCTAAAAGTGGTACTGTAATGAGAGTTCTCTTCATAGCAACAGGCTGAATTTTGCTTTTCTTTTACTGTTTTAATACTTTCCCAAAGATTTTGGAGGTAATCACTCAGCTTTTGAAAAGATCCTTGTTTCCCATGTACAATCTGAAATCTTTGGGTATGCATATATGACCTGCAGAAGACAATCTATATGCAATGTTTAAATATAACTGACTCTCATATCCTTTGTACAAAGCAATGTTTTGAGTGTACTGTGCTTCTAGGAAAAAGGAAAAGATGTTAGGGACACACTTTCAGGCTTTTAAGAAAATATTCAACTAAATACAAGATATTTTTCATTCTTCTAATCAATACCTTCCAATAAACATCCCAAAGTTTAGTTACCTATTGACACAGATAATGCATTTTTGTAAGCCCTTCAATTGCAAGACATATGTGATGTTTTCTTCTGAAGCCTCCCGTCCTGCAAAAACTGAAGCAGATAGGTAACTTTTATGCACATGAAAATTTACAAGGAACACAGCAGGTTTCTGCACTTGCAGGAGTGTGTGTGGGTTTAGGACCATTCTTCTGGCTCTCAGTGTCCATCATCATATCACAATGTGCTGGAGGGTCTTTATCTGTAGTTGGGAGGGCCCCTGGGCATTCCTGGCTGTGCCCCAGGGAAGCGTGGGCTCCCAGGTGGATAGCCCAGCATCCCATAGCCCCTGGGCCCTGGTGGCCTCATCACAGCTATGGATGGGGGAGGAAGGTTTCCTCCTCTGCTGTGCAGGGGATAGAGGCCATTCGGGGCAAGGCCTGGATGCTGGAGTGCCTGAGAGGAGCTGTCTTCTTGTGGCTGGCCTGTCTTCTTTGCTTCATTGCCACCCTGTTCTTTCTTGTTGTCTGAAATGTGTTTGGAGAATAGAGTTAGAAAATGAACATGCAAACCAGAAATCCCATGAGAGAGAAATCCTGCAGCCACTTGTCCACTCCAGTGTGGTGGAAAGTCTGTGGCCTCCCCTGCCCACAGCCTGACATCTGGGGTCATGTGCCTTCATGATCTTTGCAGCACATTTTCCCTCCAGTCCTTTCTGCAAGGCCCCAACGACAGGGTGAAGTGGAGGCTTTTCCCAAGTATCTACATGCACTTAGATATTACCTGTAAATGAAGATGAAGGTATCAATTTCAAATTTAAGTGGGTGGGTTTTGAGGCTGCAGACACACCTTGCAAGTGGTTCTTCCAAAGACAGTCATCTCCAATCTGGGTTTCTCTGCTAGGCTTGAGCCTATACTGGATATATGGCATGCATACATGATGGGGAAAGTCTAACAGTGACCAGGGAAAGGAAACAGCCTGTGAATTCCTTCAAGATGGACTGAAACCTGCATGATCGAGCTAGACATTCTGAAAAGGATTGTTACCATACTGTGTTTTCACTATACATTCTCCTGGTGAACATAGCACAGAGGAGAAATGCTGTCCTGACTAGTCCTGGGTCAACAAAATTCAATAGCAAGGTGCAAGTTTTGGACCCAACTTGTTTGTGAGAGGGATCACTGACATTCAGACCTGGCTTTAAGTGAGGGTTTTTTTTGTGGCTGGGATCTTGCCATTCATTATAGCCCTATTACAGGGTTTTTTGCTTTGGTATTGCCTAGTGTGGAATAATGTTACAGTATTTCTTAAAGAAGCCAAAGAAAGAAAAGTGGACTGGAGACTAGGTTAATACTTGCGATTTCTCATTATGAGTATCTTTCAGGACATTATGGCAAAGGAAGCAGTCACGGCAGTGAGGAAGACTGTGGTCTGACATAAATGTATTCTTCTTCCTGAGGAGCTCAAAACAGTCCTTACCTTGGTTTGAAGTGGATTCATCTTCCTTGTCTGCTTTCGGCTTTGGCTGTGGTGGTTCCGTCTCAAATGGATTTTCCTCTTGTTCATTTGATTTTTGTGCCCTTTGTTTATTTCTTCTTTTATTTTCTTCTGCTTGCTAATGATGGGGAGAGAGAGAGGGCATCTTTCAGTGACCTGAACAGCTTCTCTAACATTGTGTAAAGCCAAAAGTCAGTAATTGTTTATTCCTTACACTTTGTAGCTTCTTTTTCAGTTCCAAGTTAGCTTCCTTGTAGGATTTGGATGTAGCATTGAGATAATAAATACTCAGTCTAAGTTAAAGAAAAATAATTAAATTTAAATATAAAGACTCTTACAACATTCCTATAGCAAGAACTACAGTTGTGCTAATACAAAATCTGTATCTTTTCCTCATTTATCATACATAATCGGTAGTAGTATTTTGACAATGAACAATGTGCTTCCTTACAGTACAAAGAAGGCACTGTTACTTCAGGGGGAAAAAAGCTGAAAGAAATCATCATGTCTATTAATACTCTACATTCAATAATATAGTAGTTAATGAAGGTGTTCCATAAAACTAAACCTCACTATGAAGTGTGTTCTGAAGAGTAACTTATGAAAGTTAACTTGTGTGACATAATTAAAAATTAGTAAATCATATTTATAAAAGTTTTTTAACTAATACAATAAGCAAACTCAACGACTGCCAAGAAAACAGCCAAAAGCATACATTTTTATTTTTGTTTTAAATTATGACCACTTTCTTCTACTAAACAAAAATGTAACTGCATAATGCAATTTTCATTTTTCAGTATATTGTATTACTTTTGTGATAACTCTATGAAATTAGTATTTTTCACCATCCTGATTTAATTAGAGAAATTCTGATATGATGTCTTTTATTCGTGTAAACAGTAAATAATTAATCTGCATATGTTGTTTTCTCTGCTTTGCCTTTCCTTTCCTTTCCTTTCCTTTCCTTTCCTTTCCTTTCCTTTCCT